>NC_069390.1:89886679-90492179 GCF_027475565.1 Acinonyx jubatus | reverse complement strand
CTGGACACTGTGTGGGGCAGAGTCCCTCCACTGAATGTTTATCAGTGCCAATGACTGCAAACAGTCGCCTGCATTAAGGGCATGGCTTGCCCCTGTTCTGTGCCACTTCCTAGCTTGGGACAGTTACCTAACCCTGTAAGTCTCAGTATTGGCCTCCTTAAAATAGGGATAACGACTCCTACCTCGTAAGGTGATTGTAATCGTATAAACTAAACAGCATAATGGACGCTGAAGTGTGGAACACTTTGCCTGGCCTTATTGAAATTGCTGCATAAAAGCTAGGCATTATTGGGACGCCCGGGTGGCTCAGTCTGTTAAGTATCTGACTGTTGATTTCAGCTCAGCTTGTGATCTCACAGTTTCTGAGATCGAGCCCCACATGGGTCTCTATATGCTGAGTGTGGAGTCTGATTGGGATTCTCTCTCCCTCTCTCTGTGTCCTTCCCCTGTTTGTGCGTGTTCTTTCTCTCAAAATAAATAAACTTTTTTTTTTTAAAGCTAGGTATTATTGGGGCACCTGGCTGGCCCAGTTGGATAAGCATCCAACGTAAGCCCAGGTCATGATCTCATGGTTTGTGAGTTCGAGCCTCTCATCAGGCTCTGTGCTGACAGCTCAGAGCCTGGAGCCTGCTTCAGATTCTGTGTCTCCCTCTCTCTCTCTCTCTCTCTCTCTCTCTCTCTCTGTCTCTCTCTGCCCCTCTCCCGCTTGTACTCTGTCTCTCTCTCTCTCAAAAAATAAATAAACATTAAAAAAAATTTTTTTAAGCTAAGCATTCATGCTCATTAAACATTTATCAAGCACCCATTACGTGCCAAGCCCTGTCTTTGTATTGGAGGCACAAAGATGGAAAGATATGGGCACTGCTCTCAAGAGATGTAGACGTAAAGAGGTGAGCAGGGGCTCCTACTTCAAATTAGCAACTGTGGTATAGTAAGATGGCTATCCCACTGGGGGCAGATGCCAAGTGCGGGGGGGGGGGTGGGGGAGAGGGAAAAGGCATTCAAGTTCGCCTTGGAAAATCTGGGAGAGCTCCCAGGAGGAGACGGCATGAGCTGCACCTGGAAGGAAGAACAGGTGTCTTCCTGGCAGACGAGACAAGAAACGGGAATGGGGGCAGAGGAGGGAGTGAGTGCAGAGACACAGAGCCATGAGCAAGGCTGCTGTGCTCTGGGAGAGAACAATGGATTTCAGTGCTGCTGTAGCATGAAGACGAGTGGGAACGAGAAATGAGTTCTGGCTGGACCAGCAGACCCAAACCAGATCATACAGGCTCTTTTTTTACACCATGCTTTAGAATTCAGATTTTATCCTGAGGGTGATGAGAAGCCACCGAAGAACTTTAAGTAAAGGACTGATGGACAAGATTTGTTTCATAAAAATATTGCTCTTGCTGCTATGTGTGGTATGACTGAGCATGGTGAAGAGTGGCTGAAGGGGCGCCTGGCTGGCTCAGTCAGCTGGGCATCTTACTTCAGCTCAGGTCATGATCTCGTGGTTCGTGGGTTCGAGTCCTGCATCAGGCTCTGCACTGACAAGTCGGAGATTGGAGCCTGCTTCAGATTCTGTGTGTCTCTCTCTGTGCCTCCCCTGCTTGTCTGCTTTCTCTCTCTCTCAAAAATAAATAAAAAAGAGTGGCTGAAGGGAAACCGTCAGGAGATTATAACCACAGCCATCAAGAAGTGAGGCAGTAGAAATGGGGCTAGAACAGAGGGCACGGGTACTTCAGGGGTTAAACTGGCAGGACTCGGTGACTGATTGGACGTTGGGAATAAGGCAGAGTCCCTGGGGAAATGTTGACACCCATCTCCTAGATGGGGGCCCTCAGAAAAGTGAGCAGTTGCCAGGGCAGAGACAGTCCTGCTAATGAGCCCTGCTTTATCCCTGAGAATTTAAGGTGGAGTCCAGAAGAAAGACAGTTGCTGACAGTGCAGATGTGGGGTCACGGGGACAAGGGTGCAGCTTAGCCGGAAGAGGGAGAAGGCGCAGATAGTCATGGAACCATGGGCAATCTCAACCAACATTTATGGATCCGGTGGGGGCGCGGGTCACAAAAGAGATTAAACAGAATCTTCCAAAGTAGCAGAAAGAGATTCAGAAAAGAGCGGTATCACACAAACCAGAGGAGCAAAGTCTATCAACATTGAGAGAAGGGTCGATGGTGTCAAACGCCACTAAGGAGCCAAGTCAGAAAAAGGCTGCAAAGTGCCTGTGGTGGTGATTTGGAAGAGTGGCCTTCCAGTGTAGACTGGATGCCTGGCCGCAGCGGATCGAGGAATGAATCTAAGATGGAGGGAGTGATTATGGGTCACTCTTTTGAGACATTTGACCGAAAGGGAAGACCTATGGGATGGTAGCTAGACATGGACTTCAGGTGGAAGGAAGGTTTAATTTTGTGTTGTTGTTGTTGTTCTGTTTTTTACTATGGGAAAGAATTAAATAAGTACCTATGCTAAGGCAAGATGGCATTTGAAGATTCAGGAAAAAAGAGGGGATAAGGGAACAAGGTCCCAGAGGCCATGGTGCCTCTACCTGAAACACTCTTGTCTCAGGTCAGGTTCTCCAGGAGACAGACTCTGAGATTTTCATGCAGGAGAATTACTGGGGAACAACACCTGGTTAGTGAGGGGGCACAGGAGGCAGAACTGGCAGAGAGAAAAGTTGGAGATGCAGCTGGAACAGCAGAGAGCCCTGAAGCTGGGCTGGCCCTTCAGAAATGGCCATGATTGAGGAGGAGCAGTGTGGAGGCAGATAGTCTTGTCAAGAGTGACAGACAAGGGAGGAAATTCCTTCCTGATGGACTCTCTTTTCTCTGGAAAACAGAAAACCATTGAGAAAGAGGGTTTGGGGCCTCTAGAAGAGTAGTGAAAGTCTGGAATGGCCTTGGGGACTCACCTGTTGGGACCTCGGTGTATTCTTGGGGGTGCAACAGAGATCAGAGGCCATAAATCTGTGGTGACACCATCTTTCAGGTCCGGTGACTGTCCTTAGTAAGGCTCAGCATATCAGAAGTATAAGCAGAAGGGGAGCTGGGGGTTAGATGAATTAAAGTATGTTTCTGAGTTTTTGGTATGTTGCCTTCCCTGCCATGCCTCCCTTCCCAAGGTGGGCCTAGGGAAGGAGTCTAGGGTCATGGCCTCTATTTGAAGCTTCCTTCCTTCTTTTGGGGTGGATGTTTACTTTGTCTCGGCCAACTTGCCAATCCAAACGTTGAAAAAAGGCAGAGTACATATCAAGCCATTCCCAGAATCAAACTCTAGTATAATTTAGAGACCAATGAGTCAGATACATGTGGATTACATTTTCCTCTAACTACATACTTGGTTAGAAAATCCTAGACTGGGGTTTGGGAGTGAAGGATCCTGTTTGGGACACCCAAGTCATTATCAACGGGGAAATGTGTGTTCCTACCCAAGTTCCTGATCATCAGACATGGTCTGAACACCTCTGCTCAAGGTGGCATAAATTCCCATGACCGCAGACCACTGGAACGGACTTCTAGGAGGCAAGATTTGGCACCTTGGAACAGCCCAATGCAAACTTGATGCGGCCAGCCTGGGGTAAAACTGGCCCTGGATGGCTGGCTTCTGTTACCTTCACCCACCCTTTCTGTTTAAGTGGGGGCAGGCTTGAGACCACAAGGCAAATGCCAACATGCCTCAAGGACCTTAAACTCAAGATAAGTTCAGATCACATTAGTGTTGAGAGGCCCAAAAAAAGAGGATCCCCAGGTTAAGTAAGGGGCTTTTCTGGAATGAATGGGTTGAAGGTGATGTGGGGAAGAGGAGGCCAACATTTTTTCAGGGACAAAATAGTCAAGAGACCCTAGTCCTCACTCTCATTCTGTGATCTTGTGGAGGTCACTAAAGTCACTATCCCCTGGGGGTTTTGGTATCCCCGGAAAAAACAAAGCTTTGGATTAGATGATGACTAGGGCCTTTCGGATCTCATGTATCTAGTTCTGTGTCCTCTATGCCTCAATTCAAACTCATTCTTGTCTGCCTCGTCCATCTTCACTTTTCTTCTTCCCAAGGGGCGTCAGGGTGTCTGGTGAACTAAACAGTCTTGGCCTTTGTCTTTCTGTTTCTTGCTTAAAATTCTGTCAGTCTTCTGTCATCCATCTATCCATCCATCCGTACGTACATACATACATTCCACAAAAATGCACTGACATCAATTTCCCCCCACCACTCCAGCTAGAGCTGGGCCACATTAGACCCATGGCCACCTCCTGGAGAAGAAACCAGGAAATCCCCTGGGGGCCTCAGGTTAGAGTTAGGTTAGGTTAGGGGCTGGCCCACTTGGACCCCAAACTTCCTCCTACCCTGCCATGTAAGGGGGAAGCCTCTTTTTCCAGCCCTCATTTCCCTGCTCTTACCTTAGGTAAAAGGAAGGAGTGATCCACTTCTTGACCCCACAGTGAGGATGGAGAAGGGAAAGAGATGGGCCAGGGTGATGAGGCTTTGTGTCAGGTGGCTGTAGCTGGCAGCTCTCCATTCCTTGATCTCAAGGCCACATCCTCTCAAAGGATGGTGGGAGGGAAGCCAGTAAGAGAGCCTTGAAATGGAATGCTAGAGCTTTCGGGATGGACGGGGTGCCACAACAGCTGTCTTGCAGATGGGGAAGAGCATTTGAACCTTGAGTTTATATTTCTAGAAAAACTTCCCCCTCCCCCTCTTCTTCTCCACTCAACTCCCTTGCTGTCTTATGGGGCTTTTGTGAGGTTTAGAAAAATAAACAGAATCTAACCATAACTGTCTGAAAGTGCTAAATTACCAAGAAAGACATAACAGATTAGCAGTGCAAATTAATCCTGGGTGGGAGATGGCCAGCACACCGGGGAGCTGAGAATTACCCACAAGAGTGGTGGTTTCCCTGCTCTTGATCCGACCCCCCCCCCCCCCCCCCCGGGATGAGCCACTTTGCAAACTGCATCTTCTCGGGTGACTCTGAAGGCTGAGTCAAATTGTCTATGGAGATGAGGTTTAGAAATGGGAGGCTGTAATCCATTTTGAAACCAGCCAGCCTGAGACTTGAAAAGCCCCCGTTAATGGCCATCTAGTCCCTTCTTGCCTTCGGGTAAGACAGCCCCTAACCCATCCTGGCTGGGGGCCAAACTCTCTTGCTAATGATTCAAAATTCATAGTATGTTAAGAGTTGAAAGAGATATAAGAATACTCATCCAGTCCTTCACTTTACAAATGAATACAGTGAGCCTCATGGACAGGAAGTGACCTGCTCAAGGACCCTCAGCTGGTAAGGGACAGCTGGGACTAGAAGCCATGTCTCCTTGATCCCAGTGAAGATGCTCTTTCTTTCTTTCTTTCTTTCTTTTTTAATGTTTATTTATTTTTGAGAAACAGAGAGAGACAGAGTACAAGCGAGGGAGGGGTAGATAGAGAGGGAGACACAGAATCGGAAGTAGGCTCCAGGCTCTGAGCCGTCAGCACTGAGTCCGACACGGGGCTCGAACTCACGGACTGAGAGATCATGGCCTGAGCTGAAGTCAGACGCTTAACAGACCGAGCCCCCCAGGTGCCCCGAAGATGCACTTTCTATAAGAGCATCTCCAAGTCCCCAGCTGACTGCCCATTTCCTCCCTCCTCAATGTGCTTGTCCCTTCATTAGCTTCCCTGAGTTCTGCTTAATGAATCTGTATACTTTCAGCCAGTCTGCAAATACAGCTTCTATGGTTTTGAACCCCAAAACTTACAGTTTCCTCAGTTCAAGTCAGTAGCCTACATTTGTTGAGCTCCTACTATTTGACAGGTGCAGCATGATTAGCACCAGCAACACACAGATGAACAAGGCCCAGTCCAGGCCCTTAACAATCTGCATACCGTCAGCAAGGAGCATAGAGAGTTCTTTCTGCAAATAAGCTGAATTGCCTCCTGCTAACTCCCGCTATCTTCCCCCTGAAATCTTCAGGATGGATGCAGACTGGGTTAGGAAGTGGAGGTTACTGAATTAGGCTGCCACCTGTAGGGTGCAATTCTGGGTCTGCAGGAGAGACCTCCCAGGATATAGGCAAAAGAGAGGTTTCTAGTTTACTGACAGAGGTAGGGTCAGGTAACCTGGATTTGAATCATGGTTCTACAACTTCTCCGCTGTAAGACCATAAGCAAATTATCTCATCTTTCTGAGCCTGTGGAACCCACTTCAAAAGACTGTTATGCAAATCAAGTCAAGTACTCTTGAGTCAAGAGTCAAGTCAAGTACCTAGAGTCAAGTAGCTCTAGGCCGGGCACACAGGCCTCAATAAATGCTACTGGCCTTCCTTTCTCTCTCATTAAAAAAAATTTTTTTTTAATGTGTATTAATTTTTTGAGACAGCAGAGCAGGGGAGGGGCAGAGAGAGCGGGAGACACCGAATCCGAAGCAGGCTCCAGGCTCCGAGCTGTCAGCACAGAGCCGGATGCGGGGCTCACACCTACAGACCGTGAGATCATGGCCTGAGCCAAAAGGGGACACTTAACTGAGTCACCCAGCCGTCCCTGGCCTTCTTTTCTCTTGAGTCTTGGTCTTATATGACTGTGTGTCACCCTACTGATGCCTCCTGAAGGGTCCCAGTGCTTGTTTGTTGAGAACCTACTTCACCCTTGATTCCCTTCCAGGCACAAGAAGGGGCTGACTTCCCACCTTCTCCTTCTAAAGGTGGCTTCTCACCTCAAATGTACCTAACTCAGGTCCTCAGGCCTTGACTCGACACCGCGCCCCTTCCTGCTGGCCATGCTCCTTCCCTCGGCTTCCCTTGGGCAGCCAAAGTGTGGGCTGCCTTGATCTAAACCTGTAAGTCTGTTTTGCAGAAGTACAACTGAAGGGAGGGTGTGGGGAGACACATTCCCCCAAAAGATAAAACTCTCTCCTCCTTGATGTTTCAGGAAAGACGCAAAGGGTTTCACCAGAAGATATGTGTCGGACACTCAACCCTTCATTTATGGTCTGTGTGACCTCAGCCTTGTTGAACCTCAGTTTCCTTACCGGTAAAGAGAAAATACAAAAGCTGTTTCGTTTAGTCATTGTGAAGATTAAATTTGAAAAGATATGGGAACGATCGTCACAAAGAAGAAAGTACGACGTGGCTGTTGCCACTATTGGTTCTCCTCCCACTCACCTAATACCTCTCAAGCGAGGACAGGCCTGGGCCAAATCTGGGGCGTGGCAGTTTTATCCTTGTTCAGCTGCAGAGTCCCCCCCTCAAAGCGTCCTCCTCTC
The DNA here is from genome assembly GCF_027475565.1 of Acinonyx jubatus. Lineage (NCBI taxonomy): Eukaryota > Metazoa > Chordata > Mammalia > Carnivora > Felidae > Acinonyx > Acinonyx jubatus. The sequence continues at coordinate 90,484,966 of NC_069390.1, read as the reverse complement.
TCCACCTGAGCTGGGGGAGGCCGGAGGTGAAGGGCGGATCTAAGAGCGAGCCCAGAGTCAGCTTGTCAATCTGTCTTTGGTGGGGAGGGGAGGGGGGGGGGCGGGGCACGGTGCCCTTGGCAAGGAGCAGTGCTCCAAATGCCGAAGGTGAAATCCATCACCGGGGGCCCAGTGCTAAGATAAGATAGAGGACCGTAAATCAAGTCTCCCTGAGATAAGAAGGCAGCCTGGGGCCTAAAAAATGCAACTCTCCTGCCAGCTGCCCCCTCTGCAAAGTTACAAATCCGAGGGATGTGCTAGGTGGGGAAGGAGCCCAGACCCCAGGCCTTTTCCTAGAAACGGAGGAGGAACATCAACCTCAAGCTTCTGTCTTTCTCTTACCAAAAGTCCCAGCTTGAGAGGAGAAATGGGAGTTTTTAACAGAGTCCCTCTCCACCAACAAAACAAAACAAAACAAACAAAAAACACAAACGCAGGACAAACAAACAAACAAAAAACCTGTGAGGTCAACCATTGGCATCAGAGATTAAAGGCCAGAGTCCTGGGATCATGCGGCCTGGGTTCAAATCCTGACTCTTACACCTTCTGTGTAATCTTTTGTGTAATTTTAATGTTTATTTATTTTTGAGAGAGAGAGAGAGTGCAAGCAGGCAAGGGGCCGAGAGAGGGAGACACGGAATCCGAAGCAGGCTCCAGGCTCTGAGCTATCAGCACAGGGCCCGATTCGGGGCTCGAACTCACAAACAGTGAGATCATGACCCGAGCCAAAGTAGGCCACTCAACCGACTGAGCCACCCAGGTGCCCCTCTCCTATGTAATCCTGAACAAGCTACTTCATCTCTGTGAGCTTCATTTTCCAGTAGAGATCATCTTAATTTATCCCTGTTTCGAAGACTAAACACGATCATTTTCGCAGAGCGTTTGGTAAAGAGTCTGGCACATAGAAAATGTTCAATCGGTAGTAGCTATAGTTACATATGAGACTGGTAGAGATTAGGGGAAAATCAACCCCTCTCTGACTTCCTGTTTTTCTCATTTGCATAGTCATCGCCTTGGAATTCACCGAATGATGGCCCCAAAATAGAATGCGGTCGCGTCAGTCCCATTAATGAGCATTGTTGAGGACTGGACCCTGTCCTCGTCATCCCTTGCCTGGTCTTTGACATGAGTATCGCCACATGTGAAGAATTCCTCCACGTCCCCCCAAATGCGTGTGTTTAAGCATGCACATCTAGCTGAGGAATTTTGACCATGCTTAGGTCACGAAGAAAAGACAAAAATCATTAACAGACCCCTAGAAGCTAAAGATAGGGAAGGAAGTGGCCCAGAGACACGCAGGGAGGTGAGTGAATAATGACAGAGGCAGGAGGCCCCTCAGCCAGAGAGATGGTTCCTGCATCTGAGAGGGGCACTCCTGCCCGTAGACCTCCCCCCAGCCTCTCCGTCTTCCCCTCTTTCATTATTAGTCAGGGCATAACTGTTTACTTTGTACCCGGGTCCAGGTGTGGGGTTTGGGGGCAGAAGGTCGTATCTCGGTGGCGGATCTAAAAGTGCCTACAATCCGTTGGGGCTGGGGGCGGGGGCGGGGAACCAGGCCTTACTGCCGCAGAAGCCCACAGCAGAGTTGACATGGGTTCATGGAGGGGAAGAAGGGCAGGTCCTGAAGGACCCTGAGAAGTAGGGAAAGGCATGTGGACAATTGACACAGTGGGCGAAAGGGGGCCTCTGTGGCCTCTTGAGCAAGGATGTGATGTGATGAACATGGTGTGGGGGTGCGGCAGACGGACAGGGACAACACAGCGGGAGTTCTGTCTTGGCTCAGCCGCTTCCTAGCTGTGCAGGTGACGCAGGGTGAGTCACCTAACCTCTCTCCTGGGTTTCTTATCTGGAATGGTAAAGCCTAACTTTCAGGTTTGTCATGAAGCAGGAGGTGACATCTGTGAGGCCACTTCATGCCCACGCTTGGATTCGGTGGCTGGAAGGGGTGGGGGGAGGTGGGCACTGCTGGAAGGGGGATTGGCCCGGGACACCTGCGGCTCTTCGAGCAAGGCAGGCGGGCTGTGATGAGGACGGAGATTGCGGACCCTTGTTGGGATCATCTTCCTCTTTTTTGCTTTCCTCCCGCTGCCCACCTGCGCTGGGGGGTCGCGGACAAAGAGTCCCTTAGATGTAAACCCTCTCTTGGCCTAAAACCGACGGTAAGAGGCAGACAGCTAAGGAGATCAGGGAGTGACAGAACATGAGTGGATATACAAATAGACAAGATTAACTATTCCCCTTGTATACACAAGAGGCTTTGCTAACACTCAGCCAATTAGAAAACTAATCTAAACAGCCACGGGCTTCCATATCCCTTCAGAGCTCTTTCAAACAGCTGTTCGGTTTGCACTTGCTGCTGTTCCTAGCAAGTGCCCGGAGACTTCGCCTTGGGTCTGGTTCCCCACTTGAGCCTCAGGCCTCCTTAAGCTCATGAACCCAGGTCAAGTCTATTACGGGCTTCTGCAGTAGTGAGGTCAGGTTCCCTGACTCCCTGAATCACACTGCAGGCACCTTTAGATCAGGGACCAAGCTAGGAACTTCTGCCCCCATTCTCTGAACCTGGGTACAAAGTAAATATTTATGCCCTGCTTGATAATGAAAGAGAGAAGGATGGCGACAAGGTTGGGAGGAGGTCTAAGGCTAGGAAGGACCTCTTTCAGATGCAGGGCCCCTTCTAGGGTCCAGGTGCTGTGATGTTCACAGCTCCTTCTACGTCGCCACTTGTGAAAGCCTGCCCCAGGCCCCCAAACAGGGACCGTTAAAGTGGTTTCCATGTTATATTGCCACTCACCTGGGAAGTCTAGAATGAAGGGGGTAAGAACAAAGCTTTTGAAGTCTGACAAGTTGAAGTTCCAAAACGTCTGTATCTCTTGCTACTATGAGACTCGGCTCTCTCACCTCAAAAGAAGATAAGCATTGTATCTACTTAACGGAGATCAGGCACAGTTCCTGGCACACCGTGAGCCCTCAGTACATCGCATTTGCCATTGTCGTTAGAACGACTGTTATTGTTTAGTCTGAGTTACCTGCGCTCGTGAGACAATCTGACTTTTGCAGACTCTCGGGCAGTTCCTGATGGGCCCTGTATCCTGGTTTTCATTACCTTGTGATATCTCTTCCCCTTGAGCGTGGGTGGGACCTGCCTTGCTTCTAACAAACAGAATATGGCCAAGTGATGATAAGATGTCACCTCTGTTATTAGGTTCCATAAAATCGTGACCTCTGACCTGCCAGCAGGCTCTGTTTCCTCTCAGCCTGCACACTTTGAGGAAGCAGGCTGCCATGTAGGGGGGGCCCAGGCAAGGAACTGAGAACAGTCTCTGGCTAGCAGCAAGGTAGGGACCGAGGCCCTCCGTGTGACAACCTTCGAGGGACTGAATTCTGCCAACTACCATGTGAGCTTGAAAGTAGAGCCTTCCCCAAGTAAATCTTCAGACAAGCCCCCAGTCTAGGTCCAAACCTCGGTTTCAGCTTTGTGAGCCGCCCCAAAGCAGAGGACTCAGCTAGGCTGTGCCCAGCCCCCTGGCCCACGGACACTGTGAGAGATGATAAACGTGTGTTGTTTTAAACCACGAACTTTATGGGAATTTGTTCCACAGAAAGAGATAACTGATACAACTTCTTTGCATTCCTAGCACAGCACTTGGCATAGAGCAGGAGTCAAGTGTGGTTTGAGTGGATGGATGCATGATTGATGGTAACAGGTAAACTCATCAGGATCTGAGAAAGACCTGGCAGGGCTGGACCCCAAACAGGACTCTTTCCAAGCCCCCGCTGCCTAAACCTTTTGTCTCTTTCTCTCCCTCACTTAAGATCCCAGGTCCCTCCTCCCTTCTCCGGCCCCCAGGAGCTTGCTCTGCTCTGGTTCCTGCTTTTGGTCATTTTCTCCAAATTTTTATTTTCTTTCTTAAAAATAAATAAATAAATAAAATAAAATAAAACAACTCAGCTCTCTCTGAAATATCTGACCCTGGTGAATTGGACTAAGTTTTGATGGAAAGCAGTCTTGTCCAGAAAGCGTGTTACCCACCCTGCTTAGGAATGTGGTTGCTGCAGATATTAAAACAGACCTGCAGGCGTCTGCAGTGAGTGGGGAGCTCGTGCCAGGAATGACCTCAGCCTGCACAGCAGGGCTTTTACCTATGAAAAGCTGCTGCTCTGGGCTGGATCCCTCCCTTCCAACAGGACCCTCCCTTCTCCAAACCCTTCCCCTTCTAGGACCCCATGCTGCACCCTTAGTTTAATGCCTGAGCCATAACTCCCCCCCCCCCCCAGGCTGGTACCAAAAGGCAGGAGGGCGACACCATCAGGCCTGCTCTAAGGATGCTGGGGGTGACTTTGTCCAAGTGGCTCCAAGTAGCTTTGGCTGAAGCGTGTGGGCCTCGTGGCTGGCAGTCCCCTTCTCCACTCCTCTCCTTCCAACTTCACCCCTCCCTCCAGACAGCTGAGAGGGATCCCGTTCAGGTCGAGAGGCCTCAGGCGTCATTCCTTCTGCAAAAGACTCATCTCCGGGAAGGCTTGGGCACTTGGGGCAGAAACCAGAGCTGCCACCATCACCTGGAAGGTTCCTCACCGTGTAGCTGAACCTCCACCCAGGCCTTGGATTTTGCCCTACCTAATTCAGCTCCTCTCGCTGAACCTGAGCATGTCTGAGAGGAAGGAGAAACTCTGGTCAGTTATTGGATTTCCCTCTTCTACTGAGAAGCTCAGAGAACTAGGAGAACCCCAACTCTAACTATTCCAGCCTCCAAACTCAACAGCTAAGCCCCTGATAATCCCAAGCACCAGAATAACAGTGAATCTTTGCCTGACCATTCCTGTATGCAAAGTACTTTTACATATGTTATTTTTCACAAGAATCCTACAGTTTTAGTTCCCATTTAACAGATGAACAAACTGTGGCTCAGAGAGACTAGGTAATGTTTTCCCAGTTACATGGTGGCTGAGTTGTAGCGTAAGGACCTAAACCAAGGTCAGTTCAGATTAGTGACGGACTGACCGCTGGCCTTCGAGTCAGGAGATCCCAGTTTTAAGTTCTGGCTCTGACACTAATGAGGGTGTCACTTTGAGTGGGTTCCCTCACTTTTCTAGGCACTGGGATGTGAAACTGATACATTAAATGATCTTTGAGGTCACTTCTAGCTCAAAACTCTGTGGCTCTTGGATTCAGTTCCTGCTTAGGCTCCCTCTGGGGGAGGGACAATTTCCCAAGCGGTTTTGAAGATTGGCCTGTCGCACTGTTAATGCCACCTGGAGCTTGGGCTGGGAGTGGGGGGCACTTGGCTAGTTGGCTGCTGCAAAGATGATAGGGGGACCCTGTCCCCCAACTCCACCCGACAGGTCCCTTCATTCCTGGCTCCTTTTCCCAGTCTTCTACAACATGTCACTGCGACTCTTTTAGGTGAAACTATGAACTCCTACAGGCCTCTGTCCTTGATTCTCATTGGCCAATGGTTACTGTCCAACCATACCAGACAGACTGGCACTTCATTGATCCCACAGGATGTCTGCAAGCCTGGGCTGAGGGTTACTCACAATCCCCGTGCTCAGGGAGACCCAGGGGCCCCACAGCTGCTGCCAGCTGTCCGGCCGAACAATGCAGATTCTGTCAGGTCTCCGGGCTGAGCTTTCTTTGAGGGGGTGTTCCAGTTGCAGTATCAATTGGAGGCATCTCAGCTGCTTCCTGTTCCTTGGCTCCCAGCATGGATTCCTGAGCAAAGACAATCAGTCCTGCTTTCTGCATCCGACCGCAACCCCCAGCAGTTGGGGGTGGGGCCTGAGGCATTTCATCTATACATCTCAGAGCAAGCAGTCAAGCTTCCTGGGCTGGAAGGAACCCCACGGACCAAGTATACCTGGGTCTCTGCTTCCGGGCACCGAGGAGGGAGTACACGCAGTTTTCAGAAAACTTTGGGTGACGTGGTGGCCTCCTAGGTGGCATCTTTCAGTGTTAACCACTTTAACAGGGATCTTCTAACAACCGTCCTTCCTGCAGCCAAACCATTTGCACAAACTACTTGTACTACTTGTACCAGATTGAACTCTCCAGGAAGACACCCCCTGCTGTCTGTCTCCCAAACTTAGCTGTCCCCTCTATTACCTTGCATGGTGAATGCTGTCACCTCAGCTCAAATACCATCCCCTCCCCCATTTCCACAGCGACCCCAAGCCTTCTCTTGGCTTTAGATCTCTGCCGCAAGACTTATCATCTCCCCAAAACTGCTGTGAGTGATCCCATGAGCTAGTCTATTCATTCCCATCTCTTTCCTTCCATCTTCCTAAATACTGAGTACCGGTTCGATCATTTCTGCCCCCACACTTACCTGTGCAGATATTTTCTCCCAGTTTTGTTTTCACGGTCATGCAGTGTCTCTCCCGCCTGCTCCATAAACTAGGGGCTCCTCCAGTATTTAGACCAGGTCTCCTCCTCCTCTCCTGAACTATTGTTGGTGCTCGCATTGCTGATTGACATCAGGAAGTTCCACCTGAGAGCTAACCTTCTGACTACAGTTGGAGCCCCCCTCCTGTTTGCTGGGGGCATGGAAATGTGATAAGGCTTTGGCTAGCTGCCAACGGACTGGCTGGTCCCCAAGGTCAATTTGGGGAGATGAAGGGGCAAGTGACTCCTGTTATATAAAAAGTGATTCAGAATGCACCCGATTCACTCTAACCCTCTTCCTTACACCAAGCATCCTAGGTCTGCCAAGGCTGCGGTACTAATAAGACATCCCCAGGAGGAACTTTATTACTTGAGGGCAGTCAGACCCAGAGACGTGTAGAAGGGAACTGGCTGGGCAGGAGACACACAGGAGATCAGCAAAGGCGAGACATGAGCCAGGCGTCCAGCTCCACCTCTGCCACCCCACAAAGAGACTGGTTTCTTTAAGGCTTTTCTTGAGTTCTAATGAGAAACAAGTTGGATCCATGATGGGTGGGGGTGGGGGGCGTTTGCAGAGCAGAGTTTATAGGCCCTTGCATTTTCTTAACGGCTCCCTCCTCACACATTCCTCTGCATTTTTCCCTTTTATTAACGTGGCATCTTTCCCAGGCCACTTTATGGAACCGTGTGTGTTTTTACTTATGCCCTGATTGGGTCTGATCGTGCTCCTCCCTATGAAGAACCTTCAGATCTTGTTCAAGCCTCCCCTTACCGCCCCCACCCCCACCCCCTGCAAGGATGCTGGCATTTCAGTCTCGGTGGGACTCCTGGGCTCATCTCTCAACAGAACCCCACTCACTGCTTTCAGTACTTTTCTGTATTGGAGTCACAGCTCATTTGGACCCCAAATAATACGAGTAACGATACAGCCCAGTTTGGTTACTCTCACCCAAATCTGAAATGTCTGACTTCTGGCTCTTGCCCCAGAATCAAACCTGCCCCAGAAGATGTAGAGAAAGATTTCCCACAACTGGGGATTTTCGAAGGAATGTGCGGCAAGCCCTGAAGGCCATTGTTAAAAAGGAGCTGGAAAACTGTTTTGAGCAACAGCAGCTCTGCTAGAACACAGCTTTCCAAGAGGCCTGTTGGTAAAGGCATGTCATGCGTGTTTGGATAGTCAAGCTTTGGCGTGTTTATTAAAAAAAAAACAAAAAAAAACACAACCCAACACCCACTCATGCTACTTTCAGGAACTGTGCTCTTAGCCTTTCTTGTCTCTTTAGACCATCAGTTCCAAGAAAGCCAAGACCAAGGTTTGGAGTTGACTTCTCTTTGTGCTCAAGTTTGATCGCATCCCTGCATTGGTCTTCTGGTATCTGGAAGATGGGTCTGTTGCATTCACACATGAAGCAGCAGGCATGGTGGCAATCCTGCAATCTTTGAAAGCCTACTCACCCTCAAAGCGGGAGTTTCTTCCTCCCTAAAATGAGGCAAGTAACACATGTTCTGCAGGGTTTGAGAATTCAGTGGAGTAATGTCTGTAAGAGGCCCGGCATGCTGGAGTTACTCTGTAAATGGTAGGGACTGATGTTCCAAAAGAGGTAAAGACCTCTTTTTTGGGAGAACCTGCTTTTGTTTCCCCGTCTCTCACCGCATTGGTCCTGGCCCTTTCCCACTGTGGCAATGTCTGTGGACAACATCAAGCTCCCTGTTCTCAAGGGCAAGAATCTCCCCCGAGTCTCTTGGGAGACGTAGTTCTGGGGTCACTTTCCTGTTGTCAGCAGGCTCTGGAAGAGGCATTAGCCCCACAAGGCTTCATGTGGGAAGTTTTTACAGGTACCGCTCATCTGGCTGACAGATGTAGCTTTGCAGCAAGACACAGCTCTGTCTTCCAGATGGGAGGGTGCTTGGGAATCCTGAGGTGGGACTGGTTCCTCTCTGCTTGGAGCCAGTGTGGGACATGCTTCTGGGTCTTTCAGCTCCTTCCCAAACCCTGGAGTCCTCGAGCCAACTTTCGTGGAGCTGTGTCTTTATCCCCTCAAACCCACATTCTGGCAATTGGTTGGCCATCTTTCCATTGTCTTCATCACCCCCAGTCTCCTCTAACACACACACACACACACACACACACACACACACACACAGTGGTATTTCTAGAGGAGAGGAGGAAAACACTGGCTGCTAGCAGCGGTGGATATACTGGATGTACAAGTTACAACAGTCTCAAGGAGGTGAAATAGCAGACAGAGGGATTGTCAGCCTAAGGCACCCAACTGCATATGAGTATTTTCCCTAAAGGAAGATGGAGGGAGGGAAGGACAGTGACTGGATTCTCCTTCCCTCATAGCATCACCTCGGGTAGGAGCAGCCTCTAATTCGCCACCCTGAAATCCCCATCACTCTGCCTTGACAGAGAGGGAATGTGCCTTGCCCATTAGCAGCTGTTTTCAGACCTCTTTTGAGGTGGGCTTGTTTGGGGACTTTTAGGCTAAAGTGCTCCTCTGGTCAAAGTGCTTTTGCTCACGAGGGGCAGACACCCATTCACATAGAGAAAGTAAATACAGAGAGACAGAGCTGTATAGGAACAAAGAGATTTCAAATAAATCAAGGAGCAGACCCCGTGGTTCTCTCTCTTCTTGGGCCACTGTCTCAGCTTTTCTCTGTGCATAATTCTGCTTTGCCTATGGTTTTGCCTATCCCAAGTCCTCATCAAACATGAGGTGTTGTTTAGCTCCCTCTGACTACATGGCCGTTTTATGTCAAACTCTTAAGAGAGAAAAACGGAATGGCTCTTGTCCAGCCAATGCCTAGGGCAGCTGTTCTTGGTTGAATTAACTGTGGCCGAGCAGTGGGACTCATGGCACAAGAAGGTTGTAAGGTAGCAGAGGCTGAAAGAGGGGAAACAATTCTCTGAGCAGCAGACATATCCCTCCCGGGCTAGGTCTAATCCTCCCCTGTGGTTCTGGGGTTCATCTGAGAGGCAGGTAACAGGCTCCCTCCGTGAAACCATCCATCTCAGCACAGGCTAGGGGTGTGCTCAAAGCCGGGGGCGGGGGGTTGGGGGCAGCAGGAGCTCTACTGAAGCAACTACCACCCTCGTGGCATTCTGGGGATGTGGGGAAATGTCTCAAAAGAGTGCCTAAAGGGGTGCCTGGGTGGCTCAGTCAATTGAGCTTCTGACTTCAGCTCGGGTCATGGTCTCACAGTTTGTGAGTTCGAGCCCCGCATTGGGCTCTGTGCTAACAAACAGCTCAGAGCCTGGAGCTTGCTTCGGATTCTGTATCTCTTTCTCTCTCTCCCCCTCCCCTGCTCATGCTCTGCCTCTCTCTGTCTCTCAAAAATAAATAAATGTTAAAAAAAAAAAAAAAAAAGAGTGCCGAAAGAGATAACGTCCTGTGAAAATGGCACCAGACTGGGAATCAAGAATCCTGGCTTCTGATTCCGGCCTCGCTGCTAACCCACAGAATGGCCTAGGAAAATCACTTTCACCCTCTGGGTCTTAGATTCTCCTATAAGTTTATAAATAAACAAACAAACAAACAAATAAATGGTGTTGAATTAAATAATCTAAAGATCCTTTCCAACCCCTAAGAATTTCCTGAGTCTATCTCCTTGCCCCTTGCCCCCAAATTTCCAGAAGTGCACAGAATGGAATTCTTTGACCCATGACTCTGGTGGGGTCTCTACCAGCTGCCTCTCTCCCATGACAAGTCAACCATCCCCGGTGATTAGTTCCTGCCAGAGGTTTTCCAGCCTGGCCCTACAGCCATCCAAGAAAGTCAAGAGAGGGACTTCCTAGGAATTCTGATCTCGAGCAGCATATTTATTTCTGAGCTTCCTAGAGGCCAAGGACAGGGCCTGCATACTCATTCTCTGGCTACACCAGAGAGGGAAGGCTGGGCATCGAGGACTTATTTCCAGCTGTTCGGTCAGGGACCCTGAGGACAGGGGAAGCTATAGGAGGAGGATCAGCGACAGCCCTAGGAAGGGCAAGGATAATAAGTCACATGTTGTTGCAGAGGAAGAACAGAAAATGTGGGCTCCAGGGGGAAGATGGCAGGGGAAATCGCTTGTGTCTTTGGGCAGGAAATGAACAACATTCAAAGAATATGCAAAATGCCACACTAATCAGCACCTGTTCACTGTGGAGCCGGTGGCTTGGGCCTGTGGCATCCGAGACTGAGCCTGGCTTTGGGTCTCCCCAGGGGAGGAAATACAGTACATTGGGATCCACTCGAGGGTTGAAAGAGGCACTGGTTCGAAGTGGGGTAGAGAGAAAGACGGTGCCCTCGGCTTCCATTGCTCCCTCCTGGCCCCAAATGGTCTGTTACACACCCCAGCTCAGCCCCAGGCAGATGGCTGCAAATTCTGTGGGGGCCTCGGCGCATTCCCTTGGCTAATAGCCACATTCCAGAGCAGCATATGTTTCATCTCAAGCCCAGAAGGTTTGCACTTCCAAGTGGAGCCAAAGAGAAAACCTTGGCTCAGGCTGCAAATTTCTTAGGAGAGGTGGGGGCAGGGCTGGGGTGGGGGGAGGCCGTCAGGGAGGCTGGGGCTGTCATGTTGAGGAACATCTGAGTTCATGCAAAGCTGGGTCCCAAATCTGTGACACCCTCATTACTAACTCAGAACGCTTCAGGGCACCTCCCGGGGAAACCGGGGACCAGGGCCCCCGCCTGTAGCTCTCATCTGAAAGCCTCTCCTGCCGCCTGCCTGTTCCTCCAGTCCCCCGATGCCAGCTCCACACCTTTGCCGATCTGCCACCCCTCCTGAATCTGTGGTTCATAACCCAGAGGGAGGAGGGAAGAAAAGAGGGTGACTCCTGATCTCTCTCTGCTCTTTCAAACAAAGGTGCCCAGACCTCATCTCCCCTTGCCCCCGTCTCTGCCCGAGAGGAGGGAGCTCCTCTGACCTCGGGCCGCTGGAGGACACCGAGTCCAGGGGACGATTCAGGAAGGACCAGAGTTGGATGGAAAGGGGAGGAGGAGAGGGGGGCAGACAATAAGAAGGAGTGAGAGATAGAGGTTAGGGTGGGGGCCACAGGAGGGTCTGGGGCTGGAAGGGGAGGGAGGCGGGTCTCCTCTGGTGGGCGGGGAATGAGGAGGGCCATGGTGGGGGTCCTGGCCCTCTGGGGGTTCTGCTCTATGGTAAGCTAAGGGATTTCTGACAGCAAAGTAAACTGTGGGGTGCTGAGTTTACCCGGTTCCAGTAAGCACTGTTTGCAGTGTTTAATGTTTCCCTCGCACTGAACTGCAGCCAGCCCCTGCTGTCTTTGGGGAGGTAAGGGATGCGGAGGTGAGGAGAGGGCTGTCAGCACAGCCTGGTCCCTGACCCCGGCCCAGGACGTGGAGACTCAGATGGGGACTGGCAAGTCCCGCTGTCATAGGCCCGAAGTTCCCCATCAAGAGAAACTACCAGCCATCCCTCTCTGTCCCACCTCCTCCCACGTGGGTCCCAGCCCAGCCCACGAGCACACAGCCGTCCTGTTTACTTTTCTCATTGTAGTCTATTAAATGCCTGCCTGCGGGGCCGCACTCTCCGGCCGACCTGCCTATGTGGACAGACGCAGAGGACACACAGACCACAAAATAAATCAGGAAGATACCGGCACTCAGCACCCAAGAACAAAATAAACTAACCCTGGCATGATGCCCAGCACAGCGTGCCGGTGGGCTTCGGGCTAAGTAAGGATGAATGAATTGAAATATCAGGGAGAAATAGCTTTACTTCCCTTCAATCCAGGGAGGCTCCTGGGAAGAGAACGGCTTCTGAAAGTCTCAATATGAAATGGATGAGAAAAGTTTGGAAAGAATTGCATTTCAGGGAGAGCACAGAGCAGGGGGCAGGAGAACCAGGCAGGTGTGCATCCTGACAGTGAGCAAGCATCCAGGCAGGGAACGGCTTAGGAGACAGGGGAGGCAAGGAAGGACAGAGTGGGCTTTGGTCACAGAGCTTGTCCCAGAATATTAGCAGAGGGGCTCCAGTCCTGGGCTGCTATTGCCCCCTTCCCTACCCCTCAGGCAGAGAATCAGAGGTAACTCTGGACCTTCAGAACGAGGGGAGGTGGACATGTGATAGAAAAGAGGAAGGGGCCAAGGATACCAAGAAGGACACACAGACCACAAGAAGCAGTCCAGACTGAGGACCAAGACTTGGGACACCCAGCAAGCTGTGTGTGTGGAGAGGAAGGGGGAGTGTGGCCATATTATCAGGGTGTGCACCGCAAGGTGTCAGAACAGCCAGGGTGAGAGAGGTGGAAAAGAAAAAAAAAAAAAGGAGGCCCTTCACTGCTTGGGGGCCAGGCGACTGTAGGGTTTGAGGATGCAGGTCAGAGTAATGGTGGTTATGCAGATGTGTAAACATGTCATCGAGCAATTAACCCAGACTCCTGGATTTCGATTCCTTTACCTCTCCACAAGTATTTAAAAATATCCTTCTAAAAGCAGAGAGGAGTGTGGGGCGCCTCGGTGGCTCAGTCAGTTGAGCATCCAACTCTTGCTTTTGGCTCAGGTCATGATCTCACAGTGGTTCATGGGTTCGAGCCCTGAGTCGGGCTCTGCGCTGACAGCAGGGAGCCTGCTTGGGATTCTCTGTCTCTCTCCCTCTCTCTGTCTCCCTCTTTCTGTGTCCCTCCCCTGTTCACCGACTCTCTCTCTCTCTCTCAAAAATAAATAAGTAAGCATTTTTTAAAAAAGGCAGAGAGGAATATATTAGGAGCTTCACATGGGTTCCAGGGAGCCTAAGTTGTTCCTGGGAAGCAAGTACAGGGCAGGGAGGTGGGCGTGGCCTGCTCAGCAGGTGGGGGAAGGAAGCTCCCAGCAGTCAGGGCTCTTAGCCCACTCCCTGTTTCAACCAGAGCAACCCAGTGTCATCTGCCGTATTTGTCTTCACTTCCGTGGAAGAGCTTCCTGAAGGCAAGACTTAACCGTTACAAACCTATAAAAGGGGAGTTCGCAAACCATGAAGGTATAATTTCTCGTGGAAGCCCTCCCCACCCACCGCCACCGGCTTTCAGAACTACAGTTCTATGAAGGGACGTGCAGTGAACACATGGAACAACATCTGGGCACAGATCCCAAATTCAAGTATTCTGGCCTCTTGTCAGATCGTTTGTTCTCATTTTTTGGTTCGGAAAATATATGATCAGCAGGAATATTTGCAACTCGCTGCTCTTTTCATTTGCTTCAGGGAGAAATAGCACAGACCCCACCGTTTCCCCAGCTGTGCCTGGGGCCAGCATCACAAGTCAATAACAACACTCTTGGAATAACAATTAATAATAATAATACAAGAACATAGTCTCGGGATCTGTCTAACAGAGTGCCCCAGGCAGCTGCCCCCACGTTGGGATGAGGTCGTACAAGAGCTAAACCTCGGTGCCAGTTGTCTGATTCCAGAAACGCCAAGCTAAAAGGACCACCGGCATTACAACCCACCCCAACCTCCTGTCTGGCTTCCTGGATCTGGAGGACAAGGTGCCGGCCCATATTTCCAACAGGAGACCGGGGCCGGCCTTGACTTTCGAGGAAAGTCCTTCAAGCTCGACTGTTAGCTGCCTGGGCCCTGGAGAGGGAGGCACGCAAATGTGGGGAATATGGCCACTCCTGTTACTGAAGAAAAGACCCTCAGGAAAAAATTTTAAAGGACTTTGAACCTTGTTTCAAGGGAAAGTATAGGGGCCCCGGGTGGCTCAGCCCGTCGAGCACCTGACTTTGGCTCAGGTCATGATCTTGCAGTACATGGGTTTGAGCCCCACCTCAGGCTCTCTGCTGTCAGTCTGTCAGCACAGAGCCCACTTTGGATCCCCTGTCCCTTTCTCTCTGCCCCTCCCCTGCTTGCACTCTCAAAAATAAATAAAAACATTTAAAAAAAATTTGTTTTAAGGGGAAGTATAAAGGGGGGCAGAGACGGAACCAGAGTCCAAATCCAGACCTGGCTTGGGAACAATCAGTCTCCCTCCACGGGAGGCATCCAGCACGGGGGCAGGAAGCAAGTGTCCTTGGAATGACCTCGGAAGGGGGCATAGTAAATGCAGCAAGGCAAAAAAGATTAAAATGGGAGAAAGGGGTTTCGATGGGTGGTTTTCAACTTTTTAAATAAGCAGAGCTGTCTTTTCAAAAGACATCAAACTCAGATTCCCCAGGATGGATGTAAAGCAGTAAAGGGAGCTGCTCTGCTTGAATGTGGAGGACAGATTCCCCCACCCCCACCCCGTCATGGTTCACTCCGTCCCTCCCCGGACAGAGAGGGGTGCTGTTACTGCCTGGGGTCAGCAGGCTGGTGAGCGGCTCCGCCAGGTTTAGAAATCACACGTGTTTCTTGGAGACCTGATGCTCCTATAGTTCCCTGCCCCGTCACCAGCAAAACAGACCACCGCTTTGCTCCCCATTTAGGTCCAGCGTCTAGAATCATGTCTGGCACGTGCCAGGCCCTCGGTAAGTATTTGTGGAATGAGTGAATCTACCATGGCTATTCTTTACACAGACTCAGAGCCGCACGGTTTACAAAGCACTTTCATGGGGGGGTTTCGGTGCTGATGTCTACCTTTAGCGGAAGGCTTTTGTGAGCTGCATCAGCCCAGACCAGTCCTTGGGGAGGTGGGGGCGGTGGGGGGCAAACTGAGTCTTGGCAGGTGTGATCTCTTACCTCTCCGTGGCTGAGGGGCTCCAGATCCCGGAAACGTGAGACTGCCTCTGAGAAGCTTCATTCCTTCCCTTACTTGGTCACTGAGCTGCGATCCAGCCTAGAGACCCTCCAATTCCTTGCCTCCGCCCGCTTTCCTCTGTGTGGACCTTTAGTACAAACACTGGAGAGATCGGGGAGAGAAGAGTCCCAGCCGGAGGCAGAGGGTGGCCTGGGGGGGCTCAGGGAGAGAAGGCCTGTGTCATTTGTGGGGGTGAAGGGCCTCCGGTCCCCCCACCCCCATATTCTCCCATGTTTTCTGGGAAAAGAGGAGTGTATTCACTGCAGTTCCTCCGGGACCCTCTGTCCCTTGCACCCCACCTCCTGTCCCCTTGTCCCCCCCACAGGCCTGCCAAGTTTGGGACATGAGAACCGGCCAGGTTCCCCTTGGGGAGCCCGGGGGGCGGAGCCAGGCCTGGCTGGGCCTCCAGGTCGACTTGCCCTGGCCCCAGGGTTTAATAAACTCCGAGAGAGGTTTTCAAAGGCCACTTGATCTTCCCCATCAGGCAGCCCCTGTCTCCCTTTCAGAGCCGCGGGACTGGAAAGAAAAAAACCCTCAATGAACAAGGCGGCCAGAGAAAGCCGAGCCGCGGGGCACCTTCTATGAATTTCTGATGAGCACACGGCACTGACTCCTGGGTCCCAGCCCAGTGCCGTCAAGGATGTTAGTTTAAGTCATTTCGCACGGTTCACTGGCTCTCTGAGAGCGGCTTGTCTCCAGCCTGGCCTTCTCTAACAAGCTCTTTTTACTCGGGGCTTCTCTGAGCAGAGACCTCAAACAATAGCAGCTTTCAAGGGGCTTGGCCCTCCTCTGGCGGCTTCCCTGTCCCACCCCCAGCCCTGCTCTCGAGCCTTCTCTCTGGCCTCCCTCCGCCTGCCCACCTGAACGTCCCAGCCCAGAGCCTGATGCGGAAGTTGGTGTTCAGAGAAAACTTGCCCCTTCTTTCCTCCTTTCCTTCCTTCTTTCCTTCCTTCCTTCTCCACTGTCCTTGCCGGGTCTCCCTGTGAGCAGGCAGAGTGAGTAAGGAGCCATGTCCTCAAGGGCAGGGCACCATGAACGCTTTGTGACTGGCAGTCCCCGGAATTGTGCAGTAGAAGGGCCCTGGTCAAGAGCATCTCGCCCTGGTTCTCTTAGGCCTATTAGGCTCCCCTTGACACTTTGAGAAACGTCTTCCTCCCTTGAACCTGAGGAGGGTGCCGGCTTCCTCCACATTCGGGCGCTGTCAGCCTGCCACACAGGCTCAGGCCTGGCAGGGTTGGTGGACAATCTCAGGGAGGACACCACGTGTGGTGCACCTCACCGACAAGCCAGAGAGGGGGGCGAATAAGGAGCAGGGTCCCTCTGCTGGGGTGGCTCCTGTCCAGACACAAGGCGGGGTGCATGTTTCCCGTGAGTCAAGGGCACTCTCTGTCATCCCCATTCCTGTTGTCCCCTCTGTCATTCAGGGCCATGAGGAGCCCACTTCCAACCCACCCCTACCTCTGGTCTCCTCCCTAGGGTGACAGGTCTCCACGAAGAGACTCCTGATTCATTAATCAGAGATGAGAGCCACTTACACATTTAGAACAAATCTCCAGCCAGAACAAATCAACAAACAAAGTTCATATCAAGAGAAGTCGGTATTTTGGCTTAATGAGAAAGGTCACGCTGACTCACAGTTGGCACTTGGATCTTTTGATGGTGACCTTTGACCTGGGGAGCTCGAGAAGGCTTTGAGCCACCATTCCATTGACATTCCATTCTGGGAGAGGCTCTGCCTCACTCCTAATGCACCTGCCAGCAATTAAATGTCCCCTCCCCAGTGACCTGGGGACCCAGGGTCCCCTTTGGACCCAGGGTCTTTCACCTTTCAAGAGCCCCAAGCAGCCTGACTGTACGTGTCCCTCACAAAGCTACCTCCCTTACCTTCCTTGCATCTCACACCTGTCACACCCCTACCCCCATGTTTCATAACCCACCTTCTTCAGGAAGTGAGTCTGGCCAGAAATAGTGTGGCCGGCTGAAAGAACAGTGAACTGGCAACCCAGGACTCGGATTCCAGCTCGACCTCAGTCACTGATGTGCTGTATGGCTGTGGCAAGGATGTCCCTTCTCCACCATCACTTCCTTGTGACAATATTGGACTGCACCAGTATTTCTTACGGGACGAGATGCTCTTGACCAGGGCCTTTTTTCCACTGTGCAACTCCAGGGGGTGCTAGCCACAAAGCGTTCGTGGCACCCTGCTCTTGAGGGCATGGCTCCTTTCACTCTGCCTGCTCACCGGCAGACCCGGCAATCCCCAGATGTCCATGATCAAAATCCCCTGAAGGATTTGCTAAAATGCAGGCCCAAAGCCTCCAGCAGAATTTCTGGGCATTAGGCACAGCCTGCATTCTAACACATGCCCCAGGTGTGCCTTAGGCCCACTAAGGGTTGAGACCCACTGTCCTGGTCTGTTCCAAACCATGACTTTCACCGAGACTCCACCTCTGCACTCAGTGTGAACTTGCTCAGTCTCTGTTTGGGGATTGATTTTCCAGGAAGTGAGAGATCTTTACACAGGCTCCTGGTAAGGCCTTGGGAGGAGTCCTGGTAACTTTGTGATCATACTTGTGAATTCTTTTACTTAACAAGAACCCCACCACTACCGCATAATAAAAGATCAGGCCCCCCAAAATGTGGCCTGGCCCTTGTTGAGCTAGTTGACGGGTGACTTGTTATAGGGTGAAGCCTTGATCACCCCTCTCCCTCTGGTGACAGGCCCGTCCTGTCCTTGGCTTCTCTTGCCTTCCCCAATATGCTCAGCACAGTGAGAGCTAGGACTTCATCTTTGACAATCACTATGATAATCCCAGAGGCCAAATCCCAATGACACTTTGTGGCCAGAGGTAGAAATGATTCCAGAAACAGAGGTGTGTCCCAGGCTGACTGATGCCTCCTAAGTCAAACGAGTTTCATGCTCATGTGTTGGAACAAGGTCAGAGGGAGCCAGGTGGAGAAGGCAGGCCCAGTTTTTAAGCTAATCAGCTATTTTGCACATCAGACCAGAGTTGGGCTCAAATCTTTAGTTGGCCTTTATCAGCTAAGTGCTGCTGGAGACTCTTCTGTCCCAGGACTGTGGAGAGGGTGGCTAAGACTGTGGATATAAAGGCCTTTCATAGCCCATAAGTACTAACCATTTGCAAGATATTGCTAATCAGGGAGGACTTGATACAACCCACAATCAAAGAGTTTGGGACATTTAATGTTGTGGATTGTGCCCCAAACCCTCCAGTGCAGCTGTACTGCAGAAGAGACCAGGGCCCCGTGTTGGCTAAGCTCCCAGGGGTAAGATTCCTGTCCAGCCTCGCCCACGACCCCTCACTGTTGGCACTAAACAGATGTCCTGTCATGCACTGCTCTCCCACTCTTCCTTGGCATGGGCCAAAGAGCTGGGCAGGGAAGTGGCAGGGGGAGAGCAGGATGTGGGTGGGGAGCCTCTCTTCCCCTCCCCCCCCCCCCGCAGACCTTGGAAAATCAGGGGAAGGAGGAGGAAGAGAAGGAGGAAACCACATCTGGTTTGAGTGAGGTTCCCAGCAGGGAGAGCAGGACCCTGGGATGCCAGAGGAGATGGCCGGCTGGAGCTAGGGAGGAAGGGAAGCAGGGAGGGCTGGCATGGACCCCAGCCAATCTGGGAGAAAGGAGGGGAAAGTCATTGGGGCCAGGGGAAAGCAAATAAACAGAGTGGTTGGGACAATAATAATAAAGAAAGGAGTCATTAAAGAATGGAGATTGTGTCACACCCAAGACAAACAGAAAATAAACGGCCAGTAGATCCACTCTGCAGATGTTTGGCACTGAAGGGTGACAGATTCAAGATGCATGGAAGACACAGCAGCAGACCAGAGCTCCACCAGCAGCTGGAGAGCAGGTGGACAGGAGCCCCAGCCAGAGGGATCTTCAAGGCTGGAGGGGAGCCAACCCCAGAGACCATTTCACCCTCCTCCAGCCTCGGGCAAGCCTGCCCCTCCCCTGCTCCTGGCACAGCACCCACAGGCACAGGGTGCGAGATAGAGGGGAAAGATGCCCTCCCCGGGGCCAGGCTGTGTCTCTCTGCCAGGGCGGCCTCTTTCTTCCCAGCCACAGATCCCCCCTTCCCGAGAGAGGCATCTGGAGTCTCTGCGTTTTTAGTTGGAATAAGATCTTCAGGTGGCCCCAAGGAGATAGGCCTTTTTACTGGTTGGTCAACAGCTTGCCGCCATGTTCATTTTAATGACTCTTTGGGGACTCGGACTTTTCCTTCCTGACATCTCTGGCTTCTGAGCCGACCTTTGACCTGTACTCGTGTGAGGGGTGGGGGAGTTCCGTGGGTAGGGTATTCACTCCCTCGTTTACTCAGTAGTCTATTTTGTGCCTGACACTGCAGTGGGCACCTCAGGGGTTAAAAAGATGAGTAAGACACCATTCTTCCCTTAAAGGCATTTACAGGCCAAAGATAAAGGAATGAACATTTTTTGAGGGTCCATTCCATAATAAGCACTCTGCTAGGTGCCTTCCAATGGCCTGTCTTATTTATTTTTCACAGTAACCCTGTTTGGTAGATATCATTACAGAGAAGGAGGCGGAGGACCACCGTGATTCAGTGCTTTTTCGACGGTCGCAAAGCCCGGAAAGGAATCATCTGGTGTTCAGACCCAGGTTCATCGGGTCCCAGAGCCCCCTGCTCTTTCGCTGACACCATAAACAACCATTGGTGGAGCAGAATTTGACAACCGCCAAATAAAACCGCGTGCTCTCAAAAGATAGAGGAAAGGGGTCTCCTGCCTCCTCTCCACCCTGCTCCCTGCCCCCTTAATTGGAACCAAATTTCATCTTTCTGTTCTGTGCTCCAGCAGGGAGGAGTCAGCACATCCCATCCCCAGCCAGGGCCAAGTGCCTGCAGGTGTCTGAGGAATGCTAATGGCCATGAATTGGGGGAGGATCCGCACCAGGCTCTTCTATGGCATTTGCTTCCCATTAAGCCCTCTCCCCTTCCTCTGCAGACCCTCCCTCCCCCTCCAGCAACGTGCAGCTTTCATGAGCCAATTACCATGGCCAGGTTTTTCTGTTCCTCTGAAGCCACTGGCACTGCTAACAAGTCACAGATGCAGAGGCAGGCCCCTGCTGTCCACTTCAGAGCAGGGGCCTTTTTTTGCCCTGAAGGACCCCAAGTAGACAGAAGGAAGGTTGCAGACTCCAATTGCAGTCCAGCCCCCAAAGGAGGGGGAGGCCTCAGTGGGCAATCTGGTTATGAGTGGCCTCAGGAAGATGAGAGGGGGTGGCATGCACCATGTGGAGTCATGGGGACCTCAGAGACAGAGCAGGGGACTCAGACAGGATGAACAAAGACTAGGTTTGAGTGAAGGCACAGAGCAGGGAGGGACCCCCACACCCTTTAGTTAACAAGTATCCAGAGTCTAGGTAATTTTGTTCAAAACAAAAGGGGTTAAAACCTGCTCAGAAACTAGGCAGGTGGGGCAGAACCCCATATTTTCCTACTGCTTTCCAGCTCTCCTTGCCATATTCTCTGCCTCTTCCTCAGCCACGGGTCCTCAGTGATCCATAAACTTTCCCTGACATTCCTGCACAAAATTGAGCCCTCCTTCCCCTTAGTCCCTCGACACATTGGTTGTGCTTCTTTGAGTCCAGTTTCACTGAGATAGCATAACTGAGTGTGAATTTATTCTTATGCGTCTTCCCCAGAACTCCTAAAATTTCTACAATCTAAGGATGAATGTCTTCCATCAATTCTGGAAAATTGAATATTGCCATTCCCCCATTCCCTCAAATCTCCTGCAAACCCTTGTAGGGGTCGTTTGGAGCCTCTTAGCTTCCTTTTAGCTTCCTTCATATTTTCTATCTTTCTGTGCAGCCTTTAGGGTAATTTCCTCCGATCTCCCTTTCAGTTTACTGATTCTCTGTTTGGCTTTGTCTAATCTGCTATTTGACATATCTCATGAGCTTTTGTTTCAATGATTCTCTTTTTCCCTTCTAGAAAGCATTATTTATTTGCTTGTTTTACAAATTTGCCTGTTCTCTTTCAAAATATCCTATCCTGTATGTTTTGTATTTCTTTCTCATCTTTTTAATCATCTTAAACATAGATGTTTTAAAGTTTCTTCCAGATTGCTCTATTATTTTACATTGTGAGAATGCTAAAGTATTTTAATATGGTGTCTGACTTTCCCTAATGACATATCATTTCCTCATGTGGTTTGCAATTTGTTTTCTTGTCAGTACAACTTCAAAGGTGACTATATGTTGCTGTGAGAATGCTGTTGTTCTGGAACACATTCTTCTGGAGTGGTCTTGCACTTCCTTCTCTTGATGCTCCATGAGTTTTATTGGTCTGCAACCTATTTTCACTTTAATTTCTCAGCTTAGGAATTCCAATAGTGAAAATTATGACACTCTAGTTACATATGGTTTGGGCCTGGAGCTTCCATTTCTCACTGGAGATGTGTTTCTAATCAGAGCCCTTCAGTGTCCTACCTTAAACCTGTGAGTGATATTTTTCTAATCCTGATTTCTTTGAGGATTTATTTCTTCCAGGATCCCAGGTCTGGCAGAGGTCTTTTAGCTGCCTGCTAAAATGAACTAGAAGATGACAAACTAAAGATCATGTCACCTGCCCCCATTTCAGCATCAGAACCCTAAGTCCCTAGCACCCAGGACCGTATCCAACCTGATATCCCCCATGGCACCATCATCATGGCTTTAGCTCGTGGAACGTACCAATCAGACTTAAGTTCTGTGTTTCCCTACTGGCAACTTTTTCATTGTGTTTTGTGTTCTAGTTCATGAGTTTTTGCAAACAGATCGAGCCTGTCTAATTCATCTTTGTTTCTCCTGTAGCACTTAGCACAGTGCTCTGTCAGAGGCTTCTGGCTTATGCACTGAAACATACAAAACCCTTTCCTCTATGCAGGATCCCATGAGCCAGGTTGGGGCAGGAGATCGGAGGAGGAGGAAGGCAGCAGTGAGTGCTGGCCCTGGAGTAGGACACTTCCCTGCTCTCGTTCAAATTCCTGTTTCTGGGGCACCTGGGTGGCTCAGTCGGTTAAGCGGCCGACTTGGGCTCAGGTCATGATCTCATGGTCCGTGAGTTCGAGCCCCGCGTCGGGCTCTGTGCTGCCAGCTCAGAGCCTGGAGCCTGTTTCAGATTCTGTGTGTCTCTCTCTCTGACCCTCCCCCGTTCATGCTCTGTCTCTCTCTGTCTCAAAAATAAATAAACGTTAAAAAAAAAAAATTCAAATTCCTGTTTCTTTCCTCATAGGTAGTGTAGGTCATAAATAGAGATTTCAACCAAGAGTTAGAACTGGTTCTAGTCTCATCTCAGGCACTTATGAGCCAGGTGAACTTGGGAAAGCCACTTCAGCTTTCTGGAGCATCAGATTCTGCATCTGTAAACTGGAGGCAGGGGGTGGCCTGGGTGACCTCCAAGACCCCATCCAGGTCCAACAGCCCATGAAGTTGCAAGGTAAAAACACACACTGGGTGAAATGGTCAGGTTCTCACTCAGGTGTCTCACAGTTTTTCCCCACCCCCCAATCACCCCCAAAGGACCCTTGCTCCTTTCTACCCAGCCTCCTGTCACCCAGCCCCCTGCTGCCACACCAGGGTACTCCCAGCAGAGGCCTGTGTCTGTGTCTTAGGAAAGGGGGGTGGGGGCTGTCGTGGTGATGAGTATTGCCCCCCTGTCCCGCGGTGGGGTAATGAGCCTTGGGGGGATCCGAGGGGAAGACAGAAGACAGAGTGACCTAGTGCCTGGGTGTGCAGAAGCCCCATCTACCCCCTGCTTTAGGGGTTTCCTGGGCCTTGGACTGGGGACCTTGCATCTTAATGAGCCTCTTGAGTTGGTTCAGAAACAATGAATCAAATCCAGCTGGAAGCTGCCCTCCGACCCAGCTAATGACTTGTTTATTGTCAGAGCAGCAGTGCGTCATATAAGGGAATTTCAAAGTGTCACTAATTGGCAGAGGGCCAGTAAATAGCACCATATAAATCTCAAGGCACGTCCACTACGGCTGAGGGTTGCAGACCAGATACAGAAGAGGCCAAAGGAAGAAGGGTACCCCCCGGGCAGGTTGTGGGTACCATATGCTGCTGCTGTGCAACCCTGGGGAGACTGGGGGGCTTGTTCAGTGATTGAGGAAAGGAAAGAAAAAGCCCCGTGATGCATTGAGTCCTATCTTTGGTGACACAGTACTGCATACCCCCAACCTCAAGACGCTGCGCTAAGAGAAGATGCCCTCTTTCTGAGGAAAGGACCGAGGATCTCACTTCACGGAGGATCAATGGGTTCTGTAGACATAAAATTCAGCCACGACACAGGAATGTTCTACTGACAGAAGAATCTCAGCCAGACCCTTACTCCAGTGGGCCTCTTAGTGACAGAGCTAGGAGGACCAGAGCAGAATGACGGAGGGTATCAAAAGGAGTCTCTCCTCACTCAGCACAACCCTTGAGCTCCTACCCGGAGCAAGGCCAGAAGTCAGGTCAGAGATGGGTGGTCAGTGAGAGAAATGGATGTTCCTTCCATGCTCACCACCCTCCCCTCACGTACACATTCCTGCTGCCTGTCCCTCATCCATCGACAGATTCAAGCCCGTGGACGATTTGGAGAAGAGGAAAATAAGAGTGAAGGAGAAGGGAGAGAGAGCATCAAGCAGGCTGTGAAAGGCAGGTTGGAAGGGAGGCATGAGGTCAGCCTTTCAGAGCGACCTCACCCTGTTCACGGGGGTGCGGGGGGAAGGGGCCCAGACGGGCACACCTGTAAACACTTTGCCCCGACGCCCCTCAGCAGACAGGGCAGAATCAGGCCGCTTTGCCTCGAGGCCCTGCTGGAGAGCGGTGGGGCAGAGGGACCGAGGGCTGATGTCTTGGGGTAACTTCTGTCTGGGGTAATGGGCACTGAAGTTAGGCCCAGCCTAATGCCGGCTACATTTATGACCTATGGCATCAAGAAGCCACGTGGGGAATGGTAGAAAGGCAAAACCTGTACGCCGTTGAGCTGACAGGAAGTCCGAAGACACCTGAGGTGTCAAAATGAGAGGTAGCACAGCCCAAATTTATCGGGCATCCATCAGGGCCAGTGGGGCCCCTGAGAATTCCTGGTATAACCTAGCTGACCTCTCACAGGTGGGTTCCATGATTATAATTCCCATTTTACAGATGGAAAACTGAGGCTCAAAGAATCAGGACATACCAGGGCCCATCTGGGAGGTCCTGAGGCCTAAAAGCTACTCCCCACCTCCCTCCCTCATACAAGTATCTCATGTTCTGGGCACTGGACTAGGAAATCTTGAACTCATGTGAGCCTTGCTCCCTGTCCTCAAGCGGCTGCAAAGCTAGCAGTGAGGACTGGCACCCAAAAGCCCAAGGATAACATAAAACAGGATGGGGGAAAGAATTAGAAAAGAGGAGCTAGCAATAGCTGTGTGAGAGGAGTTGGAGTGGATTCTGACTTGGCAGGAACAAGGAGGGCTTCACCGAGGTGGGATCTTGGCTAAGCCTGGAGAAAACACAGACTGTTAGCCAGTGAGGAGAGCCAGCAGGGAGGGCTCACTGAGGCGGCCTCCAGAGGCACTGGCTGCATCTTCATGCACACCCTGGCCCAGTGCAGCACTCACAGCCCGCCGACGCTGAGGGCCGGTGTCCAGCTCCCGGAAGAGCCCCTGGGACAAGGCACTTGGGCAAAAGATAACCCTCTGAGGAAGTTACTCCACACAGGTCCACGGGACCTCCCCACGGCCCTGACCTTGTATCCCAGGTCCCCCAACTTTCCTCTTCTGGAAGAACCCTTCACGATTAGGCCTTTGTCTAACTTAACCAAGCACCTTGAGTTGGGGAATTTAAGAAAGCTTGGGAGGGGCGTCTGGGTGGCTGAGTTCGGTTAAGTGTCTGACTCTTGATCTCAGCTCAGGTCCTGATCTCACAGTCGTGAGGTCGAGCTCCGTGTCGGGCTCCACACTGGGTGTGGAACCTGCTTCAGATTCTCTCTCCCTCTGCGTGCATGCACACTCCCTCTCTCTCTCAAATAAACATTTCAAAAAAAAAAAAAAAAAAAGAAAGAAAGAAAGCAAGCAAGCAAGCAAGCAAGCTTGGGGAATTTCTCTCCCACTGTGTCTCCTTTTAAATATTTTTAACATTTAAATTTTGAATTTTATTAATTCTTTACCATAGGTTTTATACGAGGTAGACATAGAACAAAAGAGTAAAAAGGACATACGATGAAAAGTATCCCTCCTACCCTGCATCTCACCCTGAGTTCCCCTTCCTGTTCCTGGTGTTACCAATATTCCTAGGGCCTTGTGGATCTTTTCAGAGCCTGTCTACTTGCACATTTTCTTAAAAAATTTTTTTAACATTTATGTATTTTTGAGAGACAGAGAGAGACAGAGCATGAGCGGGGGAGGGGCAGAGAGAGGGGGAGACACAGAATCCGAAGCAGGCTCCAGGCTCTGAACTGTCAGCACAGAGTCCAACACGGGTCTCGAACTCACAAACCAGGAGATCACGACCTGAGCCAAAGTCGGATGCTTAACCGACTGAGCCACCCAGGTGCACCCCCCCTTTTTTTTTAATTATTATTATTATTTTTAACATCCTGCACATCCTCTTTAGAAGACAAATAACCTTTTTCTGCTGAAACAACCTTTCTGGGCTCTTTTGCGACTCCCCTGCAGGGGGGTAAGAGGGAAGAGTATGTAATTCCCAGCCCATGTAGAACAGCAGCAAAATCCTCCCTGGGACTCTATACACACAAATGCACACGGCTTGTCCTTGGGATGATAAAAGCTAACTTGTGTGTGTTCCCTGCGTTCTCTCTTATAATGTTCACAGGAACCTTATGGTATTACCTTCATCACCTCCATTTTTCCGACGTAGAAACTGAGGCTCTGAGGGGTTCAGAAATGTCCCCCTGTTACCCAGGTAGTGAGTGGCAGCATTAGGATTTGAACCCAGCCCTCTCTGACAGCACATCTTTGATGCTTAACCAATATACATCTACTTCTGGAAAAAAGGAAGTAGAAAAGGAAGTGGATTTTGGAGACTGAAGTCTTTGGACGGTGCAGGGTGTGAGGAAGCTACACAGAGAGATGTTCTGGGAGAAATTCACTGTTAAAGAACAAAAGTTTAGGGACGCCTGGGTGGCTCAGTCGGTTAAGCTTCTGACTTCAGCCAGGTCATGATCTCGCGGTCTGTGAGTTCGAGCCCCGTGGCGGGCTCTGTGCTGACAGCTCAGAGCCTGGAGCCTGCTTCAGATTCTGTGTCTCCCTCTCTTTCTAACCCCTCCCACGCTCTATCGCTCTCTCGCTCTCTCTCAAAAATAAATATTTTTAAAATTTTTTAAAAAAAAACAAAAGTTTAACTGAGTAAATTTGAAGCTCTGACAGGCTTTATTAAGTGATACACAAGTGGGACAGCATCCCATCTAGCAAGTAGAAGGGAGCTTTTGGAGGAGTTGTACAAAATAGAAGGTTTTGGGGGCACCTGGGTGGCTCAGTCAATTAAGCATCCAACTCTGGATTTCAGCTCAGGTCATGATCTCACAGTTCATGAATTCGAACTCTGCACTGACAGTGCGGAGCCTGCTTGGGATTCTCTCTCTCCTCCTCTCTCTGCCCCTCCTTGGCTTGTGCTCTCTCTCTCTCTCTCCCTCTCATAAAATAAACATTTAAAAAAATTAAAAACAAAAAACAAAACATAAGGCTTTTATAGAAAGGAGGCTGGGGCAAGAAAATTATTAGCAAAAGAAAAGTAAGGATTGTTCCAGGCAAGGGTCACCTTCCCTTCGGGGGAAGGGCAGGGAGGTCTTAGTAGGTAAATTACCTCATCTTCCTCTGAGGGATGGAGAGGGCCCTTGTGACAGATTACCTCACTGGTGCCGATCAGAAAATTCCTAACTGGCCAGTTAAGACATACATTTCTAGGGAATGTTGTCCTTGGGAAAAGTATTAAGCCCCAATTTGGCCTAAGCGACGCCATTTTGGGCCTGCAGTTCTCTTTTTAAGGCCACCTGCAAAGAACATTCCAAGTCTCTTCCTGAGATTTTTTTCCACCCAGCTCAGGTTTTGCACTGAATTTTTGGGAGGGAAAGAGCTGCGACAAGGAACGGAACCCGCGCACACAGAGAAATGTACCTTCCGGACAAACCGAGTTTACAGGTCTCCCATGGGCAAACGCCAGGAGGAAAGGGATCCCTTTGCAAAGGCCAGCGACAGCTTTTTGGGAGGAGGTACCGAGAGACCCACTGACCTCGGATCTGACCCAACAGTAGCTGCATCCTGCATCCGTGGACCCTGAGAAGACCTAGCTAATCCTTGCCACCCCCACAGCAGGGGAGAAATGCCCTGCTCAGTATGAGGACACAAGGCAGTGTTTTCCAGTGGCCTCACAGGGGCCTCTGTGTAGACAGGCCTCCAGGAGAAGCTCAGGCCATCACGCAGGACAGAAATGATTGCACTAATAAGGTGGAAGGTGGTCTGCAAGGACCCTGCCTTGGCCCCAAGCCTCCAGTTAATGAGACTTCACAGGGAGAAAGAGACTCTAGGGTGAGAGGGGGTGGGGTCCAAGGGGCTGCAGAACAGCTGGAGGCCAGCAGTGGCTGAGGCTGTTTATTAGGGGACAAAGAGAGGCCTTTGCTCCTCACACCGAGGTCAAACTCAAGGTATCCTGGGGAAGTGGCAAGGGAATTTATGAAGTGAGGAGGCGGCTGGTTTGACAGCTGTCTGCTGGCCCCTGCCCCAACACTGTTGCCTCAACCCCCGAACTATCCCAGAGAGCCTTCATCTTGAGGAAGCAAGATTCTCACCAGCAAGTGGGGCAGATCCCCAGGATTCCAGTCCACGCGAGGGGCCTCTGGGAGATGGTGCTCACACGACGGCACAGGTTGTAGAACGGGCTGGAAAGGGAGAAGACAGTGACCACTGCTCCCTTTTGTGTTCCCAAAAAAGTCCAGAACCACCACGCACTCCCTAACCCCCTCCAGCTCAGACTCGAAGATCGCCCCCAGCTCTGGACACCCTGAGAGATGGGACCGCCTCTGGTAGGGCTGGTGGCAGTCTCTTACTCCTGAGGACAGGCAACTGGGTCCCAGGTTTGTGGCCACGAGGTAGGAATGGGCAGGCTGCCCCCCATCCCCACCCCACAACTGTCAGACATAAAAGGGGGGTGGTGAGCTTGCATCAAAGGAGAGGGTGGACTTTCTGGGACCGAGCAGGAGAGAACTCGAGCACTGCATTCTGGAACATTGGAAATACAGGTGGGAGGAGAGACATTATTTGACATTCAAGAATGTAAATTCAGACACTTCAGTTATGTGGCCAGGTTTCCATGGAAAGCAGATTCCTTTTCTAATGAAAGGAAGGGGTGTGTGTGTGTGTGTGTGTGTGTGTGTGTGTGTGTTTGGGGTAGAACAGAAGATCCCGACAAGAGAAGTAGTTATCTGCTTTGTCTACAAACTACATCTAGACCCCATCCTCCTCCAGCAGACACCCTGATATCTACACAAAACACATGCACATGGGTCCTTTAGGAAGACTGAAAACACAACTCAACATGGTCCTCTCTGACCAAGTTCCCCCACCCCCAGAGTGTACCTTAATCACCTCCCTGCAAGGGACTTATTCTTCCTTGCCCTCCCACCCACCCGACTTGCTTCTCAGCTGGGAAATATCCTGACACCCACCTCCCATCACCAGTCCTTCCTAGCCGCCCCCACTTTGGGCATTTTGGTTCCAGGCACTCCCTCCGCCCTCAGCCTGACCTTGCTGTGCAGAGGCTGGGGCCCCCGACCCGCCGCAGGGTGGCTGGAGCTGCTGCCGCCAGGGCCCATTCATCAGGCTTGCACGACCCGCCCTCCCCGCCAGCCCCCTGCACACCCAGCCTGTAAATGTCAGCCCAGCCGTCAGAGGGCCCACCAGGGGGGACTCCCAGGGTCTATCTGCCGCCAGTCCCCACTGGCAGCTCCTTCGGTGTGACAGCTCCTGGGCAGAGGAAAGGGATGATTCCTCCCCTCCCCTCCTCCTTTCTCGGAGGCTCACAGCCCCCTCCCACCTGGTGACCCGCTGGGACCTACAGAGACCAAAGCTTCCAGTCAAAGATAAAAAATGCCTGGCTATTGACTAAAACACAATAAAGGGCCAATTTGCATGTTATTTACGTAACCAGTTAGTGCCCGAAGGGCCCCGAAGGCCCCCATCCCCACTGCAGCCTTCACTGTGGCCCTCATCCCCAGCCTCTTCTCCCCTTCTCTTCGCCCCCAGCTTCTTCAGCTACTCTGAACAGTGGGCTCGATCGGTATCTAAATTCCCCGCTGCCCTGTTTCCTCCTGCCCCACCCCATCCTCAGGGTAGGGGTCTGCTCCGAGTATCCCTGTGGATGGCCGGGCTCTGGAAGGTGCCTCTCCTCTGGCGTGTTTTCACAGCACCGTGAGAACAGTCGGATCACCCCTCTGGGCCCCTACAGACCCGCTATGTTTGTGCAGGAGTTGGAGGACACCGGGACAGGCTGATGCTCCTGCAGCCGGGCTGTGTTTGGGCTCTGACAGGGGTGAGGGGAGGGCAGCAGGGCAGGTCCGAAGGGTGGAGGAGGGCGAGGGGGCAGCAGAACGGTTGGGGCCCCACAGTCACCGCTCACACATGGTTTTTTCTCCCCACAACCTTCTCTGCTCCAAGCCTGTGGGCCCCGCGTCGGAAGCTTACAGGACTGCCAGAAAGCTTTAGTTTATACACAAACAGCTGCATTTTCCCACTACTGTTGACTGCAAAGGGAGCCAGCACCACTACCCTCCCGGCTCACTTGGCCTCATGAGTGGGTTTAAGCTTGCTCCGCTGCATAGCCCATGCACGGGTCCATTACTCAGTCTCCTCCTTGTTTTCCCATCCCCCTGTCCCCCAGTTTTCTCCAACAACCCTCATCCCACTCAGAAACACACACAGAGAGGTAAAGAATGGAGACCGGTCGCTTCAAATTCAGCTCGACCATTTGTCAGGAGGCGAAGGAACCACGGATGATGTACTGGGGGCTCCGTGCATTGTCACCTCCGTTCTAGGGCTGGTAACCCACAAGCGCTGCACACCCTCCACGCGCCCCTATCACCAAGGCTACTGCCAGCGCCCTACGCCTGGGGACTGCTACAAGATGCTACAGACTGAGCTCCATTGGGATGTGTCAAGGAAGCTCACTGCCCTGGGATCCTGGCCAGCGAGTCAACCCTGCGGCTCGCAGGCCCGGAGGGCCACCTGAGGACGATGTGCGGCTCTCTCTCCCAGGCAGGTCTAACCTTGTCTCTTCTGATCTCCAGCCTGCCAGGAGCTAAAGGGAGTGATACTACCCCCTGGGGACCAGAGAATGGTGACCCTACCCTTCTCGCTCCCTCTGACCACCGCATAGACCCCTTGGAGAGGCAGTGAGGTAGCAATGGAGCTAGCTGGAAGCATTCCCCTCAGGCTTCTCAGTGGTTGCTGCCAGGTCCCTGGACCTCTGGCTCCCTAAGTAAACATGTTTCTTCTTCCCTCTTAAAATCGGGTGAAGTTGGGGCGCCTGGGTGGCTCAGTCGGTTAAGTGGCCGACTTCGGCTCAGGTCATGATCTCGCAGTCAGTGAGTTCAAGCCCCGCGTCGGGCTCTGTGCTGACAGCTCAGAGCCTGGAGCCTGTTTCAGATTCTGTGTCTCCCTCTCTCTGACCCTCCCCCGTTCATGCTCTGTCTCTCTCTGTCTCAAAAATAAATAAACATTAAAAAAATTGTTTAAAAAAAATCGGGTGAAGAACCCCCTTCCCATGGCTGTGACAGGACTAAACACGTTCGTTACCCACATAAAGTACGTACCGTGGGCCTGGCACATAGTAGGTGCTCAGTGATGATGGCTGTGGATATCTCAAAGCAGGCCGGGCCTCAGAGGGTGGACAGGGAGAAGAGGGGTGGGAGGTTTGAAGTGGACATTGCTGTTTCCATCACTGCTGGTGACTGAGAGTCACCTCTAGGAATTCCACACCTCCCTTCACAATCTTTCTTCAGAAAAAGAAGAACCAAACTTTCTGGTCTCTGGCCCAGCCCCGAAGCCTCCACCCCTCACCCCTTGATTCGACTTCTCGGTACGGCGTAAGGGGAACGTAGACTTTGGAACATAGGTTGAAATCCCAGTTCTGCCTGGAGCAGGCTGTGTGACCTTAAGAAAGTGACTTATGTGACCTAATTGTCCTCGGCTATAAAATCATGGCCGGTAGTATCTGTCTCACCGGTCAAGACCCTGTACGTGAGTGCACCTGAGGGCCAGCAGACCCTTGCTCTCTGTGACCCAGGGGCAAGTCGCCCCGCCTCTCAGAGACATAGGTCTCTCTGGAATCTGCTCCAAGAACAAGCAGTAATGTTCATAAAGGCCTCAGGGTGAAGGGCGGGACCAGAGGACTCCAGGATCTGGATTCATTGTAGCTCTTGCTCTGAAAAAAAGTTGGAGCCCCATCAATTCCCTGCTCCAACTCCTCCAAGGGTGAGCCAGATCAAGAAATGGCAGGTCCAGCCGTGAGGACCATGGAGATGAAGAACGGCTCAGGGACAGCATTTCTCAGACCTCAGTAAAATCACACGGTCACATGGCCAGCTTAGCCACCTGGCAGGCAGGCTCTGCAGTCACTAATGAGGCATCTCTCTCCTGTGTGTGAGGCACACGCACTTGACCCAGGGCCTTGAACCATGCCTTGCCTGACGTGACCTGCACACACACACACACACACACACACATACACACACACACACACACCTGTGCACTCTGCCCTACCTCTAGGCGGAGCTACGGGTCACCCCCAGCTCCCGAGACCCAGGCTGGGCCCCAGAGCCTAGAATGCCCAGTGGATGGCCCTAAGGCTAAGCCCTGCTCTGTAGGGAGAGTGGAAGAGGGAGGGGTGGCTCGGGGAGAAAACAAACTTCAGACCCATTATCCCCCAGCCCCACTCTCTGCTCTCAGCACAATTAAAGGTCTCTAATCCGGAATGAAAAGCCAACACAACTCTCCTCTTGTCTCCAGCTTCCTCTAATCAGGGCCATGGGCCCTGGCTCCTGTTTTCAATACAAATATTCAATTAAACTTTCCTGGAGGTTCCAGTAATTGGGTCCCAAAGGGGGAGGTTCTCTCACAGAGTGAGACCTGGAGACAGTGAGGCCCAGGAGGTACAGACAGAGAGCCACAGCAGAGGAAGAAAGGGCGCCCCCCCCCCAGAGGGGGTTCAGATTTGCCCTAATGGTCAAGAAACAGTTTTCTAGAACTCTGTGCCCACAAATTCTAGTTTCCTTTAAACCAGCCTGAGAAAGGAGATGAATCTTTGGGAAGGAACAGAGCTGGGATCTGACTGGACCTGCTGTGGACGCCATGACTTTCCACACGTCCGTGTCATAGCAACATTCTGTCAGCCACTCTTGTCCCCCAGGGCCCACGCCCTCTCCTTGTTAAAATCACCGAACCACAGACCAGCTCCACCTCCAAATCCTTGTAAGTCTCCTCCGTCTCTGACACAAATTGCTGCTAGTAATAATCTCTTCCTTTCCCGCAGTTGCTTTTCTGGAGTACCTTCCAAAGCAGAGGTAATTCTCTCACACCTGTGACAAAGAGCGTCCAAGGTCACCCTGCAAGTTAGAGCCTGAGCCTGACCAGTCTCCCGGGCTGGTGCCCTCCAGGTTATTTCCACCCCGTTGGCTCCAATCAAGGCTGCACCATGGATGCTTGGGCTCCAGCCCCAGCCCCACCGCTGACCTGCAGTAACACAAAGGAAAGAAACCTCCCTCCTCTGACAGCTTCCAGGAATCCATTTCCTCCAGCAGAAACTTTTCCCTGCAAGTCCTGAGGACACTTAAGGACCCAAGACCCCAGGATTCAAGAAGAAAGACCCCGGACAAGGAGATTTTCAGAACATAGGGGGGAGAGGTGAGGGTTAGTAGTTTCTATTTCTTTTTTTCTTTTTTCTTTTTGGTTCCATCTCCAGCCAGGCTGGGGGTGGGGGAAAGGGGGAGACTAGAGAAGGAGCCCAGCTGGCCCTCCTAATTACAAAACTTAAAGTCCTCTTGACAGATCTGCCTGGCAGTGTGGGATTGATTCCTCTTCTCCCAGCACTGGCTGCACCTGGAGGCCTCTGCTCATGACCTCTAGACGAAGGACAAGGTTGACTGGAAAAGGACAAGGGGAGAGGAGGGGCTAGGAGCCCCCTCATCAGAGTGGAAAAGACAGACTCCTGGGCAGCTGACTGGAGCTGGTACGGGATCAGCACCCGGGGATGGCACCACACAAGGAATGGAGGGCCCTGGGGGCTGAGGCCTCCATGTAAGGTAACTGTAGGTAGATTTCACCTAAACTTTTCTTGGTTTGTTGACTGTCTGGGACTTCTTCAAAGCCTAAGCTATAAGACTGTCCCCAGGATGCTGGCTCAGCATCTCTGGATCCAGCAACCCCAAACTTTGGAAGGATTTGAGGGTTATGGTTCATCCCAAAGACACTCAACCATCGTGACCAGAGCAGGGCCAAGGCCTCCAGCCAGACGGGTAGAGGCTGCCCCACCAGAGCCAGAAGTCAATGTGTGAAGTCTGTTGGGGGAGAGGGAGAGTGGATTGGGAGATGTTCCCCGTGGCAGGGAGCCCGGGAGGCCGGGGCTGAGCCAGGAGCTTCTAAGGGAGTCTGGCTTGGGGATTTACGAGTCTCTTGTTTCCATTAAAAAAGACTGCAGGCCTCAAGTGCTCTGGAGAGGATCGTGATCCAGAGCCAAGGCACAAGGCGAGAAGAAAGCCGGCTTTCTTGAGAGGCACCATCCTGTCCCTTCTGAGGCCAGATTCAGGCCTCAGATGCCTGACACTTTGTCCCCGGCTGGGGCTTGGAGTTTCTCTATGACTCGGGACAAAGGACGTACAGAAGAGGAGGAAAGTACCTTGAGCCCAAGAAGGAGACTCAGGTTCTTGAAAAGTGGCAGTGAGGGTCAGATGTGCTGAGATCCTCAGGCCATCTGACTCAGGATGGGAAAAGTCACCATTTGTAACCTTGCTGTCTCTCCAGGATCACTTTTCTCAGTTTTTTCCAGAAGTTTCCCCTCTGTGACCCAAACTGTGCTCCCGTTTCCCCTCTCTCTACAACTTCCTTTTTCACTTTCCATGCTAGGATTTGGGTCTCACGTCAATCCCTTGGTTCAGATTCCACACACATCCCCATTTCGGCAACGGATTGTCAGGCAGGAAGACACTGAACGCTATGGTGGCCAGCATGACCTGTGTGCAGGTGACACTGACTGTGGCTGCTCCTGCTGATGTATCTTGTATTTGTGGAAGTCTTTTTGTTCTTGATTCTGCTTAGGGACAGTCCCAGAATCACTGGGACTCTAAAAAAAGAGATGAGAAGGGCCCCAGTGACCAGTTACATCAGGAAATGAGCTACAATGTTAGTGGAAGGGAAAGAGCCCTCCTGAAAGTCTCTAGGCTAAAAGTGAGAAGAACATTTCTGGGATCTTATGGGGGCAGGGAGAGGAGCCAGAAAGAAGCAAGCAATGACACTGGTGTGTGTAGATTAAGAGGCTCACAGCCATGGTCCCATTAGATAAGGTGCAAATCCAGCAGGAGACCAGAACTATTGATTGAGGTTATCTTCAGTGGAATAAAAACGCACTGGAGATGGCTGAAATCCAGCCCGTAATCAACAGGCATACCGACTGTAAGATATTTACAGCAATCATCTCCTCTGTGACAGAGAAAAAGAATTGTAAGGAGAAGTATAGAGACCCCCCAGACTCCATTTGTGCATGGTGCCTCCACACCTTTGCACAGGTATTCCACCCACCTGCAAGCCCTCCCTTCCTTTACGTGCCTGCTCTTTGCTTCCCACTCTCCACTAAGTTAGCTGGTCCTTCTCGCTGCTCACAGGGTTAGCGTGAGAATTAAGTGAATTGATTTATGTAAAATCCTTGGACAGAACCTGGAACCCAGCACTCAAAGATTATTGTTTTTATTGTTATTCTAGCACAGTACCCTTCACCTACCTCTACACGGATTGGTGGGTTGGTAGTCATATGCTTGTCTATCGCACCCACTTGACGGTGAGTTCTTGGGCAGCAGGAACCATTCATTAAGTGTTCTCATATCCTAAGAACCTGGGATAGGGGAGAGTTCAGAGCCTGGTATATAGTAAGTGACCAATAAATGTTGAATGAATATATAAATGAAAAAATGAACACCTTTGCACTTTTGAGATGTGTGATGAGCAAAACACGTGCCTGCTACCAGAGGTGGTCACATTCCCTTGGGCGTGTGTTCCTTCACCCCTCACCCACTGGTTCAGGCTCTCCGCCAACAGCCCGTGGTCCACGCTCTTAGGGGAGAGTTCATTTTGCTTTTCTCCAAGGCAGCCAACATCAACAGCAATGTGGAGATGAAAAACAGACCAGGACCAATGAAAGCTGCTCCTTCTCCAGCTGAGGTTCTGTTTTAATTCTGCTAATGAGACCCAGCTAGGAGTAATCAGGAAACATCTAAAATTAGCTGTTTTAATTTGAGCAAGAGGGAAAGGGACAACTCCGAAGGGGGCACAGTCTCTAGTGGAGAGAGTGGGATCCCAAGAAACTCCAGAAAAACCAGAGCAACATCTGGTGCTTCCACGCCCAAGAGAGTGCCCCGGATGGACTCGGGATCTCCATGAGTCAGCACTTACCCACAGATTAGAACAATTCACTCGTCAATTTTCCCAGAATCCATTGTGTTTCCAGTTAGCGGCCATGGCTACAACCTGGAAAAAATTAGCCAGAGTTTGGTTATGGGAGACCTTCCTCCAACTCAACTTACCACTTTCTACTGCATCATTTTGATTCTCATTTGTCACCAGTAAAAGTTAGGCACATGGTAGGTGCTTCACTGTCTTTGTCAATTTTGTTTTTTTATATCTTCTGAATCCCTATGAGAAACTTACTGCCTACCATTTATTTACTAATCCATCAAGCATTTATTGAGCACATGTTATAAGCTAGATACTGAGGTAGGGACAAGGGCTTCACACAAAGAGGAAAGAGACACAGTTCTGCCTTAAGAAGCTCAGTCCGCTGGGGAGACAAAATGGAAACAAACAACCGCGCCATCATGGGATAATCACTACGTGGAAGTAAGGTATAGACCGGGAATAATGGGAGCACAGGCAGAGACCAATCCCGGTCTGCCTAAGAAGGCGTTGGAGGAAGATTTTGCTTGGCACTTAGCACACATTGCCTTGTGTTACTAGTTCCCTTTTTTCTTTCCTAACTCCCCAGATACGAGCAACTTGCAGCCAAAGAATGTCTTCTAATTATTGATCTTCCCATCTTCACAGAACCTTTCACACAGTGAGTGTCCAATAAATGTTTTTCCTTGGAGATTGCTTAAGAATGTGGGCAAGTTGCATTATAGCAAATGGTGACTGTTTCCATTCCTTTGAGAATCTAGAAAAGTAGTTGCAACTGCAGGGGAAAAGAATTAGGGCTCCTGGACCAACTAATGGATGACCCAGTGGGTTACAGGAGCTCCCTTCTTTGAGATGCTGCGGACACAGGAAAACTGTTTGTGTGTCCACAGCAGCTG
This sequence comes from Acinonyx jubatus, assembly GCF_027475565.1. Lineage (NCBI taxonomy): Eukaryota > Metazoa > Chordata > Mammalia > Carnivora > Felidae > Acinonyx > Acinonyx jubatus. The sequence goes on along the minus strand of NC_069390.1, from coordinate 90,448,288 downwards.
AGATCCGGTACCCCCTAAGGACATGACAATGGATTAGATGAACTTCCAAGGGCTTATTGGCCCCGAGGATTCTCTTGTGTTCAGAGGCCCCCAACAAAAGGCAAAAGACAAGTCCTATGAGGAGGAGAATTTACATGTTAGGGGAATACAATCCAAGTCCTTTGCTTCCACAGTGCTTCTCAGCCGGTCCCAACCCATCCCTCCAGTGTCTTCCTGATTATTCTCCCTGACGTGCCCAAGTTAGGGGCCATGGTGTCGCTGTCACTCTGAACTGCCCACTGTTTTCCAGGCATAACGGCTTCTTCACAACCCCGTGCCCTCTTACGTGCCTGGGTCATCGTCTTTCTTCTTCACCTGACAACACTTACTGATCAACTTACACGTCACCTCCTGAGGAAAGAGTTCCCTGACTTGCCCCTGCAGAGCCAGCCGGTTGGCTCTGTTCGCTCCTCCAGCATCTTATATCTCTGTTGTGACACTTACTGGGTTATACTGGGAGCATATTAATTAGACTGGATTACAAGGACAAGAGTGATCTTGGCTTCAAAGCCTGGACAACCTCAGGGAGTTCACATACTCAGAAAGGAGCTCTGGTGTTAATAACAGTGTCAGCACTGAGTTATTTCCTAAAAATCCAAGTCCCTGGACTCTCTGCTGGGAACTCCCCAACAATATCACTTGCTGTTCCTTCTTCATTCTCAATAAAATCTCCCCCTTCCCTCACTACCATGCAACACTCCAAATCCTATAAATTGAAGCCCAAAGTAGTTGTCAACTCTGTCCACTTTGCCTTGCCTCAGCTGCCACAGCCTTAGTTTCAGGAGTTCGTGCCCTGAATGCACGGGTGCATCACCTAGAGAGCTTTTACCACCTTCCAGCGGTTTCCCTCTGCTCTTAGTTTAGAGACCACATCCTCGCCTGGACCCCAAGACCCTCGCCAGCCACTCCAGCCTCGCGTGGGCCCCTCCCCTACGCTCACCACACTGCCCTTTCTGCCCCTTACATGGGCCGTGCCCTTTCCTCCTTGGGGTCTTCTCAGAGGTTGTATCCTCCAGCTGGAGAACTCTTTCCCTTTCTCCCCACCTGAGGAACACCTTCCCCTCTTCTCCAAGAGGCACTAGAGGTTAAGAGGTCTGGATTCAAATCCTGGCCCCAGGACTACATCCACAGCATCGGTGGCCTCGAGCATGTCACATGCTGTCAAAGCCATGCTTTCTTCATCATCGTGTTCAATGCACACTTTTTTGGTTTATTTCAGGTGAATCCGAATGCCTCTGTCTGGGTTCCTAAACAGACCCCTGCCTGGAGCCTCCTCCCCTCTTCCAGTGTTTGGGGCACTGGATCACCTCCAGCCTTCCCCAAACTGGGTGATTTACAGCTAGAGAATCGTGACTTCCTCTCTCTCTGCGACCCTCCCCCCCCATAAAAAAAGCAGAAAGCAAGTCGGACATCAAAAGCGTCTTTAAAACCAACATTTTGATGACTTAAGAGTAAATGAATGAGAACCATACGGCTTGAATTTCCTTTATGATACACAAGGGCTCTTTCTGGACTCACTTTCCATCGCTGCCAAGCTAATGATGAGAGTGCAAGCGGCCCAAGCCCCACATCATTGACAGATGGCTCCCCATATTTGGAAAATCTTCACGTGGCCGATGGAGGACACTGCCAGCCCCTCCAAATCAGCTATGCGCCCAGTGGTGCTCTTGCCTCTGCTTCTACGCTCCATCCCCGTCAGAAAGAAATTCCATGCCCAGTGGCCCCAAGGCCCCAGGGCAGGCAGAGATGCCTTCCTGGAGCCGGCAGCCGGGGGCGTAGCAGAAAGAGCACAGGACCTCAAAAAGATCGAGAGGCCTGGATGCCAGGCCGGATTTACCACTGGCAAGCCTGTATTACCTCCCGGAGCTTTTGTTTTGTCACTCGAAGACGGAGATAATGATCCTGCGCTCTGATAACGTAAGGATAAAAAAGATGACATACGACACATTGTCACCCAGTAAATAGCCAACACTAATGGATTCTAAACACAATAAGGGCACCAGAAGTCTTGATGTTCTATGGGTATGTAAGTCAGTAGCTGGCTTCTTCTGTTCCCTGCCAGCGGGTGGGGGGTGGGGGGGAGTTGAGAGGAGATCCCAGCTTCCGAGGATGGCGGAGGAGCCCAGGAGACTTGGCCCTTGTTTTGACGCTGTGATCACAGAAGAACCATCGTGGAGACGCAGAGTTGCAGCGGTCAGTGCCCTTATCCTCAGAGCAGTGACGTCCTTCCTTCCCAAGGTCCAAGCTCACTTTCAGAGTCACAGGTGCATGGCTGTGACCTGACTGTCATCTTTAAAACCCTTCCAGCCCTGACTGGCTCTGGCAGATAAAAACATATCTGAGTCACAGCTGGACAAAGCTGGCCGAGCTGGAGGCACAAAGCTCCAGACATCCCACAGCAGAAGAAAGGCCCAGCTGCATTTCCGTGAGCAGAGCCAGGCCCAGGTGGGTGCTGGCCTGAGCTCTGTGGGTCCTCCCTTCCCACTAACATCGGTCGGTGGTGAAAACCAGTTCAACATCAAGCAAAGCCAAGCAAGGGCGTAGGGGTGAAGGCTGGAGAGAGGTGGCATAAAATGGTGAGTAGCTGCAGACAGGGTGGCTTAGGAAAGGCTTGAGAGCCGCCTCCTTCCTTCTGCCTCCGCCTACTGTTTGCAAAATCCACTCACTGGTTTTCTAACCGTCTGTTCTGGGCCAGGCTAGGAGCCTGGAGTCTAGGAGCAGGGTCAGAGTGGAGAACACGACAGCTGAGGCCCCTGTCTTCCTGGAACTTCTAGTCTAGCAGAAGTCTGACAAGAAAGTGAGTCACTTGGGGTGCTTGGGTGGCTCAGTCGGTTAAGCCTCCATCTCTTGATTTTCGCTCAGGTCATGACCTCACACTTCATGAGATCGAGCCCCACGTTGGGATTCTCTCTCCCTCTCTCTGCCCCTCCCCCACATGCACGCATGCCTTCTCTCTCTCTCTCTCTCACACACAATAAATAAACTTTAAAAAAAAAAGAAGAAGAAAAATGAGTCGCTTCGAGGGTACTAAGATCAAGGAGATGGGCAGGGTGCTTCAGGAACACACGCCTACTGGGCCTAATGGGAATGGGTCTGGGTAATCAGGGGAGGCTTCCTAGAGGCGGTGATAGTGAAGCTGAGACTGAAGGATCAAGAGCAGTTTGCTAGGCAAAGGGCTATGGGAGGGTGAGGGTGAGAGGAGGAGCTGAGAGTGTTAAGAGCTGTCTAGGTACAGGGAACCACATGTGCAAAGGCCCTAGTCAACACACTGACTTCGAGAGATTTCTTTTTTTGGCTCCCTTTTCCCTCCCCGCATTTTCAGGTTTGCAAATGGATACAGACTTGAGTGTCAATGTCTGAGTTATTCTCCACGGGGTTCCTGGTCACCTTGCAAACTGGTCCATGTGGCAAGATACAGTTGGGATAGACGAGGTCACCTCACCTCACATGTTAGAATTTTCACTCTGACACAGGGAGATCCCTACTTCCGTATGCTTCTTCGTGTTTATTGCTTCAATCGTATTATCCCCATGTCTTTCCTTCCATAATTTTAAGGATTGATTGGGATGAAGACATAGGGATTATAAACTGTCATGGTTGAAAGGACGTGCTGGAGTCAGATAGACGAGTTCAAATCCCTTTTGCACAATGTATTCATTCTTGTAACCTTGGCAAAAGGAATTAATCTCTCTAATGCTCAGTTGCTCTGTCTGTAAAATGGAATTAATAAGAGTGCCTACCTCCTAAATTGTGAGGATTAAAGAGGGAAATTTCCATGTCAAGTGATCAGATTCGTGCTGGCACATGCTGAGTACACAGCGTGTGTTGGCTCTTTTGGAGAAGGTCAGAGACTCTTAGATGGGGCTGAGAACAACTGAAACTCCTTGGTCAAAAAAATCTGTGGGTGCCTGAGGGGCTCAGTCGGTTAAGTGTTTGACTTTGGCTTAGGGCATGATCTCAGGGTTCACGAGGTCGAGCCCCACATCGGGATCAGTGCTGACAGCTCAGAGCCTGGAGCCTGTGTCTCCCTCTCTCTCTGTCCTTCCCCTGCTCGTACACTCTCTCTCTCTCTCTCTCTCTCCCTCAAAAATAGATAAAACATTAAAAAATTTTGTAATACAAAAAAGAAAAAGAAAATCCAGATCTTAGTAGGTTGGACCTAGAGGGCAAGTAAGGCAAGATAAAATTTAATAAGAGGAAATGCAAGGTCCTGCCCTCAGATCTCTCTCTCGATCTTATGCACATACACATACACATCCCCCCCACACTATACCACACACACACACACACACACACACACCCCACAGACACACCCCACAGCCCCCCGCCACACCTACCCCATATACACACCCCACCCCCCATACATACCACTACCATGGACACACTACCCCTCCCCCGCCACGCACACATCACAGAACTTTATAAGGGTGAGAGAGGGAAGCCAGCAGAACACATGTGGGAAGAAGAACTTCCAGATTTTAGTAGGTTGTGGGAACAATGGAAGGCTGCTGCTAAAAATCTCAGGTTGCATTCTGTGGAGAAAAGCAGCATCTAGCCCAAGGAGTGTGCTAATGCAGCTCTGCTCTGTGGGTCAAGCCGCCCTGAAGTCTTGCTGTAAGTTCCGGGGGTCACATTAAAAGAGATCTACTCCAAGTAGACACCGGGATGGTGCAAGCAGTGCAAATCATGGTTTGGGAAGAATGTTTCAAGGCTCTGGCATTGGAAGCCCAGAGAAGAAAAGGTCAAAATGCTGTCTTTCATTTACACATTCAAGTATTTATGTAATGGCCCTTAAATGCCAGGTAATACCTATGTTACCATAAACATTACTATGGCAGTCAAAAAGCTTCCGTCTTCAAGGTAATACTCTGGTGCTCAGCCCAGGTCCCCTGTTCAAGGCTGACAAACCCACCACCCCCAGCTGCTGGGAATGTGGGGCACTGGTGGCCTCTCTGGGAAATGCCCCAGTCAAGGTCGTGCTTCCTCCCTGGGGCTGTCCTAATGTGGAGAATGAAGGGCCCGGCCATCTTGCCGCAGCAGAGACGGCTTCGAAGAGCCATCCCGGCTCCAGAGAGGCGATGATGGGATGGCCTTCTCCCTGCTCAATCCCACCGTGCTCATTGTCTTGCAGGGGTGTCTCGCCATTAGAATCTGGCCGGTGGGTGAGTGCTGACAAGGAAGCAGGCCGCGGTAATAGTTGACGGATATGGGAATAGGGTGCGGAACGGGGTGCTACGGAAGTACCTAGGCAGTGCACCTAATCCAGACTTGGGGGGTCAAGAAGTCTTCCCAGAAGAGATATTCTGTGAAACGAGATCCAACATGGAGCACGGCCAGGGTGGAGAGAAAATGATTTTGAACCTCCAGCAAGTCCCGATGCAACAGCAAAGACCTAGGCTCCTCATTGTCAGCCCGAGGCGGGGAGGAAGGTCTCAGGGGAGTGGCCCCGCTCAGCCTGTGCTCCTCCAGGGTCTCTGCCCAGAGCCGGGGCCCCTTGCTTGCAACTGCCAGCCTCACCAGCTCATCCGAGTGCCCTGGGACAGGGAGGGGGCTCACTTTTTGAGGATCCAGTTTTCCCGTCCCCAACCCCCACCCCATCCTAAGTGAGGCTGAGCTCAGAGATTAAAAACTCATTCCCTTACAGGAAATGAAGAGCTGTTGCCAGGACCGCCCAGCCGAGAAAATATGAACAAGATGCTTCATGCCGCCGATGAACTCCCAACTCTTACAGCTCCAGGGAAGGCAGGGAGATGGGCCACTGTCCCAGGCACTCCCATATTTGTTCTCAGCTGGGCTTCACCCCGAGTGTGGGAAGTCCCTGGCTGTGGTTGCTATAACGTCCTGGCTCCCATGGCTCTAAATTGCCCCGTTCAAGAGGCAGAGCGGCATGGGAGTGATTTGGAGAGGGCGCTGGGTTCTAGACCAGCCTTGCAACCAACGGGTTGTATGACCTTGGGTGAGTCAGTTCACCTCTCCAGGCCCAGGTAATAAGATTGTTGGATTCCTGGATTTCTAAGATTTCTTCCATCCAATTCTGATTTTTGAGGAAGGAAATGGAAAAGTTTACCGATATGACCGGAATCTCACAGCCCACCAGCTGAGATGTCCAACCCCCCAGTCCAATTTCTACTTCTCTTCTTCCAAGGAGAGGGGAGGACCCTGGGGAAATGAGTGAAATGTCTCTTCAAAACCACTCTGGTGTTTCCCCCAGCCCACAGGTCAAGGTGAAGACTCATGAAAGCTTTAGACAGACAAGGCAGATTTTTCCTTACAGGTTGGTACGCTTACTTGGGTAGCTTCCTGCCCGGATTCTCTTGCCCAGACTCCTGTCTACATTCTCAGTACCACGAGCCCTCTTCAAAGGTCCCACATTGCTCCCGCCCTATGTGCCAGATGAACCGTCCTAAGATTTAGGTAATAGATGTCCTTGATGGTGTCTGGCATTTCTTCATCAGGAATTGGATCAAATAAGTTGGCAAACACTTATTAACTACTAACTGTAAATCTACATGCTAGAGACTATGGGGCTAGCCAAGAATAGTCTAGTTCCTACTGTGAGTGGGGCATAGACAATTGGGAAACGTGTGTTCTCTTGTCCTTTATTGTCTCCCCACTTCCAGTTGTCAGTTACTAGGTGTTATCCCTTAAATCAGGGGTGTCCAGATGGCCACATTTTCCAGGATGGGTGAGAAGCTCAGCTAGCACAAGGCTCCCTCAAACATGTGCTCCCAGGCTAAGATGTAGACTTCTGTAGATGATAACAGACAGCTATTATAGCCCTCTCATGAGTGACTCCAACAGCATGATGCTGTGGTTGAAACTCACAGGGTCGGGAGCTCACAAATACCTTAGGAAGTGTTGAAGTTGGCTTCCCTCTGTCCTCTAAGTATAAGTAGGACAACTACTAATGTGCAGATTGCGCACTGCACAAGGGCACCAGTTAAGGGGTGAATGTGGCTTAGGTTGCACTGGACTAGAAGAGTGTTGAAATTCACCCTCTGGAAATTCACAGGCAGACACCATATGGGCTATATGCAGCCCTGCCCCCAAGTTCCATTATGACCTAGAGGCCACCATAGAGGCCAAGTTCAGCTAAGACTACAACCAATCACTTGCCCTTCATCTTTAGAAGGGTCTTAAAGTGACATCATACCTGCTTCTGAAGGATTGCAGAGACAGTGCCAACTAGGAGATAAGAGTCAGCTCTTTACTTCGAGAAAAGATCCCTTCCCAAGAGTGAGCTCTTCCCTTCCTTCCCCACTTCCTGCAAGTTCTCAGTCCAGCCCTCACCCTGTCATCCATACTCCTAGCCTCAGTGTGGAGCTGCCTACTAGATCAGTCAGACAAGTAATATCATTGTGTTAGAGATAGATAGATGGTCACAAGAAAGCCCCCAAGGAATAATCCAGATAGAAAAAGGACAGAAAACCAGAAAAGAATAATATTACCCACCATTGACGGAAACATTTACTTTATTCAAGTTACAATCCAAGTGTTTTATAGAACTGTTTCATTAATCCTCACCACTACTGTGAGGAAGTTAATCACATTATCCTCATTTCACAGATCAGGAAACTGAGGCTCAGGGAGATGAAGTGGCCTGGCCAAGGCCCATAGCTAATAGAAAGGTGGTAAGACCAGTACTTGGCCCAATGTCCATTTTCAACCTTGCATCTTCGTAGAGACCTCCTCAAACGGAAACAGGGAAGTTTCAGCTCACCCTCTTAGAAACAAGCAAGGAAACTGGGAGTCACCCTTGTAGCTCCCCTTCCCAATCCACCACAAGTCCAGAGGTCCAGAGAATTTCAGCTGCCCCACTAGACCGTAAGCTGTATTTGAACAATTCATAGCAAGTGATGGAAATAATCTGGCTAATTAATTGGCCGATGGAGTGGTGAAGGGCAAGAAGAGTAAGAGAAGGTAGAGAAGGAGGAATCTTGACCCAACGAATCCCCAAGACTCACCTCCAGACTTCATAAAGCAGATGTCTCTGCCTGAAATGTTTACTTCTCCGTGCCTTTCTGAATAAAGTGCAACCCTCTTATTTATAAAAGAGATGCTTCAGCCCACTGAAGTCCCCCTGAGCCTAGAACAATCCCAACCCATTGGAGATTATTAAAAAAAAAAAAATCAAAAGACTGCCTCACCTCATGCCTGACTGACTCAAGACAGAGCATAAAAGGATGTCTTATTGCTGAAGGAGGGTACAAAAGAGTTAAAAGTGGAAGGGGCCAAGGATGTGCATATAAAACAAAATAAAAGGAGCAGATATGACAGGGAAAGCAGAGATCTTTCTATTCGTCAAACACGACGGTTCTACACCTGATAATAAGTGCTCATGAAATTTGTTCCCCAGCTTTGTCCATCATCTGGGTTACTCCTCACAGCATGTTCTTTGAGACAGTAGTTGTGGAGATACTCATCTCACACATTGTTAGAAAGGAGAAAACTAAGATCCTGAGACATGAGGGACCTGGCCAGGGTCACATGACAAATCAATGACCCCACATTCCTTGCTCAGGAGTGGGGACGTGGGCAGAAAGAGAGGAAAAGGAAGACAGAGAGAGGAAGGGAGCTTTTCAACAAACAGCACTGGGATAGCTGGATGTCTGCATGCAAAACGAAGCTGGACCTCTACCTCACATCATATACAAAAATTAACTCAAAATGGATCAAAGACCTAAATATAAGACTTAAAAATAGAAAACTCTTAGAAGAAAACACGAGCATAAATCTTTGTGATCTCGGGTTAGACAATGGTTTCTTAGGTATGACACCAAAAGCACATGTAACAAAAAAGGCAAAGAGATAAATTGGACGTCACCAAAATCAAAAACTTTTGTGCCTCAAGGGATGCCATCAAGAAAGGGAAAAGACAACCCACAGAAGGAGGTAAAATTTTTGCAAATCATATATCTGATAAAAAAGAACTTACAACTCAGTAATAAAAAGACAATCCACTTTAAAAATGAGCAAGCGATTTGAATAGACATTTTTCCAAAGAGGATATACAGTGGTTGATAAGCACATGACAAGATTCTCAGCATCATCAGCAATCATAAAAATTCAAGTCAAAACCACAATGGGATACTACTGCACATCCACTAGGCTATCTTGAATCAAAAAAGACCAATAATTACAAGTGTTGCCAAAGATGTGGAAAACCTGAAACCCCCCTACACTTCTGGCAGTATTATAAAATGGTGCAACCTCTTTGGGAAACAACCTAGCATTCTGCATAAAAGTCAAAAAGTGGAAACGATCCAAGTGTCCATCAACTGATGAATGAATAAACAAAATTCGGTGTATCCATACAATAGGATATTATTCAGCAAGAAAGGGAAATCAAGTACTGTTACACGCTACAGCAGGTTGAGCCTTGAAAACATTACACTGAGGGGCACCTGGGTTGCTCTGTCTGTTGAGCGTTGGACTCTCGATTTCAGCTCAGGTCATGATCTGGAGGTTGTAGGATCAAGCTCCATGTCAGGCTCTGCTCTGATGGCACGGAGCCTGCCTGTGATTCTGTCTCCCTCTCTCTCCCTGCTCATTCTCTCTTTCTCTCTCTCTCTCTCTTTCAAAGATAAATCAACGAGCAGTTTTTAAAAATTACACTAAGTGAAAGAAGCCAGTTAAAAAGGACCACATACTACATGATTCCATTTATATGAATGGAATTCATTGGTCCACAGTGGACCAATCTTTAGAGACAGACCATAGATTAGATTAGCGGTGGGCTGGGCAGAAAGGGGGCTTTGGAGGTGATGAGTTAGGGTTGAGCGAGTTCTTGTCGGAGTGTTGAAAATGTTCTAAAATTAATTGTTATGGTTGCCCAATTCTGTGACTGTACAAAAAAAAAAAACCCCATTGAATTGTACGCTTTAATTAGGTGAATTTTATGGCATTGTGAATTCTCAATAAAGTTCTGTGAGTGTGTGTATAAGAAGGGGAGAGGAAAATGAATCCCCTGGCATTGCAAAATATGATGTGGGAGAGCATTTGTGCATTTTCTAAGAATGCCTTTGGCTTTCAGCGGATTCTGCAAAGGGTTCAAGCGCCAAAAGACGGCCTGTTCTCAGGCTGACCTGGAGTGGGGACTCACATCTCCCCAGCTGCCCCGCACCTTCCCTGTGGGGCCCATCCGTTTTGTTCAGTCTACTTAAGCCCTGCTCAGCAGTGTAGAGTCGGGTTCGCTGCAGCTCCCAGAGCAGCCACGCGGCCACGGCCTGGAGCCCAGCTTTGAGCCCTTCCAGCCCCTTCACCTCGAGGACCCCTGTCCCCCCTACACCCTACCCTGTCACCCTTCCCTCCAGGGCCAAAGCTCCACATCCTGCCGCTGCTGCTCACTCCAGCCATCAACTGGAAGTGGGAACTCACGGCTTCCAGCGCCCCCAACTCTGAAGGCGGAGTGACCCAAAAGTAGGGTGACTACAGTCCCGGTTGCCTATGGACAGTCCTGGTTTAAGCCTGTTGTCCTGGTGCAATTATTGAGCGCCCTCTTGCACTCTCAACAGCATTCCGGTTTGGAAGAGACGTTTACTTGTCCCTCTGAGGGGGGGATGGGCATGGCTTCCTGGGGATGAGGGCCACTTCAGGGGCCCCCAGGCCATCCCCTGCCTGCAGGGTTCTCTAAGGGCCTCGGCAGGAGAGGACAGGTCAGGGCCTCACCTCCCATGCCAGCTGTCTTCAGGGGAGGGGGCATCTCCGCACAAATCTCTTCAAGGGCAGAGACGCTGTTCCTCTGTTACCCGGGGCGGGGGGGGGGGGGGGGGACCGCAGTCTTCTCCCTCAGTCCAGACTGAAAAATCCCAACTCCTTGACGTTTATGTCTCCTACCTGTCATCAGCGCCCAGTCTTCTCTGTTCCTTACGATCCCAAACCCTGTCCCTTCCACTTTATATTGCTAGTGCCTGGCTAATGTAAATGCTCCATAAATGGTTACTTGGGTAAGTCATTGTCAAGAGAATGAAATACTGGCAAAAGTACGGGCCTAGACCCGGGAGCGGGCAGCTCTTGATAACACCCTTTCTGGAAGGGCGCAGGGGGTGGGGGTGGGGGGCAGATCCCACTAAACCCCTCCGGATGCAGGCAGAAGGTTGGCGGGGCAGAAGGAAAGGAGCCCTTCTCTTTCATAGCTGTCCCTCTCTCCAATTGCACGCCTCTCTTACCCTTTTTAGCTACCCCCACTTACCTGCTCCAAAGAGAAAGGAAGAAACTCTTTTGTTGTCTGAACGGACACCCAGTGAGGAAGGGGATGCTGTGTACTTTCTACTGAGAATCCTTTTCTTTTTTTAAATAATATTTACCAACCATTTGATAAAAATTAATCAAGCATTTTTTACAAGCCAGACCTGTGCTAGGCCCCGGGGGATACAGTCATGAATAAGACAGACAGACAGGTGTCTCTGCCCGGAGGGGTCTTTAACCATGAAGTCCAAAGCTGGCCCCAGGACTATATTTAGAATGCAATGAGACAATGATTTCTGGGTTCCTGGATATCAGACCCCTCAATGTTAATGGCGAACTTTACATAGGTCCGTAAAGGCAATGGGCTGGCATCTGCTTAAAAACAGAACTTTTCAAGTCAGAACCGTTTTCAGATCTCAGCTCTGTGCCCTTTTGGGCAATCTTTTCCATCTTTGAGCCGTTATTCACACTTTGTCGTGTGGAATGTAGGTAATGCCATCTACCTTGGAGGGCCCAAGGGGCCAATGGCTGTAAAGCACTTAGCAGCAGAGAACCTGAGAACCGGAGTTTCCTACCACCGGTGAGCTGAAGATTCCGTAGCTCAGTGACATTCCTGTGTGTTCCGAAATGGCATTTGCGGAACTTGGCTGAGCAAAAGAACCACTGTGGGAGATTTTTTTTTTTTTTTAATACAGGTTTCCAAACTCCAACCCACACCTGCCGAAGAAATGACCACAGAACCTCCGGGGATGGGGCCTGGGAATTTGCAGTTCTAGAAGTTTCCAGGTTTGCCATGGACGCCTCTCAGATCTAGCCTCCTGCTTCTGTTTTCCGAAGCTCCTGTTTAGGGAGAGCAGAGGTGCAGGGCTGCGATGAACCTAGCTTTCACCCCTGACTCCAGCTCTCCTTCTCTCCACCCTGGGGCTGAACATCCCCAGTTCGGCCTTCCCCAGGCTGCATGCGGTGGGTCCCTTCTGAGTCAGGCGCCTGCTCGTAAAGCTCCCGTTGAAAGGCAGGACAGACAAGAGAGGTCAAAGTTCACACAAGCTGCTCCGCCTTCTGTTTCATTTACAAGTGGCAGTCACCTCATTAAACCCAGTCCCCCTCCACCCCCGTCCCCCCCCTCACCCCACGGCCCACCCCACACATGCCCACGTCTGCCCCTCCTCCATTCAGCCCTGCCCGGGCGTCAACACAGACCTTGGTTGGAGAACAAGTGGTCAGACGCAGACAGGTGACTTCCTGGAGATGCCCGCTCACACCCATCTTGGCAAGTTCAGGCCCCCTAACTAGCCCAGTGGCCGGTGTAGAGATCGTACTTGACGAGTGTTTGTGAAACTCGAGAATTTGTAAGTGCATGCAACGGGCATCTTAGCAGCCACGGCTCAACCCGCAGTTGGCAGTCAGTGCCGATGCCTCAGGCAGAGTCCTGAGGAGGAGGTGGGTGTGGAGAAAGAGGGTCGCACATCTGGTGCCAAATCCCAGCTTTGCTGCTGTGTGCCCTGGGCTGACTTTCCGCCTCTCTGATCCTCAGTTCCTTCCTCTATAAAGGCAGGGTTCCTGAGATGATTCAATGAGGTAGGCCATCTGAAAATCCTGGCTTAGCAGCTGGCATGCTGTAGATTTCCAGCAAACATGGTCTCCCTGAGCCCGTGAAGGCCACAGAGTTAGCTTCAGTCATGTCAACCGCATGACGGCGTGGCGGAAGCGGCCAGACCATGGAGAAGGACCAGCAGTCGTGTAGAGGGTTGGCTGGTATTCCCTGAGACAGGGATGGTCAAGACGAGGTCTGAAGGAGAGACTGCAGCCAGGCCAAGGGGCCTTGGGGGCGCAGAGGAGCCAGACCGAGGAGAGGCAGACACGTGCGAGGCCAGATCCGAGTCAGGGAGGAGCCTGGCCCATCTGAGGACCAGGGGGAAAGAGATGAGGTGGCCGTGAGTGAAAGCAACAAGGGGAGGGCCCAGAGAGGTGAGCAGGATGCAGGCAGGTCTCCTCCAGGACACAGGGAAAATTCCAGACTATCCGAAGAAGACTGGAAGCTTCTGAGGAAGTGGGTGATGACGTGGCGTGGTGTGCCCCATCCTTCTTTCTAGTCTTCAAGCTGCTGTGTGAGCCACGGAGCGAACCCAGCTTGGAAGTCAGACCCCGGGATTGTCCTCAAGATCCCAGCGGACGGAAGCCCCTGCTGCCCGCCCCTCCCCCATTTCTCCACGGCAAAGGGCTGTCTCCCCACTGCCAGCAGGATGCTCTGGGTGTGGGGCCTCAGGTTGAAGACAGCCTTTGGGTGATGGAGGTGTCAGTCCATCCTGTGCTGGAGGGGCTCAGGGGAGGCAGCCCTCCTGGAAGGGGAGGTGAGGGGCTGGTCTAGAACCATTTATAGAGCAGCACCTTTTGTCCTTAGGTTGTTTATCTGGGTGGAGATGGGGGTGGGGACTATCAGGGGCTAAAGATTCCCCCCCCCCAGCTCCCCAGCTTCGGGGGGCCAGGGAGAAGAGCGCCATGCATGCTGTGGCCTCTGCAAAGGGAAGGGTGTCCCAGGGCTAGGATGGACAGGGTGAGGCTCCAGGGGAAAGGGGAGGCTGGAGAGAGCAGGCAGCCACCACCCAGAGGAGGGAAGGGCACTCACACAAAGGAAAGACAGACCTCAAGAGGCAGAGAGCTGGCAACAGAGGGGAAAGATCCAAGTCGAAACAGAAAGGAGAAGGTACTAAATAGAGGAAACAGCAGAGGGATGGACACATACAGAGGCTGAGAGAGAGAGACCGAAAGAGGAAGAGAGAAGGATCAAGAGAGACCCCGGCAGAAGGTACAACAGAGCAGAGAAACAGGTGATGGGCAGCCTATCGTATCTCAGAGCCTGAACCTGTTAGGACAGTTCTTGACCTGGATCCTGGGGATCAGGACAGAGGCGTGTGCCCTCCAATAGACACCTTCCTCTCCCTTTCTCCCACTGGAACCCTAGGGGCAGTTTCAAGCCTCCCCATAGTCTCTGTGAGATCCGTTGTGCGGACAAAGACTCCTCCGGGGCAGTCTGGCTGGGGCGCTGGGTCTGTGAGCAGTCCACCCGAAGCCAGCCCTGGGCAGCAGGGGAGGCTGTTTGTGGGGTGTCAGGAACCCCCAGAAGGATCCTAAGTGCTGCCGATCAAAGAGACTCCTCAAGGCCCCTTCCAGGCTCACCTGGGACACAGGGGGGCTGAATGGAGACCTCGGACCCAAGAAGAGCCATGTCCTTCAGTCACCAGCTGACAGCATCCAGGGGCCTCAGCCTTCCAGTCCCCCCACAGCACTGGCCCACAGCAGCCCCTGCCCTACCCACCACACTAGGCTTCCCTGGCCTCTGACCCCTTGACTCCCCCATTTGCAGGTTAGAGTCCGGGCTCCTGAACCCAGCCCACCAGGCTGGAGCTTCCTCTCCGGCCCTGCCCCTTCCTGCCCCAGGCCCTGCCCTCCAGTTAGACCACACTACCTGCAGACCCAGCCGTAAACCTGCCCTCTTTCCTTCGGATGCCCTTCCCCACCCTCCACTGGGCGACCCCACTGCCCGGATTGCACCTGTATTTGCTGGTGATCTCCTAACACCCCAGAAGCATCGCCCACAGTGTCTGGAATGGAGACTCAGGACAAGGCTGAGCATCGTGTGTGTGTCCACCCCTGCCCAGCAGAGCCCAGGCCCTGTAGGTGTCGGGTGGATGGATGTGGGGGAATGATTATAAGCCACAGCTCACCAGTCACTCCGGGAGTTGGTTCCCACTTCATGTTTGGCTTTCCAGCTAGACTGCAACTCCCTTGGGTGCAGGGGCTGCGTCTCACTCTGCTTCTGCCCCTGTCCGACTTTAGATACTCGTGGACCAGAAGAGGAGTGGAAGCCACGCTGTGGCCCCGGGGGCCAGGCTGAATTTAGGGCATCACTCAGAGCTCACGGGCACCAGGAAGGTTCTAAGTTCACCTGGGGCTTCACCCCTTTCCAGGAACTGCAAGGTCAGAGATGCTCCCTCTCCTTCCCAATACTCTGAACCCTGGCCCGGAGCCCCCCTCCAGGTTGACCTGGGGACAGTCCAGAGGAGAGGATGGAATTGGAGGCTGGTGATGAGGGCACTTGTCTATGGAAAATACTGAGGCAGTTAGAGGAGGCAGAGAGCCACTCAGATGCACATTTCCTGCTGAGGTAGTGCCCACATTCCCCCAACACGCCAGCACGTCGAGAGAGAGACCGTCCGCAGCTGCTGCCCAGGGAGGTGGCCCGTCTTGCCCTGCCCGTGGGCATAGTCACTTGGCCTGATGCCTTTGGAATGAGCTGGGCTGAGGCCCAGGGCTTACAACCTCGGTCCCCAAAACTTCCCCCACAGAAACCCAAGCCTGTTAAGGGCTCTGCTTGATGAGGGTGTCAGGCCGTAAGGCCCAGGAGGACTTGGGGACCGGCGAGGCCTGGCCTGAGGTACTTCTGCTCCTCTCTGCTTAGGGCTCAGCTCCCACAGAGGCTCAGACTCCTCCCAGGACAGGCCCGTGCGGGGCGGCTTTGGGGGTCACCCGGGTGCCCACCCACGAGGACACCTCCCACCAGCTCACACACTTCCCAACTAGCCTCCAGCGTTTGACAGGCTGGTTGGCATCTGCACAGCAGAAAACAGAGAGGAGAGGACAGGGAGGGCAGACACCGGACCGATGCCAAGATGGTCGCTGTCACCAGCTTCACCTTGAAGCTCGTCCCTGTCCTCATCAGGACGAGCTCTCCGGTGGAGTTCAGTACCTGGCCCTGAGCAGGTGCCAGGCGGGGGTGGGGGAGAGACACAGTGTGCTGAGTCCAGGTGTGGGGACGCAGGACAGGGACAGAGCCCCCTGACAGGAAGCAGCCCGTGACCAGAGCTGGTCAGGTGCATACAAAGGTTGCTGTGTCCCCACCTGCCCTCCTCCCCCTGGCGGTCCCCGGGCCCTGCTCTTCCAGTCCTGTCTTTCCCAGGTGTCCTGAGCTGCCTGGCCTTGTCAGCAATTGCTGAGACAGGATACCAGCACTGACAGCTCTTGTCACAGGCCCCCCAGGCCTTATCCATGCCGCAGAGGCGAGGACAGCTTAATTCCCTGACCCAGACACAGGGCGCTTGCCAATAAGTAGGGGGCCACTGCTGACCCCCTCCCCTCCCTCCCTAAAAGTGGGCGCAGGGACAATGCTTCTGGTGTCCCTCATGCCCTAGGGCCCCCCCCTCCGCCCCTCCTCTCCCGCCTCCCCTGCCTCCTTTTACCCTCCCTCTGCACCAAATAGGCACTGGTGTCAGCTAAATGGCCCAGTGATGATTGATGCTGGGCGCTGGGCTCTATTCGACGGGGAGGAAAGAAAGCTTTGACATAGCAACCTCAACCCTCCCCTCGCCCTGATTTTGGGACAGGGAAAGAATGTGGGGGTTCCCGTAGCCCTGGTGTGCGGGGCTTCTGACCCTCGAGTCGGGAACCGAAGAACCCTGGCTTCACGTGAGCACTTCGAACCACCCTACACTCCTCAAGGAGCCCAGACCCTTCAGAGGCTGCGGGTGCTGTGTTCTCCTGCATGCCTGCACCCTTCCAGCCTGGGGACTGCCGGGCTACCTGCCGCATCCTTCCCTCCCTGCGTTCTGGTCTCCAGCTCCGTCTTTGGCGGACAGCCCCATCTGGGGGACACCATCTGTGCACCCTGTTTCAGGGTGATCTCCTGAGCTGCTCCAGAGGCTCCTCACATTGGCTCCTGGGGTTCTGAACCCCAGTTCCCAAATCAAGGCCTCCACACGTCCAGCTTGGACCTCCAATCTCTGTCTGCAGCAGGGAGGACATGTCTCCCTTTCTCTTCCTACTTCTCCCCAAAACGTAGTAAGAATAGCATAGTTGGGGCTGTTTTCACCTCCTGGAGACTCTAAGAAAACATACTAGTGGTCCAAAGAGTCTAACATGACACCTGCCTCCTTTCTAGAAACATCGTTGAGAATCTAAGGCTGCATCTGAAGTCGGGCAGCAATGATGGGTAAGAAGGTGGGTTCAAATCCCAGCCCCTCGCTTCCGGGCCTCAGGCAAGCTGCTTCACTTGATTTCCTGGTCTGTCAATTACCTACTTTGGGGAACTATTCGGAGGCTTTAATAAGATCTCACAGATAAAGTAGACGGCAGGGTGGCCGCTGCACTCTAAGTGCTCAGCGAAAGGGAGTGGCCGTTGCTCTAACTATAATGGCTGGTATGATCACTCACCACCCAGGACGGTGGCAGTTGCCACCGGGGCTCCGGGAGGCTCTTTTTCCAATGACAGACAAGACTCCTCAACGGCGTCCAAATATTGAGTTACTACTCTGCCCTCTCTGAGACACAGAACATTCTCAGGCAGGGACTGTGTGGGGCAAGGGGACGAGGGTGATACTTCTCCCAAATCCATAATCTCGGCATAATCAGACTCAGGGTCCTGCAACCAGAGGGGTGTCAGAGATCGTCTTAGTTAGAGACGGAGATCGTAGGCTTTGTCTCATCCTGCCCATTTTACAGGTGAGGACACTGAGGCCCAGAGGGAATGGGACACACCCAGCTCACGTGGCAAGCCTTGCTCTCTCCTCAGGGCTGTGTCCATCCCATTGGGGACCTGGGAAGGGACTACTCTGGTGATGTCTAGGACACCTGGTCATGGAGGGAGATGCAGACTGAACGCAAGGCCTCCGAAGTTAGGCTTGGGTCAAAACCCAGCTCTGCTGTGGAAGCAGATGTGACCTCAGGGAGTCCATTGACTGCTCTGGGCTTCGTGGTCCTCGTCTATAAAAGAGAAATGAAAATTCAGGAGAATAGTATATTCCTCACAAGGTTATCATTGGGGGCTTTAAATAACCTCAGGTAAGTAAGAGGTTCTGGGTGGGCAACGAACATCAAATATTGCAATTACTGTTACAGTCAGGTTTCTGGAACTCCCTGTAGGAGAAAGGGAAGAAGGATAAACCTTGGGTTTGATCGTGGGCCCTCTGTCTTGCTTTCTGTCCCTCTTTGGCTTTTCTTTCCTAGGCTGGAGAAGTAAGGGGATAGGGGAAATCTGATTTATAACTCCAGGAAAAAAAAAGAAAAACAAAAACAAAACAAAACACGGGGAAACTTCTGGAAAATTCTGTAACTTTAGACAGGAAAAAGGCCAGACTCCAGGGCTGGGCCAGGATGAGCTGGCAGCTTTTCAGGCCTGCCTGGAGGAGGCCCTGGTGTGTGTGTGTGTGTGTTACTCAGAGAACTTTGGGGAGTTCAGAGGGGGCAGTGGGCCTCTCCTCCCTGTCCATCCTTCTGTCTTCCTCCTCCTCCCTCCCTCCTGCTCTTGACCTCACTCTCCCCCACCAGGGAGGTAGGAACCCTCAGGAGTTGGTGAGTTATCTACAGTGCCAGCGTGGGGGACCAGGATAGGCAGCACCTGTTGGGAATATACTTACGGTGGAGCCAGTGACCTCTGAGGCCCCTCCCAGCACTGGACTCATGGCACTCAAGGGAAATACTCTTCCCTGACTTTCCTGCCTGAGGTAATTACCACAGGCTCCGTAGAGTCAACTACAGACCGGGTAGGTGGGGTTAGCCCC
This sequence comes from Acinonyx jubatus, assembly GCF_027475565.1. Classification (NCBI taxonomy): domain Eukaryota; kingdom Metazoa; phylum Chordata; class Mammalia; order Carnivora; family Felidae; genus Acinonyx; species Acinonyx jubatus. The sequence continues at coordinate 90,429,509 of NC_069390.1, read as the reverse complement.
CATCCTAGGCACCCCCACAGTCCCTCCTCGCACCGCCCCCCCCCCCAAAGCGGGCATGTGAGCAGGCCCAGGACACCAAAGGCGGGACAAGGGGCTACATGCAGAACACAGGTTTGGGACAAGGAGCCCAGAGGAGCCCAGAGGCTTGGGCAGAGACCTGGCCCCAGACAAGGGAGAGATGAAAGGGGCGACAAGACAAGCTGGCGTCTTCCCGGGGGAAGGCTGAGATGGGAGAGGAGATTGTCTCCGGCAGGCCCTCCCCGGGGCCCTCACCTCCTGCTCCCTGCCTGACCTCGTGGCTCACATCAAAGAGGGGACCTCTTCCCCTTGCTCTGCTCCCTGAATGGGTCCAGACCATGCTGCCTGGGTCCTTGGAGCTGCTGACAGACAGGCGGTAATCGCTCCCAGAGTGCTGGAGGAAGGCTTGGTGCGCACGGGCCTCTGCAGTCAGAACTGGCCTTCATTGGCTCTCTGTAAGGGGAGGCTGCCATGTCCGCTGTCCCGCTGCCCACCCCCACCCCCCACCACCCTCGAAGCTCTCCCAGGACAGTCTGTGCTGGGAAAAGGAGTGCACAGTCAGCCTTGACACCTAAAGATACAGGCGGAAGGCACAGGAGGGGCAAGGGGTCTGGGGCTCCTACATCAGTGTCAGGAAGGCAGTGGAGGAAGAAGGGGTGAGGCCTGGCTCTGAAGGAGCTTATCATTCAGGAGGAATGGGGGAGGGGAGACCAGCAGTAGAAGTCACTCACACTTCTGATGTGCCCAAAGTACATTATTGTCCCAGAGGCTGCCAGACTTGTTACCCTGATTTTTCCTCCATTATTTGTTTGTCTTTAAGTTTATTTATTTTGAGAGAACAAGTGCAAGCAGGGGAGGGGCAGACAGAGAGTCCCAAGCAGGCTCCACGCCATCAGCATGGAGCCCCGTATGGGGCTCGAACCCACGAACCGTGAGATCGTGACCTGAGCCGAAATCCAGAGTCGGACACTTAACTGAGTCACCCCAGCACCCTCCATTATTTATTTATTAAATAGTATGACATCAGCCTGTTTTTATTAGTCAGAATCATACATAACCATCAATCAATGCTTCTGATCAACAAAGAGATTGCAGCGTTTTCCTACAATTGAGCCAAAATAAAATCAACAAAGACCTAAGAACTCTTGACGTTTTAGCTAAGCGGTGCGACCACGTGGTGGGTAACTGTATTTCCAGTAGACGTTATGGTAGTTGAGAACAACTTGACTATGCATTCTACATTTCTGTAATGAACCTGTCGTGCTTTTCTAACTGAGTGTTTATGAATCAAATTCTATTTCAAATTCACCAAGGGAGCCCAAACCACATCCTCCCCCCACTGTGTCTCTCCACCAGAGAGCAGAAAACTCCAGATTTTCTACTAAAAAAAAAAAAAAAAAATTAGGGGACTGAGATTTACAAGCCTGGGGTAACCAAAGCCAGGGTTATCATAAGGTTAAAGAAAGACAGCAAAAGACTTCTGGAGGATACTTGATCCTTGATGAAAACCTGTTCCCCCTTGTTAGAGGAGCGCAGCCGGAGAGGAATAAAATCTTGGCGACTGCTGTCATCTGGTGGCCTAACCAGAAACTGCAATTATTTTTCTCTTCTCATTTAGTACTGTACTAAAACTAAATTGTAACCTGTGAGATTATCTAGATTCCACCAAGTACAACTTTCAGAAATGGAAATTTACCACAACAGTTCTATGGGGGAAAGAATAATTTTTCTTTTTTTTTTTTAATTTGAGAGAGAGAGAGCGTGCGCATGTGGGAGAGGGGCAGAGGGAGAGAGAATCTCAAGCAGGCTCCACACTCAGCATGGAGTGATGCGGGGCTCAATCCCATGACCCTGGGATCATGACCTGAGCTGAAATCAAGAGTCGGATGCTCAACCGACTGAGCCACCCAGGTGCCCCAAGAATAATCTTTTCAACAAATGGTGCTGGGGGCAACTGGCTGCCCCCACGCAAAGCTGGACAACTTCCTTAGATCATACACAAAAATTAAAACGGATCAGACCTAAATGCAAGAGTTAAACTAGAGAACTACTAGAAGAAAATATAGGAGGAAATATCCCTGATTTGGGGCTAGACAATGTTTTCTTATATATAAAACGCCAGCAGCACACCCAACAAAAGGAAAAATGAATTGTACTATATCAGAAAGACTTCTGTGATCTGGGTGATGTAATCAAGAAAGTGAAAGGACAACAGGAGGCAAGAAGACACTTGCAAATCATATGTCTGATCAGGGACTGGTACCAGAATAAAGAACTCTTGCAACTTCGTAAGAAAGGACAAATAACCTAATTTATTTTTATAAGGAGGCTCCATGCACAGCACAGAGCCCAATGTGGGACTTGAACTCACAACCCTGAGATCAAGACCTGAGCTGAGATCAAGAGTTGGATGCTTAACCAACTGAGCCACTCAGGTGCCCCAAATAACCCAATTTTAAAATGGGCAAGATGTTTGAAAATATTTCTCCCAACAAAATGTATAAATGGCTAGTAAACACACAAAAAGATGCTCAATATCATTAACCATCAGTGAGATGCAAATCAAAACCACAATGATAACGCCAACATATGGAAACAACCTAAGTGTCTATCGATGGATGAACGGATACAGAAAATGTAGTATATATACACAGTGAAATAATGCCCTGACATTAAAAAAGGGGGAAATCTTGCCATCTGCAACAATATGGAAGGACCTTCAGGGTATTATACTAAGTAAATGAGTCACACAGAGAAAGACAAACACTGTATGACCCCGCTTACATGTGGAATCTAAAACAAAACAAAGAGCTCATAGATAGAATAGATTGGTGGTTGCCAGGGGCCAGGGCTGGGGGGGGGGAGGGTGAGTGAAATAGGTGAACAGGGTCAGAAGGTACAAACCTGCAGTAATGAAATAAATCCTGGGGATGTCATGGACAGCATGGTGACCATTGTTAACAATAACTGTATTGCATAGTTGAAAGTTATGAAGAGGGGCGTCTGGGTGGCTCAGTCAGTTAAGTGTCCAACTTCAGCTCAGGTCGTGATCTCACGGTCTGTGAGTTCGAGCCCCACATCGGGCTCTGCACTGACAGCTCAGATCCTGGAGCCTGCTTTAGATTCTGTGTCTCCCTGTCTCTCTCTCTCCCCCAAATAAATAAACAAACATTTTTTAAAAAAGAAGAAAGTTTCAAAGAGCGTAGATCTTAAAAGTTCTCACCACGAGAAAAACATGTATTATTATGTATGGTGATACATTTTGCCATACACAGAAAAATCGGATCGTTATGTCATACACTTGAAACTCGTATGTTATACGTCAGTTGTACTTCAATTAAAACACAACACAGGAAATCACTTCACATCTACTGGGATGGTGATAATCAGAAAGACAGGTAATAACAAACGTTGGTGAGAAGCTGGAACCCTCATCCATTGTTGCTGGGAGTGTAAAATAGTGTCAACCCCTTTGGAGTACTGTCTTGGCAATTTTGCAAGTAGTAAGCAGTGTTACCACGTGACCCAACAATTCCACTCCTAGATCCCTAGGAGTACCCAAGAGAAATGAGAACATACATCCACGTAAAAACTTATAAATGAATGTTCCATAAGAGCCTAAAAGTGGAAAAATCATTAACTGATAAACGGATAAGCAAGAATTGGCAAACTCATATCACGGAATGCTATTCAGCGATAAAAAGAAATGAAATGCTGATATATGTTACAACATGGATGAGCCTTGGGAACATTACGTTGAGTGGAAGAAGCTAGGCACAAAACGCCATACATGACATGATTTTATTTATAGGAAGTATGCAAACTAGGCAAATCTCTAGAGACAGAAAATAGATGAATCGGTGGTGTCGCTGGGTGTGCGTGGGAATGAAGAGTGCCAAATGGGTGTAAGGTTTCTTTTTTAAGAGTGAAGATATTCTAAAATTAGGTTAGATGGTGATCCAATTCTGGGAACATAAAACTATTGAGTTAAATGGGTGAATTTTATTTTATTGTGAAGTTTATCTCAAAAAAGAGGTTTTCCACATGGCAAATTTAATCCGTTTCAACCTAACCTATTACATTAATTGGGCTCTTATAATATGTCAGGAACTATTCTGGAAACGTACTATAAATTCATTTAATCCTTAAGACATCTAATAAAGGTACTATTATTTGACCCATTTTGCAGGTGAGTGAACTGAGGCTCAGAGAAGTTAAATAAATTACCTACTGTCACAGCAAATAAATAGCAGAGCCAGCATTTTAACCCAAAGCCCATCTGGCTTCAGAGCCTGAGAACTAACTTCCCCCCACCCTCCAGTGCTACAGCTGCCTCTGTTCACTAGTCGCTTTTGGAGGGTTTACAAGTATAGGGCTTGGAGGCCAGAGACACAAATTTGAAGGACTTGGTGACTGCCCACAAGACGGTCGCATCTGGGAGGAGGCAGACAGAATTACAGGCAATGATTAAGATGCTCTGTAGTAAGTGCTCAATGACATGCTCATGGTGCTTTGGGAACACAGGGTAATGACCATCTTCCGGATCTCCTTCTGCACATGCGTGAAAGACATGGACTTGGGAGGGCTACCCCCAAACCTGTTCCCTCCCTATTTATTGCTAAGTCACCTCATCTCCTTCGTTGCTCAAACAGACTCCCTGGGAGTCTAGACTCAACCTCCACCCCATATTCGATCATTTCTACTCATTGGTCTTCTGGGCTGCATTTTAAACCTGTCTAGTCCTCCCCAGGGCCTCGCCCTGGTGCAGGCAACTGTCACATCTCACCTGGACTGTTGCATGGGCCCTTTACCAGTCTCCCTACTCCTCTGCTTATCTCCCCCCAAAATATTCTGCACACAACAACTGACGAGTCCCATAGGGTGATCAACAGGCAAATAGCCCTGCAGGTGTGAGAGTGGGAATCAGTCTGGGGTGGGGGGTGGGGTGGATCTTAAAGAGAGCTGATATGAATAGTGTGGGGCTTCTGATGTGTCGACACGTCTAGGGTGGAGTGTTTGTGTGTATGGACGTACCGATGGGAGCTAGAAGGCATGGGTTACTTGTGCATTTAGGACATGTTTGGGTACAAGTCGCTGTGACTGCATCTACACAGCAAGTGAAAAAGCCCATGAAAGAAGGGCTTTGCCCTGTGTGATCAGCCCCCATTAAAATCCATTTTTACCTCTGGACTGTAGCAGATGGCAGTGTGCTAAGTGGGATGCAAGGAAGTGAACAGAAATATCTCAAGGTCACTTGCCTAAAGGACCCTAAGGGTGCAGCAGATGGAGGCATCTACATAGACAGGCCACCAAGACTGTTACTCACTAAGGGACAGAAAGGTGAAGGGATCCGGAGGGACCTGGGGTGGAGGGGGAAACTGAATGTTGGAAGGAATTTGCCTGGCCTTTGTCCTTGGCTCCTTCCTGGAAGGGAGCCTCTAAATCCACACAGAGTTTCCCAAGTGATAGGAGTGGCTTTGTTATTTGGGATGGGCCCTGATAGTATGTGCTAATAAGTGACCCCATGGAGCTTCCAGAATGGGGCTGGCCTTGTGAAAAGGTTAACCTTGGGACTGGAGGGTTGGGGCTTTGAGACGGAGAAAAGAGCTAGATTGAGTTCAGTCATCTGGCCACTGCTCTAATCAGTCCTGCTGAAGAGCTGAGCCCCAATGAACACTCAACATGGTACCTTAAGTGACCTTCCTGGCTGAGAACACACATCCATGTGCCAAGAGGGTGCTGTGTCCTGATTCCTCAGGGAGGGGACATGGTAGCTTTAAGTTCAGAACCTTCCCAGACCTCGCCCTTTCCTCCTTTTGGCTGTCCCGACTTGTATCCTTTTATTGCTACTAATAAAGCAGTAAGTATAGCACTTTCCTGAGTTCTGGGAGTTGTTCCAATGAATTATTGAGCCTGAGAAGGGAACGGGAACCTCTGAATTTGTGGCTGCTAGGCAACGGGGTTCAGGACATGCCACCCCAAAACAGGTCCCCTGGCACACTGAATATTTTAAGCTGAAGAAGCTTGAGAAAATGGCAGAACCAGGAGGGTCGCTTTGACCTCTCACCCCTCATTCACATGAGGTCATGAGGTCATTCCCTCTCTATACCCAAGGAAAGGAGAATCTCTTTTGTCCAAAAACAGAGAGACGCCAAGAATTCTAACATGCTTTGCTAGGTTTTCCCTCGGTTTACAATGACCTCACATTTCTTCACCTACCATATTCCATGACCATCCATCCACTCCTCATCACACCCAGCATAAAAATACACAAGTCTGGGGACACCTGGGTGACTCAGCTGGTTAAGCATCTGACTCTTGATTTCAGCTCAGGTCATGATCTCACAGTTGGTGAGTTCGAGCCCTGCATCTGGCTCTGTGCTGGTGGTGCGCAGCCTGCTTGGATTCTTTCTCCTCTCTCTCTCTCTCTGCCCCTTCCCTGATCGCTCACTCTCTCTCTCTCTCCCTCTAAATAAACAAACAAACATACATTAAAAAAACACCACCACAAGTCTCATTTTTTGGATCTTCGTTTCCTTATGAAGACCCCCATGCTGTGTAAAACTCATGATCACATAAACTTGTTTTTCTCCAGTTGTATCTGTCGGTTTAATTTTTTAGATCCAGCCAAGGACCTAAGAGGGTTTGAAAGAGGACTTCAGCTGCCTCCATTTTGATCTCAGTCTGTACTTCCTAACTGCTTAAGTTCCTTCTAGCTTCTCTCTTAACTCAGGCCAAAGATCCCAAGGGCAACGCATCCCGTGATGGGAACTGAAACTACCCCTTGAAGCAGTAACAGCTGTCCTGACACCAGCAAGACCCCACGTGATCGACTCCAAGACAATGATGGACCTGACCTCTACTGCCCACCTGCATGTACCCACCAACCTTTGCCCCACATTTTCCTTCTATCAACCTGGGAGTATTTTTGGCACCTTGGAGATGGTCTTGGAGACGCTGGTCTGTGGTCTTCCTGGCATTGGCCTCGCTGAAATAAATTCGTCCTGTTTCACCTCCACCCTGCCTTTGGGCCGGACCTGGTCTGTTTGGGACCCTTCCAGCCGTGAGCTCGTTTCCCTTGAGCCCGTTAGAGGCTGACCAAAACTTATCCCTCCCTTACGTTGGTCAGAAGGGTGGGGGATTGTCTGGGATTCCAAGCCTGCAGCTGGTGTCTGGAGAGGAGTCTGGGGTGGGGTGGGGTGGGTCACTGCACTTAACTTGTGGAGACTGGCCTCCTCACCCTGGGTAGTCAGTATCGGAGTTACACTGCACCAAGCCAGCACTTTCCACCCCACTGAGGAAAAGGAGTCTGCATCCCTAAGGCATGCTTTGCGGCAGCAGATAAAAGGTTGTCTTTGTTGTATATCCTAGCAGGCACTCTGGCTAAAAGGAGCCCCGAGAGCCCAGGGCAACAGATGGGGCAAACATAAGAACGTGTTTCGTGATGTCCCTGTCCTAGTTGGAACCACCCTACCCTCTCTGACTTTAGGGAAACTTAGGGACCTGGGGATGGTCTCGACACTCCCATCTGCATTTGGTTTCTGGTGGGAACTATCCTATCACAGTCGGAGGGAGTGGAGCCAGTGCTCAGGAAGACGTGGTAGGATTAAAGAGGAAAGCACATCTCCAGAGAAGGGGTTCTAGAGCCAAACGGGGCACCACGTTTGTGACCACCTGGGTTTGGGGACAGGTGTTTGTTTACAAATCTTATTTAGTGAGCGATACACTTGGAGATTTCACATAAACACAGCTGATCTGCAAAGAACATGGGTTTGCACTGCATAGGCCACTTACACACGGATTTTCTTTGATAAATACAGTACAGTTCTGTAAATGTATTTCTTTTCCTTATGATGCTCTTAATAACATTTTTTTTCCCTCTTTATTGTAAAGAATACAGTATAGAATACATACAACATACAAAATATGTGTTAATCCATTGTTACCAGTGAGGCTTCTGGTCCACTGTAGGCTATCAATAAAGTTTTTGGGGAATCAAAAGTTATGCATGAATTTTTTACTGTGCAGTGGAGCAGGGGGGAGGCCGGTGCCCCCAAACCCCTCAATGCTGTTCAAGGGTCAAGTGTATGTGGGTTTCTTGGAAAAAATTAGAAAATCTGTTTCCACATTGCAACACCCAGCTGGAGCTAACACTTGCCCTCTCTGGATGGTGCGTGTGCTCCCTACCAGGGCCTCACACCTCGCCTGCCATTTACATCTGCTTTTCTTGCTTATCAAACACCCCTTCGCAGGCTCCACTCTTGCAGCAAGGCTCCTGGGCTCCAGCAGCAGAGTGCCCTGCATTCTAGGACACGGGTCTACAAAATGCTAGACTAAGCAAATGGAGCAGAAAGGTTCTGCTCCATTTGTCCATGAGGACGGTAACTCACTGCTTCTGAATCTATCAGTTAGAGAACCATTATATGCTCTTTCCAAGCACAGGAACCTTCCCGATAGATCAAGAACTTTATTGTTGGACGTAACCAGTTTCTGAACACAGATTCCGTGCCGTAGTTCTCCTTTTCCAATCATTGACCCAATCGGCCCGGTCCCGGGCTCTCTTCTATCTTGGCAGGGAGACTTCCCGCAAGCTCTTCCAGAGAATGGCCAGAGCATTGGTAAATATTCAGTGTCCAGTAAAAGCCCAGAAGCAGCTGGGTTTCTTCCACTTATAGCACCTGACCCTTCTGGAGTCTGTCCCCGGCGAGAAGCTAGTAGAGTCCACTAAACAGTGAAGAATTCAGGGGCCAAACTGCCCAAGGGTCTTCACTGTGCTCTCAGACGTCCAGCTTCATCGTCCCCACTTTGATCCTGACTTGGCATCTGTAAGTCCAGACGTCTCAAGGAGCACAGAAAGTAGCGAGGAGGCTTGCAGACCAAGTTGAGTTCCTCCTTCCTGGACCCCAGGGCTGGCAGGACCAGCTGGCGGGCATGCAGGTGAAGGGGGATGTGGCGGGCCTTCGCCTGTTTCAGCCCCAGCTTCTTCAGGGTACCGACAGACAGCTTCTGTACAAAGACAAAAGAGCTTCTTGAGAGCCAGGCCAATGGCTCATCCTTGAGCAGCACGCAGGGCCAGAGGCCTTCCACCTAAAGGAACCAACATTAACTCCCCCGGAAGACACAGTAGTGGACAGCCCGTCAGGGACATTGCCAGGAAGGTTCAGAACCCAGGTAAGAGAAAAACCACACCAGAGAAGCTCGTATCAGCCAGCGCTCTGGCCTTCCTAGAGAACAGGCTGTAACATCAAGAGATAAAAAGCTCTTCAGCAATAGCGTGAAAGGCTGCTCAGAGCCTTCAGAAAGTCTGCTCCCCCTGCCCCCGACCTCCTAACAAAATCTGAGACTAAGGAATAAAGCACAAAGGTTTTGCTAACAGATGGTGCAGCTCCATAAGAACAGTGGCTGTTTCTCTATAAGCTCGGGAACTTACACAGCTTTGTGGTGACTCACTTCAGGGCTTAACAAGGGGAAAGCATTAAGTTCTCCCCCTTATCTGTTGCACCTTGGGTCAAACCAATATCACCTGGGGGGCCAGCTTATTCCAGTCTGAGTACTTGTGATCACCGAGGATTGGGCAATCCAATCCAAAAGACAGGTGAACTCGAAGCTGATGTTTTATGCCTTTAAAAAAAAAAAGAGAGAGAAAACTTGAGGAGCGACAGAAACCATACCACCACTTCCAACCATGTTAAATCAAAGCACAGTAAAACTGGCAAAGCCCCACCTACAATAAAGTATAAAGAACAACAACAAACTGTAAGCTACCAGGGAGCAAACATTATACATACCGTTGAGCCTCTAAATTCCCCTCTCCACCCTCCACGGTTCCCCTTCCACCACATATAACCTGGGCTTTTTTTTTTTTTTTTTTTAGCTTTATTACATAATGCTAAATAGTATTGCTTTCCACATTTTCTCACTGTAGCAAAATATACAGAACAAAAAATGTATCAGTTTAGCCATTTTTAAGTGTGCGGTTCTGTGGCATGGAGTACATTCACTGTGTTGTGCAGCCATCACCGCCATCCCGCTCCAGAACTTCTTCCTCCTCCCACACTGAAACTCTGAACCAATTAAACAACAGCTCCCCATTCCTGCCCCCGTGCCCCCAGCCCCTGGTAACCACTATTCTACTTGGTCTTTGAATCTGAGTATTCTAGGGATCTCATACATGGCACCATACAATATTTGTCCTCCCGCGTTTGGCATCTTTCACTTAGCACGAAGTTCATCTATGCTGTAACACGTGTCAGAATTTCCTTCCTTGTCAAGGCTGGATAATATTGCATCGTATGTATAGACCAGATTTGGTTTATCCATTCACCTTGTCCGTGGACATCTGGGTTGACTTCACCTTGTGGCTACTGCAAATAATGCTGCTATGAACACTGGTGTTCATGTATCTTCTCGAATACCCGCTTGCAATTCTTTTGGGTTTATACCCATGAGAATTGCCGAATGGTAATTCTATGCTTAATTTTTTGAGGAACCATTTTCGCAAATTTTTAAATAAATGTAACCGAACTAATTATATCCCTCTGCTACCTAGTGTTTTTTCTTTCTTTCTTTCCTTTTTTTTTAAACACCAATCATCCCCATTGGAGCTCCCAGCCTTCCCACAATATCAGTTGCTCAGAAGAAGGGCAGAGTCCAGCACAAGGCCCCGGGGTTTCGCTGTCCCACCGATCCCACTGCACAACAGTGGCCCCTCACCGGTAATTGGCTGGAGCTCTAAGAGGGCGGAGGACAGAGTGCTACTTAGCACCTGGTATTGAGTCACAGCTACATGCGCGCTCCGGCTCGTTCGTGCTCTCACCATCTTCCCATTGTCCATGCGGTAGCCTGGGGACAGCGTCATCTGAAACCAAAAAAATCAAGATATGTCGCAAAGGAAGAGCAGAAAACCCATCCCTCTGGGCCACAGCTCACCCACCTTGTAGTGCTGCTGCGGGCCTTGCACCTCCTTCTCAACGATGGGGATATCCACAACTCCCGCTGAGGGCACCGGGACACGCACAGCGATGGCCCTGGGAGTAACACACAGACCCTCACTTAAGCCACAAGGTGAGGGGGAAACTCCTCGGATTTGGCTAGAGGCGTTAGCACTGGACCTTCCGTGGTCAGTTCTTAAGACGGGAGCATCCCAAATGACCTCTCGTCATAGCACTTGGCCTGAGAGCTTGACACAAACACATCCGTTTTTCTACCAAAGTAATATTACATATATACTAATTACTAATATCTACTAATTACAGAATATTTGGGAGAAAACAATAGAAAATTTATCATAGTAGCATGCTCTTTCATTCTAGCCTTTAAAAATGAATATTTATAGTTTAAAACAAAATTGGGGTAATATGGTTTTATATCCTGGTTTTTCTTATTATCTTTTTTAAGTTTATTTATTTATTTTGAGAGATGGAAAGAAAGAAAGAAAGAAAGAAAGAAAGAAAGAAAGAAAGAAAGAAAGAGTAGAGGAGGGGCAGAGAGAGAGAATCCCAAGCAGAGTCTGCACTGTCAGCACAGTGCAAACTCACAAACTGTAAGATCACGTACGACCTGAGCTGAAATCAAGAGTCGGATGCTTAACCTACTGAGCCGCCCAGGCTCCCTAGGTATCCCAGTTGTTTGGGTTTTTTTTTTTGTTGTTGTTTGTTTACCATTTACAGCTTATTTATTTGTTTTTAAAGAGAGAGAGAACGGGGGAGGGTAGAGAGAGAGGGAAAGAGAGAATCCCGAGCAGGCTCCACACTGTCAGTGCAGAGTCCGATGCGGGGCTCGAACTCACAAACCATGAGATCATGACCTGAGCCGAAATCAAGAGTCAGCCACTCAACCGAGTGAGCCACCCAGAACCCCCAGGTATCTTGGTTTTTAAAAGATGGCTAAGTTCTGGCTGCACGTGAAGTGGATGAACAAGTAAACGAATTCACAGAACCGCTCCTGCCGGATTTGCCAGATACACAAAACCCGGGGAACTGTGCTCCGTGCTCAAGGTCACAGAAGCAACCACCACCACGAGATAACCATTCCAGATCATGTTTGTTGGAGCTCTCCTTTCATTACGGGTAGAAGACTCTCTAATCTGTCCCTTTGCTTACGCATCTTCCAGATAAATCACAAAGGAATCCTCCTGGGCACTTGGTGGCCTATCACTGACTGCCCCTCATACATTTCACACCCTAGACTCCTCACTTTGGGTTGGTAGCAGTTTGGGCTGTTCTCTGACATAGTTTATCACACTTAGACTGAGTTTTAACTGCTAGCTCACTCTTCCTAAGGACCTAACATTACTAATGTTCGCTCACTCCACATTCAGTGAGTGTAAAGAGGCACTGATTTAGGTAGGTACTAGTTCTGTATAGAAGAGCAAGACAAAAATCCCTGCTTTCAAGGAATTCGAAATTTAGTTAGAAGATTCAAACAAGGAACTGTAACAAGTCGCTATCATAGTTAAGTCAGCAAATACTAATTGGTTGCCTACTATGTTCTAATTCTAACGCCTACTTCCTGCACTTGGTATTTAATATTTAAGGTCAGCATTAACTGTGTTCCAGTCAACTTTCCAGCATTATCTCTCACCATTCCCCACTCCAGACTACACTGCATGTTCTACCCTTTTGTGCCTACCATTCGTACAATCTATAACACGTTTCTCCATCTTGTCTTTCAAATCCTATTCATTCATCAAGACACAATTAACTGATGTCAATTCCTCCATGAAGCCCGATCCTCAGAATGGTTAGTGATTCTAAACTCTCATAAACAATTTTCACAAATAACATAACACTTTTTGATAGACTTAACATCTGCATATATGCATGAGAATAGCCTCAATTTTCTGCCTTTCAGCTTTTACTATGAGCTACATACTGGGTCAAAACGCTTTACATGCATTGTCTCACTTAATTCTCTCCTCAACTCCATTATTCTCATTTTTCATATACAGACAAAGCTTAGAGAAGTTTCATAACCTGCCTAAGGACTCCCGCTGTTAAATGGCACAGCTGACAGGTGAACACAGATCCTGCTGAGCTCTGAGCTACTCTGCTAAACTTCCTCCATTATCTATAATCTCTTCATACAGCAGTTCTTACATTTGATTCCTCATCAGAGTCACCTGTGGAGCTTCTGTGGGTGGGCCTCAGCAGAGAATTTTTGAAGGCTCCCAACACCACAAAGTAGCTGCAAAATCTGTAACACCAAAAGAACTAATATCCAAAAGATAAAAAGAATACCCATGAATCAAATAGAAAATAATAAACAATCCAACAGAAACTGGGCAAAAGAAATAAACAGTTTGTTCACAGAAAAGGAAACTCAATAAACATGAGAAGCCAATAAACATGCAGGCATAACATTGCTGGTACACAAGAAACAGAAAACTTTTTTTTTTAACTCATCAGAGTGGCAAACCTTTGAAAAATGAGTTGGTCAGCTATAAGGGGAGGTGGGTACTCACTACTCTATTGGGAAGAAAACCTGGCCCACCTAAGAGTAGTAACATTCAAATATTAAATGTCTCAACCTAGCAATTCCATCTTTAGGAATCTGTCCTAAAAATATACTCACATATTCTTTGCAATAGGCTCAGAAAAATGGGAAGTTAACCAAACATCCATTAATGAGGAAATTATGATATAGCCATACAACAGAATACTGCAGAGCTCAGAATGTACACACAGGGGTATCTGGGTGGCTCAGTCAGTTAAGCTTCAGACTCTTGATATCGGCTCAGGTCACGATCTCATGGATCGTGGGTGTGAGCCCCCATCATGCTCCCTGCTGATAGCTCAGAGCCTGCTTCAGATCCTCCCTCTCTCTCTCTGCCCCTCCCCTGCTTGTGCACTCTCTCTCAAAATAAATTTAAAATAACTTTAAAAAAAATAAAAATTAACTAAAAGCACACACAAAATGCTCTCCAAGATATATTTCCCAAGTGAAAAAAAGCAGGATCCAAAGCAGTGCAAAATATATTGCCATATAATAATTCGTTTATACATGCCCGGTATGACTCTGGAAGTTTACACAAGATAGTAGAATACTGGTTGCCTCTGGAAGAAAATTCAGCAGACGGGGGACAGGAGTAGGTTACAATTTTGTTCATGTATCTTTCCTCTATTAAAAAAAATGGAGGTGTGGCTCCTGGGTGGCTCAGTCAGCTAAGTGTCTGAGTTCAGCTCAGGTCATGATCTTGTGGTTTGTGAGTTCAAGCCCCACGTCGGGCTCTGTGCTGACAGCTCAAAGCCTGGAGCCGGCTTCAGATTCTGTGTCCCCCTCTCTCTCTCTGCCCTTCCCCCCACTTGTGCACACATGCTCTCTCTCTCTCACTCTCTCTCTCTCCCTTTCTCTCTCCAAAATAATAAGTGAATAAACTTAAAAAGAAAAAATGGAGGTAAAGTTAAATGTACTAACATGGAAAGATCTCCAAGACAGTTAAGTGAGAAAAGTAAAGTGTAGAGACGCCTGGGTGGCTCAGTTGGTTAAGCGTCCAACTTCAGCTCAGGTCATGATCTCATGATTCGTGAGAACACTGCCCGTGCTCTGTTCTTTCTTTCTCAAAGATAAATAAACATTAAAAAAAATAATAAAAGTACAGTGGACACTGTACAATGTAATACACACACACAATCACACTGTATATACTAGACATGTACATAAACGCATCGGGTGAGGACCAGGGGAATAAAAACCAAACTATCCCAAGGGAAGGGACTAGAATGACAGAGTGGGTGGATTCTCCAGGAGTTTTTTTGCTTGATCTTTGATTATTTCACCACAGGAATGAAATCATGTGTTACTTGTGTAATTATCAGTAATTTTTATGTACAACCGTAATTAGGAACCACTATTCTATCAGACTCCAATAGGCTAAGCACTTAGTCTGTTTCCTACACTCCTCATATGCCCACAGGTCCTAGCACAGTGCCTTCTCCTAACAGGAGGTCCTTCCGTACGAATGGACAAAGAGATAAAAGGATGCCCTCATTGATACCAACTCTACCACCAGCGATGGCCTTCATACCAGTACTTCTTTACCACCTGACGGGTTCTAAACAATTCTTGAACTTGATGTGCCATTTCCTTCTCCCATGCCAACACCATTACACCTGTGGTTTCCTTGTCCAGCCGGTGGCACAGATGCAATGGCTCTGCCTTGTGGCCACGAAGCATTTTTGCCAGGATAGGCAATACATCGCTGATGCAGAGCTGGACCCCAGGGCCACCTAAGAAGGAGAGAATCAGAGGTTTTAGTGGCCAGTAAAAGATCCCACCAAAGAACTCTGCTTGGGAAAAGAGTCAGTGCTTTCTAGAGCCTTATTACTGAAATGTGGGCCAGGAACTAGCAACATCAGTATGCCCAGGGAGCTTGCTGGGAAGGAATCTCAGGCCTCCAACTCAGACTATTAAATCAAAATCTGCATTTTTAACAAGATGTCCACGTGACTCACACTCGTATTAAACTTTGAGAAGCAATGTCCCAGAGCATGTGGCTTTCTCCTCACACATATATATACTTATTAACCTACTTGAATACTCGCAATAAAATCAGCAATCAAAATGAGGAAGTCGGATATTTCACTATATAAACAAAGGCTTGAGACTCTGCCAAGTAAACTCAAGTGATACATACAAGACTGTGAAGCTCTTCTGGGGTATTACAGGCATCACATCTTCCCGTAAAGAAGATGGGACTTTACGTGAGACATTTCTCGGAAGTATTCTATGCCTAAGTAGCCGTTGAGCTTGAACAGATTATTTAGTCTTTCTAAGGTGTAGTTTTCTCATCTATAAAATGCAAATATCTGTATAATAATTATCTAATGGGGAATGAGAAGGATCAAGAGTGAAAAAGAAAACACACAAAACACATGGCAATGTCTGACTTAATTCGTTCTGTATGCTTTTATCTACACCTCCCCAAAAAGCATTCTTCTAGTTCAACTATGCTTTTTCCTCCAGCACATCCCTTTCCCAAGTGCATTTTTTTCCTATCACTCTCCACTGGTCACACTCCAACTGTCTCAGACAACTACATTCAACAGTTATTCAAAAACATTTCATTGTCCATCGAGTTCTAGACATCTTGGGGTTTTGTTAGGCATACTCTGACACACACACACCTCATATGTTTTTTAATTCCTTTCTAATATATTATGAATGCATAATTTATTATGTATTTTTTGGCACCTGAATTTTATAACAACATGAGTATCTTCTATATTTTGTAATTTCTATGACATCTTTAAAGAAAGTTATCTTCTACACAGGTTTATATATGTCTTTGTGGGTGCGTGGGTCCTGAGTATGTTTTTAGTAGTGGAGGCCCGTCTACAGAGCAGTTTAATTTCTGCTTTGGCTGGAGCTCCATTTTCTTATCGGTTTTCATACTGGTTTCTGTGATTGGAGTTTCTGCATGTTTAGGTGATCCCTATTTGATCCTTGCCATGCACAGTAAAAGATCTGATTTGTCTAAGGCTAGTCTGTCTCCACTCAGGGCTTGAGGTGGGTGACTGATTTATGCTGCAGTTTTGGGCTCCCGGATTGAGATTTTCTGATCTTTGTTCAATGAAGACAGAATGGTTTTCTTGATCTGGACTTAAATGATGAATTATTGTCTGGATCATGTGAACAAAATTGTGCATTAAATCAACCTGGTTAAAAAAAGACAACTGAAGCAAATTCAGAGCCACTATATTGAAATACTCCTACTTACAGAGGTAATAAACTATCAGAATACATTACCCATAAGAGATTTACAGGATGAAAATACAAACAGTATTTATGAAAATTAGTGAAAGTGGGAAAATTGTTAACAAAGACTAAAATATAGTGGTGTCACTATCAAAAGGGGAAGTGAAGGGAACCTTAATATATTGTCCTGTTTTTTTTCTTATGTCATTTCTTTTTTCTCAGTTTTGATGGAAAACAACATGAAGACAAGAACCACACAGCCTTAGTATCTCTCTATAAAAATCCCTGTGGAGGTCTACACACGGCACATTCCATATATCACTGCTGACTGCCAAATGTTTGGAATGCAGAGACTGACCTATATATCCCAGTATCCTCAGTAGTGCCTCATACAGGACTATATATATATGTAGTGTCTTACAGAGTACTCCCCCAAAGCTTAATTATTTTGAATGCAAGGCTTCAAGAAGCCCCACAAGTAATGTGTCCGAATTGTCCATAGGTGTAGCGAAAACAGAACCAGCAGCACCCCTCTCCTTCCCACGTGGTCCTTACCATGCACGGGGAGACCGTAGGGTTTATTGATGACCACGAGATCCTTGTCTTGGTGCACAATCCCTCGGCTCAGTGCCTTAGCAAGCACGTTGGGGTGGACTCGTTGCAGCTGCTGTGTGAACCGCACGAGTTCCTGCACTCTCCGCTGAACAGGGTTTGTGGGCACCTACGGGGAGAGAAGGAGCGACAGGAAAAGCCTGGTGAAGATCTTCAATAAGCCTGGGTGAGAATCTAGGTTGGGAATGACTATCTCTGCATTGGACTCGCGCCTTCCCCGAATAATTTGAGAGCAGCGGTGCGCGTCTGTCTTAACTTGTCCCATCGCAGTGCTCAGGAGCGAGGCCGGCAGAAGCCAAAGACACAGCCCGCAGGAAGACACGGACCTCTTCCCTTTCCCTTTCTCTCCATTCTCCCACATGTCCTCCACATTTGCTTAACAGCTGTCAGAGGACCCTCCTACCTCACTCCCAGCCCAGGAATCCAATTAACGCGCTGCCTCTTGGGAGTTGTGGTCCTTTCGAACTCACCGGTTGCTTCTTCGTCTTTTGTTCCTGTTTCTGGGATCGGAGTTTCTCCGCCAACCTCTGGGCATTCAGAGTCCCAGACGCAGCAGCGGAGGAACAAAATGGCTGGCAGGCGAGAATGAAACGACTCCCTAAACACTGCCCGGAACCCCTCACCCAAAGGCCCAGAGCATTACAGCTGGGCGCCGCCATCTTGTCAAGAAGGGAGGGGCGAGCCAAGACCACGTGCGAAAGAGGGGCTTGGGGGAGGAGGGGATGGGCGGGCTCTCGGGATCACGTGGGCGTGAGGCGGGCTCTCGGCCGAGTCACGTGGGGCGGTGCGCGCAGAGTGCGGCTGCGCCGGCCGGTAGCTGCAGCTGGAGCGGTGGCGTTTGGAGGAGACTCGGTGAGTGTGTTGGGAAGGCAGGCTCGGGCTGGGAAATGCCAGTTCATCAACGCTTTAACGTTTTCACGACTCTGGGGTTTCTGTTCTCGGAGAGCATTGCACTGGGAACCGTTTCTCCCTTTGCGAGAAGATCCCACTCACGAACACTTCCCCGCCCCCGCGCCCCGTGGAAGCGATGCCCCATAAACGCTCGCCCCAGAGCCTTCTTGGGCGCTTACCTCGTCCCTCTTGGCAACCACATCCCTGGTGCCCGGCGAGTCCCCTGAGGGACGCGTCGTGTCACCTCTCATTTCCTTGCCGTTCGACCTTCGGAGATGCCCGGATCTCTGTAGCCTCTCCACCCCTCACCTCCTCTTTGTTTCAGGTTGTAACCTGTCCTCCTCTCCCGGGGATGATGGGGAGCCCCTCCGTTACCCAGGGGTCCCAGCCCGTATTTCCTCCTTGGGAATACCTTGAGTTTCTTATGTTACTCTTCAAGAATTCATTTTTTGTTTGTTTGTTTTGGAGTCTCCTCTCCCCCTACGCTCTCCCTGCTCCTTCCAAAGACTGAAAATACAGTACAGAGCACGCACCTTCCTTTCCCTTTGCTGCTTCCTTCATTTTTTTTTCCCCTCCCTACTTTGCAACCGCCCTAGACCCTTTTTCCCTCTCTTAACAAGGTGCGGTGTTGGGACTCTCATGCCCAAACTGTAAGCGACTCCCTGTGACTTCACCCCGGGGGTGCCCGAAAAGATGAACATCTGGTTGGGGGTGATAATGGGAAAAGTATCTCGGGACATACCTGCCATTTGTTAAGAAACCTAGTGGCGAGTTCCGAAGAGCTGTTTGTAAAACCAATGGATCTGTACCGACACTAGAGAACACAATTTTTAAGACTGCTTAGAATGAAGGTTCCCTGAGGAGTTAGTGTAGGTAGTGGAATTAGGTTTGCGATTACGCTCCTTCGAAAGGGACGGGCAGAAGGGAGCCATATTGGGCATGCAATAAAGTTGAACAAGTAAGTGGAGCTAACCTATGGAAAACTTTAAGTTGAAGAAGAGTTTGAACTAGATGTGATAAGTATTGAGTGTTTGAAGCTTCTTGAGCAGGAGAGAGACTCCTTGAAGTTGGAATTCTAGAAATGAATCTGGCAGTTGAATGCAAGACAGACTAAAGAGAGGAAGGCTTTGATAGCAGGGAAATAAGCTGGGATACTTCAATCTAGACGATCAGTAAAGAGGTTATGCTTCATCCGGTGGTCTTTTCCCCTACACGGTACTGTTGAGTTTGAATTGCTTTTGAACAGGTCAGGATGTATCATTGGCAGCTGCTGTTGAAGCCTGAGTCCCTTGAGGATTGCTCATGTTTTCTTTGTGAAACCCACATCTGGCACAGAGTAAACTCACAAATATTCATTCTTTAGATGGCTGCATGCATCACAGACGTGTGTTAGATGTGTCTGAACATTCGAATTGTCTTCTTTCTGTCAGTTTTTGACCTGAAGAATGGAAGTGTGGGAGTAAATGTATGAAGAATGGGAAGGCAGGCTTGTGGATGTTTCTGTAATAAGACAGGTGATCACGATATAAATTTGAAGAATCCTGAGGGAGGTTGGAAAACTTTTCTTCTTTTTTTTTTTCTTCTTCACATTTACAGGTAAGACATAGATCTGTAAAAGGTGAGAATTACTATCTTTTACTGATATGCTCCAGATGCAGGTTCAAATTTTATTAATTTCAGTTAGGGACATGAAGCCTCCTTTTCCAAGGACTCTGAAATATGGATGTCAGGATTTAAATTCAGATCTTTGTGTTAATTATGAACTTGTTTTAGGTATAGTATTTTTATAATTTTGTGTAAGGGCTGTTTCTGCCTTAACCTCTGCTTGGCATTCAAGAAATGACACCTGTTCTTGCAGAATTGGCATTCTGTAGCACGAAACAAATGAACCAACTCAGATGTCAATGCTGGTGACAACAGAGCTTGTGTTCTTGGGTTTCAGGGTAACCCAAGGTACAAACTGTAATACTGAAGAATAAAAAAACTGGTCACTTTTTTTCTGAAGAAGGAACTTTCAGGTTTTTCTTTTTGTAACTGTAAGATATTTGAAGAGTTCAAAGGTTTTGTTTGTTTGCTTGTTTTCGCAGTACAACTTTAGCCAATATGGGTACAGAAGTTAGATCTTAATGCTTCTCCTAGGAGTCTAGGCATTTGGTCATTTAAAGTAGAGCCGCTCTCTGCATATACAAGAACTTATGCAAATATATTTTCTGTCTTTTGTTTTTGTAATGCTATATTGTATCTTAACGCTATATTGCCTCCTTTCTGTACAGCCAGGAAGCAAGTCTGTAATTTTCTCAGTACAAGGAAGCAAATTCTACTAGAGGGGTGTGGTGGTATCTTCATTCTTAGAGAGTACAAACATGACTTTTTTGCATAGATTTTGGTATGTCATAATGTGTTCCCCCAAAATAACCATTTAAAGAAGCACTTGAGGGGCACCTGGGTGGTTCAGTCGGTTAAGTGTCTGACTTCCGCTCAGGTCGTATTTCACTGTTTGTAAGTTCAAGCCCCGTATCAAGCTCTGTGCTAACAGCTCAGAGCCTGGAGCCTGCTTCCGATTCTGTGTCTCCCTCTCTCTCTGCCCCTCCCCCTGCTTGCATGCTCTCGCGCTCTTTCTCTCAAAGATAAATAAACATTTGAAATTTTTAAAAAAATATAAAGAAGCACTTGATAATTCATTTTTGAGGGCATTTCCTGCTGTGCAAGAACATGGTCACCTTTTTATTTCACAAATATAAACAAAGAGTGACTAACTAATAAAGGAACTTGTGTTTAAATATCACAAAGTGAAGATTGATTAGTGGCATGAAGGTAGATTCTGGCTCCTTAAACAGTGATTTGCTAGTTGCAGATTAACCAGCAATTCAGTTCCCTCAAGAGCAGGAAGTATGTGGATATCATTTTATGGTTTTAGATTCAAGGAAGCAATTAGCAGGAGCTCCCTGGAGGTGTCCAGGAAAGTGAAGTTGTTGGCAGCTGGGAGATCTGGGTACTAGTCCCAGCTCAGCTCCTGTGAACCAAGTCATTTGGGCTCTAAGCTTCGATTCATTGAAGATTTTCCATTGACACTTAAGTACTTTCTTAACAAACGGGATTTATTTCAGACTTGTCTTGCATACATTTAGCATAAGCACAGAGAATCAGGATTCTGCTCTTGTCGCCAGAGCCACTGAGCTAACATTTATATTTGGGGGTCACCCACCTCTTTGGTGCTGGAATATACCTTATGATTTCCTAAGTGGGGCATAAGAGAGAGTACAGATAGAGAAAAAAAATATATATATATATTAGAAAACAGTGGTTTTCTAAAACATTGTGTTATAACCTATACTCTGGATGTTAGTTCTTTTTTCCATATCAGCATTTTAGAGATTCCGTTATCCTCCTACCCCTCGTTGTACTTTTATTCGGCTCTTGAATGATGCTCAAGACAGGTCTGGCTTAAACTAGTCTTCCCAAACTTTTCCATATCATGGTATGTGTGGAAATAATTGTTTCATGGAGGAAAACTGGAGGTGACCCACAGAGGACAACTGGCCTGGATGCTGAGGCTGACCCCACCTGACTCCACCATAGGCTGAGGGGATCCCTAGCCTGTAGCATGTTTGACCATTAGGAAGGTCAGCGTTACAAAATCAAGGGCTTGGGCCCAAACTCTATTGGGAGGAATTGTATTATCAGTTATGTTTGTTAAGTCCGCTTCTAATTTATTTCTCTCTTATGTGCCTTTATGCTCTTAGCTAGTTTATATCTAAGGATCATACTTATCCTTACAAAGTGGCCCTTCTAAAAGTTTGTAAAAAGTAGTTAATTGATGAAGAGATGGGGAATGCTTTTGTCACAGTGTTTTGACCTAATTAGATTATGGGCAGTTTTGCTCTGCCTCTTTAGAAGATAGAGAATTTCTTTAAAAAGTGTACTTTTAATGTTTTCCATTATAAAAGTAATACAAAAAATGTGTAAAATAGTAACAAAAAAAGATGGGAAAAAATCATTCATAGCTCTGTTTCCCAAATATGGTTAAAATGTTTTTTCTCAGGTTTTTTTAATCTTGCATTTTTTTTCTTAATTGTAAATTCACACATTTATAGAAGTAGAGAATATAATGAACCCCATGTTTCCATCTGCCAGTTTCTACAACCAGCCAATACAGGGCCACTCTTGTTTTCCACCCTACCCTGATCTCTGAGATGGTTTTAAACCATTGGTAAACACGTCAGTATGTATCTATAAAAGGTAAGCACTGGTTTTTACCAAAACCACAACACCATTATCACCCTTTCAATATATTTCTTAGTATCATCAAGCAAGCAGTTGACACATTTTCAGTTGGGTTTCTCTTTTTAATAGTTAATTTGTTTGAATTGGGATTCAAGAAAAGTCCGCATATCATGCATATTCTTTTAATTAGAAGAACAAAACTGTGGGCATTCAGAGGAGACGTGTGGCCTGTACCTTAAAGGTGCTTGGTACACTGGCTTAGAGCTTACACTTGGGAGTCAGAAAGATGGTTTTGGAATCCTGGCTCTGCTACTTGCTGGCTGTGTAACCTCGTGCAGGTTACTTCTCTTACTTTAGATTTTTTACCCTGTGAAACGTGGATGATGTCTGCCTTAGGACTGCTGTAAGGAGTAAGTGAGTTAATGTGGGCTAAAGCACTCGTGTAGAGTTTAGCACATAGTTAAGGCTCAAAAAATATTAGGTATGTCCTGCATACAGTATAGCACCAGGTGTATAGATTTGTTTAAAAGGTCTTAAACAGGGTAAGAATCAAGGGGTATGGAATTTAGTCTAATTCTGCCACTTAGGTGATACACTTCAGTGTTTCGGACCTTACTTAAATTGCACACCCCAAAAAGCAGGTGGGGTGAACAATGATGATTTCTAAAATCCCAGTGCTTGCTAGAAGTAAGGCAGCTTGGTATTTTTAGAAAGAGACTGAGGTTTGCATCACGCTTTGCCATTTAAAAGTGTTAATTCTCCTCAGCTTCAGTTTTTTCATATGTATAACGGAATTAATACTACCTAACCTAGTATTGTTGCAGTAAGTGCTGAGATCAGTATATATATGGTGCCTAGCATGTAGAAGATATTCAAATTATTAGTCAGCATTTCATGATTATAAGTTAAAATAAGATCATTACGTTAGAGTATTTCCAGTTGTGAAGAAATATGTATTTTGTGGTGTTTATATAAATGAAGATGAACAGAGTATCTTAAGGGAAAAGGAATATACATTGGAAGGGTGAACATGGAAACCATGTTTCCAGAACATGAACAATGGAAAATTGAGGGACTGTTCAACCTTTGTGGTTGGATAAAAGCCGGAGGATGTCAGGGTCCCTAGAGAAATTTAAGAAGGTATTTGCAACAACTAGTTGCTTAAGTTGAATAAACCTATTTTCTGCATTATTTGAAAATTTGAACAATAAGTTAAAGAAGTAGATTGTTGTTTGTGTGTTTTTCAGTTGTTAATAATTGGAACATGCTGTAAGTGTTTCATAATACTATTAGGGTAATGAAAATAACCTCCACTAGCAGTTAGTAGGAGAGCTGTAGTGTAACTGAGTTAGAAAACCAAATACAGGGGTGCCTGGGTGACTCAGTCGGTTGAGTGCCTCTGACTTCGGCTAAGGTTATGATCTTGTGGTTTGTGAGTTTGAGCCCCTCATTGGGCTCTGTGCTGACAGCTCAGCCTGGAGCTTGCTTTGGATTCTGTGTCTCCCTCTCTGTGCCCCTCCCTCGCTCGCTGTCTGTCTGTCTGTCTGTCTCTCTCTCTCTCTCTCTCTCTCAAAAATAAATAAACACTAAAAAAAAACTTAAAAATTAAAAAAAAGAAAGAAAACCAAATCCACACTGGAGTCTACTGATCCCAGTATACTAGGCAACATTTCCCCATTTTAATTTTGTTTTTTATCAAAGTAATTCACGTGTATGGTTTAAAGAGTCAGGTAGTGCTAAAAGACTTAATGGGAAAAAAAGCCATTCCCTCCATTCTCCCCACCTCATAATCTCATTCTTTAGAGGTAGCCCCTCTGTTATTTTTTTTTTCTTTCCTTAGGTATTATCTTCATATTTCTTTCTTTCTTTCTTTCTTTTTTAAATGTTTGTTTATTTTGGGTGAGAGAGTGCGTGGCTGTGCACGGGAGGGAGAGAGAGAATCCCAAGCAGGCTCCGTGCTCGGCATGGAGCCCCAGCTGGGGCTCAGTCTCACAGCCCTGAGATCACAACCTGGGCCCAAATCAAGAGTCGGACGCTTAATGGACTGAACCACCCAGGCACCCCTCTAAATCATTTGATATGTTATTTCTTGCTTTTTTCTCCCTCCAGTGTTTGGCCTGTTGAGCTAGATGATTTATCTCAGCTCCACTCTTGTGTTTAGGTTGACCTTTGCCTGTTTTTTCCCCACATACCTACATACCGTTAATTTTTTTCCAGATGCTCAAACATAATTGTCACATTCTTACCAGTAACCTTTTCTGTGAGCTCAGATGTGTCACTTGATGTTTCCTATGGAGAACTACTATCCAGGTATATCATTCAGGAACATGGGCTGTCACCCATGTCCCATTTCTTGGCTTACATCTTTATTTCCTAAGAAGTATTTGCCCACACACTTGTTTGATAGTTTGGAAATGTTGCAGAATTCTAGGTTGGAAGTAATTTTCCCTCAGAATTTTGAAGGCATGGCTGTATAATCTGGTATCTGTAATTGCTCTACAGACATAGCAATTCAAATCCTTTTTTTATGAGACCTCATTTTATTGGGTTTTTTCCCCCCTCTCTTACTGGAAGCTTTGAGAATATTCTGTCCCTGATGTTCTGGAATCTTTTAATGACATACCATGGTGTGAGTCTTTCCTCAACTGTTGTTCTGGGTATTCAGTGGACTTTTTCATTCTGGGAATTCATGTCCTTCAGTTCTGGGACATTTTCTTCTATTATTCCTCTGATTTCTGTCCCTCTCCATCTCTTCTTTTTCTTTGATTCTTTTTCATAATATCTATTCTTGCTATGTGGATAGGATAACTTCAAAGAGGACCCATTAAAGTTTTTCAGCTTTTGCTCTCTGCATTGGAGTAGGTTTAAGATCTATTGCCAGAATGAATATCAACCCCCAAATAATGGCAAGCCCTGCATGTGAGAAGAGCTTAGTGCTTCACCCCTCAGTTTTGTAGATTGCATGAAGCCATGTGCTCCGGGACTGGGCAGGATCTAGCCTTCCTCACACTCCCTCCCAGTTCCCGTTCATCCTGATTTCCTCACTGCCCTCAGGCACTAGAAATGTACTGCTGCTTTATTCTGTAGAAACCTCTACTGCTGCTCTTTTGATGAATCCGTGAGCTATTTGAGTACTGTTCAAAGTTCATTTTACTAGATAAATGAAGAAAAGTTGAAAGAAAAATAAGATAAATGAAGAAAAGTTGAAAGAAAAACGAAAAGAGGAGCTGGTGTGTCATATAGAAAATTCACAGTGTAAAAGCAACTGCAAACTCTAGCAAAGTTTTTTTGAATTGATGAGCATGAAACCAGGATGCTTGCACTTTCTCCGAGAGTTTCTCTTGAAAACTGCCAAAATATCAACACATAAACCAAAATGTCAGCAGTTGTTATCTCCAGGTAGGATTACAGGGTGGTTTTCATTTGCTCTTTGTACTTTACTGTACTTAACATATTTCCTGCAGGGCCTAGGGGGGACCTTTTCCTCTCTGGTCAAGGAGGAGGGGTGCTTTCTTATGCCAGATAAAGTGTCCATGTCCCTTGGGCTCAAGCTGCTCAGCCCACTCTTGCTTCTCCCTCCAGGTCCTCCCTCCATCTAGCACTGACCTCCTTTGCACTTTTAACAAAGTATGTTTTTAGGTCTTCCTAACCTTTTTTTCTCTCACCTATTTTATTTCCTCAGTTTTTTTCACTGCTACTTTTTAACACCGATGCTACCTGCTCAGCAAAGCAGTGCTTTTAAAGCTGTTTCTTCTCCCTTAGCCTGATCTTTCTAGTTGTTCTGGTGGCCTCTGTGGCAGATGATACCTTTTCTTTTTTTTTCTTTTTTTTTTTTTTTTAGCTTTCAGATTCTTGGTTCGGGTCTAAATAATGCTTTCATCTTGAAGTTCATTTCCAGATCAAAGAGAATATTTTTGAGTTAATTTTTGTTAGAAAAAAGCAAATATCCTGAAAAGAATATCAAGCCAGATTAAGGTTAGAAGCTAAAACCACTTTCCTGCGTTGCCTGTCATTTATCATTCTCTTGTTCTTAAGGATGGTTGAAATTGCTCTCTAAGTACATTCCTAAAGTACATGATAGTTCTTTCAAAATCAAAAAATAATTGTGTTGGTGCTTGCAACAGAAAGAGGGAAATAATCACCTGTAACCCTGTGACCCAGAGATTACTTCTACGGGTCATAGACCTAACACCACATGATAAGGAACAGATTGTTGAACTGTTTTTTGACCTTTAAGTTTGAAGTATGTCTTAAAGTACCTTCAAGTATGTGAAGGACTGTGTAACCCAGGTATCTCCTGGGTCTGAAACACAGGAGAGATCTGAGCTGAAGATTGAGATACGGGAGTTGCTAGCATTTAGTTGGTATTTTAAGTCATTGGAGTAACTGGAAGGGGAGGCGAGGGAATACGTGAAGTGATTATATGGAGAACTGAAAGCAGTTTGCTGAGGACCCTCAACATTTAGGGATTAGGTGGAGGAGGAAGAAGAGCTTCCTCTAGAGGGACAGGAGGAAAATCCTTTGTCCAGAAGAGAATGGAATTAAGTGTCAGATGTTTCCAAGACCTAAAGGAAGATAAATACTGATTATTTCACTGCATTTTGCCATGGAGGGATCTGTGTCCCCTTTTCTTGATCTTCCTTGAACACAACTGTTAATCTTTACCACATACAAACATATTAAACTTAGCACCAATGTGTCATAAATAGTTTACAGTTCTGTTTCCCCTAAAAGGTGAAGACTTTTGAAGGGTATGGCCCTTCAGGGTATGGTCTTAGTCACCTTTGTGGAATAGTGTTGCATTGTGTGTTCACAGCATGGACTCTGGAATCAGCCTCCCAGTGTATTAATAGCTGTGTGACCTATAGCAAGTTACTTAACATCTCTGATTCAATGCCATCGTCTGTGATGTCTGTGGTGTGTGATGATAGTAGTGTCTGCTTCACAGAAGAGTGAACATTTTAAGGTGTAGACACCAGTGCCTGGCTCATTGTAAATATCATGTAGTGTTTGGTGGAGGGGGGCTGGATGTGGTGGTAATAACATGGTTAGCATAGTGCCTGGCATTTAATGGACTTTTGAATGTGAAAATTCAACAACTTGGGACTAATACAATCCCTGTCATTTTCAACTCTGTAAGCATATACAGAATGTAGCCATAACCAGCCATAGGAAAACTGTAGAATAGATAGAATAGAATAGGAGAATAGAAGTGGACAGAGTTCAGTGCATGTAGCTTTGTTTTATAAAACAAATCTGTAGACTTTTTACAAAAGTACTCAGTTTCTTTTCATGTGGTGGGGAAGGAGAAAACTGAAAGACGAAGATTTCCAAAGCAGGTGAGAATTTTTATGTGTAGTGCTGAACATTTGTTGTAAACAGGTAGCTGGTGGATATCAGTCACAGAAGGTATTTGTGTGGCATAAAATAACACTTCACCCATTCATCTTGTTTTTACAGCTTATAGAATTAAAAGTATCTTTTAGACCTTAATTTGATCTCTTAAACCTTACATTAATTCATGGTAGGTGCATACTCATTCAGCCAGAAAATATTTGAGCATTTACTGCTCTGTATAGACACTTAACTGTATAACAGAGATTGTGCTAGGGGCTGGGGATAGGACTATAAATGAGACCAACTGTACTTGTCTTTAAAGAGCTTTAATTCTTAAGGGAGAGGCCAATAATTGCAGGTGTTAGAGATGCCGATAAGGAGCCAAATGGGGTGAGGGGGGGCAGATGACCAGCCCCTGTAAAGTAACAGGTAAGCTGAGGCTTCAAGGATGGGATGGAGCCAGAAATACTTGTAGAATATACCACCCTGAGCCGTGTTCAGTGTGTGGGCCAGGACAGTGTGTGTCCCATGTGGCTCTAGAGCCTGGTGAATGAGGGAGAGGGCTGGATGGGATATTGTGAAGAGGGCTGCAGATGTCAGATCAAGCCTGTCTTGTAGCCTTGATGTAAGAAGTTTAATGTTATTAACCACAGTGAGAAGCCATTGAATGGTTTTAAACTATGACTTAATCCAATTTGTGTTTTGAAATCCCTTTTACTGCTACATAAGCTTTTCTTCTTCTCTAGTCCTGTGTAAAGAAAGTACTTTAGATAGATTTAATCTATAAAATACAGAAACTGATATCTTAGCACAAAATACTGATATACTGATGTCCTTGAGTCATTTGCCAGAAAGAGTTCTTGCCTTAAGTATCCACCCTTAAGAATCAGTTTACATCTTAGATATCAGAAACTTGAGTTATAAACATAAAATGATTCATGTATAAAATTGTTCAATTAGTGACAGAGGATAGTCTTGAAACCTTAAGTCTGAAATCCTATTGCCTGCTAGAATCAGATTACCGTCCCTCATTGTCATGTCTGGAAAATGATAGTCTGAATGTTGATTTACTGTCCACACAAGTGTTCACAGGAATGTGACTTTTCCCATGTTTCACTTAAAAAAGAAACGGTCTTTCATGGTTTTTGCTGTATTAAAAGCATTTTCATGGGAGGGACGTGCACCTGGTTATCTCAGTTGGTTAAGCATCTGACTCTTGATTTTGGCTCAGGTCATTATCTCATGGTTCATGAGTTCGAGCCCCACGTCAGCCTCCACACTGACAGTGTGGAGCCTGTTTGGATTTCTCTCGGTCTCCCTCTCCCTGCCCCTGCCACGTGCTACCTCACTCTCTTTCTTTCAAAATAAATAAACTTAAATAAAGAAAAGCATTAATGGGGTGGGTATTTCTCTTAGTAGGAAATGCTTTTTCTGTCATGGGAAATTCTTGTAGTTCTAATCATGAGCAGCATTTTGCATTTGAGTTAATTCATTCAATAAATATCTGAATGCCTACTCTGTTCCAGGTACCGTTCTAGGATCTTGGGGTATATTGTGAACTAAACAAAGATTCCTACCTTTGAAAAGCTTACTTCCCACTGGGAGGAGACAGATGACCAAAAATAAACATAATTAGTGTATTTATTATACTAATCATAAAAATAATTAGTACGTTAGAGGGTGGTATGTGTTTTGAAATAAAAACTAGAGCAGTTAATGCGTTGAGTGGAGAAGTTGCACATTTATTTATTTATTTATTTATTTATTTATTTTTAACGTTTATTTATTTTTGAGACAGAGCATGAACGGGGAGGGTCAGAGAGAGAGGGAGACACAGAATCTGAAATAGGCTCCAGGCTCTGAGCTGTCAGCACAGAGCCCAGTGTGGGGCTCAAACTCACCGACTGTGAGATCATGACCTGAGCCGAAGTCGGACGCCCAACCGACTGAGCCACCCAGGCACCCCAGAAGTTGCACTTTTAAATAGGGTGGTCGGGGTAGCATGATTGAGAAGG
This sequence comes from Acinonyx jubatus, assembly GCF_027475565.1. Lineage (NCBI taxonomy): Eukaryota > Metazoa > Chordata > Mammalia > Carnivora > Felidae > Acinonyx > Acinonyx jubatus. The sequence goes on along the minus strand of NC_069390.1, from coordinate 90,399,717 downwards.
TGTGATTGGAGCAACGACTTGGAACTTGGGAAGAGCATACCAGGCAGAGGGAACAACGAATACAAAAAAAAGCCCCAAGGCCAGAGTGTACCAGGCTTGTTTGAGGACCAGGAAAGAGGCCAGTGTGTTCAGAGGAAGGGAGGGAGTTCCTTGGCTTTCTAGGAACAAGTTTCTCCTCAATTTCAAAAAAGTTCATAAGCCAAAATAAATGAATAAGAGGGCATAGAATTTCCATCCTTCAAATGTTATGTAGATGGTAATTGATGAATACCTAGATTCATGTCTTGAATCTGGTAATTCCAAAGTAACACAAAATTTAAGTTAATTTCATAGGGCAGCTAAACAAAAAAAATCTTTTTCTATTAATAAGAAATGATGTTGGATCACATGCTTTTAAGACCTAGCATTTAGTAGAAACTGAAACTTAACATTCCAGTTTATACATTTCCAGATTAAAAGCCAGAAGGCTTTGTTTTATAGCAAAGATGGCAAGGGTGTGCCAAATGTTCTTGTCTTTAAGAAGGGCAGTGGTAGCCTTGAGGTTTGGGCTTAGGGAGAAAGTGCCCTTTAAGAGCAGATTTGGTTTACTTCCCTGATTTCTTTCAAACTCAGTAGCTCTAAATCCTTTTAACATTTTTTTTAATGTTTATTTTGGGAGAGCGCACAAGAGACCAAGGGACAGAGAGAGGGGAAGAGGGAGAGGTGGGGGATGGGGAGGGACAGAGAGAGAATCCCAAGCAGGCTCCTTGCTGTCAGCACAGAGTTCAGTAGGCTCAAACTCCGGAACCTTGAGATCATGTGACCTGAGCCTAAATCAAGAGTTGGATGCTTAATCGACTGAGCCACCCAGGCACCCTTCCTTTTAACTTTTTTAATTAGGTGGTCTAATTTTCTGTTTTGACTCTGTGCCATTTTCCTTGTTTTTTCTTAAGTTTCCAGTCTAAATAAATCATTACATTCATAAGGTCCTCAGCAATAACAATCTAATAGAGTATAGCCTATGTCCCATGCATACCAAGTGTATTACATTGGTATATGTATTCAGTGTCCTTTTTAAAAAAAAATTTAGTGTTTACTTTTGACAGAGAGTGCACACATGCTCACGAGTTGGGGAGGGGCAGAGAGAGGTGGGGACAGGGGATCTGAAGCGAGCTCGGTGCTGACAGCAGAGAGCCCAGTGTGGGGCTTGAACCCATGAATGAGATCATGACCTGAGCTGAAGTCAGATGCTTCACTGAAGGGGCCACCCAGGTGCCACCAGGGTCTTTTGTTTCCGAAGCACAGTGCTTTAAAAAGAACCAGTTCATCCAGGACAATCACTGGAGTTATTCCACCCGTACTTGCCATAATCTTTTCTCATGTTTCTGAATTTTGTTTTTCATAGAGTATCTTTGTGTACTTTCTTAAACTTCTTTATCATCTATTCCTTTCCCAATGTGTCATGGTTGTTTTTTATATTTGAGTCCTGTCTGTGAATTGGTGTTCGTTGTTTCTAGCCTAGTTTCCCCTGAGGTTGAAGTTGAAGTAAGATCACTGAAGAAAATGCTCAGAAGCATGGGTCTTTGACTTTCTGAAGCAAAACATTCTGCAGTTGACCCTTGAACAACACAGGTTTGAACTGCATGGGTCTCCTTATATGCAGATTTTTTTTCATCATGATAAGTGTACTTTTTAATCCCCTCCCTGCCCACCACTCCTCTGGAAACCATCAGTTAGTTTTCTATAGGTAAGAGTCTGTTTCTTGGCTTGTCTTTTTTTTCCCCCTTTGCTCCTTTGTTTTGTTTCTTAAATTCCACATATGAATGAGATCATATGGTATTTATCTTTCTCTGACTGACTTATTTCACTTAGCATTATACTCTCTGGCTCTATCCGTGTTGTTGCTAACGGCAAAATTTCATTCTTTTTTTATGACTGAATAATATTCCAGTGTGTGTCTATCACTTTTTCTTTATCCATTCATCTATCGATGAACACTTGGGCTAGTTTCATAGTTTTGACTATTGTAAATAATGCTGCAATAAACATAGGGGTGCATGTATCCCTTTGAGTTAGTGTTTTCGTATTCTTTGAGTAAATACCCAATAGTGCAATTCTTGGGTTGTAGGGTAGTTCTGTTTTTAATTTTTTGAGGAACTTCCCAACTATTTTCCACAAAGGTTGTACCAATTTGCATCCCCATCAACAGTACAAGAGGGTTCCTTTTTCTCCACATCCTTAACAACACTTGCTGTTTCTTGTTTTGTTTATTTTAGCCATTCTTCCAGGTATAAGGTGATACCTCATTGTAGTTTTGATTTGCATTTCCCTGATGATGAGTAATGTTAAGTATTTTTAATGTGTCTGTTGGATGTCTTGGGAGAAATGTCTGTTCATGTCTTCTGCCCCCTTTTAATTGGATTTTTTGGTTTTGGGGTATTGAGTTGTACCAGTTCTTTATATATTTTGGATACTAATTCTTTATCAGATATGTCATTTGTAAATATCTTCTCTCATTCAGTAGGTTGCCTTTTCGTTTTGTGGATTGTTTCTTTCATTGTGCAGAAACTTTTTATTCTCATGTAGTCCTAATAGTTTATTTTTGCTTTTGTTTCTCTTGCCTCAAGAGACATATCTAGAAAAATGTTGCTATGGCCAGTGTCAGAGAAATTACTGACTGTGTTCTTTTCTAGGATTTTTATGGTTTCATGTCTCATATTTAGGTCTTTTTTTTTTTTTTTTAAGTTTATTTATTGTGAGAGAGAGAAAGAGAGCGAGGGAGGGGCAGAGAGAAAGGGAGAGAGAATGCCAAGCAGGCTCCTTGCTGTTAGCAAAAAGCGCAGCTCCAGACTTGAACTCGTGAACCATGAGATGATGACCTGAGCCAAAACCAAGAGCTGGACATTTAACCAACTGAGCCACTCAGGCACCCCTCATATTTAGGTCTTTAATCCATTCTGAGTTTTATTTTTGTGTATGGTGAAAGAAAATGGTCTAGTTTCATTCTTTTACATGTGTATGTCCAGCTATTCCAACACCATTTGTTAAAGAGACTGTCTTTCTCCCATTGTGTATTCAGTCCTCCTTTGTAGAAGATTAAGTGGCCGTATAATTGTGAGTTTCTTTCTGGGTTTTCTGTTCTATTTCATTGATCTATGTGTCTATTTCTGTGGCAATTCCATACAGTTTTCATTACTTCTGCTTTGTAACATAACTTGAAATATGGAACTGCGATACTTCCAGTTTTGTTTTTCTTATACAAGATTGCTTTGGCTATTCATGGTCCTTTGTGGTTGCCTACAAATTTTAGGATTGATCTAGTTCTGTGAAAAATGTCATTGGTATATTGAAAGGGATTGCATTAGATCTGTAGATTGTTTTGGGTAATATGGACATTTTTTTTTTAATGTTCACTTATTTTTGAGAGAGCACAAGAAGGGAAGGAGCAGAGAGAGAGGGAGACCTAGGACCCAAAGCAGGCTCAGCACTGTCAGCATGGCCCCCAATGCAGGGCTCAAACTCATGAACCATGAGGTCGTAACCTGAGCTGAAGTGAGATGCTCAGCAGACTGAGCCACCCACGTGTCCCAGGTAGTATAGACATTTTAACAATATTTGTTCTTCCAACCCATGGGCACGGAGTGTCTTCCCATTTCTTTGCATTGTCTTGAATTCCTTTCATCAGTGTTTCAGAGTTTTTAGAATACAGGTCTTTCACCTCTTTGGTTAGGTTTATTCCTAGATATTTTATTGTTTTTGGTGCAATTGTACATGAGATTGTTTTATTATATACAGATTTGTTTTTGATAAATATAGGACACTACTGTAAATGCATTTTCTCTGCCTTGTGATTTTCTTACCATTTTATTTTCTTTAGCTTACTTCATTATAAGAGTACAGTACATAATACATGTAACATACAAAATATATGTTAACCAACTGTTCATTTACTGGTAAGGCTTATGGTCAGCAGTAGGCTATTATTGGTTTGGGGGAGTCAAAAGTTATGTGTGAATTTTCGACTGAGCAGAGGGGTTTGGGGTACCCCCCATTGTTCAAGGTTCATCTGTACTTTATGCTCACTGAAAAAAAGGAAAATGGTATGCATTCATAGAACTGCAAATTAGAAGTGCTTTTGAAAACATTGCAGGGCTTTTTTTCCTTCTTCCTCCAGATAGGACTGTATATGAATCACCCAAGAATTTAGCATTCTTACCCTCTTTTTTGTTAAAAGGAAATATCACAATCTCTTTAAGCCACCAATCCATTGCCATTCTAAGTGGGAAGTTCAAGAGCCTAGCATTTTGGTAGACATTATAGCTTTATTGTATGACAAGATTAAAAGAAATTGAATACACTCAAAGTGAGCTTATTCTTAAAATCACTCTTGGGCATTCTGATAACTGAGTTTTTAACATAATTAACCTAAGATAGGTGTCTATTCAAATTTTTCTTATGTTTATTTATTTATTTTTGAGAGAGAGAGCGAGCACAGAGGAGGGACAGAGAGAAGGAGATAGAGAATCACAACCAGGCTCCAAATTGTCAGCACAGATCCAAACACCAGGCTCAAACTTACAGATCCTCACAAACCGCGAGATCATGACCTGAGCCAAAATCAAGAGTCTGACACTTAACCAACTGAGCCACTTAGGTGCCCCTATTCAATTATTTTTTATCTGCTATATCTGTTAAAGTTAACTGTGCACTTGAACATGAACTTGAAAGTAATGAATAAGTTGAACCTCAGTAATTTTTTTTGTTTATCTTAATGTTGAAGAACATTTTCTTTTCCTTTTAGTTAACTCTAAGAGTAATTGTAAAACAAATCTACTTTGTGTCTTATATTCTGACCTTGTTTTTGCTGTTTAATGGAATTTGGATTACAAACCCACAATGTGGGGACCTCTGAGGTGTTTCACCTTGTGTTAACGTGAATTCACTTAATCATTATTTAAAAAAAAATTTTTTTTTTAATGTTTATTTTATTTATTTTTGACAGAGACAGAATGTGAGTGGATCAGGGGCAGAGAGTGAGGGAGACACGGAATCCAAAGCAGGCTCCTGGCTCCGAGCTGTCAGCACAGAGCCTGATGCAGGGCTCGAACTCACAAGCTGTGAGATCATGACCTGAGCCAAAGTCGGATGCTCAACCGACTGAGCCACCCAGGCACCCCTATCATTATTAACATTCAATACACTTAGGGCTTTTTTTTAATGTTTATTTATTTATTTATTTGGACAGAGAGCGAACCTGAGCAGGGGAGGGGCAAAGAGGGGGAATGAGAGAATCCCAAGCCGGCTCCCTATTGTTTATATCAGTTATTTTCAATTATAAAACCAAAGTAGCATATCACGTGTAAGGAGCAAAATTGTTTTTTATTTTTGTTTTTTTTTATTTTAGAGTGAGCATGGGCAGAGACAGAATCGTAAGCAGGCTCTGCGCTCAGCACAGAACCCAGTGTGGGACTCCATCTCACAAACCGTGAGATCATGACCTGAGCCAAAATCAAGAGTCGGATGCTTAACCGACTGCATTTGCCAAACTTCATGTTGTCAAAATAGAACTTTTTTTTTAATCGTCAAACTCAGTACTGTTTGAGTCAGAAATCCTCAAGAAAGTAAAAAGCAGCAGGGAGTGGAAATTAGGTGGCATAATCTTAGTAAACGTTTTTATTTTTATTATGACAGAAAAGTCTTCCCTTTAAGACTTGTCAAATTAACTCAAAGAGCAACACTCTGTAATGAGAATATCTTCTGGGGTTGCCCAAACTGGGATGAATCTACATTTGTATGCAGCAGTATCCTGTGTGCTCTTATGGCAAGAACAGTAAGCCCTTGAGGGTTTCTCCACACTGTCTTCAGAGGAGAGATTTAGTTTTCAAGGACTCCATAGAACATAAAACCTTGCCCTTAAAGATTTACTTAATCTCATTTTCTTTGAATAGTCTGTGTCATTTGTGATGAAATTGTCTGATTGTACTATTTGATACGTGGAAAATATTTTATTAAAAAGTCTCCTTCCAGGGCGCCTGGGTGGCTCAGTCGGTTAAGCATCTGACTTCAGCTCAGGTCATGATCTCACAGTTCAAGAGTTTGAGCCCAGCGTGGAGCTCTGTGCTGACAGCTCAGAGCCTGGAGCCTGCTTCGGATTCTGTGTCTCCCTGTCTCTCTGCCCCTCCCCTGCTTGCCCTCTGTGTGTCTCTCTCTCAAAAGTAAAATTTTTTAAAAAGTCTCTTTTCTTAGCAACATGTGTTCTTGTTTTCAGGATATACCTTCTCAGAAGCTTCACAGGAGAGAAAGCAGTGACAAAGAAGGAAGTTATTTTTTGCATGATAAAATCATCAGCTTTAGTCACCAACTTCTAATTGAAATGAAATTTTAATTTGGGTGTCTTACTATTCCTTCTTAAAACAATTTTGGGGGCACCTGGGTGGCTCAGTCAGTTGAGCATTCAACTCTTGATTTTGGCTTAGGTCATTCATGATCCCAGGGTTGTGGGATTGATCCCCCGCATCAGGCTCCATGCTGAGTGTGGAGGCTGCTTAAGATCCCCTCTCTTTCTCATTGCCGCTCTCGCCACTCATGCTGGCTCTCTCTAAAATAAAATTTTTTAAAAAATTGAAAAAGAACAATTTTATTCCTTATATATATGTGATGTGTTACTTTGGTTTTATAATTGAAAATAACTGAAACAAATAACATCTGAGCTCTTGAGCCTGGAATACCAATGTGGTTGACTTTAGGACTTGAATAAAAAGACCATAGAATTTGGGGTAAACCTCTCAATTCCTTAAAGTTTTTCAGAAACCCTACCTCTGATGAGGTCGTTCTCATATTGCTCATATATGGGTCATTGCTTGGTAAAATACCAACAGTAAGTAGTGTCAGTCTGGCATTTTATCAGTGACTACATTAAAGCATATTTTCAGGAAATAAGTGTGACAGATCTTATGTGACAGAAGATAGAGGATATCAGGCACATACAATTTAGATACAGAAGTAAGAGCAAACTAAGTTAACCAGAGGTAGAGGAAACACTTCAAGACTGGGGGGTACACAGAGGAATCCAGTCCTCACATATAGTTCTTATATATCAGTTTCACCTCTCTGTGTTATTAGGAAGAAATGGAAAGTTTTTTTTACACATTGATAGGAAGGGGTGCAATCGATGTTATAGAACTGAATTAATCAACTACTTTAGTAAAATTAATTTGTTGATTGGCAATGAGCTTGTTGCTTTTGTATTACTTTTGTAGTACTTTATACTGGATATCTTTTCCTTCATTCCTCCCCCATAGTTACTGAAAACCAGATGTGTTGGAATTAGTCCAAAAGCCACAACTAGAAGGATTTGGTTTCTTCCAAGTCAGAGGGTGACTATCTTTTTCTCTTAAAAACTGAAGTTAACCCTTTTCTGTGTTTATGCTAGAGAAATAAGCCAGTCTTTATTCTAGTCAAGGTTTTATATATTTAATAGAATGGGGGAGAGCTTACTGTAAATACAGCTGGTCTTTTATTTTTTTTAAGTTTTTTAAATTTTGTTTATTTTTGAGAGCGAGTGAGTGGGTGAGGGGCAGAGAGAGAGGGAGACACAGAACCTGAAGAAGACCCCAGGCTCTGAGCTGTCAGTACCGAGCCTGACGCAGGACTCAAACTCACGAACTGTGAGATCATGACCTAAATTGGATGCTTAACCCACTGAGACATCCCGGCACCCCAGAGCTGGTCTTTTAAGGCAAGAGATGTACCACTTCCTCAAGCTAGTCATTTGTAGATTTTTTTATTTCCAGGCAAAAATGCCATCATTAGAATTTTTCTCTCCTTTTGATTTGTTCTGTCTGCCCATATACCAAAATGTATTATCCTGAGTTCCTTTTGGCCTGTCAGTTGTTTGAGCTGAAGATTACATACTGGAAGCCTGGGGAGAGACCACGAGGTCAGCGTGAAGAAAGCAGGCTGGAAGACCTCACTCTCATTCTTCAGGGAACCAGATTTTGCTGTCATTGTAGCACCAAGAGCAAGAGCTACTGCGATTTTTCACTGTTTTCAAATCCACAAGTCCTCTAGTTTATATGAAGTTAATTTCAGCCCCCTTTCCACTTGTCCTTTTTCTGTGTTCCTTAATGGATTTTTCCAAGGATGCTCGCCTTGATTTTTCCCTTTCATTCACGAGATAGAAGCATTCTATTTCTTGCCAAGCTGATGGGTTTCAAAGTGTATGTGTTCTATATGAAGACTTAGGCCTTAAAAAATTGTTAATGAGGTTGCTGTTACTTTCCTCAGCATTTACCAAATATCTGACTTTTATTTTGCTGAACTCTCTCGGCCTTGAAGGATTTTTCAGTGGCTTTAGCAGTAATTACAGTAACAAAGACACTGCCACAGGTGATTGCCTTTGTCTTCTTGTGGCAGAAAAGCTTTTCCCCCCTCTGTTGTACATAGCAAGTCCCCCTAAAATGAAAACTCAGTGATCACATACATAAGTGTGTGAACTAGTTGATGCATGTTAAGAATTCCTTGTTGGGGCGCCTGGGTGGCTCAGTCCATTAAGCTTCTGACTTCAGCTCAGGTCATGATCTCACAGTTTTGAGTTCGAGCCCCAGGTCGAGCTCTGTGCTGACAGCTCAGAGCCTGGAGCCTCCTTGGGATTCTGTGTCTCCTTCTGTCTCTGACCCTCCCCCACTTGCTCTCTCTGTTTCTCTCTCGCTCTCAAAAATAAACAAACATTAAAAAAAAAAAAAAAGAATTCCTTGTAAGATTTTCGTAATCATTGTGAAAGCTCTTTATGGGTAACTGCATGTTGTTTAGGGTAAACACTAAAATGGGTTTGTTTGTTTTTTTTACTGAAACAGTACTCTAGAAGAAATAGGATACGGTTTATGCTCCAATGCCACTAGAGTGTATATGTGAGATTGTATGAGGCATCCTTTTGCCTGAAGGAAAGATGTTATCCTGTTAGAAAACAGGATGTGTATATGATTACATCTAATGTGGCCATATTGAATTTCTTCTCATTTAGTTCCTAAATAAGAGGACCCAAAATGTTGCAGTAACAATTCTTAGGACCCGTTGGCCATATTCAGTTCTCTTAAATTACGTAGATAGAATGGACCTTAAGAATAGTTGACTCTGGGGCACCTGAGTGGCTCAGTTGGTTAACTGTTCGACTTCAGCTCAGATCATGATCTAATGGCTCGTGGGTCTGAGCCCCACATTGGGCTTTGTGCTGACAGCTCAGAGCCTGGAGCCTGCTTTGGATTCTGTGTCTCCCTCTATCTGCCCCTTCCCTGCTCATGTTCTTGTCTCTCAAAAATAATAAATAAACGTTAAAAAAAAATGTTTTTAAACAAACAAAAGAATAGTTGATTTTGTAAAGAAAAAAAGAAAGCTTAGTATTCAGGTGTAGACACCAAGAATTTACCATCTGTTAGAATCCAGGGAAAGTGGCCTAGCATATTTTCTAGGAGAAAATGACACGACCAGTCTATGTAGATTAGTGGTGGTAGGGGGTACGTAACAAATGGCATCTGTCACCAGAAAAGGCTGTTTCATTCAGCTTCTGAATTTAGGTGAGTGCCATGATTATATCAGCAGAGTGCCTGGTCATATAGCAGCTATCAAGCATTACTCAGTATTATTTTGTGTAAATCTGTCTGGAATGTGGGATCTCCTTTTTTGATAGTTTTGGTGTGCAAATTAAAAACAAACAGGGGCACCTGGGTGGCTCAGTCCATTAAGCATCAGACTCTTGATCTCGGCTCAGGTCTTGATCTCAGGGTCATGAGTTCAAGTTCCACATTGGGCTCTCCCCTGGGCATGAAGCCTACTTAAAAAAAAAAAAAAAAGTGAGTTGCTAAAACTTGGAGGACACTTTTAGGTTGTAATAGAGTGGTTCAGAGCATGAACTTGGAAGGCAGACTGCCTTGGTTTGAATTATGGCACCCAGCCTTTCTGTCCTTCAGTGTTTCTCATCCCTAAAATAGGAAAATGTACTTAATAACGCTAAGCACTTCTCCAGTCTAGAGCCCAGGCTACACTTTAGAGTAGAAAATGACTTCACATAAATTAAAACTTAATGGAAATATTTCAGTATTTTAAATGGTGATTAACTTAGTAAACTGGGAAGGTGTTGACTAACAAATGATTTGTACATTTATTTATTTATTTATTTTTACAAATGATTTGTACATTTAAATGAAGGGAGGATGACATCTGGTATGCTTACATTTAACAAAATAGCTGGATTGTAGAAAAATTGCTTGCATTTCATTTGGTTGTTTTCTATTTGCCTCACCATAAGAATTTCCTGAAGATTCTGGAAATTCTGGTTCAGTAATTCGGGTTTGGATCTTGAGAACATACAGTTTTTTAAGTCAATTGATAGATTTTTTTCTTTTAAAAACATACACATTTAACAAATCTCTCAGATGATTATTAAGAGACAGTTTACAGAGTTAAGTATTGTGTGTCTTTTCTGAACCCCAGCTTTCTGACCAACAGAATCAAAGATTTGACTAGAAAGATGGTCTGCTTCCTAACTCACTTTATGATTTTGAGATTCCTATCTAATGATTATGATATCAGATAATTCCATTACATGTGATGCAATATGGGGTGAGGAACTGAGCCTTCTATTTGCCAGAAAAATTAATTCAGCAAACTTTAAAAAAATGTTTCCATAAAGAAAAAAGCTTTCTCATAAAATAATAACCTTGAGATAATTTGTATTGATTCAATTAATTCTAAATATCGATAATGAAGCAATAATAAAGCACCCAAAACTCTGGTAATGTGTATTGTCTTTTGTTGGGTGTGTGTACACACTATTTAAAATACTGCTGTTTTAGAATTACTGGTCCTTCGATTTAGCAAATTTACTAAAATTGTGAGCAGTTAAAACTTCTCATTACAATCTTCATTCTAATCCATGGCAATTCTCTTTTGCTAGTTATCCCATCACCTGAGCACAGTCTGTCATTTCTCATGCATCTTTGCTTGACAATCCATACCTTTCCCATTTATCACCGTGTCTCAGAGTCCACACTGTTGAGCTCCGGAGACATGCCTCACTGCCTGCCAGGACACACTTGTTCAGCAACAAGGAATGTCTAACAATCAGCAAATTAGTGTTGATTGTTCTATTCTTGACCCAGTGATTTCTTTAGCTGATAGTAGTAAGTAGATAATTGGGGGCTATTAGCACACTTATCCACGTGTTGTTTTTAATCCCCTAAGTCTTCCAAAGCCTATCTCATGGGAGAATAACAGGTATTTCTTAGGCTCCACAAAGTGATGGCCAGCAATTGACATGAATTGACACAGGTTTTTGTTTTGTTTTTGCAGGGTGGTGGGAGGGGTTGCAGGGGAGCCTTTAGGAACACAAACAAGATGACAGTATGGAGCACCAGTCATAATTTCAAGATGAATTGAGTTCCTGAAGTTTGGGATGCTCATTAATTAGTGGATTTCTCTTAAGCAGGGGATATCTCTAGAGCACCTTTAGGGTATACAGCTCATTAAAACTGTTTAATGTATATGCTATTTTGAATGGTATGTATTACAGATCTAATTGTGGTCTGTGGTGTTTAATCTATTTTAGAAACTGGATGGCTTCTACAGGGAGCCAGGCCTCTGATATAGACAAGATTCTTGGATTCTTCAGTGATGGCGCACCCCCCACCAAAAAGCCCAGGTAAACAAGGGAAGGGAATCTGAGGAACACAGTAAATTACCAAACAGACTTGCCCCACATCCCAGTTGTTTTCAGAAGTTAATATTGGTCTTCATATAAAAATTAAATTATTTTTATTTTGGATTCAATTTTTCTTTTTATCCAGGTCATAAATGTACATAATTTTAAAGTCAGTACCTGAAAGCTTATAATGCCTTGTCCCTCTATAGAGATAATCACCTGCAGCCTTTTAATTGATTTCTTTAATATTTCCATTCATATTTTTAAATACTTTGTATGTACTGCTGTTTTTTAGTGTTTTGGTTTTATCTATTTCCAGTTAAGAAAGATGAGGATTAGGCTTGCTCTTCTGGAGCCTCTCCTCACATGTTGCCCCCCTCCCCAGTGTGTTTTATATCATAATTTTTGGTTAAGTCAGTTTTTAATAGTTACATTACATGACTGTATAAATAGTTCATAGGTGAGCCTAATCGTGTTTTGAAATTACACTTTTTTGTCCATTTTTCCTCCAAGTTATTAAAGATTGTCTCTCTCTCTCTCTCTCTTTTTTTTTTTTTTTTTTTTTTGGTTTGCTTTGTTTTCTATGTACCTATCATACAGGTGACAGAAGAGTAAGTCTCTTAGATGTGCTGACACTCATCAGTAATTTACTAGTTTAAATTGTTTCGTGGGGTTTTCCTTTTGGACCATATTCTGCTGAGGATAGTTCTCCAGGCCTGCTGAAAATGGCTGATATTTGCCATTTTCCTTCCCCATGACCTCAAGGATTCCTCTTACATCTCTCCTGTATTGGAGCCTCTGTTTCCTAGATACCATGTCACCTTTTTGGTGTGGTCCTTCATTTTGCTGAAAACTATTTTCATTAGCTTCCTTAGTAAGGATTCACATGAGAAGGGTTTTTGGAGACATTTGCAAATGTCTTTATCATATTTGTACATTGATTTGATGATTTGGCTGAGTGTAGAATTTTAGGGAGGAAGTCATTTTCCTTAGAGTTCTGAAGTTACTGCTCATTCTCTGCTAGCAGCTAAGTCTTCTGCCAAAATAGGGACTCTGTGCTGATTCCCAGTCATTTGTGTCATGTGGCCTCTTCTTTTCTCATTAGAAGCTTGTAAGGATAGTTATTTTATTCTCAGCAACCTGAAATTTCATGGAGATGTACCTTCATATGAGTCTAGACATCAGGTGGCTCTTCAGAGCTGTCTACTGATAATTCATTTTTGAAAAATTTTTTTATTTGATAATTTCCTTTACAGTTTTTTCTGTATTGTGTCTTTGTAGAACTCTTGGTATTCAGATATTGGACCTTCTGGAGTAGGACTGTAGTTTTTTTTAATTTTTCTATTTTGTTTTTATCATTCTGCTGTCTCAAGTAATTTTGTTTTCTTCCAACCTTACGAATTTTTTATTTGTTATATTTTTAATTTCCAAGAAATCTTTTTGTTTGCTCACCCCCCTCCTTTTTTTCTTAAGTTTATTTATTTATTTTGAGAGAGAAAGAGCAGAGGAAGGGCAGGGAGAGAGAAAGAATCCCAAGCAGGCTCTGCACTGTCAGCGCAGAGCCAGATGCAGGGCTTGAACTTAAGAACTGCAAGATCATGACCTGAGCCAAAATCAGTAGTCCGATGCTTAACTGAGCAAGCTGCCCAGGTGCCCCATGCCCACCCCTTTTATAGCATTCTTTGTTTGTTTGTTTGTTTCATGTTTATTTATTTTTGAGAGACAGAGTGAGACAGAATGCGAGCCAGTTCTGGGGGGGGGAGGGGAAGAGAGAGAGGGAGACACAGAATCTGAAGCAGGCTCCAGGCTCTGAGCTGTCAGCACAGCCCAATGCAGGCCTCGAACCCACAACCGTGAGATCGTGACCTGAGCAGAAGTCCGACACTTAACCGACCGAGCCACCCAGGTGCCCCATACAGCGTTCTAATGTTCATGTTTCATAGATGCCTTTTTTTTTTTTTTTAAATTTATGGAGATAACTGTTTTCAGTTTTTCTTCTTTCTCTGGTATTGTCCCTTGTTTCCTGCAAGTTTTCTTTCTAGGTACTAGTTTGTTTAGATGTAACTCTCACATTGGGGGCTTTGTTCAAATGTAAGGTGACCTTTCTTTGTCTGCTCATATTTAAGAGAAGACGCTAAAGAGCCAGTTGGAGAATCTGTGTGTGTGTAAAGGACTTGGTCTCTCATGCTTCATTGGGGGTGTCAAGCATGGTTCTGGAGCTGAGGAATCGCCGCCTGTCAGAACCTGTGGGTCTTTTCTCTCATGCTGGCTATTATCCCCAAAAGAAGATGAGTGGATGGGGAATAGCGTGCAGGTATAAGGTTCACTGCCAGTGTCTGAGAGTCTTCCTCTGGGAGAAGGGGGCAAAGGAGAGTCTTGCATTTCATATACTGACTTTTACTTAATCTCCTTCCCCAAGCTGTGCACAGTGTTCTCAAATACTCAACCTCTCTGGAGAGCAAGGCTCCAGTCTTAGAATTCTAACTGCTTCTAAGACAGCCTTGCAGTGACTTCTCTTATCTTGGCCCCACCTGCCCCTCTACCTTCAGACTTATTTGAACATTCCCAAGGTTCTGTCGAGGGAATCAGCTCTTACCTTACAACTTCTAAAATTTTGTGGGCCTGTGTTGTCTGCTGTCATCTTTTCCTATTCTGTTTTTTATGAACTTATGCCTTCTAAAAAAATTACTTTATAATTACTTAGTGGTTTTAGGAAGAATCAGAAACGAAAAGTGAGGCAAAATTACACCTCAGACCTATAATGGATGAGGTAAAAAATTCAAGTAATACAGCACAATCAAGTGAGAAGTAAAAATCATTGTTCTCCCCAATCCCCAGAGCTAACCACTATTAACAGTTCTTGTGAACCCTTCTAGAAATTTTCTTCTGTATGTATTTTTTTATGTTTCAATATCTTAATTCCCTTGAACTGAAACTTATTTTTCATCATCAGTTTCTGGTATCTATTGTCAAGTCTTTTCCCATAGACTAAACTTTTGAGATTGGGGACTTGATTTTATTCATAGGAACATCATTAGTGCCTACCCTTATGTCTAGTACTTTGTAAGTTTTTCATATTTGTTGAATGACTGAATGCAGGAGTTGGGGATAGGGAAGGCAGTTCTAAAGTTTGGTTTCCCAAAACAGGTTTCCCAAGGCTGTTTCTTACGTTATGCCAAAATGCGAATCCTTTTTCTATTTTATTATTTTGACAAAAGATTGAGAAAGGCAATTTCTTGGAAAACACCTACCATTAGCAAAAATTAAAGTGAATAAACATATTTCAAACACATTTTAATGTAGTTTCCAGATTGAAGGGGGGGGGGGCCAAAACACAAAAATTGTGCCCCTGCTATCTCTTCAAAACAGAACTCTGTGGTGCTTCTCATGATAAGAAAGGAATGTTTTCTCTTCTTGTCGTATCTGTTGAATAGTTTTTTTCTTTGTTTATTTAGGTAATGTGAAGGTCCTGTGTTTCACAGTTCTCTTAACTACTTTTTTTTCTTCCTTCCTTCCTTTTTTTTTTTTGCCTCAATATAATCTAGAACAAAACCGAAGTGGAATTTGTTCCCATATTTGACTGTCTCATTCTCAATTTTATCTTAATAGTGTGTATGAAATCTGAGCTTAAATTTGGCTTTCTTTCATCTCTTCTTTTATATTTGCCAACAGTGGGAATTTAATTTGTATGGATTTCTTTTCTGTCTGGAGTCCATGTTTTTTGAAATTCAGTGTTGGTTTAAAATATAACTTAGTAAAACTCAGCTGGGCTGTAATGTGATCAGATCTTTTCCTACTGTTAGTGGGTTTTTTTAGGTTGAGAGAACTATGAGGGAGAAAATTGATTTTGAGAGTGCCTTTTAAGATTCCTGAAATAGGTTTTTCAGCAAGTCTTGGCACAAAATTCTGGTCTTTTTGCTTAAGATACTCAGGAGAGGATGGGGCACCTACCTGGCTCAGCTGGTTAGGTGTCTTGACTTTGACTCGAGTCAGGATCTCACGGTTCTTGAGATCAAGCCTCACGTCGAGCTCTGTGCTGACAGCATGGAGCCTGCTTGGGATTCTCTCACTCCCTCTTTCTCTGCCCCTCCCCCCCCCCCATGCGCGCACACGTGCCCTCGCTCTCTCTCAAAATAAATAAACAAACATTAAAAAAAAAGATACTTAGGAGAGGTATCAGAAACTGGTACTTTATCCTCTTTGCAATTATGAAAGTGATAGCTGAAAACCGTGATTTTCAACAGTCCTTCCATGTGCCTCCTCTTATCTGTTGGATGTTCAATCCTCTTCATTTGGTTGACTTTTTCAGGAAGCTGCTTCCAAGCTTAAAAACTAAGAAGCCCCGGGAGCTCGTGCTGGTGATCGGAACAGGCATTAGTGCTGCAGTTGCCCCTCAGGTTCCAGCCCTAAAGTCCTGGAAGGGGTTAATTCAGGCCTTACTGGATGCTGCCATTGATTTTGATCTTCTAGAAGATGAGGAAAGCAGAAAATTTCAGAAATGTCTCCATGAAGACAAAAACCTTGTCCATGTTGCCCATGACCTTATCCAGAAACTCTCTCCTGTGAGTACCCTCCTGTGTACCCTGGGATTTGATATTTTTTGAAACCATGGCACATATGCCAAATGTAATAAGAATATTCATTTCTAGTTTATAGATTTGCATAACATTTTGCTCTTTTACAACATGTCTGTTTATGGACCCTATTCAGGGTAGTTATCTTGACCCATTTGTGTGTGCGTGTGTGTGTGTGGTGGTGGTGGTGATGGTGGTGATGATGGTGATGATGATGATGTTGTTTCTGAGTGATGTGGAAATGTTAGAGTTCGGAGCCAATGGCCAAGAAAGAATTCTTGAGACATCTTTGGTGCAAAAAGGTGGTTTTATTAAAGCACGGGGACAGGACCTGTGGGCTGAAGAGCTGCACTGGGATCGTGAGGGGTGACTGATGATATATATACTACTTGGGAGTTGGGGGAAGTAAAGATTAGGGGAAGTTACCAAGGGGACTTTCATATGCTAAAGAAGACTCACAGGATCCTGAATGATAAGGGCCTCCTTGTATTGTCTTCAACATGCCTTCAAAATCAGGATTCATTTAATATATTTATATATTTGCAAATAATAGAGTAGCCAAAGCATGTTGTAAATCTTTTCTTTTAATTTTATTTATTTTTTAATATACGTCCTAGTTAGCATATAGTGCATTTTAACATTTTTGTTTATTTTTTAACTTGCATGTTGTAAATCTTACTAAGTCATATTTTTGAAGAGAAGAAACATTTTGAAGAAAAATGGTTCATGACTCATTTCAGAAACTTAGTATGTTTTACGTCCTCTTTTCATTTCCTTATCCTTAGTTGTGATAAACTGTTACTAACCTAGAATAATGTAAATAAATAATAGGCTTTTAAAGGGCTCATGTGACCTCTGTCCGGTACCATATACAGAAATGAACTCAAAATGGATTAAAGACCTAAATATGGAGCTAAAAGTATAAAACTCTAGAAGAAAACAGATTTAAAACTTAATGACTTTGAATCTGGCAGCAGTGTTTTAAACATGACCTCAAAAAAGCACAAGTAACAAAAGATAGATAACACTGCACTTTACCAAACATAAAATCTGTTAGGCTCAACGACCACTATCTATAAGAAAGTGAAAAGAGAGCCCCCCAGAATGGGAGAAAATATTAGCAACTCCTGTATCTTCTAAAGGTGTAGTATCCAGAATATATAAAGAAGTATTATAACTTAACAATAAAAAGGCAAATAATTCAATTTTTAAATGGCAAAGGACTTGAATAGACATTGTTCCAAGGGAAACGGCCAATAAGCACACGAAAAGAGGCTCCACATCAGACGTCATTAGCAGAGTGCAAATCAGAACCACCTGAGGTGCTACTTCACTTGGGCCAGGATGGCCAGAGTCAGACGGTCAGATAATTAAGTGTTGGCGAGGATGTGGAGAAATTGAAATCCTCATGCACTGCTGGGCTTGTGAAATGGTGCGGACAATGTGGAACACGGTCTGGCAGTTCCTCAAACAGTTAAATATAGAGCTATCATCTGACCCAACAGTTCCACTTCTGGATACACCCAAGAGAAATGAAAACATGTTCAGACAAAAACTTACAAGCAAACATTGATAGCATTATTCACAATAGCCAAAAGGTGGAAGTAATCCAGAGGTCTGTCAGCTGTCAAATGAGTAATCAAAACGTGGCATATTCATACAATGGAATACTACTTGCCAATAAAAGGAAATTCAGTACTGATACATGCTGCAGCATGAATGACCTTAGCATAATGTATGCTAAGTAGGAGCCATTTACAAAAGACCCCATACTAGATGATTCCATTCATACAGAATGTCCAGAATAGGGAAACCTGTTAGAAAAAGTATAGTAGTACTTGTTGAGGGCTGGAGCATGGATGGAGGGCAGCTGGGTGATATTTAAAGAGTACCTGGTTTCTTTTTGATATGATGAAATGTCCTAACATTGACTGTGGCGACAGTTGCGGTATCTGTGAATTTAAAAATTGTCATTGAATTTACACTTCAAATAAGTGAATTGTACGTCATGAAAATTGTATCTCAGCACAGCTGTAGAAATAAAGGTAAAAAGATAGAAAACAGATATGATTCAAACACTGATCAATAGAAAGTGAGAGTGGCTATATTAATATCTGATAAAGTACACTTGAGAACAGGGAGGAAAGACTTAAAACATAATTTCTTAATGTCTAAAAAATAATCCAAAATACTATCATATAAAGAGTCAATTAAAGAGTATATAGCCAGAAAATACAAGGGAAAATGTTATTGGAAATGTGTCAGCTAATTAATTTAAAAAATGTTATCTTTCTGGGGGAGAAAAGAAAAAAGAAGGAAAGAGAACTCATGAGGAAAAAGAGTACTGTGTCCGACTAGGAGGATTGGTCTGTGGATGAAGAAGTTCTGTTTCCAACTAGGATGTAGTGTTGTCATGCCCTCTATTGTCTTGGCCATAGCCTTCTCTAATCCATCACCATGGTCTCCTGAGAACAGAAAACATGATTTTGCTAGCTGGATGAGTTATGATTGAAAGTAATGAGATTTAAAGTCAGTGTCATTAAGTGTATACCTACCAAATGTACCAGACTGGGGTCACTAATTATCTTTGGATGAAGATTTATTATTAGCCTGAAAGTGTAGTTGTGGGTTAGTGTCAGTTGCATTAGAGGAGCAATTATCAAACCTTTTGGTCTCAAGACTTCCTTTATATGCCTAAAAATTTTTGAGAATCTCAAACAACTTTTGTTCTTGTGAAGTATATCTGTCAATATTCACTGTATTAAAAATTGAGAAATGTTTAGGGGTACCTGGGTGGCTCAGTCGATTAAGCATCTGACTTCAGCTCGGGTCATGATCTCACCGTTCGTGGGTTCGGGTCCCGCATTGCGCTCTGTGCTGACAGCTCAGGGCCTAGAGCCTGTTTGGGATTCTGTGTCTCCCTCTCTGTCTGCCCCACACTTACTCATATTCTCTCTCTGTCTCTCAAAAATAAATAAACGGTAAAAAAAAATTGAGAAATGTTTAAAATACTAATTAACTTAAAAATAGCAATAAACCAGGGCGCCTGGGTGGCTCAGTTGGTTAAGCATCTAACTCTTGATTTTGGCTCAAGTTATAATGTCACAGTCCTGGGATTGAGCCCCACGTTGGGCTCTGTGCTGACAGTAAGGAGCCTAATTGGGATTCTCTCTCTCCCACTCTGTGTACCTCTCCTTTGCTCAAGCTCTCTTTCAAAATAACAAAGTTTAAAAAAAAGTGACAATAAACCTATTACATGTTAACATAACTAACATGTTTGTGAAAAATAATTATATTTTCCAAAACAAAAATAAATTAGTGAAAAGAATAGTATTGTTTCACACTTCTACAAATCTCTTTAAGGTCTGGCTTAATCAAAAGCAGTTGGAGTCTCATATCTGTGTTGTATAGTGTGTGTTGTTTTGGTGTAAGTATGTGGAAAAAATCCGGTCTCACAGATACGTAGTTGAAAAAGAAAGTATTTTAATAGTCTTTTTAGATAATTATAGATACTTATTGTTGATAGTACACTAAAAACTAGGTAAGTAGTGGCTTCCTTCCTTAAGATTAATAGCAATAGGGAATCTGAAGTCAAATACATATTAATAGGAATATGCAATCTGAACTCCTATTTTGTTGCATTAAAATCCGTGATCCATCTTGCATTTATTTATTTTTTTTAATTGTTTATTTTTGGGAGAGAGAGAGAACGAATGTGAGCGGGGGAAGGGCAGAGAAAGAGGTCGACAGAAGATCCAAAGTGGGCTCTGCGCTGACAAAAAAGAGTCCAGATGCAGGGCTCAAACCCGTGACCACGAGATCATGACCTGAGCCGAAGTCAGACACTCAACCGACTAAGCCACCCAGGTGCCCCGCCATCTTGCATTTAGGATGAATCTTTCCCCCATCTTTCACCCTTTTGCAATATCGTGCATTTGTCATTTGGAAAATATTGGTTCGCTGAGTTATATATATCTTTTAGATACTGACACATTTCACTACAGCGTCACCAAAATTGCGTCCATTAATGACACCACCCATCCCTCACAGAGGTATCTGGAAGCAGTCGAGCTCATGGTGGCAGAATAAGGTTTTCTAAAATTCTGGTTTTTGCTTGAGAGCTCAACTTTTGTCATTGGCAGCCATGGCAGCAATGCTCCGTTGTTTTCCTCGAAACGGCAGGCTCACTTTATTTTTGCAACATTGCCTGAGAAAACCCAAATCTGAATAACTGTAGTGTGTCTGTCATTCATTCAAGTAAAAATAACGTTTGATGAGAACAGGTGGCCAGTTGAGTTTACAGCTCGGCCACACAAGTGTTTTGCCTGGAGACAGCCATCATACTTCAGTCTGCAGCACCTGTGCTCTGTGCAGAGCTCCTGTTTCTTCACACAGACTTTTAAGCAGACATGTGCTCAAGGAGCAAGGTTTAATACAGTTAGTAATTTTTACTGTTTCGTTAAGGGCATTCTTAAGGGAAACTGAAGTTTTTTTCTTACTGTAAGTCTTTGGTAGTGAAGAATACAGTGATCACTGGCACAGCTTGGTTCCACTGTCTGGATTCACACTAAGGCACCAACAGTTTTACCCACCATTGCTTTTGTACCATCAGTGCAAATATCAGCACAGTTTAAAAGACAAAAATCACCTTAATATTATTATGAAAGTAATTTTACTTTTCAGACTCATTAAAGGATCTTAGAGATCCATGGGGTCCATGGGCCACATTTTGAAAACCACTTTAATAGAGGATATGTAAGAAAAAAATAACAGGCAACCCAGAGGTTTTAAGAAAAAGATACACTGGGGCGCCTGGGAAGCTCAGTCGGTTAAGTGTCCGACTTCGGCTCAGATCATGATCTCATGGTTCCTGAGTTCGATCCCCCGCATTGGGCTCTCTGCTGTCAGCACAGAGTCTGCTTTAGAATCCTCTGTTCCCCTCTCTCTGCCCCTCCCTCACTCATGCGTGCTTTCTCTCTCAAAATAAATAAATAAACTTAAAGCCAAATTTTAAAAAGACACACACACAAACTTGGAAATTTGAACACTAGGTATTTGATATTAAGGAATTCGTATTACTGCTTTTTTTTTTAGGTGTGATAGGTGGTATTGCAGTTTTGTTTTATATGTAAAGGGGAGTCCTTATCTTTTAGGGAACTGTTGAAGTACCTGCATGAAATGATGTTTGGGAATCGCTTCAGAAGAAATTCCACGAAGGGGAGAAGGTGGCAGGGGTGTGGTAGAGGGGAGCTTAGATGAAATAAGATGGGCCATGTGTGGTAATTGTTGAAACTGGATGATGGGTCTACAGGGGGCATTATGTTCTTTTTACTTTTACATGTTTTGAAAATGTCCTTCCTTTCTTTCTTTCTTTCTTTCTTTCTTTCTTTCTTTCTTTCTTTCTTTCTTTCTTTCTTTCTTTCTTTCTTTTTTAAAGAATCTAACAGCAGTAACATGGCAGGGTTAATAGACCTGTCTACTGGGCCAGTTTTTTGTAAGGCGGTGACATTGTGCATTCAATGCAGAGAACTTGGGTTTCAGAATCAGACTTGGCATTTAAATGAACTAGGACCCTGGGAAAATCACTGAACTTCTCAGAATCTATTTTTGCACCTGTAAAAACTGGGCTAATACTACTTAACTCATGTGAAGAACAAGTGAGATAATGTACATGAAGTGTTTGGCACATAGTAAATGTACTATAAATGGTCATAACCTTCGTTGGAAAGAGTCAGGATTTTGTTTCTTACTGTATCTGGTATCAGAAAGATGCGAGTTACAGGGTAAAAGGAAATGAAGTAGCACTGGATTCAGTTCACTGTTTTAAATGAATGAGAACATGTCCTTAAAATTGTGTGGGAGTTTGGCATTTCCTTTGGACCATGGAACCTCCTTGTTTGTTTTCATTCCTTTGTCTTTGCTTAGACTGCTGGTGGGAAACTTAGTTCTAGGGTCACATGCTTTCAGGGAGAGAAGTGTTCATTTTAAAGTCTGAGGAAATCAGTACAGCTGCAGAAGTCTCTCTTGTTCCTCTCGGTGTTGATATGCAAGATGTGATAACTTAAAGGAATAGAACTAAGAGATAGCTGAAATAAATGACCTATAACATTTATTCCCAGGCTTTAACCTTTTGTATTTCTTTCCTTAGAAGCAAGGAACTATTCCATACCCATGATTACCTACCTGATTGTATACTCAGGTGTTTTTATCTGTGTGCGTAATGATTAACTGGCTCTAGAATATACTATTATATGACTTTGTATGAATCAGAGTACAAAATGAAGATATAAAGCACAATAAGGAAGTTTTTAAAATCAGTATAGTTTTTATTTCATTTGAAACTTAATTTTGCTTTTTTGAGTAGGTATTATGCACATTGCAGAAATCAAAATGATGTAAAAAGGCTTACATTATGTTGTGACATTTCACTCCCACCATGTCTTTGTCTATCTCCTCTTCCCACATTCACCCCTCCCCCATAGGTCACCACTCTTACTAGCTTTTTGAGCATCCTTCCAGTGTTCCTCTTTGTAAAACAAGCAAATATTCTTACCTCACTACCTCCTCCATCCCCCATGTCAACAGGTACATTCTTTTTTTATTTTTTAAATAGATTTGTTTTAAGATTATTTATTTATTTTGAGAGAGAGAGCGCGCGCACACAGGGGGGCCAGAGAGAGAGAAAGAGAATCCTAAGCAGGCTCTGCGTTGTCAGCACAGAGCCTCATGTGGGAGCTCATACTCACGAACCATGAGATCATGACCTGAGCCGAAAGTCGGGTGCTTAACCAACTAAGCCACTCAGGCACCCCAGGTACGTTCTAAAGGTACTGTTCTGCACCTTGTTTGTTTTACTTAACAGTATATCCTGGAGATCTTTCCATACTGGCTTCCGTTATATGGGTTCTTGGCCATATCCATCTCCTACATGTGGATACTTCGCTTGTTTCCAGTTTTTTACTACTACAGATAACAGAGCAGTGATAATCTTGTATATGTCATTTCATTTGTTTGAAGTATATCTGTGGGATATATTCCCCGAAATGGAACTGCAAGACTGTAGGGTAATTGGGTTGTAATTTTGGTAGATATTACAGGGGCATCATATTTTTGGTAAGTGTGATTATAGGTTCTTCACAGTTTCTGATCAGATCGTTCATTCTGATAAAGTGTTAGAGTCCCCAGTTGGTTGTCTGTGGGTTGCTAGTATGTGATGTAATTATTAATGCCATTATGTAATGAAAATGGACAAGTTGAAAAACATGACCCACATTCTTAGCCACATAAATATGGTCTGTAGCATCTAGTTAGCCCTAGAAGAGGATCTTTGAGCACGCTGATGAATGAGAAGCCTGTCTAGTGGTAGATACAGCATGGAATAGTGATTGATAGACAAGATAAACTTCAAGGTGTCTTACCATCAAATACAGAGGTACTGTTTCACCCCTATGCTCAAGTTTTTCTACAGTTTAAATATTTACCATTTTTGGGTAGGAATAATTTTTAAAGAATGGATAGTTTTTAAAAATACCTGGAAAAATTAGGAAAAGAATTTGGCACATGGAAGTGTATTTTATGAATCTGCTTATGTGATTCCATGGAAACGGATTTTTCTCTGAGCATTGTGCTATTAGAAAGATACACAAAGGAAACCAGGAAGGTAGGGGGACTACTTTGAGGAAAAGCAGAAGGAGCTCATTATCTACCTGTCTAGCTGCTAATGGCAGTTGCTTGGAGTTTGAATGGGAAATATTGGCGCCTGTATGAACTAATTCTTGCTCTGATGTTATCTACTGAAATAGTATTGCAGGAACAAGATAGGGATCAGGCATTTGTTGTAGCACATTACATAGTTACCTTCCCATTTGAAATTCCTGTGCCCCAGGGCCACTTTGTCTTTCAAGTTATAAAGCCACCTTCCTGGGGCGCCTAGGTGGCTCAGTCGGTTAAGTGTCTGGTTAAGCATCTGACTTCGGCTCAGGTCATGATCTCACAGTTTGTGGGTTCTAGCCCAGCGTCGGGCTCTGTGCTGATGGCTCAGAGCCTGGAGCCTGCTTTGGATTCCGTCTCCCTTTTTCTCTGTCCCTCCCCCACTCGTGTTTTTTGTCTCTCTCTCTCTTTCTCTCTCTCTCTCTCTCTCTCTTTCTCTCTTTCTCTCTCTCAAAAATAATAAACATTAAAAAAAGTCTTTTTAATGAAAAAAATAATAAAAATTACAAAAAATAAAGCCACCTTCCTACCTGAGGTTTGTATTATAGTTCCTCATTAGTTCTTGACATTTACATACATTCAGAATGAACCTGGGAAAGCACTTATTCAGATAAACCATATGTAAAGAAGTAGGATGTCTTTTTTGAACTCATTAGTTTTGGTATTTTTAATAGTTGCAAAATGCATAATTTTGATAACCTTTTTTATACCCTAAGTATTTTTCCTAGCATACCTGTAAATGAATTCCTAAATTATACTAGGGGAAAAAAACAGGCAGAGAGAAAAGTAAGCAGTTTTTCTTAAATCTATAAGCATCTGTAAAAAGCACCCAGGATTAGAAAAAGAGACAGTAAACCACATTTTAGAGCTGTCTTTTAATCTATGAAAATGCTTATTTAGAGAACTTTTTTTTGCATATGATGTAATAGTACCGATCACTTATTATGTGCTAGGCATTGTGCTAAGCATTTGGCATGTATCATCCTATTTTTCTTATAACTCTTTGAGGTAGACAGTATTTTATCCTTATTTTAAGTACAGAGTGTTCTCTTCAAAAATTTGCTGTATAATTGTAATTAAAACAAAACACCTAGAATTAATTTTTCTCTTTCAAATCCCTCCCCAGAGAACTAGTAATGTTCGATCCACATTTTTCAAAGACTGTTTATATGAAGTATTTGATGACTTGGAGTCAAAGATGGAAGATTCTGGAAAACAACTCCTTCAGTCAGTTCTCCACCTGATGGAAAATGGAGCCCTCGTATTAACTACAAATTTTGATAATCTCCTGGAACTGTATGCAGCTGATCAGGGAAAACAACTCGAATCCCTTGACCTTACTGATGAGAAAAAGGTAAAAAGTAAAGGATTAGTCTCTTCTTTGGGCTAATGGGTTGTGTCTTCAGAAAAACTATTTTCTAGTTGGTATATTATACATTTACTGGTATTTATGTCAAGGTAGAAAGGAAGATTCTTGTCTTTGGTTGGATTTTTATTTTTTTGGTTTTTGAGATAAAATCAACATGAAGTAAAATGCACAGACCTTAAAAGTGTTCAGTTCTGTGAGTTTTGACAGTTTCACCAAATTTCAAAGCAAGGTTATAAAAAGTCATTAGAACTGTAAGATCTCTTTAATGTTTGCGAACATCAGGTGAGTGTAATACTGATTTAGATATCTTAGGATATATTCTTCATGACATTATTGGAAATGTATGAAAACTACTTTATGATGTCTGGAGAGCAACTTTCAAGCAAAGTGATAGCTGGGTTAAAGTTAATGTTCAGTGGAAACCTTGAGAGCCTTTTTTTTTATTACTATTAATATAGTTCATACTGTACCCAAGCCATTTACCATGATATTATGTTGATCTAGGTCAACTAATAAGATGAGGCTTTTTTCTTAGACTGGTCACTTGAATTTGTAATTTGAACTCTAGCACCAATAGGAGATTCTGTAGATACACCAACATTTACCTAATTGATGAAATACGGTGAAGCCATGAAAGGGAAAATATTTTTATCGCCATAAAAAGATGTCAGAGACATGATCAAAGAAGAAGGAAAAAACAAAGAAAAAACCAGGTTGTAAAATGCCACCAGGTTTCATGTGCCCT
The DNA here is from genome assembly GCF_027475565.1 of Acinonyx jubatus. Lineage (NCBI taxonomy): Eukaryota > Metazoa > Chordata > Mammalia > Carnivora > Felidae > Acinonyx > Acinonyx jubatus. The sequence continues at coordinate 90,373,645 of NC_069390.1, read as the reverse complement.
GCTTTGTATTTTTGTAATTTTCCTTCTACACTTTGTTTTCCAAGGAACCTGTCTTTGTGTCCAACCTAGAGCCCAATAACTAGAGTTTGGATAGAAAAGTGTTTCACCCACTGGCATTCATTGTCCCAGTACACTGTCTTTGCCAGAGAAGTAGCTGCAATATCATTCTTGAGATTTCTTGTGATTTTGCTGACCTTGAAGTCAGGTTTTGAAAGGAAATCAAATGTTAAGGCTAGTATCAGACTTGCTCTTTTCTTTCTCATTTAAATCTTGGAACCTCAAGATTTGCTTTGTATTTTTAGTTCACACGAGGGCCATATTGAAGTCTAGTGGTTAAAGCCATTGACTGGTAGTCAGAATGGGGCCTAGTGATACTCAGATTCAGTATCTCTCCGCCTGTTTACTATTTTTCCTAACCCATACCTAATTTCTCTAGAATGTTAAGAGAATAAAATTATGCTTTGTCAGGGTCTTGAGTAAATGGAACCATGGCATCCAGGTGGCTATTGTTATCATTGTCCCTAAGTGACTGTTCTTCATTGGTAACCTTTTAGGTAACTCAGGCGAGACCGAAGTGATTCTTGTGTTGCTTATCAGCTGCACAAGAACCACCCTAAACGCTGGAGCTTTAAACATTTTATTTGCACATGATAATGTGAATGAGTGATCTGAGCTGGGCTTAGAGGCTCAGTTTGGCAGTCCTGCTGGTTTTACCGGTTCCCCACATGGTTGCAGTCATCCGGGGGCTAGACTAAGGCTGGGTGGTGTCAGGTGGCCCTTGTTTCCATGTCTGGTGGTACAGGCAGTGGCTGGGCCACACATCTCTAGCGGGCTAGCCAAGGCTGCTTCACATGGTAGCTTGGGTTCCAAAAGCAGCAAAAGAGAAAGGAGACTCACGCCAACATTTTTCAAGTTGCTGCATGCATTGTGTTTGCTAACGCCACGTTGGCTGAAGCAGGCCAGTGGCTGGAGTAAGTGCGAAAAGGGACTACACAGGGCCTGGATACAAGGAGGCTTGATATCTTAGGGATCATTACTGAAACAGTCATCCATAGCTGTCATGTATATCACCAGTGGTAAAAGCCCTGTCATTTCTGCAACTGATGATAAGTAATACCTAATTTTTGATGGCTACTTTCAAAGAGAAATCGCCAGACGTGCTACTATCAGTCCTAACAGCCACACCTCAAATGGAAACTGAGGCCACATTGGGTTTTGTGTTCTTGCCCTGTGATATAAAGAGTTATGTCGGCAGCCTGATCCATCAAAACAGTCTCTTACCCATGGGGACCTTTAAGCAGGTGCTCAGCCCTGCCGACCTGGTTGAGCTATATTTGTGTTATATAGGTTCTAGAGTGGGCTCAGGAGAAGCGGAAGCTGAGCGTCTTACACATCCATGGAGTCTACACCAATCCTAGTGGCATTGTCCTGCACCCAGCAGGGTATCAGAATGTGCTCAGGAACACTGAAGTTATGGTGAGTAGTGCTGATCTTGCTGGTCTCAAGAAGGCCTTCCTGGGAAACCTCTACATATACTGTTGGTCTTCATGGGATGACATTTTCCCTATGAGTTAAAACTGGAAGTTCAGACATTCTTTCTGTGCTTCTTAGCTTGTGGTTGTGCAGGCCATCTTAGGAATTTTGGAACGTCTCTTCAGGTATCAAGCCATAGGGTTTTACTTTATTCCTCATTGACAGCCAGCAGATGGCACTCTGTCATTGGCATCATCCTTGCATACAAAGACTACATTATTACCCTTCTTCATCCTTTGGTTTGTTAAAGTATTAATAACCCTCTCTCTGCCAAAAACAATTTATGTACCTTTTTGCTGACCAATCACTCCTAGAACATACATTCGTCATCAACTTACAGGAATATACAGGATCAGACTCCTTTGTGGAATGAATATACCTTCTTAAATTTTCATTGAGTGATCATCACAGGCTCTAAATGTAGTAGTTGTGAGCCTGTTGACTTTTTTGTTTTTGACATGCCTTGCGTGTGTCTTCACAGTGTCATTTAATATGTTGTTTCTTTTCCTACAAGAGAGAGATTCAGAAACTGTATGAGAACAAGTCATTTCTTTTCCTGGGCTGTGGCTGGACTGTGGATGATACCACTTTCCAAGCCCTTTTTCTGGAGGCTGTGAAGCATAAATCTGACTTAGAACATTTCATGCTGGTTCGGAGAGGAGATGTGGATGAGTTCAAGAAGCTTCGAGAAAACATGCTGGACAAAGGAATTAAGGTCATCTCCTATGGAAATGAATATGCTGATCTCCCAGAATATTTCAGGCGACTGACATGTGAGATCTCCACGAGGGGTAGATCAGGTAAGATGTATTTTGACACTGAGAATAACAGCTTCTTTTATGTATTTGTGATGAGTAAAATCATTACCAACACAAGGACTATAATCCCAACCATATTATGAAGGGAGATCATGGTTAGTCTTTGCGTTAGACTAAGCTGCCATTTAGATATTAGGAAAGTGGACCAAGACATAGTCAAGCAGTTTAATATAGAAGTGGGAAGAATAAAAAAATCAGCCTAATTGTCAGTGAAATGCAATTAAAATTTAGATTGCAGGGCGCCTAGATGGCTCAGTCAGTTAAGTGTCCGACTCTTGGTTTTGGCTCTCAGGTCGTGACCTCATGGTCTCATGAGTTCAGGCCCCACATTCTGGCTCTGTGCTGTGCTGGCAGTGCAAAGCCTGCTTAGGATTCTTACCTTCTCTCTGTCCCTCCCCCAACTCATGCTGTCTCTGTCTCTCTCAAATAAACTTTAAAAAAAAAAAAAATAGGGGCACCTGGGTGGCTCAGTCCATTAAGCGTCTGCTTTCCTCAGGTGACATGATCTCATGGTTTATGGGTTCGAGCCCTGCATCGTAAGCCCAGAGCCTGGAGCCTGTTTGGGATTCTGTCTGTCCTTCTCTCTCTGCCCCTCCCCCATTCGTGCTCTGCCTCTGTCTCTCTCACAAGTAAACATTAAAAAAAAGTTTTTTAATAAAAAAGTAAAATAATAAAATTTAGATTTCGAAATCAAAAAGAATGATAGATAACTCAGTTTTGGCTACAGCTATGAGGAAAGAAATGTATTCACATCATGTTGGTGGGAAGGTAAAATTAGTACAGCTTTTCTGGAGGGGAAGTTTTGGAATATTGCTCAAAATTTAAAAACTTTTGACCTAGAAATCCCACTTGATGCAGTTTATCTTACATACTTCTCCTAAGGAGATAATTAGACAATTGCACAGTTATACTACATAATTGCATAGAGATAACAGGTGCGGGAATGTAATCAGTTTTGAATATAATGGCCAAAAAAAAAAAAAAAAAGGAAGCAACCTAAAATATCCCAGTTAATATGGAATTTGCAAATACATCAGCATTTTTTAATTGATGAAACACAAGCCATAAGAGGGAAAATTTTGTTGCCCAAAAAGACATCAGACACCTAATACTGTGCATAAAGAACAGCAGGTTGTAGAATGCCATGGTCCGTCCTATTCATACAGAATTGTAGATGTATTCTATTTTTGTTTGTGTCTGTATTGAGAAATATCTGGAATGATGTTTATTAAATTAACTGTGGTTTCTTTTTGGGGTAGGATTTAAGGTGTTTCTTTTTTAGTATTTTTCTGTTAGCATTTCCAACAGTGATTATGTATTATCTTCACAAATAGAAAAAACACCTAAAATATTATTTGGAAACTGTTATGGTGGTATTAAATATAGAGGTTAGTGGTACCACTCGTTATTTTATCTCCAGCTTTTTTTTTTTTTTTAAGTTTATTTATTTTTAGAGGAAGAGAGAGCGAGTGAGCACGCATGCCCATAGGTGCAGGAGCGGGGCAGAGAGAGAGGGACAGAGAATCCAGGAACCCCTGCCTCCAGGTTCTGACAAAGCTAAATGGGGATAAAAGGTTTGGTTTATTAATGGCTCCAGACAAGCTCCCAGGACCCTACAAAATGCAGAATTTTTTGGTATCAGCTAAATTGGAGAATGCTTTTTAAAACTTTGCTGTTGTGGGGCGCCTGGGTGGCTCAGTCTCAGTCAAGTGTCTGACTCTTGATTTCAGCTCAGGTCATGATCTCGGGGTTATGGGATCATCAAGCTCTGCTTTGGGCTCCTTGCTGAGCCTGGAGCCTGCTGAAGATTCTCTCCTTCTGCCCCTCTTCCCCACTCATGTACACTCTCTCTCTCTAAAATAAAAATCCCACAAACAACCCACTTTGCTGTTGTATGTAGTATATATTCTGAAAAGTGTATGTTAATATATATTTTCATTGTCAATCTGAATGCATCTTAGGGGACCTAAGAAAGTACAGGTAATTTAATATAGAGAGGAATTTTCCTAAATCTGATATTCCCTGATTTCTTTTCTGAATCACATTGTTGCAAGTGGAATTCTCCTATAATGAGAATTCCACAAGCTCTTAGATATCAATGGCTATGCTTTGATGGAACCAGATTTGTAAAAGGCATCACCATAACTGAACACCAAAAACGATATCAACCCTTTTTCCCAAAGACTTTAGAACTGTCCCGCCTCTTTTTTTTTTTTTTTTTTTAAGTTTACTTATTTTGAGAGAGAGAGTGTGGGGAAAGGTCAGAGAGATGGTGGGGGGGGAGAATCCCAAGCAGGCTCCACACTGTCAGCACAGAGCCCAATGTGGGGCTTGAACCCACAAACTGTGAGATCATGACCTGAGCTGAAACCAAGAGTTGGATGCTTAACAGACTGAGTCACCCAAGTGCCCCCAGAAAACCTTTTTTTAATGTTTTTATTTTAATTCCAGTTATATTAGTTTCACATGTACAATATAGCAATTCATCACTTTCGTGCGTCACCTGGTGCTCACCGCCACACATGCATTCCTTAATCCCCATCATCTGTTTACCCATTCCCTCACCCACCTTTCCTCTGGTAACTCTAAGTTGGCTCTCTGTAGTTAAGAATCTGTTTTGTGATTTGTCTCTCTCTCTTTTTTTCCTCCTTTGTTCATTTTTTGTTTCTTAAGTTACACAGGTGAGATCCTATGGTATTTGTCCTTTCTCTGACTTATTTTGCTTAGCATTGTACTATCCAGCTTCATGCATGTCATTGCTAATGGCAAGATTTCATTCTTTTTTATGGCTGAGTACTATTCCAGCGCGCACACACACACACACACTCACATCTTTATCCATTCATCAAGTGATAGACACTTGGGCTGTTTCCATTTCCTGGCTATTGTAAATACTCCTGCTACAAACAGGGGTGCATGTATCCCTTGGAATTAGTGTTTTTATATTCTTTGGGTAAATATCCAATAGTGTGATTGCTGGGTCATAGGGTAGTTCTATTTTTAACTTTTTGAGGACCCTCTATACTGTTTTCCACAGTGTGTGTGCCAGTTTGCATTCCTACCACAGTGCACAAGGGTTCTTTTTCTCTACATTCTCGCCAACACCAGTTGTTTCTTATGTTGTTGATTTTAGCCAATATGACAGGTGTGAGGTGATAGCTCATTGTAGTTTTGATTTGTTTTTCCCTGATGGTAAGTGATGGTGAACATCTTTTCATGTATCTGTTGGCCATCTATAGGTCTTCTTTGGAGAAATGTCTGTTCATGTCTTCTGTTTTTTGTTTTAATTTGTTTGTTTGTTTATTTAGTTTTTGAGAGAGAGAGAAAGAGCGCGAGTGGCGGAGGGGCAGAGAGAGAGGGAAACACAGAATTGGAAGCAAGTTCCAGGCTCTGAGCTGTCAGCACAGAGCCCGATGCAGGGCTCGAACTTGCGGACTGTGAGATCATGACCTGAGCTGAAGTCGGATGCTCACCTGACTGAGCCACCCAGGCACCCCTTCTGCTGGTTTTTTAATTGGATTATTGGCGGGGGGCGGGGGGGGGGGCGTGTTGGGGTGTGTTGAGTTTTATTAGTTCTTTATATATTTTGGATACTAAGCCTTTATCAGATAGGTTATTTGCAGATATCTTCTCCTGCATTTAGTAGGTTGCCTTTTAGTTTTGCGGATTGTTTCATTTGCTGTGCAGAAGCTTTTTATTTTGATGTAGTCCCAATATTTTATTTTTGCTTTTGTTTCCCTTGCCTCAGGAGACATATGTAGAAAAAAATTGCTACGACCAATGTCAAAGAGGTTACTGCCTGTGCTCTTTTGTAGGATTTTTTATGGTTTTTAGAAAATCCTTTCAAAAGACAAACCTTTGGGTTTGTCTCTTGTGAAAAACAATTTGCTATTCTTTCTTTAGGGATGCATTTTCTGCTGTCCTGCCATGCTTCAGATTCTTCTGTTGTTGGCCCACACTTAGGACTTTTCAGTAGGCTTTTCCACTGAGCATATTGTATTGTCATCAAACAAGAGGTACCTACCCAAGCTCTCCATATTTCTCTTGATCTGCATTTTGAGACCTTCTACCCAGGGATGATGCTAAAATTAAAAGCAATAACAAAATCCCCCTGTTCAGCTGTTCCTGTTAAACAAAATCTTTTCTTGACAAACATCATTAGAAGTGTTGTAGAGTGGCACAAATCCTGTTAGCTACATGGGCTTCCTCCCAAAGGGGCTTTCCCCAAAGTTATCACTCAGTTGGGCATTCTGAACTTCCAAAAATGAAGGATTCTCAGTATGAGATATTTATTCGAGTGGTCAGCTTGAGTTTGTGATTTGAAATCGAGCAGAGTAGTTTTAGGTTAAAAACATTATTTCATTTTGAGACCAGTCAAGCTTATCTTCCATGCTTGGTTATGATTTGCGTTTTTGTAGATACATCCTAATAAGAGGTCTTTTGCTGTTAACACTGAAATTTGCTATGTTCCTGGCATTGTGCTGTGTACTTGATTTTGCATAGTGAAAGTTACTTGAATTCAAATGATTCTGTAGGACCTAGTACATTCATTTCAGAAAAATCAAGTAATGGGGAAGGAAAAAATAATTCTTTTATAATTCATTATTGTAATACAAGCAGTTATTTTGGTATATTTCCAATTAACAATTTTCCCTGTGGATTTTTTCATAGCTGTAAACGAAGTATACATAGTCTTGGTACATTTTTTATTCAGTGGTACATCTCATACATTTTCCCACATGGCTAGTTTTCATAACCACTATTTTTAATGACTCTGTTATACTCCAGTGTGGATGTTAGTTTGCCTAATTTTTGCCCTGTGTTAGCCATCTTCTACTTTTTTCTAGTTTTTTTTTCTATTGTAAGTACTGTTATGGTGAATTATATGTTCATCCTTGCAAGTTTTCCTTAGGATGGGTTCTCAGTATAATTACTAGTCAAAGGGAATGAGAATTTTGGTGGTCGATAACTGTTGCTAAAGTTTTTTTTTAACATAAGTAGGGGAGACAGGATTTGGGGCGGGGGAGACTCTTAAGCAGGCTCCACACTCAGCATGGAGCCTGACACGGGGCTCGAACCCACAACCCTGGGATCATGACCTGAGCTGATATCAAGAGTTGGACGCTCAACTGAGCAGGCATCCCTCTAAAGTTCTTTTTAAGATGGGGGAATATCAATACTAATTTGTATGTGTGAGTGTTTTTATTTATTTATACTCTAAATGGTCATAATTCTGACTAGGGTTTTCTTCCATGTGTTCAAACTTTTTTCCTGCGCTATTATCTATCTCAGGGCTGTCCAATAGAATTTTCTGCAGTGATAGAAATATTCTGTTATCTTCCCTGTCCAGTATTGTAACCACATGCCACATGTGGCTGTTGAGCATTTGAAATGTGGTTAGTGTGACTAAGGAACAGAATTTCTAACATAAAAGTGTATAGCCACGTGTGGCCAACAGCACCTTACTGGACAGCTCAGATTTAACTCATTTTGTGTTGTCAGAGCGTCTGCTCCTTTTCACTCTTCTACTTGGTTGAGTTTGCTCACTTGCATGCTGCTCCCCATCTCCATCCCTGGATTTTTACCTAAACTTGGCCTTTTTGAGGAGTTAGGGACAACATGCACACTTTGCCCATTTAATGTTTTCTTTACAGACAGCGTTAGTGCAGACTTACTGCTGCCCTTATTTGATGTAGTCTGAAGACTAATCCAGTTCATTCTCTCCACCTCCTTTATCTTCCTCTGTGATATGGTCATTACTAAATACTGCCATTCTTGTTAGACCATATGGTTTTATTCCCCATTAGTTGCTTGGTTTTCTTTCTACTATTAAGAGTTGGGGTTCTGGGTGGCTCAGTTGCTTGAGCATCTCTTGATTTAGGCTCAGGTCATGATCCCAGGGTCATGGAATTGAGCCCCGCATTGGGCTCCACACAGCATGGAGCCTGCTTGGGATTCTCTCCCTCTCTTTGCCCCGTCTCCCATTCACATGCTCTCTAAAATAAAAAAAAAAAATTTTTTTTTTAAAGTTTTGGCTTCCCAGTCTAATGCTGATTCTGATGTGCATTCTGTTTAGCAGGGATGGTGAGAGAAGGTCAGCTCAATGGCTCGTCCACAGCACACAGTGAAATAAGAGGTATACTATTTCCTGGTCTGTTTGTCAGTTTTCTTGGCAGAAAATGTTTTCCTGGGGTTTGGTTAAGACCTTGGAGAATGACTTCTCTCTCCTACCTGTTAAGGAGTCTGTATTTTCCTATCGAGTCTATCACAAGATTCCTAGTATCTGTGATGTCTTGTCTTCTGACGGGTTAAGCTGGACTTAAATATTTATCTGCAGCTTTAGATGTACACATCAGTTTTGTGAGACTTCATTTTCTTTTCTTTTCTTTCTTTCCACAGACTGTAGAACATGAGAGGGCTAGAGAGCTCATCACCATTAGACCAAACCGTCAGGCCTGACTGTGGAGAGTATTTAACAAGTAAACTTACAAGAACCCAACACAGCTCCGTGGAAGTACCAAAACCCAGCGGTTGAAGGTTGGGGGTGGGGGAGAGTTGGGGGTAGGGGGTGTTCCAGCTCAATCCTTCATGCCCACTGGTTCTTGATCTTCTGCGTCCTATTCCAGTTCAAGAATCCCCAAGTGACAGTGGGACCCAATGCAGCTCCCCCACCCCTGGGTGGACATGCCTGTGTCCACACAGCAGGTCAGTGCAACACCTCCACTGACCGTGGCTACAGCCCTGCATGAAGGACTTGGGATCTGGATGCCGTGGGACCACCATGGCCCTTGTTGCAGTTTTGTACTCTATACTTGGTTTTTCAATTAAGCTCAATGGCTTTTTTAAAACATGACTCGAAGCTCTAGTTTTCTAGACCTTTTACAGTGTACAGTATTTTACATAACTGAGCTGTATTAAAAGCTTGTTCATTTACTTCCCAGGGCCCTGGCTCTACTTTTAGAGTCCCTTTAGAAAACAAACCTGCAGAGGCATTAGAGGAGCCTAGTTTTTGTCCCTTAATTTAAAAGTGCTCTCCTTTCACATTGAGGTGGGTGATCTTGTTCTCTGGACAACCATTCGTTACCAATTCTTGTTTTATTTCCCTTCGTACTACAAGGCCCAGAACCATAGTTAGCGTGATGTGAGATCTTAGCTTTAAGTCCTATGTAAAAGAATTCCGAGACATAAAAGGCAATTTATTTATGAAATTTATTTTCTTATATAAATTATGTATTTCTCTGGGCAGACAGCCTTCACCTTATTGCACTAATAGCACATCTGTAATACCAAGCTACAGGACAAGTCTTAACAAGAGGTTTGTATTCTTCAATGTAGCACTTGTCTACCAGGCACTGTAGAGAGAAAGAAGAGGAAAAGGCAGGATCCGCTCAAGTGGAGAGTGGGGTGGGGGAGAGGGGCAACTCGTCTACCCTTCTGACAGTTGGTTTTCTCCCAGGAAAGGGAACATGCAAAGCTTACATCTGGTGTTTGGGAGCGGGTAAGAGTTGGAAGGCTGAGAAGCCCAGTGCAGCACTACAGCTCAGCTCCCTTTAATTTTGAGAAGCAGGAACTCCTTTCGTTCATTTGTAACAACTCACTCTGGCCTCTGCTGATGCTTTGAGGAAACAATGGGGATGGGGTCATCATCAGAATTAGCAGCAATTAAGAACAGGCCATACTCTGCCACAGTGTGATGGGTATCATCTTGGTCCCCAGGGACCTGAAAGCTATGTATCCAAGGGAGAACCCAGATTTGGCTCTGGAAGTCTCTTAACCTATTCGAGCTGGGACTTCAGACTGCTCGTTGTGCTCAGACATCCCTGTGACAGTACGAATTAGCAAAGCTCTGATGTTGGCTCTGCCGACCGCTGGCCAGAGCTATAGTGAGGCTGAGTGTGTAGGCAGAGTGAAGGGAATGCCTAGGGGGTGGGGGTGGGGGGCTGTCAGGGAAGGGGGTGATGGGCAGTGACTGTAACATGATTAGGCCCTCCTTGCAGGTGGAGGCTGGGCTGCCAGGGAGTGGGGCAGGGGAGCTGCAGCCCCTGGAGCTCCCCTCACCCTGCCTCTGTACTCCACTGAAGAGAAGTCGCTCACATACTCTAAAGCACATTTTTGATGCAGGGGGCGCTTTGGGGGGAAGCAGTGATTTGGTTTTAGGCAAGAGCCACATTAAGCCTTCATGAGGGCAGCCACCACAGCCTTGGCGTTGAGACTGCGTAGGTCACAGTAGGTCTGGCCAGTGCCCACAAAGACGATGGGTTTGCTTGTGATGTAGGTCATAGAAATAGCAGCTCCCACCTGAAGTGGAGAAAGGGGATACCCAATCAACTCAAGGCCGCTTCTTTTTACCCCCTCAGTAATAGGAATCTTTGGAGCCAACAACATACCCTAATAGCATCAGCTCCCTTGTAAAGGCTGCCCTTCCTGCCCCCATCTCACTCTATTCTGTATCATCCGTATTTACCTTGTCATCAATGGTATCAAATTTGGTAAGGACGATGCCATCAATGAGCCGAGGTGTTTGAGCCATAGAATGGTCAGCCAAGGCTCTGTTGAATTTGACCTGTAAGGGAGAAACATGATATAACTGTAAGAAGCACCCAACTGTCCAAAGATAAGGCTGGGAAAAGAACTAGGCCCTAGCCCTCACCAGCTGGTCCACGGCCTCATTGCCTACTAAGGCCTCCCCCACAAACAGCACCAAGTCGGGTGTGTTGACAGTAATGAGCTTAGCCAGGGCAGTCATCAGAGGGGCATTGTCTTGCATGCGGCCAGCTGTGTCCACCAGCACCACATCAAAGCCTTGGTTACGTGCTAAAGAGAAAAAAGTGGTCAACTCAAGACATCTGGAATATCCTGTTCATTCCCAGCTTTCTCTCAAGAAGTCATAACCTGGCTGTATTAAAAGCCTATGTGTTTACTTTCTTGGGCTCTGGATCTGGCTGTAAGGTTATATGAGCAAAAAAACTATTCTGTGCTTGGCAATCAAGAACATTCAGGAAAAGATGGCAACAGGATAGAGGAGAGCAAACAGGTTTCTTTGGTGGGAATGTATTTTGCCTGTAGCTAGTACTCCTGTTACCCAAGGCAGAACACTGCAAGTTCCCAATCCTGACTTGTTACAGAGCAGTAAGTTGGTAGGAGGGTAACCCTGACCTTCTGCCAATCCCAAGGAAACCCAAGGAGGAACGGGGCCCACACAAGCTCCCCCACGCTTTCTCTGCGCCATACCAAAGGCAATCGCTTCCATGGCGATTCCAGCAGCGTCCTTGCCGTAGCCCTTTTCAAACAACTGCACCATAGTGCGGCCACCGTGATTCTCTGGGGGGTGTAGGGCACTCAAACGCCGGGTGTGTGTACGCAGCTGCTCCACGGCCCCGGCACGAAATGTGTCACAGGCCGCAATGAGGACACTGAAGCCATTCTCTAACAGCCAGAAAGAAATCTGTGGAAAAAAAGCAAAGAAACCAGTCATCTAGAACGAGAATTGCTAAGACATGGAGAGTGAAGAAAATGGGGAGCTCTACTGACCTTGGCAAGATTAGTAGACTTCCCCACTCCATTAACACCGCAGAAGGTGACAACGTAAGGGCGCTGATGACGCTGGGCATCCATGATATCCCGCAGCATGTCAACACGACGCTGTGGCTGCAGAATCTGTACCAGCGACTCCTGTAGGGCTTGCTTTACTGTGGAAGTCACCGCTAAAAAGGGAGGTGGATCCATGAAACCCAAGGAACGTACTCGAAGAACACCCAACACCTAAGGGAGCTGGGACCTTGTCCCAGGAATCCACACCATAAGTGATCGTGTTCCAAGCACTTAAACTCATTTAGTTGTGATAACTCTTAAAGTCTAAGTTCTGTAATAGCCGTTTAGAGGTGAAGGAGTTTGCCAGAAGCCATACATCTAGCAAGAAAGGAGAACAATGCTCTTCACCTCCTAGTAAGTGTAATCCCTTGAGCACTTTCTGGTTTAGGGAGATACTTACTGCTGAATGTCCCCATCACCTTCCCTTCCAACTTGTTGGCCACAGATTCACAGAGCTGGACTGCAATGTCTGCTGCCACATTCTTAGCTGGAGAGACAGGAACAGGTGTGAGTGCCACGTCCACAGTAAACAACCCGTGGTACAGCTGAGAGTTCTAGGTGGTTCTACTCTCCACCATCTCTGTCCCGTACACACGAGTCCACCTGTTCTCACAACTTACCAATGAGATGATCACGCATCTTGTCCAGCACAGATTCCATGTCTGCACGACTCAAGCTCTTGGACCCCACAAGGCCCTTCAGCATCCCAAACATGCCACCCAGAGTTCCCTTGGTAGCACTGCAGGCACAGGAAGTGATGGATATGTATAAAGCCAGCGGGCAGGAATGAAGTTTCATCTGTTCTGGAGCCATACCTCCCACTCTCCACCTGAAATTCCCCTACCTAGGTTTGGTGGAGTTTTGAGTGGCCCCCTCATCCTCTGAGCTGCTGCAGTCCAGATCCTGAAGCTGCCCCCCAGGCCCAGTACCTCGAATCTGGAGGGTACAGGGAAAGGAGTAAGAGGGGATCAGGAACTCTCGAGAGCTGAAGGGGAAGAAGCCCAGGATTTACCCTATCCTCATTCCATCTCTGATTTGGAAAACTCCAAATGTAACCCACCCCTTCATTCAAAGCAACCAAAGGTACTACCCTCCTAGTCTCTACCTCCTCCCCAAATGCTTACTAATGGTAACTCTCACTGGCCCCTATTGCCTCTTACCAAGTTGATATCCTCAGGTGGGGCAACCTCAGGGGCTCCGTTGGTGGTGGGGGTGCTATAATCCAAGACTTCCTTGTTTGCACAGCCACCCAGAGCCCACACCCGGGGTGCTTTTTTGCCCTTCTCCTTTGGAGCATCTGATTTCATGGACTTGCTGTAAAGGGTTACAGCACAAAGGGTTACGGTGAAGTAGGAAAGGAAACATCCACTCAAGAACCAGGGATAAGCGCTCCCTTGCCCCCACTGTGGCTAGATAACAACATTTGTGGTGAAAGTTAGAATGCTCACCTGGACTTCTCCATACCTCTCCCATGCTTCTGAATGAATTCCTCTCGCTTCCTACGTATCAGCTCTTCTTTGGAAAGTTCTACCCCATTCTCAGGCCCCACCAGGAGACCTGACTTTTCAGCAGGGACAGCTTTGCTGGTAACCAAAGGGCCATCAGAACCTGTTAGGAGAAAACTCATTGGAGAAAAACAACCAAATTCCTACAATGGGAAATAAAGTCTTCCAAGTCCTTAAGAGGAAACTAGGGGCAAACACCTTGGGGATCACAAGGACGGGATGATTAGGTGATGGGCATCTGAGCAAGGGAGGTAAGCAACGACCAAGGGAAAGATGAAACAATTTCAGTCCATACTATCACATTAACTTTTCATGCCCTGCTATGTCCAAGGAGCTCAAACTCACTCTCCTTCTTGGCCCCCTTGTTTTTTTTGCTGTTCTTTGCTTTTTCTTTGGGTTTTTCACCCCGTGTCTCAATCATGGACCTCACAGGTTTCTTGGCCTTTTCAGAATCTTCAAATTTCTTCATGGTTGTGGGAGCACGGATCTTACTGCTCTCCTCTGCTTCACTAGAAAGAAGAGAATGATCAAAGTCCAGAGAAAGGACCCTCACACCAAGAGGCCAGTTACAACTGGACAGCAAATTCTGTGTGTTCTGATAAACAATTTACTCCCCTGGAACCGCCCTCAGGAAGGAAGGGAGATTATCAGGTCATGGAAATCAACTGTGCAGAGGGGAGGCCTCTCACCGAAGGAGCCGCAGGAAGTCATTTTGGAAATCAAAAGTGCCATTCAATAGACTTAAAGCACTTTGCTGTTGGATCTCTGTACGGTACTTGTCCCGAAACAGCCGGTGCACATCATCTATCAATTTGTCTACATACGTCAGCGTTAGGATCTTCTGAAAACCAACCTGTTCAGAGAGAGAAACAGAGCCAACAGATCTGCTTACAAGCCAGCTCACTCCAGGCCTCCAGAGACTGGCTCAGTGGCCTGGCACGTTTCCCCGACCTGAGGGGCAGCCAAGGTCTCTGCCTGGGCTCAGGAGCGTCTTCCCTTTCCCCCTCCACTGTCTGTCTGTCTTCTCAGTTACTTCACCGTATACACTGGGCTCAATTAATGAGGGTTCTCTTAATCAGGATTAAAGAAAAGTGTAATCATTATCCTTCTAAAATAGCCCCACTTACCACAAACACCAGCTCAAACTGGTTGTCCAATTTGTACTTGAGTGTGAGTGCCTCATGGGTGAAGGAGTTGTTACCTCCCCTTTCCTGGAAGAAAAAAAAAAAAAGTAGAGTTCAGACTACCCAGAAAACCCAGACTTGCGCCCCTCAAGGATCACCTATGGGAAAGAACCAGACACTTCCCTCAAAGTCAAACCTGTCGTCCCCAGGACAAGAGGATGCTGGGACACTGCTCTCTAGCAGCATCCCATCAGGGAGAAAAGGAGGTGCCAAGTTGGGGGGAGGGGGACGGTTAAGAGGAAAAGAGGTTAGAGGGAAAGACACGTGGGAGCCAGAAGAGAGAATCACACCATCAGATTTACTAGCAGCTATACGCTATTTACAGCTTTTTAAAAGCGTTTTTCCATTATCTCGCCCAGCACCCAGCCTTCGACACAACAGAAAATTAAGTTGCTAGGGGGTCAATGGAGGGAACTATGGGAAATCTCAAGAGACGCCGGGATTCGGCTAGAGTCCCAGAGACGGAGGGGGAGGGGGCGTCGCAAAGTTGCTAGAGGTCCCAGGGGAGCGGGAAAGAGAAGCGGAATACTGGCAATGAGTGAGTGGCCAGTTTGGGGTAGGCGGAGAAGGTGGGAGGAGGGCGTGGGATCAGTTGAAGGGGCTATGGACCAGTTCTGAGGTCGAGCCCGTAGTTCTGATCCCGAGGGGGCTATACCTGCAGCAGCACAGAACGAATCAACGCATTAACGGGCCCGGTGCATGAGTCACTCACGCCCTGGAAGCACCAGAGCACAAGCCCGCCTTTGGAGAAAATGGTGAAGAAGTCGAGCATGGCGGCAGCGGGAAAGGAGCCGGGGCCGGCGCCGGGAACTCAGGCCGCGATCACCGCCGCTTCCTGCTGCGCCAAGCTCGGGACACGTCACACCAGCGGTCCCGGAAACCGGCTCAGCCGCACTTCCGCTCCGAGCTGCTGTGTTCTTTCTCCGCCTCCGCCCGAGGGCGCGCAACACTGACGCAGGCGCCAGGCTCGCCAATGGCGGGTGGGGGCGGACCTGGGCGGGGCTCTCAGAGAGGACGGCCTACAGGGCGGAGGGGCGTGGCCCTCAGGACCCGCTGGCCAATGGGCGCGCTCGTCTGAACGGCCTGCGGCGCGGAGAAGTGACGGCAGAGTGGGGCTGGCGTCGGGAGGTGGGGTGGGGTGGGGGGGTCGCCCAGAGGGCCTGGGCTCTGAGTGGTCATGCTTCGCAGGACGTTGCTTTTGGGCTTGTGCCGGGGCCCCTTGGGCCGGGGTCTAGGCACACACAGAGGAGGCTCTATTCTGGGTAAAGTTGAGGGCCGCGGAGGGTATCGTGGTTCTTGGATGGCCCCAAGCTCCAGCTCTGTGACCTTCCGGACTCAGGACCCGGCCCACGATGTAAAGACAGTGGGTCGGCTGGGAGGAGGGGGTACGCTTTCCTGCCGGAGCTTGTAAAGGCTGGGCTTCCCAGGAAGCCCCTGTCAGGTGACAAATTCCAGATCGTTCTATGCCTCAGTTTACCACCAGCATAACAGAGAGCCAGGTTGATTGGTTGCAGAGCTAGCTGTGCCTTAAAGTCCTGCTCGCGTGCAGGATGCTGCACTTAGCGTGTGGCTGTTAAGGAGGGAAGAGAAAGAAGGTTCAGTGTGTGGCCTGGAATGCAGCCGGAGAGTGAAGACTTCAATAGACCAGTTCAAGACTGGATAGAATCCAACTTGGACAAATGCCCTGCACTGCTAGTCCCGAAGCTAGTGTAACTGGAGAAGTACAGTGAGCAGATGGGAACTGAGATCAGCCTTGATGGATATCGTTTACTGGCTCAGGGAAGGTGTGTGTTCCAGGTTGCGGAGAACCCAGCGAAAATTAGAAGTATTGGTTTTGTGCAAGAATCTAACAAAAGCCACGTAGGTAGAGAGCAGAGATAGGAAACGTAGTGTGGATGGGTGAGGTAAGCCTAGATCAAAGAAAGATTCCAACATTGCCGAGAAGAGTTTGAATTTTGTATTGGAGTCGGTGAGACGACTTGGAGATTTGTGTGTTAGGTGTGAAAGATGAAAGGATTCATTGATTCAAGGCACTGATGGCGTACCAGGTTCTGTGCTAGGCTGAAGACTCATTGGTGAAGAAGGTAGGCATAGTACCATATGAAGCAATGACACTTGAACTCAAAATTGCAGATGTGTTGCATGAGGTAATGAGACCATGTGACAGGAGATTCTGACAGTCCGCAGAGTCAGGAAAGACTTCCCTGAGAAAAATGAGAACTGAGCTGAAAGCGAAAAGAAGCAAGGAGTTAACCAGGCAAAGAAGCGGACACGGTTTCAAAGTCGAGAGAACACCTGTGTAGATTCCCTGCCACCATCGAGGTGTCGAAGGGGGCAGAGTGGGGGAGTGGGGAGAGAAAAAGGTAAACCAGAGCCAGAGTGTGCTGTGCCTCATCCATGTTGAAGATCTTGGACTTTTATTCTTAGAGTAATGGAAAACCACTGGAAGGTTTTAAGCAGGAGAGTATGTGATTGAATTAGTGCTTAGAAAATATTCTAGCTGTGATGCAAAAGAGTCAGGTGGTAAGAGGAGGATTAGTGGGAACAGTAAGGCTTTTGGGTTAGTCCAGGTGAGAGGTCATGGTAGTTTGGGCTAAGGTGGTGGTGGCGGAGATGGGGAGGAAAGGGGGACCGATTGGAGAGATCTTTAGGAGGCAAAGACATCAGGACTTGACAATAAATAGGACGTGAATGTAGCTTTGTCGGTGGTGACGGATATCCAGGATAAGGTGCCACTCAGAGGTATCATGCTTCAGAGGACACTGCTGCTTGGAGTGTGCCAGGACCTATTGGTCCAGGAGCCTGGAACCCTCCTCTCCGAGAGGAGAGGGAAATGCAGTTGAATATATGAGCCTGTGATTCAAGGGAAAGAGCAGTCTGCACAGGAGATAAGCACGCGTAAGTCACCTGGCCTAGGGAGAGAGTATAGAGTGTTCTTTTTGAGAAGTTGAATCTTGCAGTGCTGGGCATGATGCGTGAGACGGGAAGAGAGCCTGATGGCACACAGACCACATGGCGAAGCTGTGGAATACTGCTGGGTGCAGGCTGACCTTATGAGAGGGGATGACCGTGGGAACAGCCAGATCAGTGTCCGTTTCCGTTTAGCCAACCTTCTCCTGTGCCCATCCTCTAACCCCCTACCACCTGTAAAGAAAATGTATGGCCTTCTGACCATAACTGCGTCCCACAGACCGAGATGGAAAGATGTCCGAGATCAAGAAGAAGATCCAGTCAATCCTTCCCGGCGGGGACTGGAATCCACTGTACGACACCAGCTACCTGCCCCCTGAGGGCTCGGATGTGGTGATTGTGGGTGGTGGGGTGCTTGGCCTGTCCGTGGCCTATTGGCTGAAGAAGTTGGAGAAGCCACGAGGTGCCATTCGAGTGCTGGTGGTGGAACGGGACCACACGGTGAGGTGTGGGGTAGAGCAGTGTCATGACTGGGGCACGGACTCCTATTTTATTAAGGGGCAAGGGGAGGGGAAGGGAGGAAAGACTTCGATCTTTGGAGGTCTAAAGGGCAGGGACTGTACTCTGACTCTTGTTGAGAAACAGTCCCGGGTTCTTCCTTCAAATTAGAGACTTTGGCCATAGAGTTTTTGCTTGTAAAAGCACATTTCACAATGTCAGATCTTTTGGGCGCCCACAGGTCCATCTGAGAGCCTGCATTCCGGCTGGAATCAACACAAACAGCTATCCCCTCCCCCTTCCAGGTTCCTTTACTTCTGAGTTTTTGCACTTTAGTTCCGATTAGCCATTGAGAGTTAGCCACGAATCTTACTAGTTTGGTCATATTCCTCTATTTTCCAATTAGTAGATGAAGTGTTAATCTCCTGCCCTTGGACTTCAAGGCCATTACCGTTTTGTGCCACAGTGCCCAGCCCTTTTAGATGACTGGCTCTCTCTGCTCTGCACATCTGCTAAGAAGGATTTTAATAATTGTTGTCCTCTTTGGGTGCTGGTTGACTTGCATACAGGTTTATCCACCTCAACTCCTCTTAGATTATAAACGTGCAAGTAGGACCCCCCATTACCCCTAGGGGCTTCCGTTCCAGTATTCTGCTCCCAGGTGACAGGGTACTGGTCTCCCTCAGTTACTTTTGTCTTTCCACAGTATTCCCGGGCCTCCACTGTGCTTTCCGTGGGCGGGATTCGTCAGCAGTTCTCGGTGCCTGAGAACGTCCAGCTCTCCCTCTTTTCAGTTGACTTTCTACGGAACATCAATGTATGTGCAAAGAGATTTGGGGGCTGGGGTGGTGAGCACTCTTTTCGCCCAGAGAGAGGAGCAGCCCAGTTGGCCAGGGGGATCAGGGAGCGGAAGCAGTTCGGGCCACTAGGAGTTGGAACCACCAGTTTTCTCCCCAGTGGTGGTACCCAGAGGGGCGCTTCTCTGAGCCCTGGGAGCTGTTGGTGAGGAGGCCAGGAAAGCTCTCCCTCCTTTAAATCAGCTTCTCTAAAGAACTTTTTTTTTTTCTTTGCGCACACACAGGAGTACCTGGCTGTAGCTGATGACCCTCCCCTGGACATCCAGTTCAACCCATCAGGTTATCTCTTGCTGGCTTCAGAAAAGGGTGCTGCCATCATGGAGAACAACGTGAAGGTGCAGAGGTGGGTGGGGTGCCTGGCACGACCACCCAGCTGCTGCTCAGCTGTGTGCGTGTAGCAAGCTCTGACACCAAGTTAGGAACTGAGAAACCCGGTGGGGCGGGGATGGGGAGGGGGGTTGATGAGATAGGTCCCTGCTGTGTAGGAGCTCTGACAGGAGTCTGTCAGGAAGCACAGACACATGCAGACCTCCAGTACCCTGTGCTAAGTGCTCGAACATGGATACAGACAACACACTGCTGCGGCGGTTCCTAAATCGGCCAGATCACAAAAACCACCCGGGAAATCCCAGACCTAATAAGCCAGAGCCTCTAGGGAAGGGCCCAGGAATCTGCAGACTTTTCCTGCAAGGGCCAGATAGTACACATTTTAGGCTTCGGGGGCCATATGGACTCTGCTGCCATCATTCAGCTTTGTAGTCGAAACAGAAGCAGCCAGGGACAAGATATAGGCAAAAATAGAAATGAATCAGTGTGACTCAGGTACAAAATGCAGCAGGCTGGTTGGGGCAAGCCCTCTCCTAAGTGCGTCTCGTGATCGGTCAGGAGCATGTGTCTATAACAGTCTTGCGGGTCTTACTAGGGACATCGGGTAATGTCCCAGATGCAGTAGTTATTCATTTAGTCACCAAGACATCCCCATTTCACATGTGGGTAAACCGAGGCACAAGGTAGCTAGCAAGTGGTGGCACTGGGATCTGAACCAGGCAGTCGGGCTTGCGAGTGTGTTGTTTTAGGGTCTGCGTTGCTGCCTTTTGAGGACAGTGTCCCATAGGAGATAATTGTGCTAGTGAGCAGGACTGTACTAGAAGGTAGACAGGAAGGTCATTCCAGGCAGAAGGGAAGGAGACAAGCGGAAGGGACACAGTGGTCTGCCCTGTTGTGAAAGGATACAGGATAGTTAGGGGATGTCAGGGAGTTTAGTGTGGTCAAAGGGATACCAGGGGGTAGGAAAGGAAAGAGGGGTCAGCTGAAGAGCCATGACTAGGACGCTTGGCCTTTACACGTTCAACAGGGAGGAAAACTTGGGGGTTTGGGGCAGAGAAGTTACGTGAATGAATTGGAATCCCCACTTGTGGAGTCGGGGTCCATACTTTGCCTTCTCTGCACAGTCCTCGCCTCTGACACACAGGCACACAGTCGCGCATTTCTCTCAGGCAGGAAGGAGCCAAAGTTTGCCTGATGTCTCCTGAGCAGCTTCGGAACAAATTTCCCTGGATAAACACAGAGGGCGTGGCTTTGGCATCTTATGGTAAAACGTGCTTGCAGAGGGGATCAGGGGTTGAGGGGCACCTCAACGTTGGAAGTCTCAGCATCCTGTAACCTGCCTCTAGAAGCAGTGCTTCCCCCCGGGCCAGCAGAGCCTCCCTCGGACCCTGCTAGCTCTCTGTCCTTCCACAGGATTTCACTCTGGTACACTTGGTCAACGTGAACCTTCCCTGGCTTCCCTAAAGAGGAGTTGGGGGCACAGGAAATCCAACAGGAGAGGAGGGTCCTAATCCCACCTCCTGAGTCCTCTTTCTTATCACAGGGATGGAGCACGAAGGTTGGTTTGACCCCTGGTGTCTGCTCCAGGGGCTTCGGCGAAAGGTCCAGTCCATGGGGGTCCTCTTCTGCCGCGGAGAGGTGACACGTGAGTCTGAGGCCCCGTGCCCACTGCTCCTTTCCTCTGCCAGCTGGGGCACAGGCCTAGATGGGGTCTTATCTTCACTCACGGGCTAAGCACGGGTTGGTGGGGAATGGGGTTCTCCCTGCGGCCTGGTCCTGAGCATCCTGACTCCAGCTCCTAAGTAGGCTTTCTCAGGACTTGTGTTGCACGTGAAGGTTTCAGCTTGCTCCCATTTTGCATGCAGTCAAGGTCATCTTGGTTACCCCATATCTGTTTGCGGGAAAGCTCCGGTCTTCCAGGTTGCTTTCCTAATGAAGTGCACGGAATCCCAGTCTCGTCTTCTTCAGGCCTCAGGCGCTTCTTTTCTTTTTCCTGCAGGTTTCGTGTCTTCGTCTAACCTCATGAAGACTGCAAGTGGGGAAGAAGTGAATTTGAAAAGGATCCACGAAGTTCATGTAAGTTGCCAGTCTGTGCATCTTCCTTACCAAAGTGCAAGGGTGGAAAAGGTAACGGCTGTCATTTTGGTCTTTCTCTACCCACTTCCAGTCTGGGTAAACTAAGGCTCGGGAAGAAATGTACCTCTCACAGGGCCCGGTATGTGGGCCAGGCCCTCCTTCCCCTCCCCTTCTGGTGCCTTCAGGTGAAGATAGACCAAAGCCTGGAGTACCAGCCCGTGGAATGTGCCATAGTGGTCAACGCAGCAGGGGCCTGGTCTGGCCAGGTTGCAGAGCTGGCTGGCATTGGGAACGGGCCACCTGGCACCCTCCAGGGCACCAAGCTACCTGTGGAGCTGAGAAAAAGGTAACTTCCCTCAGGGCAGCTGAGGAGGTCGGTGAGAGAGGGAAAGAAGCAATGTAAGAGTTTGGTAAATGTGCTGGGAAGGGGATTTCCTAACCTGCTGGTTGTGGCAGGTACGTGTACTTGTGGCACTGCCCCCAGGGACCAGGCCTGGAGACCCCGTTCGTTATAGACCCCAGTGGAACCTATTTCCGCCGAGAAGGATTAGGCCATAACTACCTGGGTGGCTGTAGCCCCACTGAGGTAAGCTAAGCAGGGTTGGGGTGCTGGACAGGGGACATAGGCCACTGTCATCGAAGAGTCAGGCTTCTTGGACGGCCCAGCGCTCTCACTGACGTTGAGCCTCCTCTGGGTTTGAACTGGGATCTTTTCTCCCCATCCCCTCCTACTGAGGGGCTCAGTGAGGTCTGGGTCAGCCCTTGTGTCCCAGGCAACATCAGCCATGTCCCCACCTCTCACTGTAGGAGGAGGAACCGGATCCAGGGAACCTGGAGGTGGACCATGATTTCTTCCAGGACAGGGTGTGGCCCCCTTTGGCCCAGAGGGTACCGGCTTTTGAAACTCTGAAGGTAACAGGAGACCCATGAGCCTGGAGCACCTGGGTCGGCTTGGAAAGCTTGTCCACTGCCACTCGCCCTCTGCCTCACAACTGCTAAGGACTCTTGGTCTAGGGACCCATCCCACTGACCCCTCGGGGGCCGGAAGAGGGTGCCGCGTCTGTCCCCAGAGCAGGAGTGAGGGTGGCACGTGTCGGCACCTTCCCAGGCACACCTGTGTCTTGTACACCCGCAGGTTCGGAGCGCTTGGGCCGGCTATTACGACTACAACACCTTTGACCAGAATGGCGTGGTGGGTCCTCACCCACTGGTCATCAACATGTATTTTGCCACGGGCTTCAGCGGCCACGGGCTCCAGCAGGCCCCTGCCGTGGGGCGAGCTGTGGCGGAGATGGTGCTGGAGGGCCACTTCCAGACCATCAACCTGAGCTCCTTCCTCTTTAGCCGCTTTTACTCGGGAGAGAAGGTCCAGGAGCACAACATCATCTGAGCCTGTAAGCTCTTCGCTGGGCCCCCCCGCCCTGTCCGCCCCCCCCCCCCCCCCCCCCCCCGTGGCCTCCCTACACTCTCCTGTCCCTACAGGGCTGGGCGGGCAGGCCGACTATGGGCTGTGAGGCCCAGGCCAACAGAGAGTGTTGGAGGGGGAGACCCCAGGACTGACGGCCCAGGCTGAGGCCACCCGCCAAGGCAGTGCAGCCGGACAGAATACCTGAGCACGTGGCCCAAGACTGCCTTCTTCCTGGTACTGAGCCAGCAAGATCACCTATGCCCCTCTTGGCAGGCTACCCCGGAGCCCGGGCAGGGAGCCTTCCAGGGCGGCTGGTACAGATTTAGTGACCATTTACCTACTCATCAATCAATAAATGTTATTACTCTTTCCAGTCAGTCTTCTGCCCCTTCTCCTTTGACCTCATAGCAGTTGCTTCTGAAGCACCGGTAGCCTTTGGTTCCAGGCTGCACGGCCTTCCCCTCCCGGCAGCATTCTCCCGTCCTAGGTGTAGGCAGCTTGTTGGCAAACTAGTGCCTTCCCTTCCTGAGTTGCTGCAGAGGGAAGGGATGGTTCATTCCTTTATTCAGCATTTTTTCGGCTCCAACTCTCGGCCAGGCCCAGGGCTACATATCAGAGATCTACCACCAGGCGGGGCATCCTCTGCATCCTCACTGGAGCGTTCTTATCTGTGCCCGCCCCACAGCCCAGAGCAGACCAAGTGCAGTCCCTGCAGTGCCAGGAAGAAGCGCAGGTCACGGACACCTCATCTCAGCTGTGTCTCCACAGAGCTCCCCCGGGGAAGCCGACCTCTGAGCTGAACCTATAGGATGAGCGGTTGAACACAGTGAAGGCACAGCAGGGACCGGGGGTGGGGTGGGGACCGCAGGCTGTGGGGAAGATTGTATACAAATGCCCAGGACCAAGACTTCGCAGGATTCGAGGGAGGATAAGTGATGTCCTGGCTAGATCATGGAGTGAAGAGGGGTAGTAAGGAGTAGGGCAGGGCCAGGGGCTGAAGAGCCAGGTGTGGAGCTCAGGCTGTATTCCGTGGGCTTTCTGTAGGGAAGTGACATGCTCAGATTTTCCTTTTTTTTTTTTTTTTTTTTTTTTGAGTTTATTTTTTTATTTTGAGAGAGAGGGAGAAAGTATGCACATGAGTAGGGAAGGGGCAGAGCGGTGGAGAGGGAGAGACAGAGAGAGAGAATCCCAAGCAGGCTCTGCACTGACAGCTCAGGAACCGTGAGATCATGTCCAGAGCTGAAATCGTGAGTCAGCAGTTTCACCAACTGAGCCACTCGGGCGCCGCAGATTTTCCTTTCAGAAAAATCACTCTGACTGCCTTGTGGAGAACAGATTGTGGTATCAAAGCAGGAGGCCAGATGGGAGGCTTTGCTGCAGTCCATGTGGCAGAAACAATAGTGCCCACGCTGTCACTGCAAGAAGCTTGTGTATCCAAAGAGGTGACAGTAGTAACAAGAAACGGGGTCAAGCATGACACTCAGGCATCTGGCTTGGACAACTAGATGTATATCTTGCTTTCGTAGAGGTGAAGGATGCCAGGGAGGAGCCGTGTGGGAGACAAAATGAAGCAGTTTGAGACCTGTCGAGTCAAAGGTGCCTGGTAGGGGTGTCTAATGAGGAGTTGAGTTTATTGTCATGGCACTCAGGATGATCCAGGCTGCAAACACCATGGAAGAGAAGGGCATCACCCCCACGAGGGGAGAAGAGTAGGGAACCAAGGGGGACACTGGACACTGACGTTTAAGGGATGAACCAAAGGAGAGGAAGCTGAAGAGGTGGCCAGAGAGGCAGGAAAAAAGCCAGGAGCATGAGGTATCATGGGAACCTAGAAGGAATGGGCGATGATACCCACGCACGTGCACTGGCTGGATCGGTACCAAGTAGGTCAGTGGGAACCTGAGGGAGAGCAGTTCTGGGAAGAAGGTGGGGTTTGAGGTGACAGCTGTCCAGAAGGGAGAAGCGGGTGGGAGCAGAAATATCTAGGAAAGTGTTCATTCCCCCTGAAAAGCAGCCTTTGGGGAGAAGAAGGAAACACAAGAGATGGACGTGACTGATTATCGATTGTGTAAGGGAGAGAGGCCAGGGGAGATGCCAGTGAGGTAACAGGAGGAGCCCCTATGGGGGTGGGGGACAGCCAGGACTGATCAGGTGAGCAAAAGAGGAAGAGCCACCAGTGCTGAAAGACAGGAAGGAACTTGGCCAGGGGCACAAGGCAGTGACAACTCAGGCCAAACCCAACATCTGTGTTAACCCTGTAAGCAAGCCTTGTCAGGTGCCTGATATTCACTCCCCCTTCCTTCGGTACAAATACCCCCATCTATGGGTCAGAAGGAAAATGGGCTTCATCTGACTCCTCACCCCGAAGCGACATCAAGATGACAAATACTGTACTTATTTATTAAGAACACATTGATGAATCCTCCATACTTCCACAGGTCGTTTTTTTTTTTTAATTTTTTTAAACGGTTATTTATTATTGAGAGACACAGAGAGACAGAGCATGAGCAGGGCAGGGGCAGAGAGAGAGGGAGACACGGAATCCGAAGCAGGCTCCGGGCTCTGAGCTGTCAGCACAGAGCCCGACATGGGGCTCGAACTCACAAACTGCGAGATCATGACCTGAGTCGAAGTCGGAGGCTTAGCCACCTGAGCCACCCAGGCGCCCCCACAGGTCTTTTTAAAGTTTATTTTGAGAGGGAGGGAGAGAGTGTGAGCAGGGGAGGGGCAGAGAGAGAGGGAGAGAGATCCACAGGGCTTTATTCAAGCTTGTAGGAGAGCATTCATTCCATCTATCAAACTGTACAAGAGTTGGGGCCCAAGCCTTCTTCACCTGTGTCCCAACACCAAGCTGTCCGTGTCTCCTGGAGTAACTCTGCTCTGCACCCGAGCCCGCGGGCCTCCGAGACTTTTCAGTCAAATGGGAGGGCTAACCCTCATCAGCCCAACTCCAGACAACACAAGGTTTGTAGGGAACAACACAGGGATTGTAGGGAAAGAGGCCAGAGGGGCAGGGTTAAGAAAGGATTTCCTTTGTAAGTTGCAGAATTGAGGCTTGCCACAAGAGGGGCGTTTGAGGATCGCAGCACGGAAAGGGGGGACCCCGCGGGTGGAGGGAACAGCAGAAATCAAGCACCCAGCAAGGAAAGCTGAGGTGAGTTTCATAAAGAGTAAAAGAAACCCAGAAGCCCTTCCTGTACCGCCTACCTACTTTATCTCATGGACTCCTCCCCACAGCACCAGGAACCAGATCCTAAAATTCGATGATGAGTAAAGTGAGCCTCCGCAGGCTGCACACTTCCAAGGTCGGAGGGCTAGTAAGTGATGAGCTCTGGATGCGAACTCCAGCAATCTTACTCCAGAGCCCTCCTGCCCAGCCTTATACTACACTGCCTGCCGGGATTAGCCACTAATTCTCTCTGCTGGATGGTGAGAAAAGGAGGAAATCAGACTGAAAGGGAGATGGTGAATCTTCCACTGGCCCTGTTAAACTACCGGCATCCTCCAAGCATTTCGTGCGCACGGTTGTAGGAGTGTTTCCCAAACTGGCGTGCCATGGACCCCTGCTCAGGAAGACCCCGATATTTCTCCTACGGTGAAACAAGTTTGGGAAATGCTACATGTTGTGTTCCCTCCCCCACCCAAACCGGGTTCATCACGGTGCAAACGGGCAGGTAAAGAAATCCTGCACCCTGTTTAACCCCGGACTCGGCCAACGTCTTGCTCACCACATTTGTGCGGCAGCTCTGTCACCCTGCAGAGCAGCGCTCCTCGCGCCCTTTCGGGAATCGCAGTGGGGCGCAGCGCAGGGGCCAGCATCGGCTTCCCGCTTCGGCTTCGGTGTCCCGGGCGGCCCCCTTCGGCATCCGAGAGCCACGTTCCCAACCTACCGTGCGGCCTCTGGACAAGTTCAAGCTCCGCTTTTCTTAACTGTAGAAAAGGAAAAAAAGGTATGGGATCTTGCCTTGCAGGGTGTCAAGAGGACGAAATGCGTGGAACACGGGTTTCTTTTCCTTCTCCCCGACGCGGGACAGTGTCGCGGCGGGTTTCCGGGGGACGCGGGAGGACAGCCTCTTCTCCGGGTTTCCGCCCGGTTGCGGGCTCCGGAGCTCCCAGGGCCCCGCCGGCGGGCAGCAGGGAGACGCGGCTCCCGGGCCGGGTGACGCGGCGGCGGGAGCTCCTCGCAGAGTCAGGGCGCGGGCCGGGGAGGAGGAGGGGCCGCGGGCCGGGCCGCCTCGCCGCTTCCGGCGGAGCCGGGGGAACCGGGCAGGCGGTCGGCGGCCAGGGGCCTGCGCGCCGCACTTCCCCTCGCCGGGGGCGGCCGGCACCGCGCGGGAGCCGGAGCCAGCCTCTCCGCCAGCACCGCGGCGGGGTCGCCGCCACCCACGCGCTGGTGAGCGCTCGCGGGGACGCGGGGACGGGGGCGGCGCCGGGTGGGGGTCACCGCGGGTGGTGGGCGGGGCGGAGGAGGGTCCCCGGGGACTGCGGGGGCCCCTGCGCCGGGACCGGCCCTGTCCCTGTCCCTTGGCCGGGACGCCGCTTTCCTCTCTCCTGCTCCCTTTTCCTGGCTGCTTCCAGCACCCCGAATACGGAAACTGGGTGAGCAGGCTCTCCGAGAAAGTTGTCACCTTCTCCGTCGCAAAGGAGCTCGTGCAGGGAACCTCCCCCCACCCCCACCCCCACCCCCGCGCCCTTTAGTTTGTGTTGAACAGCCCGGCTCGGTCAGGTTGTTTCCATCTTTAACTGTAGAGAGAGGGTCTCTACCACGGTCTCCTCGCATCCTTCTTTGCTCTTCTGATGGGTCTGTGTGTGGGTGTTCCAGCGAGGAGATGGCTTTAGTTAGGGTTCATGACCTACGGAGGCCTTTCGTGAACATCTGTCAAGGACTGGGATACCTGTGCAGTGCTGGAGTGACAGCATTGGACAGGAAAGGTTCAGCCCTGTCGGATCCCTGGAGACGGGTAAATTAGAAATTACGACTCGCCCTGCTAAGTGCCACCAAGAGAGAGGGGCAGCCCAGAGTACTCTGGTAGCTAGGACACCTAAGCTGGGGGGCACCTAGGGTCAGGATTCACTGGCTGTCGGAGACAGTTGCATCTAGTTTGGTTGTTTGTGTTTTAAGCATTATTATTTTTTAATGTTTGTTTATTTCTGAGAAGGGGAGGGGCAGAGACTGAAAGGGTCAGGGGATCAGAAGCCGGCTCTGTGCTGACAACAGAAGTCAGACACTTAACGGCTTAACCGACTGAGCCACCAGGAGCCCGGTTTGTTGTTGGTTTGTTTGTTTTTTAACTTAAAAAATATATATATTGCAGCGCGACCTTACAGCTTACCCAGTTTTCACACAGTGGATTTCCTGTGGAACCTGCATCCAGAATAAATAAAATACCACTAGCACTCCAGAAGCCCTCAATGTCCACTTCCCACGGCTACTTTCGTCTAAGGGCAACTATTATCCTGGCTTCTCACATCATAAAATCGTTTTACTTGGTTTTGAACTTTTGACACGTGGACAGTATGTGAGATGCAGCCGTGTTGCATTTAGCAGTAATTCATTTACTCTCAACTGATGCATAATTTTGCACTGTACAGAGAGAGCACAATTTATTTCTACTTTCTGCTGGACACTTGGATGGACGGACACGGGTTGTTTCCCGTTCGGGTTGTTTTTTTTATTTTTTGAAATAGTGCCACGAGGCATTCTTGTACTTGTCTTCAGGTGAACATAAGCAGTTCTGATAGGAATGTTCTTAAGTGTGGAATTGCTGGGTGTGTTCAGCTTTAGCATAGTTTCGTGCCAAATGGTTTTCCAAAGCGGTTGTACGAATTTACACTCCCATCTGCAGTGTGAGTTCCTATTCCTCCACACCTTCACCAATACGTGATATGGTCCCTCTTTTTCATTGTAGCCACTCTGCTCAGTGCATGGGCCGTGGTATTGCACTGAGGTATTAATTTGCATTCCTCTTATGACTAATGAATCTGCGTCTTTTCATGTGTCTGCTGGGCATTTGGATAGCCTTTTTGCAAAGTGTTCAATTCTTCTACCCATTTTGTCAGTAGATTGTCTCTGTTTCTTCCTAGTTTGTAAGACTTCTTAAATATTCTGGATATGAAATATTTATGGCATATGTATTTTTTTAATGTTTATTTATTTTTGAGACAATGCGAGAGACAGAGTGCAAGCAGCGGAGGGGCAGACAGAGGGAGACACAGAATTTGAAGTGGGCTCCAGGCTCTGAGCTGTCAGCCCACAGCCCGACACGGGGCTCGAACTCACGAACCGTGAGATCATGACCTGAGCTGAAGTCGGATGCTTAACCGACTGAGCCACTCAGGCGCCCCTATGGCATATGTATTTTTATAATATCTTCTCTCTCTCTCAGGAGGTTGCCTTTTCACTCTTTTAATGATATCTTTTGATGAACAGAAGTTCAGTTTAATGTTGCCCAGTGTATCCTTTTTTTTTTTTTTTCTGGATGGTTGTATTATTTATGGCCAGTTGAAAAACTCTTTACTTACCCAAGGGGTGGTGGGTGGGAAGAATGAGTGAAGGTAGTCAGAAGGTACAAACTCAGTTATAAAATAAATAAATCCTGGGGATGTAAATTTACGCCATAGTTACTAGAGTCAAAAAAACTATTGCATATTTGAAGGTTGCTAAGAGAGTGGATTTATTCTCGTTACAAGAAAAAAATGTGTAATTATGTAGTGATGGATGTTAGCTAGATTTATTGCGGTGACCATTTCATAATATATACATACGTTGGATCATCATGTTGTGCATCTGAAACTATTATGTTATATGTCAATTATATCTCAATTTTTTTTAAATTTATTTTTGAGAGAGAGACAGAGAGAGCTTGTGGAGGAGGGGCAGAGAGCGGGAGAGACAGAGGATCCAAAGCGAGCTCTTCATGCCAGCAGAGAGCCTGATGCAGGGCTCGAACTCACGAACCGTGAGATCATGACTCCAGCCAAAGTCGGACGCTCAACTGACTGAGCCACCCAGCTGCCCCCATGACAATTTTAAATAAATCAGAAGATAAAGTCAGGAAGATAATTTCCTATATTCTCCTCTGAAAGTTTTATGGTTATTCTCACTTCTATCTACTTGAAATTAAGTTTTTTGTGTGCTGTGAAATAGGGTCAAATTTATTTTTTTCTACAAGGCTATCAAAATTGATGCAGCACCATCTGTTAAAAAGACAATTTTCCCCACTGCATGGCGGTGTCAGCCTTGTCATAAATCAGGAGACGGTAGAGATATGGGTCTGTTTCTGGACACCCTGTTCTTCCATCGTCTGCCTGTCCTTGTGCACATTAGCACGCTGCCTTAATGGTTGCTTTATAATCTCTATTACTCTGGTGGTGGAAGCTCTCAGCATTGCTCTTCTTTAAGATCTTAGGTATTTTTTATTTAACTACTCCTCCCAAAGCCTTTTTAAGAAATATATAAAAAGCAGTCATTTTGTAAGCTCAATAGAGTACTAATGTAAAAGGGTATGTAATTGGCATAATTTGTAAACTGTATCCATCCACCGATTTACTGCTGACACAATCTATGTTACATTCAATGCCTGCATATTTACATCAGATCTACAGCAAAGTAAATACAAAATAAATTCACCTTATTTTAGTTAAAGTGGGCTTTAGTACCTATATGATATAGTTTCAAAACAAAGAGAATTTTTTAAAACTAAGAAACTGGTGTTTTCCCAAGACCGAATTGCTACTTTTTGCAAAAGACATTATTATGTTTCCCACTCATGTTTGATCAGTAAGATATGTTCCCACGTGGCTGAACTTCAGCTAAAGTTTTAGATTTGAATAACCAGTTAGAATACTTTTGACTTATAATTAAATTTTTAAAAACAGGTGCTTTTAAATGCACACACACGTGCGCACATATGTACTTTTTTGGCATTTTCAAGTCTTCCGAAATTACTGTTTAAAAATCAGTTTCCCAAGTTTTACACCCAGAGATCTAATTCAGTAGATTTGGGGTGGGGCACAGGAACTGGCATTTTAAACCATCATTGTATTTGTTTTCTGGGCTGGGTAACAAATTATTACAAGTTCAGCATTTTAAACCAACACTTATTTATTATCTGGTAGTTTCTGTGGGTCAAGGGCCCAGGCAAGGCTTGGCTGATTCTTCTGCTGGGGTCTCACCTGGCTTACCTCCAGGTTTTAGCTGGGGCCACAGTGCCACTGGGGATTCAAATGGGGAAAGATCCACTACCAAGCTCCCTCAGGTTGTTCTTTGTTGGCAGAATTCATCTCCTTGCGGTTCTAAGACTGCGGGTCTAAGGTTTTCTTGCTGGCTGTCACCTGGAGATCACTTCTCTTCTAGAGGTTAATTGTAGAGATCACTCAGCTTCTAGAGGCTGCCTGCAATTTCCTGGTAAATTCTTCAAAGTCAGAATGGGAGTCTCTCTCTAGTCTGCTAAGTTACGATTAAACACGCACACGTATGCACATACATAAGTATGACACAATATTCATATACATGCTACATTCACGTGTACATATTTTTAAATATATTTTTTTTAAGTAATCTCTACACCCAATGTGGGGCTCGAACTCATGACCCCAAGATTAAGAGCTGTACGCTCTACCGACTGAGCCAGCCAGGCACCTCACATGTACACATCTTATATGGTAAATATACGTAGTGTGTATATATGTACTTATAAATGCATATACAGACAGTACACATCATATATAAAGTAACTGCTCTATAAATCACTCTGAGAAACACAATATTGTGTCTATCAAGCTATTAACAATTTAGTTGAGCACTTTATTGTTTTTGTTTCTTTTTAGAGAGAGAGTGCAAGCAGGGAAGGAGGAGAGGGACAGAATCTTAAGCAGGCTCCACGCGTAGCGCAGAGACTGATGTGGGCTCGACGTGGGGCTTGACATGGGGCTCGACACACATACATGTGTGTGTGTGTTTAAGTGGGATCATGACCTGAGGCGAAATCAAGAGTTAGTTGCTCAACCGACTGAGCCACCCAGGTGCCCCGTTAAATTGAGCACTTTTAAGTGACAGTGTCCTTTAAGTCCTAACAAATCCTGCCCGACAAGTGTTTTAGCAAATGTTTGAGAAGCAAACTTAGCCTTTGAAACCGATATTCTTTATTTAAAGTCCAAATCAAGTGAAATGTGATGATCATTTATTCATCAAAGAAGTGAAAAACTCAAACAATTTAAACCTTTAAACAGACCAGTCTTAAGATTCGACGCTTGCTCCATTCACGGCCTGACATACAATCAAGGATAGTGCAGTAGTTTCCAACTGCTCTGTAACAAATCACCAAAAACGTAGTGGCTTAATACAACATACATTTATTAGCTTACAGTGGCGGCAATCAGAAGTCTAAAATGGATCGGCAGGGCTATGTTCTTCTGGAGGCTCTAGAGAAAAATCCATGTACTTGCCTTTTCCACTTCTAAAGGCTGCCTGCATTCTCCGCCCATGGCCCCATGTCACACAGACCTCTGCTTCTGTTGTCACTTGTCCTCTAACCCTCCCCCCACTCCTGCCTTCCTCTTATAAGGACCCTTGTGATAACATTCGGCCTTCCCCTCTAGGGTCATCCAGGATACTCTTCACATCTCAAGATCCTTTTTTTTTTTTTTAATGTTTATTTATTTATTTTGAAAGAGAGAGGGGGAGAGAGAGAGAGAGAGAGAGAGAAAGAGAGAGAGAGAGAGAGAGGGAGCAAGCAAGAGAGGGGCAGAGAGAGAGAATCCCAAGTAGCCTCTGCACCATTAGCACAGAGCCCAATGCAGGGCTCTGATCTCACCAACGGAGATCATGACTTGAGCTAAAATCAAGAGTCAGATGCATAACCAACTGAGCCACCCAGGCACCCCTCAAGATCCTTAATCTAATCTGCAAAATCTATTTTTGCCATGTAAGGTAGCATATTCCCTGGTTCTAAGGACTCGGATGTGGACATCTTTCGGGGACCATTATCCTGTCCACCATAGAAAGTGAGTCCAGCCTAACAGAAATGTAAGATACATATCGTAATCATATGTCTTCCTATGTTTCAGTACATTCCCTATACCAATAGATATTGGAGACCCAATAGGGTATTGGATAATACTTAATACACTTTGTATTTTGTACAGTGAAACTTCATATTTTTCCTCACATAACACATTCTACATATAATGTTGTAAAAGGATTCTAAGAAACACTAAAGGGAAGGGGGGCTGGGTGGCTCAGTCGGTTAAGCACCCGACTCTTGACCTCAGCTCCCGTCATGAGCTCATGTTTTTTTGTTGAGTTCAGGCCCTGCATCAGGCTCTGCATGGCCACCGTGGAGCCTGCTTGGGATTCCCTCTCTCCCTCCCTCCCTCTCTCTCTGCTTCCCCCTTGCTCATATGCTCTCTCAAAATAAATAAATAAACTTAAAAAAATAAAAACCACTAAAGATATAATACCGTTGCTTTTTTAAAAGAAGTTTTCACTAATTTTTTTTATCAAGACTTTGTAATTATCTACAAGGTAGGTACTTAGGTGTCTATCCTTTTGTGAATTTTGTAAAAAGCACAAGGGAAAGTGACTACATGTAAGACAATACAACCAGTCCCTAAACAGACAGAGCTAGTGATTAGACCCTCCTTTTGGAGATTTGGGTTCGTTATCTGCTCATCTGTTTGACAACGATGTCTCCTCTATCTCAATATATATTACTAGTACTAAATCTTGTAAAGATTAAAGCATATTTAAGTGTGATAGCCTCACCACTTCAGCTGCACAAGAACTGAAAGATAACAAGAAAGGTGTAGTGGGGAGTTAGATTCCAGGAAGTAGACAGTGTATAGGGTTAAGGGAACTTGTCTGCCATCTTGCTGAATTATCCTGTGTCAAAGATGCTGTTATTTCCTGTGTTTAAACTTGTCCATAACATTAGTCAAAGGGCTTGTACCAACCCACTTACAGTGGCATATGCGGTTGGGCAATTGGATTTCTTAACCAAGCAATGAAAAAAAGGCAATTACCAAAAATCAGCATGTATGGCCAAGTCATGTCATAACATGAGAAACTGAAACTTTTAAATCTACATGTGTTAAGATTAAAGCATTATGTTAATTTCTAACCTTTAAGCTATCACTAAAAATATCAAATGATTCTCTAGTTTACAAGTCTATCGAGGCCACATAATGAATTTTAAAATTAAAACAAAATTGACAAACTGTTGAAATGATATAAAAGCCCAGAGACATTTTGTCTACTACTGCGGGAGAGAAAGCACATCTGGATTGGTTGAAATGAAGATGTTGCGGGACAGCAACCCCAGACCTGGAAAAGGACTTCAAAATCAGTGGCCATCAGGCACTGCCTTAACCTCAGTGCACCACTGAGGCTCTCTGAAATCCAAAGAATATGAGGTAGCAAAAGAACCACATATACATGCCAGACTTCACCTTTTTTGTGTCCCCTTGGCTAGCTTAGCAGCCAACTGCTCTTCTGTTTCGGTATGTCTCTGGTTCCTGTGCCCATTCCACTTCTTCTTTCTGCCCCTCTTGCCGCAGGCGTTAAGTTCTCCCTCTCTTTTTTGAACTTTGATACAGTTTCATGAATCATCAGTATCTTGTCTGATAGTCATTGGCTTGGCATCAAGGTGTTCAGCATTTAGCAAGGAACAGAGCATCATCCTCAATATTGAATAACATCCGTTCAATTGGGAAACTTATCTTCTACTTTGTGTTTCATAGGACAAGTTCTCTTTGATTTCTCCAGGAGTCTGTTTTGACCTCTGCAGATAGGTTGGAGTGAGAAAGCAAGCCTCTGCTTTTTTGACAATCCCAGGAAACATTGAAGAGGTTATAAATCCTTTGCATATCCCTTTAAATTTAGAAGCAGACTGACAGTCCCACACCCCCCTCTCCCACTCCCTGCTGCAAATTCCAGAATTTGGATAACACTGATCTTAAGATTCGTTTGGGGAAAATTGATTACATTACTAAGTCTTCTAAACTGTGAACATCATGTATCCCTCCAATATCTAGATTGTTTTAAATACATGCTAACCCACACTATTTTCTGAACATTCTATGCCATGAACCATTAGCACTTTACATAAATTGTCTCATGTGGTCTTCACAATAAAGCTGAGCAGTTCTAGTTTTATTTTCATTTCACAGATGGAGAAGCCGAAGCTTAGCAAGATTAAGTATCTTGCCAAAGGCCACAGTTAATAAGAGGTAAGCATCCAGGCACTCTACCTGCAGAGTCTGTAGACTTCACACTATGCGACTCCCCACAGGGAGTGGGGAAGCAGCGGGGAGGAAGCAGGGAGGAAGCAGGGGGGAGAGAAGGAGGCATGGGTGTTTGGATGGATAGGTGGAAGGAGGGAGTCATTCAAGGGAAGGCAGACTGGCGGAAAAGTCTCCCAAGGTTTCTTGCATGTGCTCTTTCTCTGTTCTTCAGCATCTGCCTGCCTGGATGCATAATTACTTGTCCAAATAGCACCTGTCCTTCTCCCGTTTCAGCACTGGCACAGGAAGTTCTTGTTTGTAAAACTTACTTCTCCTTCTATTTTGAATGTTAGCCTTGCTGGATAGAGTATTCTTGGCTGCAGATTTTTCCCACTCAGCTCTTTGAATATATCATACCTTCTGGCTTGCAGAGTTTTTGCTGAAAAATCTGCTGCTAGCCTTATGGGTTTTCCCTTATAAGTAACCATCTTCTTTTGTCTTGCTGCTTTTAAGATTTTTTCCTTATTGCTATATTTTGCCAGTTCAATTACAACATGCCTTGGTTGATTTTGTTGGGGATT
This sequence comes from Acinonyx jubatus, assembly GCF_027475565.1. Classification (NCBI taxonomy): domain Eukaryota; kingdom Metazoa; phylum Chordata; class Mammalia; order Carnivora; family Felidae; genus Acinonyx; species Acinonyx jubatus. Next base: position 90,338,135 of record NC_069390.1, on the reverse strand, counting down.
TTGTTGGGGATTCTCTCTGCCTCCTGGATATGGATATCTGTTTCCTGCTCCAGATGAGGGAAGTTTTCAGCTACTATTTCTTCAAATATATTTTCTGCTTCCTTTTCTCTCTCTTCTCCCTCTGGGATCCCTATTATATGAATGTTATTATGTTTGATGAAGTCACTGAGATCCCTAAGTCTGTTCTTGTTTTGCATAATCCTTTTCTCTCTTGTGTTCAGCTGATTACTTTCTACTACTTTATCTTCTAGGTCACTAGTTTGTTCTTTTGCTTCTTCCATTCTGCCGTTCATTGCATCAAGCGTGTTTTCAATCTCATTTATTGCACTTTTTAAAATATCTGATTCTTTTTTAACTCTCTTCTCTCTGTGGTAAGGGTCTCTTTGAAGTTTTCCATTTTCTCCTCAAGTCTACCAAGCACTCTTATGAGCATTACTTTAAATTCCCCATTAAACAGGTTACTTATACCTGTTTTTCTTAGATTTCTGGCTCTGGCCTTATTTTGTTCTTTCATTGGGGATAAATTCCTCCATTTTCACATTTTGTCTAAGTCTCTGCCTTCTTCTCTGTGTTAGAAGAGCAGGTTATGTCTGCTGCTCCTGAAAGCAATGGCCTTGTGTAGAAGAGGTCATGGAGTGCCCAGGGCCTGGGGCTTCAGGGAGGGTCTCTGGTGTGTGCTACATGCACTCTGCTGCTGTGTTTTGGCTGCTCTGTCCTTCAGGCCAGTTGTCTGCAGAAGCTCTCCTTGCCTGCAGTGGGCAGTGTTTGGTCCTGATCTGAGCATGGTAAGTTTTAACTAGGTCTGCTTGTTAAATGAGACCTGATACTACTTCTAATAGAGCCGAAGCCCGGCAGAACTCTCTGGTCAGGAGATGTGGTGTGGGCAAGGGTTTGTGTTGGTCTTCTGGGACAGGGGCCCTCTGCCCCCTGTGCTGGGACTGAGTCATGCTTGCTGGAGTGGGGCAGTCCCACCAGACAGCAAGGGAGGAGCAGGAGAGCGGGGCTAGGCATAAGCAGGTTAGGCAGCCAGTGTCCCTCTGGGCTGCCTCCCCCAGTGGTTCCCTGTTTACGCTGAGGTAAGGGGGAGGGGGGAGGAGGAGGGAAATGGTGCTGGCTGGCTCCTTTGTTCCAGGAAAGTTCTCTGTGAACTGCCTCTCAGGAGGAGAAGAGCAATGATCTCTCTTGTGTGCCCCAGGCCCTCTTCAGATCACTTTTCCCTATTGCTCTCCTGCTTCCTTGCCCACTGGGAGCAGGGAAGCGCCCTCTGGCTCTATCCCAGCCAAGCCCTCCAACCTTTACAACTCCAGCCTTTAAGCCCTGCTGGTTGCAAAATCTCATGAAATTCAGCTCCTCTTGCTTCAGTAGCCAATGGCTTTGGGGAAACGTTCAACTTGTCTCCTGACACTCATCTCCTAGAACTTCTCTCTCTCACACGGTTCTCCGTGACTGCAGCTCCCTCCCCTCTGCAGCAGCCAGGATCCCTTCCCTCCCACCCCAAACCACATCTCCATGCTTCCTACCTTCTTCTTGTGGCCTTTTCTCCCCCTTTAGTTGTGGAGTTTGCTCTGCCAGTCTTCAGGTTGATTTCTGGGGTATTTAGGATGACCTGAGAGTTATGTGTTCCTATGAGCCCAGGGTCCTCCTCCTCCCATGCCATCTTTCCCTGCTCTTCCAACACAGGAAGTCCTTACCATGGCGGCTTCGTGCCAGCCACCCTTCCCCACATCCCCAGGGTGCTCCTGGCCAGAGGCAGCACAGGACAATCCCTCAACTGGTCATGCTGAACTCCTTACTCTGTAAGTCTCACCACATCACACAGATCTGGGTTTTTTTTGGAAGCCAGTTCCAGTCACAGTGGTGGATAAGGGATAGGGATGAGGGCTAGAGAGATTGAGCCTCTGTCGGGCATTAGGAGAGAACATCTAGAGCCCACACGCTGGGACTAGGAGTAAGGTAAGACCAGTTTTTGTGATCCTCTCTCTCTGTCTCTTATAGGATGGCTGTTCCATAAGATCAAGACTGAGTCCCCTCCCTTCTCCCACTTTACCAATGCCTGGTCTCATGGGGTTAGTTTTGAGCCCAACACTATGGCATCATCAACCTCCTCAGCTCCTCGCTCCCGGTCCAGGAAGCCTCTGGGCAAGATGGCTGGTGAGTGGAAATAGACTCCTAATTGTGTTCTTGTTCACAGCTATGAGTGTTAGCGAGGTGGAAGGCTGCCTGGGCCAAATGCAGCAGGAAATGCTAGGGAGGCTGAAGATAGAGGCCTCCTGCCTTGACCTCAGAGCCCAGAAGCTTTGTGGTGAGTGAGGAGAGAGGCACGCATCATAGAACATTCAGTCCTATGGGCTCACAGCTTTTGCATGCGTGCTGGGCTCATTTCCTAGCCTGGAAACCATTGTGCTGAGTACCTACCATCATGTTTCTGTCATCTAAGTCTTTCAGAACCTATCAGAAGAAGGAGCCAGGCAGAGTGAGAAAACAAATCTCCAGAACATTAAACTTTCTGTCCCTATGAAAAGCTGGAGGGGTGCCTGGGTGGCTCAGTTGGTTGAGCGTCTCCCTTCGGCTTAGGTCATGATCTCGCAGTTTGCAAGTTTGAGCCCCACGTTGGGCCACAGCTCAGAGCCTGGAGCTTGCTTCAGATTCTGTGTCTCCTGCTCTCTCTGTCCCTTCCCTGCTCTTGCTCTGTCTCTCAAAAATAAACAAACATTAAAAAATAATTTTTTTTAAAGAGTCTGGAGAAGCTGAGCTGAAATCATTATGGAATACTTACAATATCCCAGACACGGCATTATCTCCATTAATCTTCAACAGCAATTAAAATGAACCCATTTTCCAGGTGAGGAAATGGAGACAGAGACTGACTTGCGTAGGGTCATGTAGAAAGCAAGCAGTAGGTCCACAATCAAATCTACGCCTGGCTCCGAAGTGTAGGTTGTGAATCACTAAGCTCTCTGCTCTTCAGGAGCTCTGAGTAGTAATCCTCTCCCATGCTTTTGTTTTACCACTTAGCAACAACACTCTGGGATTCCTCCGGGCCAGACAGATGCCAATCCCTCCCCTCTTTCCCTCCCATAACGGGTTGCCCACCTTAATCTAAATCCACCTCCCCTCAGTGCAGAGAGTGGGTTTGGGAACTGATTGATTCTTCCCAGCTTAACACAGCTCTACTTACAGACTAGCAGCAGACGGTTGGCTAGTCAGCGCTAGCGGGAAGTTCTGGGTAGCGTAAGTGGAGGGTACCAGAAATCGAAGGGCCTGGAATAGGGCAAAGCCATCTTTGCTAATCAGGTGGGTGAAACAGAGTTATTTCCTTTCCCTTTTTAATTTTCATATTGTTGTTATACAAAGGATTTTTTTTAATTTAGTTATTGAAGTATAATTAACATACATTATATTAGTTTCAAGTATACAACATAATGATTCAATATTTGTACATATTGCGAAACGATCACCAGAAGTCTCGTTAACATCCATTACCAGTGATAATTACAGAACTTTTCTTCTTGTGATGAGAACTTTTAAGGTTTCCTCTCTTGGCAACTTTCAAATATGGAAGACAGTATTATTCACTAGTCGGCATGCCGTTCATTACATTCTCATGACTTATAAAAGAGCCAGAGTTTTCGTGACTTCCAAAACGTTTGAAGATAATGGGACCTTAAAGCCAGTCCTGCAGGATGTACGAAATAGAGCAGTAGGTCTCTGAGAGCAATGTGGCACAGTGGCCAGAGCAGGGCGCTGGGCTGGGCTCTGTCCAGGGCAGCCTGGTGAGAATACCAAGCCTGAGTGGTGTTTCTCTCCCCACAGACTGGTTCAGGCAGGCCCTGTCGAAGAAGCCCAAGAAGATACTGGAATCCTCAGACGGCCCCTCCAGTGACGTCTCACAGCCGAGCTCCCAGGACCACCCCCCACGCCTGGGCCTCAGCTCAACCTCGTCTCCAACACACGTGGTCGCCAGCAGCAGTGGCAGCAGCAGCGGCAGCAGCGGCCGCTGGAGCAAGGACTACGATGTCTGTGTGTGCCACAGCGAGGAGGACCTGGCAGCCGCCCAGGAGCTGGTCTCCTACCTAGAAGGCAGCACTGCCAGCCTGCGCTGCTTCCTGCAGCTGCGGGATGCAACCCCAGGCGGCGCCATCGTGTCCGAGCTGTGCCAGGCACTGAGCAACAGTCACTGCCGCGTGCTGCTCATCACCCCAGGCTTCCTGCAGGACCCGTGGTGCAAGTACCAGATGCTGCAGGCCCTGAGTGAGGCTCCCGGGGCGGAGGGCCGCACCATCCCCCTGATGTCAGGCCTCGCCAGAGCCGCCTACCCCGCTGAGCTCCGGTTCATGTACTTCGTGGACGGCCGGGGCCCCGACGGTGGCTTTCGCCAAGTCAAGGAAGCTGTCATGCGTTGTAAGCTATTAGGGGTAAGGGAGAATGGGAAGGTGGCTTCAGCCACAGCATCTGATCGGCTTCGGCTTTTAGGAGACAGTCACTGTAGCCCAGTAGCTCAAGATGCAGGCTGTGGAAAAGGCTGGAAGTTATTCCAAGTCCTCTGTACTTGGGTTTCCCCACTGGTAAAGTGAGGACAGTATATACCTAAAGGAGTATATACACTAAACAAGTGTTCAGACTATGGCCTGGCGCATGTAAAGTACTCATAACGGGCAGGGCCTAGCACCTGTCAAGTCTTCAGAAAATAGCCATTATCATTATAGGTATTAATAGTAGTAGGTATTAATGGTTTCTCTCTCTGAAGTCACGTTGGAGATGTTCCCCCAGGCCCAGGAAAATGCCAGGAGGGCCAGTGGTACAAAAAAATAGGAAAGAATTGTGTATCTGGGTGTGGGGACTTGCTATTATGGTGGGTTTGGAAAGTGAAATAGATAAAAGGTAGAAGTGGCAGGACCCACTGCGGGAAACAGATGCTGGGGTCTGGGAAGGGTGACAAGCCCTGCCATTCTGTTTGGTCTCTTTCAGATCTGCAGACCATCAGCTGACACTGCTATCACCACGGGACCCAGAAAGTTGGAGCAAAGCCGGAAATCGAGTTAGAGAGCCCAGGGTCTCACAGGGTCTTGGATTCCGGCAGCTGTGACGAGGTGTAAGGAACCAGTCTGTAGCACTTTGTATGTGATCCTGGGCTCAGATTGCCCATCAGGCACCCGTTACCAGGGACTCCCCCACGAAGGCCATGGGGAAGCTGGGGACTCCCCCCGAGGAAGGCATGAGGAAACTGGGGACTCCCCAGGAAGGCCATGGGGAAGCCAGAAATTGTAGGTGGTGGGAGGTGCTGATACCATGATGATCACCAGTGTTTTGCCTCCGGCCCAACTGGACACATGAAGCCCCGGCACATGCCTACATCTCCCCCTGGAAAGGTCACTTACCTGATTCATGGGCTAGAAGCCTACACCACATGCTTCAGAGGGGATGGTGTCCCCAGTTGCCTGGCATCAGGAGAAAGCAACAGGTACCGATCCTTCACACTCACACTACTGCCCTTCTCTTTCCCAGGGACGTTGTTCACTTCAGAAATCTACACGAAAGATGCATTCAGCGCTGTCCTGAATTTTTATTGCACGTGTCATTAAGACACATCTAGAAACCAGTCTGAATAGACAGGAGGTGGCAGGGAGCAGCAGGGGTGGAGGCAAGGAGAAGCTCAGACCCTGCACCTGGGTCAGAAGCCCACCCACCGATGCTCTGACTCATGGGGGCCTCATCAAAGGTCTGACTAGAAGCCAAGCTTTTACAAGCTTCTTTACGTCTGCACTGAGAGAGATGAGCTGTCTTCTTCCGGCAGATGACTGTGGGCCTTGTAGGACAAGGTTTCATTCACCTGTTCTCAATAAGTCTGTTTTTGAACCAAAATGAATTTCGAATACATTCCCCTGATGTGTACTTTTGTGCCACTCCTCTCACTTCTCCCTACCACGTCCCCTCCTTTTACTGGAAAAATTCATATATATATATATATATATATATATATATATATACACACACACACACACACACATATATATACGTATATATATGTGAGATATAATTAATATATTAACATTAGTTTCAGGTATAAAACATGATTTGACATTTGTATATATTGTGAAAACATTTTCTATTTTCATTATGCATTATTTTATTACGTACAAAAAGACTCAAGAATATAATGTACACTCCTGTATATTCCACTCAGCTTAAGAAGCCCAACCTTACAATCTCGATGGTACTCCCTTTGTGCCTTTAATTACATTCTCCTCCCTTTTCCCATCAGAAGCAATCACCCTTCTGAATTTTGAATTCATCATTGTTAGCTTTTCACGTATACATCCCTGAGAACATATTTACTTTTACATGGTTTTGTACTGTATCTAATGGTATTATAATGTTCGTATTCTACAAATTCTTTTTTTTTTTAACCATGTTAAGATTTATCCATGTGGATGCATGTAACTAACACCAGGAACTTCACTATGGTTCTATTATGTAAACATACCATGATTTAGTCACACATTCCTTTACAAACAGACATTTGGTTGTTTGCCATTTGTTGCTAGTAAAAACAATGAGTTTATGAACATTTTTGTGCGTGTTTCCATGAGCAAGATTTTCTAGGACTTAGCCTAGATGGGGAACAGCTGGGTAGTAAATACACATCTTCAATTTCGGTAGAAAATGCCAAATTTTCTTCCAAATTGGTTGTGTCAGTGTATGTTCCCACCATTAGTGTGTGAGATTTCCCACTTTTTCATGTTCTTACTAACACTTAGAATTATCGGATTGGAAAATGTTTGTTGACCTGGTGGGTGAAAACTGGTATCCTATTCTTTTCTTCTTTTTAAACTGTTTTGGTGTGTGTGTGTGAGAAATTCTTTGTATGTCATAAACCGAAGAGAAAAATTTGACCAATACCCATATACCCATCACCTGGCTTCAACAATTACCAACTCAGAGCTAAGCTGATATCAACAATCACCCCACTCAGTCCCTCCCCACCAGGTCCCTTTGAAGCAAATCCCAGGCATTATTTTATTCCTACATATCAAACTATGTATCTTTTTAGAAGTTTTCCAAAAAAATGTATCTTTTAAAGAACAGAATGCTTTATTTTTTAATATAAAACCTTTTACCTATTACTTTGTAGTCTGTGTTTTTGTATCTAATTTAGGAAATCCTTCCCTATTCCTGTATTTTCTTCTGGAGCTATTTCACATTTAGGTCTTTAATCCACCAGGATGCTTTGTTTGGGTTTTTGTTGTTGTTCTGGGCTTATAAGTCAAAGGTCCAATTTCTTTTTCCCATTTGAATGGCCATTCTTTACTGACTACGAGTCTGTCCTTTCCTCCCACTGATTGTGATGTCACTGCTGTCATTATATTATCATGTGTGGGGGGTCTCTTCTGTGTGTTTGTGAATCCCTGCATCAGTGGCACACTGGCTCACTTACTATGGTTTTTAAGGAAGTCACAGGTCACCTGGGTGGCTCAGTCGGTTAAGCGTCTGACTTCAGCTCAGGTCATGATCTCACGGTTTGTGAGTTTGAGCCCCCCATCGGGCTCTGTACTGACAGTGTGGAGCCTGCTTAGGATTCTCTGTCTCCCTCTCTCTCTCTCTCTCTCTGACCTTCCCCCAACTCATGCTCTTTCTCTCTCTCTCTCAAAAATAAAATAAGTAAACATTTTAAAAAATTCTTGATGTCTATTAGTTTTTTTACTAGGCTTATACTGAGCTGAGAGATTCATTTGGGAAGAACTGATTTTTCTTACATTGAATTTTTCTCTCCATAAAAATGGTGTGTCTCCATTATCAATCTCTTTAAATGTCTTTCAATAAAAGTTTATAATCTTTTCCATTTTGGTCACTTTTACTAGATTTATTCCTTAGTACTTCATATTTCCTGTTGCCATTGTAAATGGTATTTTTATATTTTTTATCTATTACCAATAGGAAGGATCACAATTATTTTGCATATTGATCTAATAAGCAACCTGCTGAACTACTTATAAGACCATAGACTTTGCTGGGTTTCTATAAAGACAACCATATAGTTTGCAAAAGAGAAAAGCTTTAGTTCCTTGTCTTTCTGTGCCGCCTAGGATAACCAGCAAAGTGTTGAAAGTGACAATAGCGGCCATCTTTGTCTCACTTATGCTTTTGTTTTCATTTATTTTTAAATGTTTATTTATTTTTGAGAGAGCATGAGCGGGGAAGGTGCAGAGAGAGAGGGGGACAGAGAATCCGAGGCAGGCTCTGCCCTGACAGCAGAGAGCCTTATGCAGGGCTTGCACTCATGAACCGTGAGATCATGACCTGAGTGGAAGTTGGACGCTTAACCAACTAAGCCACCTAGGTGCCCTTGCTTGTTCTCTTTGAAGGAGGCTCCATGCCCAACATGGGGCTTGAACTCATGAGCCTGAGGTGAAGAGTTGCATGCTCTACTAACCAAGCCAGCCAGGTGCCCCTAACATTAGACTTTCAAATGTTAAGCCAGCCTTGTATTCCTGGGGTAAACTCAATTTGGCCATGATGAATACAATATCTTTGTTATAAGTCACAGGTTTCAGATTGCTAACATTTTCTTTAGAGTTTTCTATCTGTTCACATGTACAATAGGCCCATAATTGTCTTTTCTTATATTAACCCTCTCTGGTTGTGTTACCAAGGTTACACCAGCTTTGTAAAATAGTTGGGGAATAGATGAAATGGGTGAAGGGGATTAAGAGGTGCAATTGCCAGTTATAAAATAAAAGAGACCCAGGGATATAATGTAAGGCATAGGCAATACAGTCCATAACATTGTTAACAACTTTGCATGGTGACAGGTGGTAACTAGACTTACAGTGGTGACCATTTTATAACGTATATAAATATCAAATCACTTTGTTGTACACCTGAAGCTAATACGATATTGTATGTTAATCATTCATTTAAAAGATAGCTGGGGAGTGGTCCCTTTTTTCTATTCATTAAGAGTTTAAGCTTGGAATTTATTAGTCCTTCAGTGTTCAGTAACCTCATCTGTCAATCGATTCGGGCCTAGCATTTTCTTTTTTAAAAAAATTGTTAATGTTCATTTTTGAGAGAAAAAGTGTGAGTGGGGGAGGGGCGGAGTGAAAGGGAGACAGAGAATCTGAAGAAGGCTCTGAGCTGTCAGCACAAAGCCTGATGCGCGGCTCAAACCCACAAACCGTGAGATCATGACCTGAGCTGAAGTCCGACACTCAACCGACTGAGCCATCCAGGTGCCCCCAGGCCTAGCATTTTCTTTATGGGAAGATTTAAAACCCCAATTTCAATGTCTTAAAGAGTTATAGATCTATTTAGATTTTCCGTTTCTTCTGGAGTCAATTTGGCATAGAGTAAAACAGTAAATGAAAAATACAAGACCAGCTTGAATAAGTTTTCAATTTCAATTTCCTGGACCAAGTAGACAGAACAAATCTGAATTCTAAACCTGCATGAAGACTGGCCTGTGGTTATGAATATTCAGGGGATTTTTTTTCTTCCCACCACATCCAGATGTCGAGGCAGATAAATTTAAGTATCTCGTCTCCTTTAGGGGGACAATTTTTATTTAGTTTTTAATAGTTGGCCCTTTCACTGAGGTGGTGGACCTTAGAGATTTTGGCTCTAAGGGAAATGCTCTCTTCCAAGCCCCCAGGTCTTGTCTTCTGTGCCTTAAACATCACATTGAAAGCCCAAGGCTCTAGATTTCCAGAAATAACCAATCACTCTTAGAACTTAAGCTTCAGTGTCCACTTACCATCTTATAGATTCATGTTCCCACATTTTTCGTTGCTGAAAATTTTATTAAGACAGCAGCAATGTAACCAAATGGATGTTTTAAATTTTGCACCCAGGTGTTATTAGCTGACCTGTTTTTAGGATATTTTGTCTATCATAATGCATGAAATGGAAACGTCTAGTCTTTTTTTTTTAGTTTTTTTTAATGTTTTATTTATTTTTGAGACGGAGAGAGACAAAGCATGAGCAGGGGAGGGGCAGAGAGAGAGGGAGACACGGAATCCGAAGCAGGCTCCGGGCTCTGAGCTGTCAGCACAGAGCCCGACTCGGGGCTCGAACTCACGGACCCTGAGATCATGACCTGAGCTGAAGTCGGACGCTCAACCGACTGAGCCACCCAGGCGCCCTAAAATGTCTAGTCTTTATTTTATTTATTTATAAAAAAAATTTTTTTTTCAACTTTTATTTATTTTTGGGACAGAGAGAGACAGAGCACGAACGGGGGAGGGGCAGAGAGAGAGGGAGATACAGAATCAGAAACAGGCTCCAGGCTCCGAGCCATCAGCCCAGAGCCTGACGCGGGGCTCGAACTCACGGACCGCGAGATCGTGACCTGGCTGAAGTCGGACGCTTAACCGACTGCGCCACCCAGGCGCCCCTGTCTAGTCTTTAAAATAAAAAAAAAAAAAAAGACTTTGGAGAGGTTTTGAACTTTCTCAACAAGACTGAAGGACTGATGCTTATAGACAGATGAGGGCTTTCCAGTAATAACCTTTTAATACAGCAGTTAAACCTTCTGTTACGGTAGAAACAATCCATATCTGTGCTAGCCAATGTTGTAGCCAGTAGTCATAAGAGGCTATCAGGCACTTGAAACACGGCTGTATGACAGGGGAATTGAAATTTTAATTTATCTCAATCCAGTTAATTTAAATGTAACTATCTACATATGGCTAATGGCTATTAGGTGGGACAGTGCAACGCCTTCTAATGTTTACAAACAAGAGGATCTAAAAAATCATCAATAGACAAATGCCTGTGCGCCAAGCGAAGACATGTGCTGCCACCACAAAGGTCTGCTGCACTCTGCTGTCTGGTATTCTAATCGGTCCTTTGACGGATGAGGCTTCCTAGAAGTTCATTCTTTCCTTCAGCCAGGACTTGTAGGAGTGGAATTCTAACCTTAATGGATATTTAAATCAAAATCACATTGGTGTTGATGAATTTGCTTCTAATGAATAAACCTCTCTAAAACTTCATTTTATATTTCTCCTTTGCTTGGGGCACCTGGGTGGCTCAGTCAGTTAAGGGGCTGACTTCGACTCTTGCTGTCCATGAGTTCGAGCCCCATGTTGGGCTCTGTGCTGACAGCTCAGAGCCTGGAGTTTGCTTCGAATTCTGTGTCTCCGTCTCTCTCTGCCCCTCCCCTGCTCATACTCTGTCTCTCTCAAATATAAATAAACATTTAAAAAATATATATATGTGTGTGTGTGTGTGTGTGTGTATATATATATATGTGTGTGTGTGTGTGTATATATATATCTTCTTTGCTCACTACATTCCAGCCACAAGAGCCATATTTGTTTCCAAAAAAATGTCAAGTTCATTACCGCTTTAGGGTCTTCAGCATCTGACATCTCTTCCTGAAATACACTTTCCCTGGTCACTTCACATGGCTGGTTCCTTCTCATCATTCCAGTCTCAGCTCAATGTCACCTCCTAAGAAGCCACCCCTGAACAACTTATCTCCTCCCTATCCCCAGGCTCTATCACATTGTCCTGTTTTATTCTATAAATAACACTCAATCATCTACAATTATCATATTTATTTACCTCATCTCCATTTGAATATGAATTCTATGAAAGTAGAGATCTCCCCTGTCTTGTTCAAGATACACAGTGTCTGGCACACAGAAAATGGAAGCCTAGAGAGGGTAAGTGACTTTCCCAAAGTCGCACACAGCTGGTCAGTGCTGGAGCCAGACTTCATGGCTCCCAATTCAGGGCTCTTTTTGTTAAAACATAGCTGACCTTCTTTTGCTCTGGTCTTGCAGACAGTTTATGACTTCTGATTTTATATTCCGAGAAGGTGGGGATGTCATCCAGGAAACTTGTGAACAAGCAGCATATGTTTTTGGTTGAAGATAATTATTCCAGATCCTAAGACTCCCTTACTAATGGTCTCTACTTCACAGAACAATTAGACTTTTCTCCAACTCATAATAGTATTTCTGGTAGAAATAACCCCAAACCAAACTGTCATTGACATACAGAATACTGTTATTGACTGATTGGAAATTGCAAAAATTGCCTCCCCCATTAGATTTGTCTGAAAAAAAAAAACAAACCTCAAAATAAAACTGACATTAGCGAAAACACAATTTTTGATGGACTATTTGATAAAATTTCTGTCAAATTATCTAATCCATCAAATGGACCAGCCAGAAATAACAGCTACAAAGGAAACTTACAAAGGGAGAAATGGATGGTTCAGTTGGTTAAGCAACCGACTTCCGCTCAGGTCATGATCTCTTGGTCTGTGAGTTCGAGCTCCGCGTGGGGCTCTGTGCTGACAGCTCAGAGCCTGGAGCCTGCTTGGGATTCTGTGTCTCCCTCTCTCTCTGCCCCTCCCCAGCTTGTGCACGCGCTCTGTCTCAAAAACAAATACACATTTAAAAAAATTTAAAAAGGGAGAAATTATAAGTGAAAATTTTATATGGCAAAAAAAAAGTAAAGAAAAGAAATTCTGATAGATGATTCATATTCTAGCTGCAAATCACATCTCTAGAATAGCATAGCAGATTTACGGGCAAACTAGGTAACACAGGAGGCAGAAGCCCCTAGCCTGGTAGAAAAGAAGATGGTGGACATGCATTTCTGCCCTGTTCACTTACCTTTCTTTTCAGCACTGAGTAAGATGAAAATTTCTGTGAAATGAAAATGGGTGGAAAATGGGTGAAAAATGGAAATGGTTTAATGGCTCTCCTATCGAAAATCGACCAAGAAGTACGATTGGCTCAACAGCTCTGTTTCAGAAACATTCCTTCCACGCTACGCAATGTTGGCATAATTCTCAATAAAAACGTCAGTATCCAACCCACGGTGTGTCAGGTGTCAAAGCACCCACAGAGTCCAAAGGGTGTTTTCTAGCTCTGGCACCCGGGGCGGCGAGTGCCCCCTCCTCTGCAGCATCATTAGCCGGCCTGGTTAGGGACTCGCTGTCTCCTTTCTCTTCCCTCAGCACCAGGCTCAACTCGGACCGGTCAGCGCGAGGGGACAAAAGCCAGCAGCCTTAATTTAAAACGCTCCTTGCAGACAGATCACACGAACCAGCGCTCCGAGGTTCCCTAGGGCCGGGACCATGGCTGGCTTCCTCGCGGAGCACTTCGGGAGTTGTAGTCGTCACGCCCTCGCGGAAGAGACAAGCTGCGGCGGCCTCTGCGCTGAGAAGGGCGGGGCCGCGGCTGGGGTTTGCGCAGGCGCACAGCTCCAACCGGGAAGCATGGCGGACCTAGCGACTCAACCGAGCAAGAGAAAGCGCGAACTGGACGCCGAGGAGGCGGAAGCTGCCAGCACAGAGGCAAAGGAAGCGGGCGTTGAGAATGGTACCTCCGCTCCTGTGCGCTTACCATTCTCCGGCTTTAGAGTGAAAAAAGTGCTGCGGGAGTCCGCGCGGGACAAAATCATTTTTCTCCATGGGAAGGTACCATTAGGCAACCCTGGGTCGGAGTGAGCCAATCAATCATCGCCTTGGAGACGGATTTTTTTTTTTTTTTTTAAACCCGAGCTCAGCCGGAAAATACCAATCGCACTCCTGGAGGCGGGGGGGAAAAGTGTACCACTAGATTGTGTGTGTGGGGGGGGAGCTACGGGAGACAAGTCTACTCGTAGAATCAAGGAAATCAACAGGCGTAGGGTTTTCTTAATAACTCCTTTACCAGAAGTAACTAACACTTGTATAAAAATCACGTGTCGAGTTCTCCAAGCCAGTCATCCTGTATTCTCTGAACGAATTTAGAGGTGCTAGGAACGCAGTGTTGCTGGATCATCTGTGGAACGACGTAGAGACTGTAGGAGATAGGATCCCAGGTGTGCAGGATTTCAGACCTAACAGAGGAGACAGTTTATTAAACTGCGAATTCAGTTGCACATATCATGCACTGACAGCACTGAGCTAGGTGCTGGGGATGTAGAGATGTAAGTTACTATCCCTGATTTTGAGAATGCAGAATATCTGGTAGATAGCTGTCCCTAATACCATGTGCTCAGCTCTACAGAAGGGACTGAGAAGAGACTGGAGACCATCCTGGGAACTAGTGAGGAGGCCCAGCCAAGGGTAGGTTACTAGGATTCCTCAGAACCCCTAGCAGGAGCTCTCATTTGGGGAGGATCAGGGGGACCTTGGCCTGGGCTACCATGCCTCTCTGTGTCTTATTTTGTTTTGTTTTTTTACAAAGGTTCTGTCTAGTTCTCTCAACTCCACCTGTCTTCAGTCTGCAGCACTTGCTGAAGATTTTAGCCATAAGAACCTTTGAGGTAGGAGTTAACTGGGATACCCAGATTCTAGTTTCTCTCTCTCTCTCTTTTAATGCTTATTTATTATTTCTGAGAGAGTGTTTGCAAGAACGCTCAAGAGAGCTGGGGAGGGGCAGAGAGAGAGAGAGAGAGAGAGAGAGAGAGAATCCTAAGCAGGCTCTGCGCTGTCAGCTCAGAGCCCACCGCAGAGCTCGAACTCATCAACAGTGAGATCGTGGCCTGAGCCAAAATCAAGAGTCGGTCGCTTAACTGACTGAGCCACCCAGGCACCCCTCTAGTTTCTTTTTTCAACACTGACTGTCCATGTGACCTTGGGCAAGTCACTTAATCTCTCTAGACATATTTCTTCATCTGTGCAATGGGGAGAATTTGACAAAGGCCCTCCAAGTCTGAAGCAGAAGAAAGTAGAGAAGTTTTGCATCTTTGAGAAGAAAGATGTGAATGCACAGGCATTTGGGTTAATGAGATGCCTGCTCTGGGAGAAGGAACGGGAGGCCCCAGAGCTACTGTTTCTGTTTCTGGGCTCACCGATGGTGTCTCTGCCTCCAGGTAAATGAGGCCTCTGGGGACGGGGATGGAGAGGATGCCATTGTGATCCTGGAGAAGACACCATTTCAGGTGGAGCAGGTGGCCCCGCTCCTGATGGGCAGCCCTGAGCTCCAGCTGCAATTCTCCAATGATATTTACAGCACCTATCACCTGTTTCCTCCACGGCAGCTGAGTGGTAAGCAAGTGGTGTCTAAAGTGGCTTCATGTGGGGAGAGGGGTTTGGTGGGAAATTAGGGGGTGTGGTGGCTACTCTGCAAAACTGATTTGCATATGCTCGTTCAATAGTTCTCTGTGGAAGGCGGAGGAGATTTTGTGCAAACCGCCCCCGCCTCGAGACACTTGGCAATCTCTGAAGACAGTTTTGGTTGTCAGAACTGGGAAAATTGGGGAGCCGCTGGGACCTAGAGGGTAGAGGCCAGGGCTGCTCGTGAATATCCTGCGAAGCCCAGAATGGGACCTCATAACAAAGGAATGTCAGTGCTGAGGTTGGTGTAGTGTATTTTGGGGAGGTAGTGTGATTCGTGGTGTAGAATGTCTACTAATTGAATGGTAGTGGTCGTCAACACTTAGTAAACTCTTACTACTGTGCCAGCCACCATTCTAAGTGTCCTATATGTATCATTGTATTTAGTACTCAGAATAGCCCTGCTGTGATAGGACTGAGGGAACTGAGATTTTGAAAGGTTAAGTAACTTATCCAAGATCACAGCCCATGGGGGGCAGAAAAACTAAGATCTGTCAGTAGACAGAGGACTCACGCACCATGAGCAGTGTGTGGGGTGCTGCAAAGATCAGTTATTTCCCTGAAAGAACTCACTTTCTCGTCCCTGAGAAAAGGAGTGTGATCGAGGGGGATGGACTTGGGAAGGGAAGGAATTCATTGGTTAAAAGGCAGAGATTTGTTTTGGATTGCCAGGATTTTTTATTTACTAAGAAGAGGAAGAATTGATTTCAGCTTCCATGTCAAAAGCCAGGCACGATGTGGGCTTTTTGCCTTTAGCTGGTCAGGTTTAACAAGCAGCTTTGTCGGAAGCGTGAAGGACACAGGTCGACCTTGAAGGTTCCTTCCAACCAGGAAATTCTGGGATCTGCTTTGTAGCATGTGGTGGTTCTGTAATATCCTTCTATCTTTTTATTTGTCCTCCAGCATTGAGGAACAATTTGCCTTTACAGATACCCTGCCGCAGGCTTTTTGGTAGGTTTGATCTTTTCTGCACCCCCAAAAAAGGGTGCCGTTATTTGTTGTCCTTTGGTGATGCATGTGAACACTTGATGAGAAACCGGCAGACCGTTCACATCTGAAGGCAAAACAGCCTGGTCCTCCACAGAAAGCGAGCCAGATTGATGGGTGTGAGTTGATGGGAATGGACAGCTGTATTTACTTTCTCAGGAGCTGACATTTAAGCAAATGTAGTCCTCCACACGGGGTGGCAGAAGCACGACAGAAGGTTCTGTAGCCAAACACCCCTCGGGGCAGTCCCCAAACTATAGGCTCCGAGGTCATTATCCTGCTACCACCCCTTTCTCTCATCTTCCCCAGTGCCTCTCTCTCTCAGCCAAAATACAGAAGGTTCTGCTGCACAGAGAAACCCTGTGGAATGCCCAGCCTTTCCTTTTCATGTAATTTTTCCAGTACTTCTGTGATCTTGCACACAAGTGGTGGTGGCCACTGCCCTGTCTTTCTGTTTTTTGTCTTTTTTTTTTTTTTCTTCCTGAGTTAAAGACTGAAAGAGGCAGTCAGTCATCTGCTCGCTACAGGTCTTCCTCCCCACTGACAACCCCAAATGTCTCTCTGCCTCTTCTCCAGTGCTGCCCACTCCCACCTGGCAGCCTCCTGTGTTAGCTCATCCTTCGCAGGGCTCGGGGTCTTGGCAGAAACATTAGCATACATGGAGTGCATTATACTTTTATTTTCTCCCCCCAAGCTAGGCATGGTGATCAGAAGTTATAAAAATTTTTTTAGTGTTCAGAACTCCTCTCTCTCTTGTAGAGCCATACACCCTGTCCCTGGATGGTATTCTAGATCAGGATTGACAAACTTTTACTGTAAAGGACCAGGGAGGAAATATTTTAAGCTTTATGAGCCCCATAAATGGTCTCTGTCACATATTCGTCCTTTTAAAAGTTTTTTTATTGTTATCTATTTAAAAAACATTTTGTTAATGCTTATTTTTTTTTAATATGAAATTTATTGTCAAATTGGTTTCCATACAACACCCAGTGCTCATCCCAACAGGTGCCCTCCTCAATGCCCATCACCCACCCCCCATCTACCCTCAGTTTGTTCTCAGCTTTTAAGAGTCTCTTATGCTTTGGCTCCCTCCCTTTCTAACCTCTTTTTTTTTTTTTTTCTTCTTCCCCTCCTCCATAGACTTCTGTTAAGTTTCTCAGGATCCACATAAGAGTGAAAACATATGGTGTCTGTCTTTCTCTGTATGACTTATTTCACTTAGCATAACACTGTCCAGTTCCATCCACGTTGCTACAAAAGGCCATATTTCATTCTTTCTCATTGCCACGTAGTATTCCATTGTGTATATAAACCACAATTTCTTTATCCATTCATCAGTTGATCGACATTTAGGCTCTTTCCATAATTTGGCTATTGTTGAGAGTGCTGCTATAAACATTGGGGTACAAGTGCCCCTATGCATCAGCACTCCTGTATCCCTTGGGTAAATTCCTAGCAGTGCTATTGCTGGGTCATAGGGTAGGTCTATTTTTAATTTTTTGAGGAACCTCCACACTGTTTTCCAGAGCGGCTAATGCTTATTTATTTTTGAGAGAGAGACAGAGAGCACGCGAGCAGGGAAGGGGCAGAGAGAGAGGGAGAGAGAGAATCCCAAGCAGGCTCCATGCTGTCAGAGCCCGATGCAGGGCTTGGTCTCACAAACCACGGGATCATGACCTGAGCCGAAATCAAGAGTCAGATGCTTAACCGAGTAAGCCACCCAGGCGCCCCTTTTCTTTTTTTTTTTTTTAAACCACTGCTTTAAAAATGAAAATGCAATTTTCATTCAGGGTGCAGCAGCTGACGAGCCGGGTCACCTTCATAGCCACCTGACTGTGCACCTCCCACTCGCTTGCTGTGCCCGGCCCATCCTCGCCGCCCCCTTGACCCCCTGAGCTCACCCTCTCCCCACCCGCAGGCATGTTCAAGGCCAAGAATGGCCCCAAGTACACCTCCTTTTTCACGTTCACGGGCACCTTGGCCGCCATGGTCTTCAGCGCCCTGGGTGCTGCCCACGGCATGGCCAAGAGTGGCCCAGCATCGTGGCCATGTCTGTCATGCAGCCAGAACCGACCGTGAAGTCCATCATCCCCACATTGTTGCTGGTATCATCGCTATCTACGGGCTAGTGGTGGTGGTCCTTGTCGCTGATTCCCTGAATGACGGCAGCAGTCTCCAGAGGAGTTTCCTCCAGCTGGGTGCTGGCCTGAGCGGGCTGGTGGCTGTGGGGACTCTGGTGTGCATGGCATGGCCCAGCAGCCCCTGCTCTTCATGGGCATGATCCTGACCCTCATCTTCTCCAAGATGCGCGGCCCCTGCGGTCTCCTTGTTGCCCTCATCCTCCCTACAAAGTAGCCTCTCTCTGAGTGCACCAGCCACAGAAGGCGATGTCAAGACCACCCCCTCATTCCGAAACGAACAGCTTGACACGCACGCACGGGACAGCCACCCCCCCCAGTAGTCAGTCTTGTAAAAGTTCAGTGTCCTGGTGCTTGTTGTCTGCTACCCTTGGCCTGGCCCCTGCTTGCCCGGTGCCGTGGACATCCCGGCCCACTCATTACCCACCCAGGCCAGACACCCCCACTCATCTGCCCTAGAGCGCTGTGTGTAGACGGGTGAATTAAATTGTCGTTTTCTCTTCACTGGATGTTTCTTACTTAACAAAGATTTGATCTGTTCATGCGTCGTGGTGCAGCCCTGTCTCCCAACTAGGTAATCTTAGGTAGAGTGTTGGGTTGTGGGGTTACCGTTCGCTCTGAGACTCGTCGGATGGAATCCCGTCCTCCAGCTCTGGCTGCGCAGAGCCGCGGGCCAGCGTGCTGGGCCTGCAAGGCTCTCGAGCTGAGCCAAGTCCAGTAAAGTTCTCCATTGTGACTGGGGGGAAGGGAAAAAAGAAAGAAAACACCACTTTTAGCTTGCTGTATGTGGAAAAACAGGCCATGCGGTGGAGTTGACCTTTTGGCCACAGTTCGTTAACCCGATCCGGATTTTTCCCACTCCCAAGTGTGGTCTATGGACCAGCAGTATTACTGTCACCCAGGAGCTCATTAGACATGCGGAATCTCAGACCCAGCTTCAGAAGTCAGCATTAGTATCTGCATTTTAGCCAAGCCCCCAGGCGAGTCGTAGGCACATCGGACTTTGAGAAGTGCTGGTCTTTAAACACCATCTGTGTGCGGTGCTGCCTGTGTTTGTTTCTCCACCCCTGCCCTCTCCACGAACCTCAGGCTCATTGCAGTAAGCGCCTACCTGACCTCTCTCTCCGGAGCTCCCACGTAGGTAAGCTGTTTGAGACTCAGACACATAAATGTCTTTATTCATTTATTATTTATTTTAATACTCATTTATTTAAAAAAAAATTTTTTTAATGTTTTTTATTTATTTTTGAGACAGAGAGAGACAGAGCATGAGCGGGGGAGGGGCAGAGAGAGAGGGAGACACAGAATCCGAAACAGGCTCCAGGCTCTGAGCTGTCAGCACAGAGCCTGATGTGGGGCTCGAACTCACGAACTGTGAGATCATGACCTGAGCCGAAGTCGGACGCTCAACCGACTGAGCCACCCAGGCGCCCCTCATTTATTTTTGAGAGAGACGGAGAAGCAGAGCATAAGTGGGAAAGGGCAGAGAGGGAGACACAAAATGCGAAGCAGGATCCAGGCTCCGAGCTGGCAGCACAGAGCCCTATGTGGGGCTCAGACTCATGAACCGTGTGATCATGACCTGAGCCAAAGTCAGACGCTTAACCAACTGAGCCACCCAGGCACCCCATGTGCTAATGTTTTTATTTTTTATTTTTTTAATTTTGTATTAAAAAAAATTTTTTTTTAATGTTTATTTATTTTTGAGACAGAGAGAGACAGAGCATGAATGGGGGAGGGTCAGAGAGAGAGGGAGACACAGAATCCGAAGCAGGCTCCAGGCTCGGAGCTGTCAGCACAGAGCCCGACGCGGGGCTCGAACTCATGGACTGTGAGATCATAACCTGAGCCAAAGTCGGATGCTCAACCGACTGAGCCACCCAGGTGTGCCAATGTTTTTAAAAACACTTAACCCATATTAAATAATAGCCGCTATGATTATTCTCATGTGCTGCGTTCTATGCTGGTTTCTGTAACTTGCAGTGAATAGGATACCCTTTCTGTTCTGCAGTCTTGTTTGGGGAAGGACACCCTACAAGTTACTATGAAAGAGGGAAGTAAACTGAACAAGGTTTAGTCACCACCTGGATGTAGGGACAGAGGTCCTGAAATTTGGAACCATGTCAGACCCATTTCCGGTCCCCAGCAACCCGATCCATGTTAGGTGCTCAATAAATGCTGCTGGAAAATGAACCCACAAACTAACTTAGCCGGTTTTTTTTTTTTCCTATGGGCAAAGCATTCCACAGCCACAAGGTGGCGGCATTACCAAAGCATTCCCTTGGCCAGCTCCTTTGGCCTGTGTGCAGGAGCCTTCTCCGCCCCACCTCTCCAACCTCAGAGTCACCAACTGCTAACACTGCCTGTAGAGGCCTTTAGGCAGGGTTCCTGCGGCCTCAGCCCTTTGAGCCCCCTGCACAGTTGCTGCTTTGAGTTTTTCTGCCAACTCTGGCTGTTCCTCCAGACCTCCTTCCCCACAATATTGCTTGCGTAGGGAAGCCCTTCTCCCCTCAATTTCTTTCTTTCTTTCAGTCTTTTCTTTCCTTTTCTTTTCTTTTCTTTTCTTTTCTTTTCTTTTCTTTTCTTTTCTTTTCTCTTTATTTTAGAGAGAGAGGGAGAGAGCATGCGAGAAGGGGAAAGGAACAGATGGAGAGAGAGAGAATCTTAAGCAGGCTTCATGCTCAGTGTGGAGCCCAACATGGGGCTCAGTCCTATGACCCTGGGATCATTACCTGAGCCGAAATCCAGAGTCAGACACTCAACAGACTGAGCCACCCAGGCACCCCTCCCCTCGATTTCTGAGCTACCTGCTCTCTTGATTTCTTCTGTTATCTCTCTACTCATTTCTTCCCTACCAGCCTGATGATTTTTGCATTCTCCCCCTTTATCCCTTCCAAATTCTCAGCTGACTATAAGAGACTGCCCCTTTGAGCCACTCATGGCCCCCCACCCTGTTGACACAATAGAGCATGAGCGTTGGAGTTGGACGTGCTCGAGTCCTGTCCCAGTGCTAACGCTTACTTACTAGCGGTGTGGCCCAAGGCAGTGTTGTGCTGTTTCTGAGTTTTAATGTAGTGCAGAGGTTAAGAGCAAGCCTCGAGTCAGACATAATCTGTGCTGGAATCCTGGCTTTGTCCCTTTACCAGCTGTGAAGACTTGGTAAGTTTTTGTATTCATTTAACAGAGACAGAGTGCCTTGCTCATGTTTGGTGCTGTGCTAGGAATATATCGGTGAGTGCATCAGATACTCGCTCTGTCCTTGGAGTGGTAGCTGGGGGCACAGAGGCAGACAGCAAACAAGGAAACAAGTGTTACATGGCCACAGGCAGGAGAGGGGCTGGCTCTCTGCGGCCATGACGCTCCAGCCGAAACCTGCAGGATGGAAAGGAACCAGCTGTGCTAAGAGCTGGTGAGGGGGGTGGGAGAGGGTTCAGGGCACAGCATGTGTTCTGGACGAGGAAAGAGGAACAGAAAAGAGGCCATTTTGTCAGGAGCTTGAGGGGGCAGTTGATGTCTGTGGTGTGTGATACAGATGTAGTTGGGGAAGTAGCTCCAGTTATTGTTAAATTAGGTTAGTTCAGGACTGTTATGAAATAAATGACATAAAATGTTTTCGCCTCTGCCCACAAGGAGAGATACATTCTACATTGGGACCCAGTACCTGTGAATAAATGTAAGTGGATTTGAGGGACACAGAAGGTTCACACAACAGTACTTAACCCTTACTTTACCGGACAGTCACCAGTATTTCCAACTTAATTCCAGTCTTGTTTGTTTCCATTTAAATGCTGGTCTTAACTTCCTAAATTAATTTCGTCATCACAGTCATGGGTTATGGCTCATGACACAAAGCACATATGGCCCGTGACTCGCTTATCTGTGTACTTGGTAAGCGTTAGTCATTTTCTATTATTACTTTTCTACCTTTAAGATTGTATGGGCCTTAAATGGAAATAGTGTACATTAGGTGCCTGGCCCTGACCGTGGGCAGGTCTCCTTTCTTTCCCCCTGTGGCCATGTGGCAAATGTGAAGGCCGGGTAGGCCAGATGGCTGGCATCTCCATGCTTCCCTGGCCATCCATGCAGGGCAGAGCCTGGATCATCTGCTTTTCCGGCTCTCACGCTCTCATACCCGTGGCCTATCAATGGAGCCCTTTCATCAGGATCTCTGTTCTCCCTTACCTGGGGGAGAACGGGGGGGGAGATAGTAGAGAGAGGGGTGTGACTCAGAAATCCAGACTGTGTCTAAAAAGGCCAATTGTTTTCCCCGATGTAGAGCAGGGGTGTGGAATCTCAGGTTCAGAGGAGGAGAAGGCGTCTGTGTGGGAGTGAGGCCAGGGCAGGGTGTGGAGAGAACCTGGGAATCACATCGTCTTTCGGTTGCAGAGAACTCTGCATTTTAGTATTTTAGCTACAGGCACGGTTTTCCTCCCTGTGCTCCTTACAGAGGCAAAACCAGGACCCCTGGAGTCCAGAGTGAGGGCTTGTTTGGAGGGAGCATTTTAAAAACTAGCTATTCCCTTCGAGGGTTCGAGCCCTGCCTGGGGCTCTATGCTGACAGCTCAGAACCTGGAGCCTGCTTCAGATTCTGTGTTTCCCTGTCTCTCCCTCTCCCCTGCTCACGCTCTGTCTCTCTTTCTCGCAAAAATAAAAATAAATAGTAAAAAAAAAAAAAATTTTTTTTTTTAAACTAGCCATTCCCTGGTAGCATTGTTCATGATACAAAAATCTAGAAACAATCCAGTTATCAGCGAACAGTAGAATACATAAGTAAATCAAGGTGTTTTCCTACACCAGACTGCTTCTTCCAGGCAGGGGAAATGAATGAACTACAGCTATACATGTCAAGAATCTCACCATGTAGAGCCAGAAAAGCAAGACACAGAATACACAGTGTGATTCCAATTAGATAAAGTTGAAAACAAGCAGAGCTGAACCATATACTGCTTAGGGATACATGCATACGTAATAGAATTTAGAAGATAAAGAAATGATTAATGCCTGATTCAGCAAAGTGATTATCGCTGGTGGAGGCAGGGCAGAAAGGATGTCAAAAGTCTGGTAAGGCTCTGTTTCTTGGACTGCACGCTCCATGCACGGGTGTTCTTTTGTTTTATTTTAGGTCTTCAAATGGTACCTATTTTTTTTTTTTAATTTTTTTTTTTAATGTTTATTTACTTTTGAGAGAGACAGAGACAGAATGCGAGTGGGTTAGGGGCAGAGAGAGAGAGTGACACAGAAGCAGAAGCAGGCTCCAGGGTCTGAGCTGTCAGCACAGAGCCTGATGCGGGGCTCGAACTCACGAGCTGTGAGATCATGACCTAAGCTGAAGTCGGAATCTCAACCGACTGAGCCACCCAGGTGCCCCAAATGGTACCTATTTTTATATTTATTTTTATTTTTATTTTATTTTATTTTATTTTATTTTATTTTATTTTATTTTATTTTATTTGTTTAGAAGTTTTTTTAACGTTTATTTATTATTAAGAGACAGAGCGTGAACAGGGGAGGGGCAGAGAGAGAGGGAGACACAGAATCGGAAGCAGGCTCCAGGCTCCGAGCCGTCAGCACAGAGCCTGACGTGGGGCTCGAACTCACAGACCGCAAGATCATGACCTGAGCTGAAGTTGGACGCTTCACCGACTGAGCCACCCAGGCGCCCCTTATATTTATGTACATATACACACGTGTATAAATGTGTGCATATGTGTACACCTGTTGTTTTACACGTGTGTGTAACAGCTGCTGTTAGCTGTTGTCATATAACGTATTGGCCAATAAAACGTAAGAAAAACTAGTAGGTCCTTAGAAGAACTAAGAACACTCCCCCATTACATTTTAGGGCTCTGCTTTCATTCTCAAATTTGGTTTCTAGACATTGTTGCTGAAATTAAGTGTTTGATTAAAGCCCCCCTCCTCTGGGTTTTGGGCACTAGACTTCTGTCCTTCTCTCTGGAGCAGAGAAGTGGCAGAGCCTAGCTCTTTTGTCTCTTGTGGACAGGGGAGCCCGTGCTGTGCTGGAGCATGTGCCAGGACGGTGCCGGCCCCGGCAGAAGAGGGCAATGTGGGGAGGTCCTCCAGCACCTGGAAGAGAAGGCTTGGTACCAGGCTCCGTGGGCTCTACTCCAGCACATGCTGGCACAGGCCTGTCGCTCCCTCCTCTGTGGGTGTCCTCGGCAGGCCTCCCGTTGCAGCTGAGCTGAACGACCAGAGTTCTGTGAGCAGTGACCCACAGGGAAAGTCTCACCAGACGGGTTTCCACCTGAGCGGGGGTGTTGAAGAGCCCCATGCCGGGAGGTGACACCAGCGCAAGTCATGGAATTGCCCTGGGACTCAGTTTCTCTGAAAGAAAAACGAGGAATCCAATAGCTGGCTAGCCCACCTCAGTGGACTTCTGTATCATATGAGATCGTGGAACCACAGTCTCTCAGGTTTGAATGGAACTCGACGTTTATTTAGTAATGTGATTCTTAACTGGAACTTTTCATCAGGATTGCTTAAAGAGCTTTCTCGAATACAAATCTGGACCTACTGAATAAACCTCTGTGGTGGGATTAGGCCATTTATCACAGTCATACAGTCCCATGGTCAGCTCATCAGATAGCCCTGAGGGGCTTATCTACATGGCCAGGAACAGGCTCTTATACTACTCTGCCCCACCCTGGTCCTGCTTTCCAGAAGCAACTACCATGAAGAGAATTTATGGGTTTGGTGCTTCTGGTAATTTCCTCCAAACACTTAGCTGAAAAATAAGGTCATACAACTTCTTGATTTGTACAATTTTGACCCTATCAGTCCTCCACAGTGGAAATTGAGAGGTTTAGGCTTCTTTATACTCTCCTTGCCCTGTCTCCCCTCTCCTTCCAATATTTATGTTTATATTATTGCTTTTAGAGTCTTAAAAAATTGCCTCTGGAATCGTACACATACTGAAACCTGTAGCCCTGCGTCCCTTTGTCACTCTGTCGGGTAAGAACACCCATGCCTCTGGCCTTTGCTGTCTCCCAGCTTCTCTGTCAGCCATGCTTGTACTTCACACTGTCACGGTATTTTCTGTTGCATGATTGTAATCAGGTCTTGTGTGTTTTCTCTGATTCTGAGTTGCCAGACAGTCTGGTGGCCAGTTTAATGTGTGCCACACACTCACACAGAGTGTGTTAGGGCTCTGGTTCCTCTCCTACCTGCCCTGTGCAGTGGACCCTCATGCCCCCGGGATGTGTCTGATGTATAGGTCAAACAGATTCTCTGTTCTCACATCCCAACACGTTCTTCCAAGTCATGCTGTTTTTAGTTTATTTCCTATTTGAACCATTATTTTATGCTTTTCCTTTTTCATTTCATAAAGTTTCTAGTTGTCCTGCCCCCCCCCCCTCTTTTTTTTGACTTGTGGCAGGAAGAAGCCTGAGCCTTTACTCTGTTTTTGAAATTATCCAGCTACTGGTTTGATGATTCATTACATGATAAGTCCTTCCTTCCTGGAAATGTTGCTTCCAGAATACTCTTTCCTGCTCCTCCAATCTGGACAGTTGATGCTTTCAGCATGCTGCATGGCTGTCAACTTGAGACTTCCTTTCACAGCTCTTCTGAGTTAGATACAATGTTTTCTGGATTTGATGTCTTTCTCTCTGGTTTTAGTCTCTTGTTTAGCTAAAGTGTAGTCTTTAAGTACTTCCTCAGAAAGAACACATGAAAGGTAAACCTTGAATCCTTCATTTTGCCCTCACTCTTGATTGATGCGTGGCTGAATACAGAATTTAAATTTCTTTCCCTCAAAACATTGGAGACACTGATCTGTTGACTTCAAGCATCCATTGTTGTTAACAAGACATCTGATGCCAGTTCGATTTTCACTTCCTTACAATTAACTTGGTTTTGCATTTTCATTCTTCTTTTTTTCCCCCCTGCTTTGTCAGTTTCCTTTTCTGGAGCTTATGTTAGTATGCTCTGTTTATCTTAGGTGTACTGAAATACGTAAGGCCGTGTTGAGGTTGGATTTTTTTTTTTTTTCATTCATTGTGCTCGGTACTTTTGGACCCTTTTGATTTAAAGGCTTATGTCATTCTTCCGCTCTGTACATTTTTTTTCCGTTATTTCTTTGATGATTTCCTTCCCTGTTTCCTTTATTTTCCTCTTACTGGAAACCCTCTTAGGTGTGAGACTCCTAGAGTGATCCTGTGTATTGCTCCTGTGTTCTCCCGCTTTTCCCATCTAGGTCTTTTCTTTTTACAGGCCAGTAGATTGTCTTAACTTTATCTTCCAGACCTCCTGGTGGAGGTCTTAATTTGGCAGTCATATTTTTAATTTTCTTCCTTCTGATTCTCTGTTTCATTTTCTTAGCATCTTGCTCTGGCTTTACAGGGTCCAAACTGGGTTGACTTTCTCTGACCCACTAATTAGAATAGTTTTCAGAATTATCTCTTGACCCTTCCCTGATCTCATTTCCTCTGGGATCTGGTTCTGGTTGTTTATTTTGGCCATTCTTTTTCAGGCTGCTGGTTTTCTCTTAACGTCTGGTGAACGTTAGCTCATCGATGTTTACAAATGAAGAAGCAGGCTGATAGTCTAGTGAGTTGATATGGGCTTTGTCTGCTATCCACTTGGTAGGTCTATTTCCACAACAGGCCTCTCCTGGATGAGTGTCTGGCCCATTGCCGTGCGGATGGGGAGCGGGCCTTTTCGGCTGGCTGGCTGGCCATGCCTCAGGGTGCAGTTTGAGTGGCATTCCAGACGTACCAGCACACGCTCTGGAGCCCTCAACGCTCTCTTGTCCACTCCAGCTTATGGGCCAGATCTGGCCTGCTGCTTTTCGTATGGCCTGTGAGCTAAGAATGGTTGTTGCATTTTTAAAGGGTTGTTTAAAAAACAAAAAACTAAGAAGAAAATGAGAAAGAGACAGCATGGCCTACAACACCTAAAATATCTGCTGTCACGTTTTCCAGAAAAGCTTGCCTACCACTGCTCTGGTCCGTGGTTTGATGCCTTTGGAGGACAGCCCTCCTGTTTTCAGCTGGCATGACGTGGCTGCCCCTGGGGCGGTGTTGTGGCACAGGGTGAAACGAGTTGGTGCAGCTGTTCTCTAGATAGCCCTTTGGTTGATTCCAGCTTCCAGCCTCATTTCCCCTCCTGTCCTCTGTACCTGGTTGCTTAGAGCCAGCTGGGTATGTAGCACGGAGGGGTGCATACTGGGAGCCGGTGGGTTGGAGTGTGTGGACGTGGTTTCTCCCACAGCTGGGGACATGGTAGCCCCTGGGATGGCTAGACTTGGTGATGGGAGGGTGAGAAGTAGAAGGGGTATTCTGGGTGAGGGTAATAGTGTAGACAGAGCTGTGGAGTGGGCTCCTCACATTAGCTGGACTTTGAAATGAGGTAGGGGAAAAGGGGTATTTGCTCCTTTGGTTTCATCCCTTGAGGCCACCTGACGATGGCAGATTTCTGCCTACTTTTCTCCCTGGGTGCTTTAGAGCTTGTGACACCAGTGAACCAAGCCTCTTCTGGGGCTTGGAGAGACAGTAGAATGACATCTTTTCATTTCAAGATGGAAAGGTTTCTTTCTTTTTTTAAATTTATTTTATTTTATTTCTTAAATTTACATTCAAGTTAGCGTATAGTGCAACAATGGTTTCGGGAGTAGATTCTTTAATGCTCCTTACCCATTTAACCCATCCCCCCCTCCCACAACCCCTCCAGGAACCCTCTGTTTGTTCTCCATATTTAAGAGTCTCTTGTGTTTTGTCTCCCTCCCTGTTTTTATATTATTTTTGCTTCCCTTCCCTTGTGTTCATCTGTTCTGTGTCTTAAAGTCCTCATATGAGTGAAGTCATATGATACTTGTCTTTCTCTGACTGACTTATTTTGCTTAGCATAATATCCTCTAGTTCCATCCACGTAGTTGCAAATGGCAAGATTTCATTCTTTTTGATTGCCGAGTAATACTCCAGCATGTGTGTGTGTGCGCGCGCGCGCACACACACACACACATACACACCACGTCTTCTTTATCCATTCATCCATCAATGGACATTTGGGCTCTTTCCATACTTTGGTTATTGTTGATAGTGCTACTATAAACATTGGGGTGCTTGTGTCCCTTTGAAACAGCATACCTGTATCCCTTCGATAAATACCCAATAATGTAATTGCTGGGTTGTAGGGTAGTTCTATCTTTAATTTTTTGAAGAACCTCCATACCATTTTCCAGAGTGGCTGCACCAGCTTGCATTCCCACCAACAATGCAAAAGATCCTCTTTCTCCGCATCCTCGCCAACATCTGTTGTTGCCTGAGTTGTGAATGTTAGCCATTCTGACAGGTGTGAGGTGGTATCTCATTGTGGTTTTGATTTGTATTTCCCTGATGATGAGTGATGTTGAACATTTTTTCCTGTGTCGGTTGGCCATCTGGATGTCTTCCTTGGAGAAGTGTCTATTCATGTCTTTTGCCCGTTTCTTCACTGGATTATTTGTTTTTCGGGTGTGGAGTTTGATAAGTTCTTTATAGATTTTGGATACTAACTCTTTATCTGATACGTCATTTGCAAATATCTTCTCCCATTCTGTCGGTTGCCTTTTAGTTTTGCTGATTGTTTCCTTCGCTGTGCAGAATTTTATTTTGATAAGGTCCCAATAGTTCATTTTTGCTTTGGTTCCCCTTGCCTCCAGGGACATGTTGAGTAAGAAGTTGCTGCGGCCAAGATCAAAGAGGTTTTTTTCCTGCTTTCTCCTCGAGGATTTTGATGGCTTCCTGTCGTACATTGACAGAATGGCTTTCATCCATTTTGAGTTTCTTTTTGTGTATGGTGTAAGAAAGTGGTCCAGGTTCATTCTTCTGCATGTCACTGTCCAATTTTCCCAGCACCACTTGCTGAAGAGACTGTCTTGATTCCATTGGATATTCTTTCCTGCTTTGTCAAAGATTAGTTGGCCATACGTTTGTGGGTCCATTTCTGGGTTCTCTATTCTGTTCCATTAATCTGAGTGTCTGTTCTTGTGCCAGTACCATACTGTCTTGATGATTACAGCTTTGCAGTATAGCTTGAAGTCTGGGATTGTGATGCCTCCTGCTTTGGTTTTGTTTTTCAAGATTGCTTTGGCTATTCGGGGTCTTTTCTGGTTCCATACAAATTTTAGGATTGTTTGTTCTAGCTCTGTGAAGAATGCTGGTGTTATTTTGGTAGGGATTGCATTGAATATGTAGATTGCTTTGGGTAGTGTCGACATTTTAACAATATTTGTTCTTCCTATCCAGGAGCATGGAATCTTTTTCCATTTTTTTTTGTGTGTCTCCTTCAGTTTCTTTCATAAGTTTTCTGTAGTTTTCAGCATATAGATTTTTCACCTCTTTGTTTAGATTTATTCCTAGGTATTTTATGGTTTTTGGAGCAATTGTAAATGGGATCGATTCCTTGATTTCTCTTTCTGCTGCTTCATTGTTGGTGTATAGGAATGCATCTGATTTCTGTGCATTGATTTTATATCCTGCAACTTTGCCGAATTCATGAATCAGTTCTAGCAGTTTTTTGGTGGAATCTTTTGGGTTTTCCTTATAGAGTATCATGTCATCTGCGAAGAGTGAAAGTTTGACCTCCTCCTGGCTGATTTGGATGCCTTTTATTGCTTTGTGTTGTCTGATGGCTGAGGCTAAGACTTCCAATACTATGTTGAATAACAGTGGCGAGAGTGGACATCCCGGTCTTGTTCCTGACCTTAGGGGGAAAGCTCTCAGTTTTTCCCCATGGAAGATAATATTAGCATTGGGTCTTTCATATATGGCTTTTGTGATCTCGAGGTAGGATCCTTTTATCCCAACTTTCTTGAGGTTTTTTAGTAAGAAAGGGTGCTGTATTTTGTCAGATGCTTTCTCTGCATCTATTGAGAAGATCATGTGGTTCCTGTCCTTTCTTTTATTGATGGGATGAATCACATTGATTGTTTTGCAGATATTGAACCAGCCCTGCATCCCAGGTATAAATCCCACTTGGTCATGGTGCATAATTTTTTTTAATGCATTGCTGGATCCAGTTGGCTGATATCTTGTTGAGGATTATTTCATCCGTGGAGGTTGGTCTGTAGTTCTCCTTTTTAGAGTGGTGTTTGTCTGGTTTTAGAATCAAGGTAATGCTGGCTTCATAGAAAGAGTTTGGAAGTCTTCCTTCTATTTTTATTTTTGGAACAGCTTCAAGAGTATAGGTGTTAACTCTTCCTTAAATGTTTGGTAGAATTCCCCTGGAAAACCATCTGGCCCTGGACTCTTGTTTTTTGGGAGAGTTTTGATTACTAATTTGATTTCTTTACTGGTTATGGGCAAGATGGAAAGGTTTCTTACACCTGGGTAAAATCGTTAAAAAAAATTTTTTTTAATGTTTATTTATTTTTGAGAGAGAGACAAAGCACAAACCAGGGAGGGGCAGAGAGGGAGACACAGAGTCCGAAACAGGCTTCAGGCACCCAGCTGTCAGCCCAGAGCCCGATGTGGAGCTCGAACTCATGAACCATGAGGTCATGACCTGAGCCGAAGTCGGACAGTTAACCAACTGAGCCACGCAGGCACCCCAGCCTGGGTAAAATTCTTGACCCAGACCTTGGGTTCTCCCTTTCCCTTGGCAGTCTAATTGACTCATTCTCTCCTTCCCCTGCCACCTCAGCTCAGGGAACCCTTGCACACTGCCTCCTCTGCGCCCCCGTCTCCTCCCTTCCCTCTGTTCAATTCTCCATTTAGACACCTGGCTTCCATGAAGCCAGGAGAAGCCATGTCATTCAGAAATGAGTAGAAGTGAGTAGATCCTGAACGACTGAGATGCAGTCACCAGCACTAGTGGTGTTCTCTTTCTCTCTGTCTCCCAGATGGGGCAAGTTCCCAAGACTCTGTGGCAGTCTTGAGGCTCAAGTCAGCAGAAAAGTCAGCTTACTCAGGACCAGTGGGCAAAGGCGGATTACCCACAGGATAGCTGGTTCCACTTCATTGCTTGGCTCCAGCTGTGGCTGCCGGCCTGCGGCAGCCTGGTTCCGTTGTCCCCTTCTGATCCATACTTCTCAGTGAATGATAACCTAGAATTCTGGTAGCCTGGGCCCATCTTGATGGGGGATGTATCCTGTGCCTTGGGCTTTCTCCCTTCCCACCAACACTCATACTGTGGCAGTGTCCATTGATGTTGCCCTGAGACTGGGTACCTGTGCCCCTCTCAGAGTGAATAAGGAAATGCCTTTAGACAGGAATTTTGAGAGAGGGGCCATGTTTTGGAACTCCCAAGTGTTTGGTCCAGTAGCTTTTGCAGTCTGATCCGCTTATCCCCAGAATAGCTTCTTCCTGTGTGTGGGAACGTGGGGGATCTCACAGCCCTAATGGTGGGACTGTCCACCAGTGGCTCCATTATCTCATTAGATACCAGTTCTCAGTCCTTCTATTCAAATGGAACTTTGTGGAATGCAGTAAGTCCCACAGCCATCCTGTAGCAGCATTTCTCATTCCTAAAGGACCACCTCTGATACCGTGTAGCCAAAGGCCACCTCAGGCAGCCCTGGGGCGGCATTCAGAGTCCCCGGATTTGCTTGTATTTGCTTGTGGGCCACTGGCTGTCATATGTCCTTCCTGGGCATTGGAGAACTGAGGAGAAGGAGGGAAGGAGCTTGTCACATCCAGGGCCTGGCTAAAAAATCAGTATTTGCCTCTCCCCTGCTTCTAATAGCATCTCTGCTTTCATTGAGACAGGTCATTAGCGGCTCGAAGGTTTGCTGTGGGGTGGCCAGAGCTGCCTGCAGGACCCTGCCCACACCCTTCACCCCGTTTTTTTTTTTTTTTATCTGGGGGTCTCTCCAGGCCTCCCCTGGAGTACTTGCAGCATGCCTGCTTGTGCAGGACAATGACCACCGCCTCTCCGGCCTCCAGCCTGCTTTCCCTGGACACCTCAGGGGAGATCCCCAGGAGGAGGGAAAATAACACAAGTCCCCAGGAGACCCTGCAGCCTCGCTCCCTTGCTGGCCTTTCCGCCAGCGTTCTTTGATGGAGCGCCCCGCCAGTTTTGGGCATCTGCCCATCACCTGGGTAGCTCTGCCCGGGCCCTGGTGGAAGGGGACGTGGGGGTGGGTGTCACACGCAGATCCTGCTTTGCTGTTGCTTCTCTCCAGGCTCCCCCGAGCCGGCACATCTGGGTCAAATAAGTTGAAACTGGCTCATCATAATGAAAGGAGAGCAAAAGCCAGACTGAGCCATAGGAATTACCTCATCGTGTAGAAGTCATCAGTAACGGCTGGAAAGCAGTCTTGTTTGAACATGTGTATGGGAAGGAGAGCAGACTGTCTGTGGTTTGCATTTTCATGTTTCATGTGCAGCAGCGTTTTCCTGGGGATTTGGCTAAGCCAGCTTTGGCAGAGAGCAAGAAAGGCAGCTGCTCTTTTCCTCTGCGTAGCCCTGCCTCCCCGCCTCTGAAGGCAGTTGGGCGGAGGACAGGGGGCGGGCTTCTTTATTGGAGAAGGCCTTTCAGGACACTCTTAGGGGTCTTTTCCGACAGCACCGAGCTGTCCTAGCCAGGAGCACAGCAACCTGCCCTCCTGCGCTGCAGAGAGAAGGAACATGCGTGTATAGGGCAGTGATTCATCTGGGATGCAGATGCCAAAACATCCCTGCCGTCCCAAGCCCTGCACGGGCTGCGGTGCCACCACAAGGCCCCTCTGCTCGGACCGCACGCAGGCCTCCTTCCCTGAGAGCCAGCGCCGTCATCTGGTGGGGGGCAGTGGGGGGTGACGCGACGCACATAAGCTGAAACAGCCGTTGTCCCCTAGTGTGAGCGGGGTCGTCTTCCATCCCTCCGTGCACCCCACCAGAGCCCGTTCTCGCCCAGCATCCGGCCACAGTGTACCCTGGCGATCAGTACTTCCCGAGTACCTCCGCGTCTGTGCCCCTGCCCCACTCCCTCCCCAGTCCCAGGACACCAGTGCTGCTGTTGGTCCCCTGCGTTGTGATGTGTTTCCAGACCTCCCAGTCTGCAGCCCCAATCTCTCTGGCACCTTATTATGCCCTTTGGTTTTGCTGACAGCTGTTTACATGTCTTTGGGAGGGACTGGAACTAATCACGTTTCTCCCATCTGATGGGGCTGCTTTTTGGAGAACACGGAGGTAGGACAGGCTTCTTAGGGAAAGGTCTGAAAGGGAATGGCCCTCTGCCACTGGGAAAGCAATGTTGCACAGAGGAGCCAGACTGCTTGGGTTCACATCTCAGCTCTGCGCCTTCTTAGCTGTGTGGCCTTGGCCAAATCACTTAACCTCTCTGGGGCTTATTTAAGGAGGGGCTTATTTTTCAGTTTTTAATGTATTTGTTACATAAGTGATCCACATTTGTTTTGGAAAATGTAATAAATCCCCCCCCCCAAATTAATTTAAAAAATTACAGTTATGTGTAATTCCACCACCCAGTGGTAACCGTTCCACATCTTGGACCATGTCCTGAAATTCAGGCTTTTTTCTGTGTGTGTTTATGTGTATGCAGTTATGCATGCACACATTCTTTAAAAAGTAAAATGGCATAATATATATTCTGTTCTGTAACTGCATCGTAAGGACCTAATACATATGAGGTGCTGCTTTAGGCTCTGCACACACAGTATGTAAAACAACGCCTCTGCTCTCAAGGAGCTTATGTCCAGTTGGAGGAGATGAACCATAAATAAACAAATAGGTCAAGTGGTAATAAACAGCTAAGAAGAAAAAGAAAGTATTAAACAGTGTTACTACCGTATTATTGACTATGTCCTTGATGCTGTACCTTTCCTCTTCGTGACATTTTTGTTTTTTTTTATAACTGAAACAGACTTTCGGGTTTTTTGTTCATTTGTTTTAGTGTTTAGATTCTACATGAAAATAAAATTATATGGTATTTGTTTTTCTGTAACTGACTTATTTCATTTGGCATAATATACTCTAGGTCCATCCATGTTGTTACAAATGTCAAAAATTTCTTTTTTAATGGCTGAGTAATGTTCCAGTGTATGTATACACCCCTTTTTTATCCATTAATCTATTGATGGACACTTGGGCTGCTTCCAGATTTTGGCTCTTGTAAATAATGCTGCCATAAACATAGGGCTGCCAATGTCTTTTTGAATTAGTATTTTTGTTTTCCTTAGGTAAATACCCAGTAGTGGAATTCCTGGATCACATGGTATGGTGACAGATGGTGACTACATGTATCTTGGGGAGTGCTGAGTAATATTATAGAATTGTCCAATTTGATGGGGCGCCTGGGTAGCTGAGTCGGTTAAGCGTCCGGCTTCGGTTCAGGTCATGATCTCACAGTTTGTGAGTTCGAGCCCTGCATCAGGCTGTGTGCTGACAGCTCAGAGCCTGGAGCCTGCTTCGGATTCTGTGTCTCCCTCTCTGTCTGCCCCTCCCCCGCTCATGCTCGCTCGCTCGCTCTCTCTCTCTCTCAAAAATAAATCAACATTAAAAAAAAGAATTGTCAAATTTGATATATTGTACACCTGAAACTAATAGAACATTGTACATCACATACACTTCAAAAATGCATTTTTGAAAGTAAAGCATTATGGGGGTGCCTGGGTGGCTCAGTCAGTTAAGCATAAGACTTTGGCTCGGGTCATGATCTCACAGTTATGGGCTCGAGTCCCGCATCGGGCTGTCTGCTGTCAGCACGGAGCCTGCTTCAGATTCTCTGTCTCCCTTTCTCTCTGCCTCTCTCCTGCTCCCTCTCTCTCAAAAATAAATAAGCATTAAAAAATAATAGTAATAAAGCCTTACGGGGTACCTGAGTGGCTCAGTCTGTTGAGCTCATGGTCTGTGAGTTCAAGCTCCACATCGGGCTTGCTGCTGTCTGTGTAGAGCCCACTTCAGATGCTCTGTCCCTCTCTGTGCCCTTCTCCCGCGTGTGCTCTCTCAAAAATAAACATTTAAAAAATAAGAAGAAAGCACTGTGGGGCACCTGGGTGGCTCAGTTAGTTAAGTGTCTGACTCTTGATTTTGGTTCAGGTCATGGTTTCAGCACTGTGAGATCCAGCCTCATGTGGGGCTCTGCAGTGCGGAGCCTGCTTAAGATTTTCTGTCTTCCTCTCTGTTCCTCCCGCCGACCCTCCCCCCCCAACACACACAAATAAAAAAAATAAATAAAGCATTATAAGGGAGACAGAAGGACAGGGACATGGGCTTCCAGTTACAAGAGGGCATTTTGCCCACCTGTTTCCTCTAAAACCCTCACTAGAAATGACATTAAAGAAATTGCCTTACAAAAAGTTATCCTGCAGTGACTAGAGAAGGAAGAGGAGACAAACCTAGGAGGAGTGACTGACCTCACGGATGTGGGAGAGGGAAACCTGAGCCAGCAGGTCCCATAAATTCTGTCCCACTTCACCCAACTGGTAACAGCCCCTCCCAGAGATCTAGCGTCTACAGAGGTTCAAATAAGGTCTGGAGTTCTCAGTGCAGTTGAGGGGGGCTCAGGGTACTGAAATGTAGAGGCTTAAGTGGAAGCTTACCTATTCAGTGTTAGTGCCCATTCCCCCTGCCCGCCAGCTGCTTCTCCTTCCTGTCACTCAGAATGCTGTCAGCCAGGCTTGTACTCCATGTACGAGATTGGAAGAGTCACGTGTGGAGAATCTGACCAGCGCAAGAGAGAAGACAAACCTTTGGGGATTCCGTCATGCAAGGGCATAGCCTGACCATCCTAAAATGAAGCTTCAGGTGAACACACGTATGTCCACAGAGCTTCCCATCAGCTTTGTAGTGTTCGGCCCTCCAATATGAGTGAGTGGACAGGCAAGGGTGACCAGACTTGAGGAAAGTGTCAGTTGAAAAAGAGAGGAAGGAAAAGAAAAGAACTCGGAAGAAACAGAAACTATGTGGGGAGAAGAAATTTGCAAAAACTGTCGTTAACGTCCGAGACAAATGATCTATCAAAGGCATAAGAATAAGATACCATCAACAAGGAGTTTTTTTAAGAAGCTCTTGGAAATTAAATGCACAGTAGAACTGAAAATTTCAATACAAGAAGTTAAAACTTCCTTAAAATTAGAGCGGTAAGACACAGAGGGCATTCACTTTCTAACATCCCCTCTGTAGAGAGAGCTTTCCTACTGTTCTTACTTTCTGATCTTATGCTCTAATAAACTTTTGCCTGCTGCTCAAAAAAAAAAAAAAAAAAGACACAGATTGGAAAATGGGAGAGAAAAGCAAAGTGGAAGATGGATCTAAAAAGCTAAATATTAAATATTCAGATAGGCATTCTAGAAAGACAGGGTGGGGAAAATGGGGGAGAAAATAATCAGAGAAATAAAAGGTTTTCCAGGACTGAAGAACGGGATTTTCGAGATTGAAAGTCCATTTACCCAGATCAGGGGATGAATAGAAACCACTCAGAGACCCATCAACACGGTTGGGACATTGAGGACAACAAGAAAACGGGTCAGTACAAAGGTATGGGGATCAGAAAGACCTCAAACTTCTCAACAGCATCATCGCAATCTAGAAAATCGTGGAGCTTTCATATTTTGAGGGTCACTGCTTTGCATCATAGAATTCTTTTGCCAAACTTTTTTTTTTTAATTTTTTTTTTTTTTTACGTTTATTTATTTTTGAGACAGAGACAGAGCATGAACGGGGGAGGGTCAGAGAGCGAGGGAGACACAGAATCCGAAACAGGCTCCAGGCTCTAGGCTCTGAGCTGTCAGCACACAGCCTGATGCAGGGCTCAAACTCACAGACTGTGAGATCATGACCCGAGCCAAAGTCGGACGCTCAACCGACTGAGCCACCCAGGCGCCCCTTTCACCAAACTCTTAATTGTGACAGTAGGACACAGACATTTTCAGATGTTCCAAGTCTCTAAATGTATCTCGCTTGTTCCACAGCTCTGGAAGCAACTTGACTTTGTGCCTTAGTGTTGTGGTCCTTAATGTGTGGTCCCGGAACCAGGACCAGTGGCAGTGGCTGCACCTGGCAACTTCTTAAAAAAGGCATCTTGGCCCACCCCAGATGTCCTCAGTCAGGTGGTTCTGGTGCACAGTGCAGTTTGGGAACCACTGCTTTAGCAAAATAAAGATGCAAACAGGAAAGAGGAAGATAGTGGGGATCCAGGAAGCCAAACATCCAGCAGCAGAGAGAAGGGGAGACGGCTGCCAGATGGTGGTGCATCGAGCTCCCGGGCATAGCTCCTCACAGACACCTGCTGGAGTGGGTCAGAGGCTCCGGGAGGACACATTGCTTGTGTTCTTCTGGGTTTGAACGTTAAGAGATTTATATAGGGGCACCTGGGTGGCTCAGTCAGTTAAGTGTCCCAACTCTTGATTTCGGCTCGGGTCAAGATTTCACAGTTTGTGAGACGGAGCCCCACGTCAGGCTCTACACGCTGATGGTTCAGAGCCTGCTTGGGAGTCTCTCTCGCCCCACCCCTCTCAAATAAACTTAAAAGAGATTTCTATAAACGGAAGTGGATGTAGGGATGAATTAGTGACAAGTTAATAGAAAAGTGAGCAGATAAAAGAGTAATGACTAACTACACATAGCCAAAGTTGTGCTGAAAAGGAAAACTAGTCGTAGTATTCAGCTGTGAAAGCATTTATAGCATCATGGTAATGTTACCATTTTATTCTGACTTCTCCAAAATTGTACAATAGTTGTATTGTGAGATTAGGGGGTAAGAGAGAAAAGAGTGTGCAGGGAGGGTCCCCACATGCACACATGCTTTTGACAGCTGGTAAAAAAGCTAAATCCTTACCTCTGTAATGGGAAGTTAATAAGTAATAGTAAAAGTGAGAATTCAAGGGGGAACAAGATAGAAAAATATCTGTAATTAAAACTGTGGAAGTACACGAGCAAAGAAACGGCAAGAAGAATTGAAAGTGGTGT
This sequence comes from Acinonyx jubatus, assembly GCF_027475565.1. Lineage (NCBI taxonomy): Eukaryota > Metazoa > Chordata > Mammalia > Carnivora > Felidae > Acinonyx > Acinonyx jubatus. The sequence goes on along the minus strand of NC_069390.1, from coordinate 90,300,105 downwards.
GTGGGGAAAAGCAGGAAACTTCTGGCTTCATGTGACTAACCTGTGTGCCAGCATGCCTTGAATTAAAAATAAAAGCAAAGTTTGAAAAAGCACAATAGGTGGAGTGGTTTCATAAGGAGTATCAGGGAAGTCCTCTTAACGTACAATTGTCCCTTGGACGGTGCGGGGGTTAGGGGTATCAGTCCCCCGTGCGGCTGAAAACCCACTTCCCTCTAAATTAACTCCCGGCTAAAACTCCCTGAAAACTTAACTACTCCCCCCAAACTTAACCGTTCATGCAGCTGAAAATCCACATACAACTTTGAGCTGTCCCCAAAGTTAATAACCTGCTGTTGCCGGAAGCTTTGCCTATGGTAGAAGCAGTTGATGAACACATATTTTGTGTGTTGTATGTATTCTGTACTGTGTTCTTACAGTGAAGTAAGCTAGAGAAAAGAAAATGCTGTTAAAACCATAAGGAAGAGATACTCTATTGTATTTATTGGGGGAAAAAATCGCTAAGTGAACCTATGCAGCTCAAACCTGTGTTGTTCAGGGGTCCGCTGTACTATGAACATTATCGAGAGATGGGTTTTGAGGGGGTTCGAAATTGTTCCAAGCTGTTATTTTAAGAATACCAGTAGGAGGGCAGGATTGGGTGGGGGGCTCCTTGTTGTTTCTCTAGCCACAGGGGAACGCTGGGTGGGGACGTGCCAGGAATGCTTACCCTGGGTAGTCAGTTTGCTAAGCGGAGGTTGGCAGAGGGCACCAGGAAGGTGCTCAGGCCTCATGTGTTGACCTACGGGGTTGGCACCATGATGCCACAGCTGAAGCCCAGTCCCGAGCCAGATGGAGCTGTGGGATCGAGGGCACCCATTTCTTTCTGTGTCAAGTGGGGACCCTAATAACACCCACCTCACACTGGTTGTGAGGAGTGAATGAGTTAATGCACGTATAGGGCTTAGAACAGCGCCTGGTATGTCTTTTCGCAATTAGCGCTGAGGGTCCAGAGGATATTGACACTTTTTTTTTTTTACTTTTTATTTTGGGAAAAAAAAAAAAATCAACCCTACAGAAGAGTTGTAAGAATAGTGCAAAGAACTCCCTTGTAAAAGCCTTATTGCTAACATCTTACCACTTTTGCCTTTTCTCTCTCTGTATGTACCTATATATTTTGCTCACTCTTGTTATTACTGAAAAGTAAGTTGCAGACATTGTAACCTTCCTTGCTAAGCACCTCAGTGTATGTTTCCTAGGAACCAGAGTAAAGTGGTCAATTTTAGGAAATCTCCCATGTATACCAAGCTAGTTTGCAACGTAGACACCATTATGAAATTTTACCGCTTGTTCCAATACCATCTTTCCAGCAGGACACCTCTCCCCCATCCAGGATCCAGTCCAGTCTCTAGTGTCCTTTAATCCGGAACAGCCTTTCTGCCTTCCTTTATTTTCTCTTTGACCCTTTTGAAGAGTTATCAAGCCACTTGTTTTGTAGAATGTCCCTGGATTAGGGTGGGCTAATTTTTCCTCATGGTCCGATTCGGAGCATGCATTTTTGGCCAGAATACCACGGCACATCCCTCAGGAGGCTCCTGATGGCAGTGTGTCCTGTTAGGAGTGATGTTAACTCTGAGCACCTGGGCCCTTTGTCATTAATAAGTAATCTACAGGAAGATACTTTGAGACTGTGTGTGGACATCCTGTTCCCCAACATATTTTCACCTGGTGGTTTGAGCATTTATTGGGCATTGACACTTGACCAAAATCCTCATGAAGTTCACTTGCAGGTCAACGTCTCGATTTGGCATTTAGATAGACACCAAAGTTTACTTTTGCTTGCCAATAAAAAAACTTAGCATTGGGAAGCATACTGATTTTTATCAGAGAAGTTTTAATCCATTTGGCTCAAAAATGCCCTTCCTGGGGCTTAAGCCTAAAAGGCTAGATTCATTTATCCACTTGTTCAGTCTTCGTTGAGTGCCTCCTGCAGGCCAAGTGCTATTCCTGGTGCTGGGGATAAAATGATTAAAACAATTTTTAAAGGTAGACAAAAACCCCTGTCCTCCTGGAAGCTGCATTCTAATGGGAGAATCAGACAATAAATCTGTACTGTACTGTCAGGTGGTAAGGAGTGAGGAAAAAGCAAGCCATCGGTGAGATAGACAGGGATGAGATAAGGGGAGCTCCTTCAGCAGGGCTGGTGGAGAACTCCAACCTTGACTTAGGTGAGAGCAGCTGGTCAGAGGCCTAGAGATGGGATGTGAGTTAGCGGAACTGTGAAGAGGTCTGTGTGGCCGGGGCGGAGACATCGAGGGGGTGATGGTGGTGAATGAGGTTGGAGAAAGGGCTAGAGCAGGGTGGCTGAGGGCTGTGTAGACAGTGCTGGGAACCCAGGGGAACGGTCCAGGTTTGAAGGGGGGCAGCCCCCGCCCCTGTCAACAGCACGTGAAGCCAGCCCACTCCTGCCCGGGGCTGCTGGTGGTGGCCTGACAGAGGCCTGGCCCCCAAGAGTGACTAGCTCTGAGGGGGTCCAAGGTCCAGCGTCCAGCAGTGGGGCTTCTGCATCCACATCCAAGCAGGAGTTTCTCAGAAAAGGAAGAAAGATGGCAGGAAGTAACGAGCTGGAAAATGCCTTTTTCTGTTTTCCCTGCCGCAGAAGGGGAAGGCGGGAGGAAGGGGAAGGCGGGAGGGGGCTGGCCTGGGGAGGCGCCCGCTTCCCAGCACCCTGGGTGGCTGGGGCGGTCTCTGACAAGCCTTGGCAGACAGGGGCGCGCTCCTGGGCCCAGCGGCTTTCTGATCTGAAACAGCCAGGGAGCCTCAGGCTGTGAGCCCGGGGCTCGGTGGTCATTGCCAGCAGGGCGGGCTGTTCTCCAACGTGAGTGTGGCCTTTGTCTCCGTCCGGCTCTCCCATACGGAGGGAGCTCCTCCACTCACGGCTTTTCTCCCCGCTGCCCAGCCCAGGCTACCAAAGTAACAGCAAACACAGCAACAGTGAGAGCTAGCCTGGGAGAGAACTTCTCTGTGCAGGGGGCATGGAGGTGGGGGTGGGCACCTGCTGAATGCTTCCCACCTACTGCTCACTGAGTTCTCATAACCACCCTATACAGTAGGTCACCCGCGCCCGGTTACACAGCTAAGTGCAGAGCCAGTATTTGAACCCAGGCCGACTGGTGCTAGAATCTCCGTTCTTCTCTGCAAAGCTACTCTTGGATAAGGGATTTTCCTGGAGCACACTGCAAGGGTCAAGGCAATGCCATTGGGTCTATTTCTGGAAGTTTCTTATCTCTTGGGACCTGGTGTACTTGACCTCTGGCCTTTCGCCCAGGGCCATTAGAGGGTTTTGGGGGTGAGGAAGTACTTTTGCTGCCACCTCGAGGGTTGTGAGGAGGCCTTTGTGCCTCCATTTCAGGGTCAGATCCAGAGATTCCCAGGAAGTGGAGGGGACGTGGTGCCCCCCACTGGTCCACATGACATGTTTCGTTTAATGTTGACAGCAACTCTAAGGGCAGATTTTGTGACCAGTCTTTAACAGATGAGGAAACTGGAGCCCCGAGAGGTTAAATAACACACCCAAGGTCGGGCTGTCTGTAAGCGGTGGGGCGGGGGGGAGTGTGGTGTCAACTCAGGTCCAGAGCCTGTGTCTTTGCGCTGAGCTGCTGTGCCTCCCAGAGCTGAAGGACTGGTGTTTGATGCTCACTGGAACTTGTGTGCTGGGTTAGCACCTCGGTCTGTCCCCACTGGACTGTTGGAATAATATGCGGCCAGCAGGCAGGTGTTTGAAGAGCACCAGCTTTTAGGGTAAGGAAACCTCACGTTTGGCGTTGCCTCTGCCACATCTCGAGGCAGAAGTCCTGACTCCTGTGAACCCACTCACCTGTGAAACAGGGATTCAAATTGCCTACGTCCTCAGACCACGTACGAAAGTGTAGGTGCGTGCGGGAATTTCTGGAGTTTTAAAGTGTGCCTGCTGGGCTTCCCTCAGGTTACCCTGGGCGAGCACTCTGAATGGAGAGTAAGAGAGTCGGGCAGGACATGGGTCTGTTGAGAAACATCCTGAATTTGTTTTTTTTTTTTTTTTATTTTTTTATTTTTTTAAATTTACATCCAAATTAGTTAGCATATAGTACAACGATGATTTCAGGAGAAGATTCCTTAGTGCCCCTTACCCATTTAGCCCATCCCCCCTCTCACAACCCCTCCAGTAACCCTCAGTTTGTTCTCCATATTTATGAGTCTCTTCTGTTTTGTCCCCCTCCCTGTTTTTATATTATTTTTGTTTCCCTTCCCTTATGTTCATCTGTTTTGTCTCTTAAAGTCCTCATATGAGTGGAGTCATATGATTTTTGTTTTTCTCTAATTTCACTTAGCATCACACCCTCCAGTTCCATCCACGTAGTTGCAAATGGCAAGATTTCATTCTTTTTGATTGTCGAGTAATACTCCATTGTGTACATATATATATATATGTATGTATGTATACATGTATATGTATGTGTATATGTACAGATGCATATATGAATATATGTATATGTATATATATGTATATATACATATATATACATATACATATATATACATCTGTATATACGTATATACATATATGTATATATACATATGTACGTATATATGTACATATATGTACATATGTACATATATATGTATATATATATACACCACATCTTCTTTATCCATTCATCTGTCGATGGACATTTGGGCTCTTTCCATACTTGGCTATTGTTGATAGTGCTGCTATAAACATGGGGGTGCATGTGTCCCTTCAAACCAGCACACCTGTATCCCGTGGATAAATGCCTAGTACTGCAGTTGCTGGGTCATAAGGTAGTTCTATTTTTCGTTTTTTGAGGAACCTCCATACTGTTTTCCAGAGTGGCTGCACCAGCTTGCATTCCCACCAACAATGCAAAAGATCCTCTTTCTCCGCATCCTCGCCAACATCTGTTGTTGCCTGAGTTGTGAATGTTAGCCATTCTGACAGGTGTAAGGTGGTATCTCATTGTGGTTTTGATTTGTATTTCCCTGATGATGAGTGATGTTGAGCATTTTTTCCTGTGTCGGTTGGCCATCTGGATGTCTTCCTTGGAGAAGTGTCTATTCATGTCTTTTGCCCATTTCTTCACTGGATTGTTTTTTTTGCGTGTTGAGTTTGATAGGTTTTTTTTATAGATTTTAGATACTAACCCTTTATCTGATATGTCATTTGCAAATATCTTCTCCCATTCTGTCGGTTGCCTTTTAGTTTTGCTGATTGTTTCCTTCGCTGTGCAGAAGGTTTTTATTTTGATAAGGTCCCAATAGTTCATTTTTGCTTTGGTTTCCCTTGCCTCCAGGGACATGTTGAGTAAGAAGTTGCTGTGGCCAAGATCAAAGAGGTTTTTTTCCTGCTTTCTCCTCGAGGATTTTGATGGCTTCCTGTCTTACATTGACAGAATGGCTTTCATCCATTTTGAGTTTCTTTTTGTGTATGGTGTAAGAAAGTGGTCCAGGTTCATTCTTCTGCATGTCACTGTCCAATTTTCCCAGCACCACTTGCTGAAGAGACTGTCTTGATTCCATTGGATATTCTTTCCTGCTTTGTCAAAGATTAGTTGGCCATACGTTTGTGGGTCCATTTCTGGGTTCTCTATTCTGTTCCATTAATCTGAGTGTCTGTTCTTGTGCCAGTACCATACTGTCTTGATGATTACAGCTTTGCAGTATAGCTTGAAGTCTGGGATTGTGATGCCTCCTGCTTTGGTTTTGTTTTTCAAGATTGCTTTGGCTATTCAGGGTCTTTTCTGGTTCCATACAAATTTTAGGATTGTTTGTTCTAGCTCTGTGAAGAATGCTGGTGTTATTTTGGTAGGGATTGCATTGAATATGTAGATTGCTTTGGGTAGTGTCGACATTTTAACAATATTTGTTCTTCCTATCCAGGAGCATGGAATCTTTTTCCATTTTTTTTTGTGTGTCTCCTTCAGTTTCTTTCATAAGTTTTCTGTAGTTTTCAGCATATAGATTTTTCACCTCTTTGTTTAGATTTATTCCTAGGTATTTTATGGTTTTTGGAGCAATTGTAAATGGGATCGATTCCTTGATTTCTCTTTCTGCTGCTTCATTGTTGGTGTATAGGAATGCATCTGATTTCTGTGCATTGATTTTATATCCTGCAACTTTGCCGAATTCAGGAATCAGTTCTAGCAGTTTTTTGGTGGAATCTTTTGGGTTTTCCTTATAGAGTATCATGTCATCTGCGAAGAGTGAAAGTTTGACCTCCTCCTGGCTGATTTGGATGCCTTTTATTGCTTTGTGTTGTCTGATGGCTGAGGCTAAGACTTCCAATACTATGTTGAATAACAGTGGCGAGAGTGGACATCCCGGTCTTGTTCCTGACCTTAGGGGGAAAGCTCTCAGTTTTTCCCCATTGAGGGTATTAACATTGGGTCGTTCATATTAGAAATGTCTCCTGATTTTAGAACACCATTTTCCTCTCCTGCCCTTAAGATCTATGTGGAAGCACTATGTATAAATGATAACAGTTGTAGCAGATGTTATTAGAAGTAGGGAAAAGGATTTAACCAAAGCCAGGTGGTGTTGGACTAGAACCCTAGCCTAGTGTCTGTTTAGGAAAACTATAAGACTTCCTGCTGATGAAAACAGCAGTTCTCAACTGGGGGCAATTTCATCCCCCAGGGGGCATTTGGCAATGTCTGGAGACGTTTTTGGCTGTCCTAGCTGGAGACAGGATTTTACTAACATCCTGGTAGAAATCTGCTGTTCTGGTAACCGTCCTGTAGCATACAGGACAGTCCCCATATGACAAGAATTATCTGCCCAAAATATGGACCGTGCCAGGGTTGAGAAAGGCTGATTAAAAATAGCCAGCACTTACATAGTATTTGCTTTGTGTCAGACAGTGTTCTAAGTGCTTCACAGGTATTAACTTGTTTAATCCTCCCAACTCTGTGACATAGGAGCTATTATTATCCTCCGTTGACAGATGGGGGAGTAGGGGCTTGGGAAGGTTAAATAACTGGACCAGGGTCAGGGTCCCGAGGAAGGAACAGGCAGAGCCAGGACTTGAACTCAGTCCAGCTCCGGAGTCCACGCCTTTAACCATGGTGCTCTGCTGCTCTGCTTTGCATGAGGGAAGGCTACTTAGCTTTAAGTCAGATCTTCAGCTTTGGGTCTAGAAAGCCACATACCAAGAAATTTGCTATGTGACAAGAGTCAGAAACCTTTCATTCCTGTGCCTAGAAAACAGAGTGGGGAAGGGTGGTGAGGGGCCCAGCGACCCATCATCAGTGAAAAAAAACCCTGTGACTCCCAGATGCTGAGTGTGATTCAACTTATGAATTTATTGGCGTGAGGCACCTCATGGGTCCCGGGTGACTATAACCTCTTAGCCTTCGGCTCCTTTCATTGGGGAATCAGAGATGGGGGTGGGGGTCACCTCTCTGTGCTGGGGACCACAGTGTGACAGGACTGTGCAGAGCGTGCACCTAACTTTGGAGTCCCGGGCTGTGTTTGTCATTACAGACATAAAGACAACCGTGGTTTACCCTGCCACAGAGAAGCACCTAGAAAAGTACCTGCGCCAGGACCTCCACCTGGTCCGAGAGACGGGGGCCGATTACAAGAACGTCACCTTGCCCCACCTGGAGTCCCAGAGCCTCAGCATCCAGGTGACTGGCCGCCGCGCCTCAGACTGGCCCCAGGGGGTGCGGACACAGAGTGCTCCCTGTGGCCGGAGTCTCTGTCTCGAGGATCTGGCAGGGCCAGCACAGTTCCACAGGTTTGGGGTAGCACAAGCAGCACTGTGGAACCCCTGCCCCCTCCTTGTGCAGGAGTGAACGCACGGATTTGTAAGTAACTGCACAGGATGGGAGAGGGTGAGTGTGCTGTGGGGAAAAGCAACTAGGGTGAGTAGCACGGGAAAAGCTGGACTGGGGTGGCCGCTGTTTTATCCAGGATGGCCAGAGGCTCGACCCTGGTCCTGGGCGTGCCGCTGAGGCTCTGTGGGACTCTCAGAGCAGCCCAGGCCTTTGGAGAATTTGTATCTGCCTCAGCACTGATACTGTCTCAGAATGACTGTGCCCTCACCTGGGTCTATGAATGGGTCAAGACTGACGCCAGGGTAGCCACCCCACCCCGTTCCAGACTTTTTATTCCTGGTTCTGCCTGTGCAAACCCGCCTCTGGGAGTCGAGTCCCAGAGTTAAAAACTTCATTCACTCGTTCCCCTTGCTTTCGTTCCCCAGAGAGCAGGGTCCTGATGTGCCTGGTGGCTTAGCACAGGGCCTCCTCTCCCAAAGGCTAATGTGAGGTTTGGCGGTGTCTTCAGCCACTAGACCAGATGCAAGGCCATTTAGCGAAGAGATCCCGAGTTCTTGATGGGCCGAGGCCCAGTGCCAACCAGAGCCTGCGCCTGCAGTCGGCCCCGAGTGAATGCTCAGCCTTAAATATGATGGATGAGGCGTTTCCTTGCTCACTTGCTGGCTCTCACCATCTCTGTCTCTTCATCATTCACCCTTGTTCTCTTTGAGCGTTTCTCAGCCACTCTGCCCAAGATCCAGGTTGTGGCTTTTGGGGGTGGTCAGACACAGGGCACTCATTGCCATGTCTCCCGGGCCAGAAGAAGGGAGGGGGCCCTTGGCTGTGGAGGTCAGGGGCCCCGCCAAGTCAGTTATACATGGGAGAAGTAAGGAAAGGGTGGTTGGCAGGTGTGCAGGAGGCCGTGTGGGGCGACAGCCCGCTTTCCTACTTGGGAAGACCCTGCTGACTGGGAGTCCTCGTCCCCCTGTGCCACATTTGCACTAGGTTCCTCTGGCTCAAGCTGGCGTGATTTTTTTTTTTTAAGTCCCTATACTTGCTCTGTCTTCTACATGGAAAGGAGATATGTCTGCATCTTGCTAGATGGCTGCTGCCATTCAGGGTCCCAGAGGGATCTCCTGGAATATATGTTCTGTGGCACCAGTTGCACAAATATGGGATCCAAAGGAGGATGCTCTTAAAGTCGGTGTGACTTGTATGTGTACTGTCTTATCCACTGCCGTGTACTTCCTCTTGGAAAATAATACAGCCAGATTCTCCTACTACTCGGCCAAGTTCTGTTTGACGCAAGTATTCGTGTATCCTTTCTTGACCGTTTCTAGTAGGTTTACAAAGCACTCAGCTCAACTGGCAACACTCATTGTATTAATTGTGCACTTACTGTGTACCAGGCCATGTACTAGGCTCTGGAGGGTCATCAGGGTGAACACTTGTAATGCCCCCAGAGTCTTGTGGGGAAGACAGACATGGAGTCTGACCGGCATAGTACAATGGGATAAGTACTCCCCCGTGGGTGGTTTGTATCCAAGGTTCAGTGGTGACACAAAGGGAGGTGATCAGCCTGGACAGTGGGGGGCTTTACAGAGGAAGGGATCCTCCAGTTGGGTCTTAAGGGACAGATGGAAGTTTGCCAAGTGGACAAGGCAGAGAAGGGCATTCCGGGCAGAGGGAAGAACAAAGATAGGCCCCAAGAGCTGGAGGGTCAGCAGGACAAACCAGGAGCAGACGGGCAGGGGCCAGAAGCAGGCGTGTGCACCTGTCAGGACACCAGGAGCTCCCAAACCTGGCTGATCATCAGGATTGCCTGGGGAGATTTTTTAAAATACAGAGCATGGGGCCCTACTCCATGTCTACTGAATCAGGATGTTCAGGGAGTGGAGCTGGGAAATCTGTATTTATTTCTTTTATTTTGCAGAGAGAGAATGAGCAGGGAAGGGGCAGAGAGAGAGGGGGACAGAGGATCTGAAGTGGGCTCCGTGTTGACATCACGGATGTGATGCAGGGCTCCAACTCACAAACCGTGAGATCATGACCTGAGCCGAAGTCGATGTTTAACCGACTAAGCCATCCAGGCGTCCCATGGAAAATCTGTATTTTTTTTTAAGGTTTATTTATTTATTTTGAAAGAGAGAGAGAGAGAGAGAGCATGTGGACAAACAGGGGAGGGGCAGAGAGAGAGGGAGAAAGAGAGAATCTCAAGCAGCCTTCACGCTGTCAGAGCAGAGCCCGACACGGGGCTCCAGCCCACGAACCATGGGATCATGACTGGAGCCGAAATCAGGAGTGGGACAGTCAACCCACTGAGCCACCCAGGCACCCCGGGAAATCTGTATTTTTAAAAAATATGTTTCTAATGATCATCAGATTTGAGAACAGTTGCCACAGGCAATGAGGGTCCCCCTAGACGGGTTTAAGTATATGGGTTCCACGAGATTTAAGGAATTGCTCGCGTTTGGTGAGTGTGGAGGGCTCTAAAGACCAGCGTGGGCCCTGGCTCAGGCCGAGACAGTGGGGAAGGCTTCGGCAGTGATTTGAGAAGTAGGGCTCGAAGCTGGCGGATTCAAGAGGCGAGCAGAGTCTGGGGGTGGCTCCAGGTCCAGCTTGGATGGAGCATGGATAGGTAGCAGGGTCACTAACCAGGACAGGGGTTGTGGGCAGCGGAGAGGGTTTATGTCGGAAACAGTTGAGTTTGGGACTTGGGAGCGCTCGCCAGGTGCCCGGGACTGTTTCAGCTTTCTCTGTGCATTCCCTCATTGACTCTACTCAGCAGCAATTTGGAGACGAGATTCACAGCCCGTCAGTGTCACCCCGGTGCCCATGCTGCCGGCCGACCACCCTATTTGGCTCCTCAAATTTGAGGTTCTTGTAACTCCTCAGTATATAATGCCATCAGGGGCGTCTGGGTGACTCAGTCAGTTAAGCATCCAACTTCGCCTCAGGTCATGATCTCACAGTTCGTGGGTTCAGCTCAGAGACTGGAGCCTGCTTCGAATTCTGCGTCTCCCTCTGTCTCTGTCCCCTCCCCCTCCCCCCTCAAAAAGAAATAAACATTAATAAGTGAATGAAAGGAAAGAAAGAAAGGAAAAGAGAAAAGAGAAAAGTACTGCCATCTGACATCTGGATCCCGAGCGTTAGAGACCATCAGGCTAAAAGTGTTGGTCTGTGAGTCGTCAGGTTGAGGTCAGTGTCCGTCCAGGGTTTGGATTCCCATTCTGCCATCTCCGAGCAGTGTGAGTGTCCTGCCATTCTGACCCCATTTCTTCACCTGGAAAATGCAAGTGGGGTCCCAGTGGGGATTGAGAGGGGCACCACAGATCACGTCCCCACTGTTGGTTCCAGCACAGACTGGGCACCAGGACGGTAGCTGCCGTTGTGCACACGCAGGTCCCATTCCGAGGACAGGGGAGGGCAGGGGAGGGCAGTGCCGATACAGCGGAGGTGTGGACAGGTGAGGGTGGCCGGAGGAGAGCAGCTAGCAGGGGGGCGAGCAGAAAAGCAGGAGGAGAGCGAACAGGGAGTGAGGTATCCCAGGGGAGACTTGCCGATGTCACCTGCCGCAAGGAAGCTATGCCAGGTGCCTGCTAGAAGCCGGGGGTGGCTGAGTCCCCCGGGCTTGCATCCTGATGGGCTCACTCCCCGTTACAGGCCCTGCCCCTCCCCTCCCCGCCCCCCCCCCCCCCCCCCCCGACCATGATTTGTGTGAATTCTGTTCCCTGGCCCCCTCCCTTTCTCAGCTGGGCTGCTGGCCTGGGACTTCACGTGGATTCACACCCCCCGCCCCTGCTCTCCCAGAGGCCTGCTCCCGTGACCTGAAGCCGGAGCTGTGGGGCCAGACTCGGTTGGAATTGGTTGGACTTCCTCATGCTTGCTTTTTCCTTACAACGTGAGGACGACAGCGACACCAGCTTGACCGGGTTGCTGCGCGCGGTAGTCCCTGGGAGGCCCTGAGAACAGGGCCCGCACGTGGGAGGGCTGCTCACCACCACCAGGCCTCTGCTCTCGGTGCAGCGGCCTCCGGCAGAGCGCCTGTTGTCATCGCCACGAGGCTGCGGCTCGACGCCCCCTCTTGCTGGAGCTTTCTGAGCACTTTCCTCTGCCTTTATGGGGCCTCCTCTGTGCCAGGAGCTGTCAGTCATTTTTCACTCCTTACCACTCTGTGCCGTGCAGGTATCGTCTCAGAGGGGGAGACTCCAGTCCCCTCTCAGGGGGAAACTGAGGCTCAGAGAGTACACCACTTTGCCCAAGGTGTCAGCTAGTTAGTGAGGAGGCAGGAGAGGACACCAGGACCAGTTTGTTCTCTGTCTACAACTACACAACTTTCCAGTCTGAGGGGGCTGCTTATCTGGGGGCAAAAGACAGCCCAGGCCCCAGGGAGGCTGCTCCAGGGCTCTCCACAGAGCGTCATCTTTCACCTCCCTCACCTTTACCGTTGGGGCACTTCGGGTCATGTTCCGGCTGGCTTTTTTTTCTGCCGCAGCACGTTCCCAGCGAGACTTCCAGCAGGAGAGGAAATGCGTCTGTGGGAGACCCCGGGGCTGCGTGGGGCAGCCACTGCTGGCTGTGCTCCAGTCCGCTCCCAGGAAGTGGTGGGAAGGCCCCTCTTTGGTAGTGGGCGGGCCACATGGTGACCGACCTGTTGGCCTTACCAGGGGTCTGGGAACCCCAGATACTCCCAGGCAGGTACCCTCTGCTCTCTCCGTCTCAGACGGTCGCGTTTGACCTTGGCCGCACCGGCCGAGAGTGAGGATGTGGACTCAGCAGATCAGCTCCCACGGCCCCCTGGCCTTCGTGGACACGCTTGTTCTAGAACTCCTGGGAGCGGGCAGAGGAGCCCTCCGCCGGCCTGGCCGTGTCCGTGCCCGGGCCTCTCGATCCGCCCCCTCGGTGAGCCGGAAGGCCCTTCCCAGGCGCAGGCCCAGCCGCTGCCCTCTGTCTGGCTCTGCAGCAGCCTTCTGTCTCGGATTTCAAGCTGGGAGTTGACTCAGAGCTCTGGGGAAGTGAAGAGAAGAGGTCTCTGTGAGCCCCGTGAGAACAGGGGCTTTCTTCTCTTAACCCCCCTGCAGGCTGGCTTCTTCACAGAGGCCACCAGGACCCTAAAGGTAAAACAACATCCTCGGGATCCACACAGTACTCAAGGAAGGGTCCTCTGAAGACTGCCAGCAGCCGGTAAAAGGGTCTGAGAGGGGCTGGAGGCCCTGGCTTGACAGGAAAGGTCCGTGTAATTGCTGTCTCCCAGCTGTGCCTATTCTGTGTTGTCACACAAGGGCCGTGTCAGCGGAAGCTGCTGTGGCTGCAGGTGGGCAGAGGCGCCAACCCTACCACAAATGAGAGTCCCACCCAGCAGGGTGGGAAACCCATATACATCCATGTCTAGGCCTGGTGTGCAGCTGGCTCCCTCCGCAGAAGGAAGTCCCACCCTGTCTTTGTCTGTGGTCATGAAGAAAGTGGGAAGGGGCCCACGGAGACCGCTGTTCGCGAGTCCCGCGGGCAGGAGCGGGGATGGATGCACACAGGCCGGCGAGGCCACGGCAGAGCATGTACATGGCCTAAACGCAGGAAGGACCCAAAGAAACGGCCCCATCCGAGCTGCAGTGGCCCCTGAGGGGATGGCTGTGGTGGGAGAGGGGAAGTCTCTTCTGGACCCCCAAGAGCAGATCGGTGGGGACAAGGCAGCCTGAGTGTAGACCCCCTGAGCTCAGTGACCCTATATGGCTTGGCTGTCCTTCCTGGAGGGGTCGGAGAGCTTAGCTAGCCTGGTCTGTGGTATTTCCCCAGAGGTTGTGAGTAGCTATGTGACCCCCCCCCTCCCCCTCCTTCCAGTGGGTGTACAACATTCTCGATAAGAAGGCTGAAGCTGACCGGATTGTTTTTGAGAACCCAGATCCCTCTGATGGCTTTGTCCTCATCCCCGATCTCAAGTGGAACCAACAGCAGGTAAAAGCTTTCTTGCTGGGGCTCTCTGGTCTCCCAGTACTTGCTCTAGGTTGTTGGGCCTCCTTAGTCCTGCCCTTCTTTCTCACCTTGGTTCCTCTCTCTAAGCCGATTTTAATTAACCAACAACAGAAACCCGAGCTGTGCGCAAACATTCACGCCTTAACGTGTCCACTTGAAGTTCTCTCTGGCTGTCCTCCCACGCAGGGGGGCAAGAATGGCATGATGTTTGCGCCCATAAGCATACGGCCATTCTTTAACCAGCCAAGTGGCTCAGCTGCCACCCTCCCTTCCAGGAGTACCTGGAGCCCTAAAGAGGACTGTTTACATTCTTTCCATGCCCCTGCATACCAGCAGATCCAGGCAGGCCTAAGACCTGAAGCACTGATAGGAAGGAGCCATGGCAACCAACGCAAAGGGTCCCCTCCACCGCCCGAGAGCAAGAGGGGTCTTCCAGTGGCCCAGGCTTCCACTCGGGCCTCTCAGCTGTTTCCTGCTCTCTGTGCCCCTCGCTTCCACTGTCCCAAGGAGCAGGTTTCCAGGGTGAGCTGACCTCACTCACCCTCTCTGTCCAGTTCTCCGTAGCCTCCATCTCTGTCTTTTTCGCCTCCCTTCCTCACTGCCACCCCAGCCCACCACCAAAGCTGCAATGGACCACCACCTCTTTGGGTAGACTGGATACCCCTGGCATCAGCAGCAGGCAGAGAACCGTGTTGCAGCAGGCAGAGAACAGCAGGCTGTTCACGTCACGGACTGGAACGTGGACCTGGGCCGGGCTCAGCCTGTGGCGGGCCAGGGGCCACGGTGAGGCCAAGGAAGCCAGACGTGGGATTGCTGGGTAGGAGGTGGAGAGGAGGTAAACTCTCTCTTCTGGTTTAGATCTTTGAGTCACCCGAGCGTGGGTTTGCCACGCTGCCCTCCAGTGGACCCTTCTGGTTCCTGGGCTCCTCACACAGGTGGCGTTCTAGAGTCCGGTCAGTCACCTCCCCACGCACACCTTCCCTCCCGCTTTCTCAGTCATGGCCTGCCTTTGGGTCCTAAACTGGGCTCACCCGCAGTTTACTTGGTTTTGATTTGGTGATTTCTAGATCTACAATGCTACTCCTTCACTACCCAGAAAAGGGGGGCGAGGGCCTGCGGTTGGGGTAAAGGGACAGGACTTCAGCTCAGAGGTACACGGGCAAGTGAGTGCCAGCTGCCTCTTAAGAGCAGCTCCTGGGAGTTACTGAACTTGGCCTGAGGGGTGGTAGAGAATCTGAAGGGATTTTCAGAAGTTGTAGCACTGAGTGATGATTTGTGTAAGGCAAGTGAGACGGAAGGAGGTAACTGTCCACTAGTAGGGTGTTGTGGCGGAGAGAGGCTGCAGGGGTTCCTGTGTCCACGCCCCTACCCCCTGCCCTTCAGCTTATCTCCACCTCAGGCCTTGAGGGAAGAAGCCAGGTCTGGCCCTGGAGTCGTCTGGGAGCAGGGACAAGGCCACAGAGCAGGAGTGCAGCTCTGCAAACCCCCTGTCTGTCCCCTTGGGCAGCCCCATGCCTGGAGGCCCCGGGTCACAGACTGGGTCACGGGAGATGGGATGTGAGGTGGAAGGAACTTCTGCCTCACGAGATCTTTGAAGACTAAGGAGCTTGTGACTCGTAGGAGGTGGTGGTCTGAGGGCCAGGCGGCGACAGCAAAAGATTTGACTCCTGCATCTCCATTCAAGAAGCCCTTGAACACACTTGAGCCCAGGGCCCTGAGAATGAAAATCCATTGTCCTTTTGACCTTGTGCTGGCAGGCATCCCGCTGGGCCTGCCGGTGGAGCTGCCCTGTCTCTCCGTTCCCTTTAAGACAGAAAAGTCTTCAGGAGCTGCACTGGACTCCCAGCCACAGGGCTGGGGCGACTTGCCCTTGGGGGTTGTGAATAGGCCAGCTTAAATGTCACGTTTCCCTTAATGGTCATACAGGTGCAATTGTTCTTAACCTTTCCTTAATTAGCACTTGTCTCTTAGTGGTGCCATATTTCGTTGTCTCAAATCCTTGGCTTGTGACAGAACAATGAAATTGACTGCTCCCTTAGAATTTGGCAGCGTGGCCAGCAGGCGAGACAGACCGGGCCTGGACTTCTTTGTCCTTGTACTAGAGGAGGGTTGAGGAGAGAGGAACCCGCCATATTTGCCCTAAGGAGCCTTCCTAGCCACCCAGGAATCTCCTCGCCTCCCAGCTGCTGGCCCAGGATTAAAGAGACTTTGTCCGTATGTCCATCCATCCACCCATCTATCCATTCCACAAGATTTATCAAATGCCTAATGTCTGTTAGAGAATCTTGCCTCCCTGGAGTTTATAATATCCCTTCCTCAGTTCTTTTAAGAGATCACTTATATATTCTCTTTTATTTGCTTTTTTTTTTTTTTTTTAAGGTCTAGTTAAGACATGCACGAGGTAAAAGTGCAGAATAAATAGTGCGGTGAAAGCAAGTTCCCTCACCCCACATTCTTCCACTTCCGTTCCCCAGAAAGGACTGTTTCTCAAAAGAGATTATGTCTTTGTCTCTCCTTCCAGGTATCGTCTCTGCATGTTGTGTATATAAGTATATAGGGTGTGTTTCTATGGACACAACATGCACTTTCCGCTCATATAATGTAGGTTCTTTGATCTCAAGGGCTCAGACCAAGAAACTCTTCCTCTGGGTCGCTCCAGAGGTGGAAAGATGGCCCTCCGGCCATTCTCCACCGTGCCCCTTGCCAGGAAGCTGTTCCTTTGACTCTGCTGTCCTGCCTTGTAAAAAGAGATCAGTGATGACTGCCTGCCCGAAGTGCCCGATGGGCCAGCTTGAGGGATACCAGCCTGAGACCCTTGCCAGCTCCTTGTCTGGCTTTCTTCATGCCATTTCTCTGGGCCGGGGGCCCTTGGGCTGCCTGCAGAAAATCTGGGCTCATGTCTGCCTATCACAGAATGGGTTTCTTTCCCTGCCAGTGGAGCAGAGAGGTGTGATTTAATGCCACGTTTGTGATTTGTCAGCAGACATCATCTAAAACAAATGCCACTGTTATTTGAGAGTCTGTGACAGTGACATATAAGAACGGCTGGAGACACTGACAGGCACATGTACACCCCGAGTTCAAGCAGGTCTGTTTCCTGCTTCTCTTGGGCTCCTCACGAGGGACAGAGCAAATGTCCTGGGCACAGGCCATGAGAAGGGAGAGTCTGGGAGAGACCGATGGGCAAAACTGAAGCCTCGGTAGGCACAGCTCAGCCAGCTGCTGGGCGGTTCCCACGGGGCTGGTCTGTAGCCAGCCTGAGGCAGAGAGCCCGGATTGTTGGAACTCGTGCAGAGAAGAATGTGGTAGGAAGAGACTCTGTTGGCCTGAAGGGGCACAGTTGGACACCAGGCACCATATGGAAAACCGTCTTCTCAGTTTTCAAACTGGGGCCCTTGGGGATTTGGTTGGTGACTCATGGTCCCCAGATTATGTCCTTGAGGGATCTCGCAGCTCACGCTGCCTGGCTGAGTGCTGCCGGCTTCCTCCTGCGTCTTGCTCCTTGGAGCCCTGGTGTCTGGGGCCTGCCTCGCACATGGATGTGATAGTCGGCCAGGGCCAGTGTGGGTGAGCAGGGAGGGCGGGAAGGTTTTCTGGGCAGAAGAAGAGTTTATTTGCTCTCTGGCACAAGATCTTGTTGACTTTGGTTCTTTACACTGTGGTGACCTCCAGGTTTTCGGCCAGGCGCTGTTTTCAGGAAGGACAGCCGGAAGGGTTGGCCTGTGAGCCCTGTGCGTTAGGGGAAGAGAGGAAAAGGTTAAGCGCTCTGGTGGTGCTCATTGCTGAGCTGGCCCCGGGGCCCCTTTCCACCTTTCAAATCCTTCTACATCCTTCCCCTACACTGGACTCCAGACAAATCGAATTACTTACTCTGCCCCTCACATGCTGTATACTTTCTCGTCTCTGAGCCTTTGCTGTCACTGTTCCTTCAAACCTGAATGCTCTTCCTCTAAATGCTCCCCCTTCTTTAGGACCTGGGTCCCCTACCTCCTCTTCCAGGGAGCATGTCTGGATCACCCTAGCTAGATAGTCTTTCCTTCTTCCTCCTGTACTTGTATCACTTCGTGTCTTGTAGTAGTTACTCACCTATATGCTATTAGATTTTAAAGTCTTGGAGGGAAAGTTGTCCTTGGCACCTCTTTGAACCTTCTCCTCCCACCCCCTCGTCAGCTCTGTGAGTATGTAAATATTCCTATATGGTACTCTTTAGCAGGAAGAATAAACAGAAGTTCTATCCTTAGACTGTCCCACTCATCCCAGGCATGTGGAGGCCCCCACTGCCCAGGGATTGGTCCTCCCGTGGGCTCCCCGGGATCGC
This sequence comes from Acinonyx jubatus, assembly GCF_027475565.1. Lineage (NCBI taxonomy): Eukaryota > Metazoa > Chordata > Mammalia > Carnivora > Felidae > Acinonyx > Acinonyx jubatus. The sequence continues at coordinate 90,282,027 of NC_069390.1, read as the reverse complement.
CTGTGGCTGGTGCTACAGCAGGCCTGGGGGTGGGTACTTCCTGGCTTCCCTGCAGAATTCCAGGACTGGCAGCCTCCCCTGGCTCTGTCCCCTGCTGAGCCTGGTTTACCCGTGCTGATCTCTGCGCAGCTAGATGACCTGTACCTGATTGCCATCTGCCATCACCGGGGCATCAGATCACTGCGGGACCTTACTCCAGAGCACCTGCCGCTGCTCAGGAACATCCTCCGGGAGGGGCAGGTGAGTTGCCTTGGCCACATCCGTACTGAAGCTCAGAGGAATCATATTCCAATTCCAGTGTGTTCGTGGCCGCTTTCCTCACCCTTTCCAGAAGTCCATCTGTGAAAGGGGCCTGTCTCTGGATGCCAGTCCCAGGACCTCACGAAGGTCCTTTTAGATGGACTCACAAGGCCCTTGTCTCCTGGTCCTGCCCTACCCTTCAGCTCTACTTTCAGCCACCTTTCCTCCGCCAAGGTTCCCCTCCCATCCCAGGATCACCTGTGTCTGCTCATGACAGCCACATTGCACCAGACATGTTTCTTGGGGAGATGGGTCCCCTATGGCCAGAGACTGAATTTTGTAGCACCTGGCATTCTGGGGTGCTTTATACTGGGATATTTGTTGAATCACATGAAAGTAAAGAGGAGCCCTGGGGCGCCTGGGTGGCTCAGTCGGTTAAGCATCTGACTTCAGCTCAGGTCATGATCTCATGGTTCATGAGTTCGAGTCCCACATTGGGTGAGCTCAAGCCCCATTCTCTCTCTCTCTCTGCCCCTCACTGACTTGCACCCTCCCCCTCTCAAAAAAATAAATAGAAAGTAAAGAGGCAAAGGAAGGTGGGAGAAGTGAATCTAGAATCCTGAGTTGTGGTCTTGATTCTGACATTTTGATCCTAACCACCGGAGAGACTCTGGGCAGGACTCTTCACCTCACCTCTCTGGGCCTCAGTATCTGGATGCAATGCTGCTAAATCCCATTCTGTGATGTCGTTCTCAGAAACATTCAGAGATGTTTCAGAAACAATCAAAGATGCAGCCCCCGTGCCAGGGCCCAGCAGTCACCAGGGTGCCTGGCCAGGAGAGAAGCTCGCCACCTTGCTGCTCAGAGGCTTTGCCGCAGGCCTGGGGGAGGGGCTCTCGTGGGTCCGCTCTCTGCTGACCTCTAGACCCCAGCTGCCTGGCCTTCTTCCTCCCGCCTGCCCACATCACTGTCTCTCTGGCCACCTGTCTCTTTTTGGAGTCATTTGCTTCTCTGCTGAAACGCCTGCGGATGTCAGAGAGTGGTGTCTTTCTCTCCGGGAGATGCGGGGCCTACACTTGGACTTGCCCTGCAGCTCAGGCAGCCTCGTCCAGACAGGCCAGCCATACGTATCCCCGGAAGGCCTTTGGGTGCCCCGGCCTTGACCTCACACTGCTGCAGAGATCCCCAGGCGGAGTTCCAAGTCCAGGATGTAATTGTGGCGTGTATTCTGAGCCCACTGAGGCCCTAGTCTTTTTCTCTTCACCTCTGACCTCCTCAAGGATTCACCCAGAATGGAAATCAGAGTCTCCTGTCAATGCCAAGCCTAGGAGGCTCCTGAAAGGGAGTTCGGTAGAAAAAGCCCTAACCCCTGAGCAAGGTGGAGGGTGGTCAGAGGGAGCCAGGGCCAAGGTCTGTGTTCCCCGCTTCCTCCAGGAGTCCAGCGAGACCTTCCCCGGATCTTCTAGGGGCAGCCCTTCCCATGCACCCTCCCCCACCCTCTCTCTTCCACCAGGCCTCGGCGCAGCCCTGTCCCTGTCACCCTTGTTCCCGGCTGTGCACTCTTCCATGCTAAGAGGGGGTACAAGCCTCCCTCCCACTTACCCGGTGACTTAAGCACGCATCGGTCACCTGGGGGGAGGATGGTCCCCATAGTCTTGGGCATCTGGGGCCTGTCTCTTGGCACTGGGACTTCCTAGATTCCCAGTAGCGACTGTCTGAGGAGCCTGAGTGTTGTGTGCAGGTTGGAGTGTGGAACCCTAATGGAGGCCACCGTTCCCTTCATTTGGGAGAAGGAGCCTCCCCCTTGCGGCTGTCACCTGTTTTTGTTGACTCCCTGGAATGGAACACAGAGACCCGTAGCAAACTGTGGGCAGGGAGCTGTTTGCAGGGTTTTATCAGACGTCCGGAGGCTAGTCGGGGATTGGGCCTAGAGGAGGGTTCTGGCGCTGGCCCGTGGGCAGCACGGTAACCTGTCCCGCCGCTACCTTTTCTCAGGAAGCCATCCTGCAGCGCTACGGGGTGAAGGGGGACCGCCTCCGAGTGTACCTGCACTACCTGCCTTCCTACTACCACCTGCACGTGCACTTCACCGCCCTGGGCTTCGAGGCCCCTGGCTCGGCGGTGGAGCGGGCTCACCTGTTAGCAGAGGTGATCGAGAACCTGGAGTGTGACCCGGAGCACTACCAGCGGCGCACCCTCACCTTTGCCCTCCGGGCCGACGACCCCCTGCTCCAGCTCTTGCAGGAGGCCCAGAGGAGCTGAGTGTGGCCCAGGGGCCGTCCCCTGGGACAGGAACACAGATGTGTGGGCTGGGGGGGGGGGGGGGGCGGGGAGGGACGGAGGGAGTTTTCGCACCAAGTGGATTTTTCAAAATTGTATTTTGTACTGGCTTATTTCTAGTATGTGAATAAAGTATTGGTCTCCTTCGGTGTGGACTGACGCCAGGGCCTGGGGAGGCAGGTGGTGCGAGAGAGCAGGGTGGGCAGATCCTGAGAAAAGAGCAGCCAAGTCGGGGGGCGGTGGCTTCAGCTGACCTGGGAGCGTGCCGAGGGCTTTCTGCAAATCCCTGGGAGCGCCATCCCTGGCGATTGCCGAGTCCCGAATCCGACAGCACCTCTCCCCATCTGCAAGCCTTACTCCGCCATCACGCCCCTGTCCCTCCTTCCATTTTCGACATCTTCCTAATGGTTTTCTGGGCCCACATGTCTGGGAGTTCCCCAAAAAACCCAAATACAAAAACTCTCTGGAAATCATCTATAGAGGTTTTTTTGACAGCGCTTCCTCTTTCCCTGCCCAGAATTGAGATTGCACCTCCCGTGTGTGAGTCAACCCTGCTGATAAACTTCTTGTTGACAAGGATGAAGGACGACCGCCTGGAAGTGGGAGGGCTTTAATAAGAATCAGATGAGGCAAAAGCCCAAAAAGCCTGCCTTTGCCTCTGTTACTCGGTCGGCGAGTCCCTGGCCTTGAGTTTATTATCTAGGCAGGAAGACAAAACAGACTCACATAGAGCAGCCAGCAGATCACATGCAAAACTGTATCAACAAGGGCAAAACGAGGCGTTTGCAGTGGAGGACAAAGCTCTGAGGGGCTCCGGTTCGAGGTGGGACCAGAGCGTCACAGGTCCCCTGTCCATAGAATCTGGAGGCCAGGAAGGGACTTCAAGGTGTCTGGGGCTGGTGGCCTGTAGGGAGCCTTCGGGTGCTTATCTGGGAAGGGTGACATCTACCATGGCTCCAGCAGCACAGGGACACAGGCACGCATGCGAGGGCACGTGGTTGAAGACAGAAGGCGCTTGTATCGGCACAGAGGACAGCTCTGTCACGCCGCTACAGAGGGGCTGGCATTGCTGGTTAGTCAAGCTGGGGCTGAAGGACACCAGGTTGCACCTCCTCAGGGGGCTTTCTCGGGGGAAACGGGATGTCGGGTTCCGCCAGGTGGTAAGAGGGAAGCATAAGGCAGAGAGGGGCGGCTCCTATTCTGCAATCCCTGGACTGAGAAACAGAATCAGATGTTTATTGAACGCATGCTGCTGGCCAGGCACTGCCCCAGAGACTGGTAAGTGGTGAACAGACAGAAGTCTCTCCTCCGGGAGCCGACCTTCACCCCCTAACGTTACACCAGCCCTAACGAGTCCTGAGCCTGTTGCTTTGTGAAGGAGAGCGGGGATGAGGGTCCATGAAGTGTCCTGCCGTGTAAACGTACCGTGTGCTAATGTTGCTTTATGCTAAACTTTGACTTACCGATCAACTCTTGAGCCAGACGGTATTTTAAGTGCTGGGAAAACAAAGCTCCTACCTACCCTCCAGGCTACTGGGGCAGACAGCCAAGGAACGTAGGAGTAAAAAGGCAACGCCCGGGTAGTTCTCTTGAAAACAGGTATGTGAGACAGGCTCGAGTACAAGCTTTCCCTAGGAAGACACGCGGGGGATGCTTTCAGAATCCCGACAGTGCTCGGCAGGGCCGCCGAACTGGAGCAAGGTGATGAGGGTGGTGAGGCCGGAGGGGGCTGGTTACAGGGAGAGAGGTGTGGCCCGCACCTTCTGCAGGTGGAAATGAAGGCAGCTGGTCTTTCTCCCATGCGTCAGAGCTGTCGTAGGGGGCGCCTGGGTGGCTCAGTCGGTTCAGCATCAGATACTTGATTTCAGCGTGGGTCATGATCTCAGGATTCAGGAGTTCGAGCCCCTTGTCGGGCTCGGCACTGACAGCACAGAGCCTGCTTGGGAGCCTCTCTCTCTGCCCCTTCCCTGCTTGTGCTCTCCCTCACTCTCCCTCGCTCTCTCAAAATAAATAAATAAACTTAAAAAAAAAAAAATCTGTTGCGAAGACAAACGAAACCCAGAGGCCCCTCCTCGCAGACAGAGTGGAGGGACCCAATCCTGGGAGTGTCCTCTTCTCCTGGGCAGATCAGTTGCTGCCGGTGGGGCACACAGGGTGCGTGCTTAGAGAAGACCAGCAGGTGGCCAGTCCTGAACCAAAAAGGAGAGCACTCAGGAGCCTCCCAGGGGACAAGATCTCTAGCTCCCTGGGACTAAGCCCTGTGAAGGCATTCCCAGCCTTGGCTCCCTCGCCTGATCTGTCCCATCCCTCCTCCTCCCTCTCGGGTTTACTCACCCTTCAAGTTTCTACCAAACATCCTGCATGGGCCAGCACTGCAAGGCGCTGACAGGAACAAGAAGGTCTTGCGGGTCTGTACCCTCGGGGAGCATGACTCAGTGGGGCAGGGGAGCATAGGACGAGACAGTAGGTAAAGGCTGTTCTAGAGGGAGGTTCTAAAGGCTGTGCTCCTTTGTAGTGCCGGGAGGTGCTCCTCTGTCGGGACCGATTCTGCTTTCCGAGGGGAGGAGGGGGTCAGTTCTCCCCTGGTGCCTGGAGTAGGAGTCATGAAGGCCCAGAGGGCAGCCCTGCGAGCTGGGAGGAGACCTCAGGAGTTTGGCCTCGTGCCCCCAAAGGCCCCAGGAGGGGCCGGTGTCACTGTGCACAAGAGTGTTTGCTGCTCCTCTCCAGGAAACAGCTGGTCAGATGTGTGGTGAGCCATGAAATGGATCCTGCTGAGTCTCTTGTCGTATACCTATTTGCCCCTGTAACCACACGAGACTCCGTCTCACCTGAATCCTGGGGCCTCAAGCTGCAGGGAAGAACTGACTGAGTCAAGGGGCCCATCTCTCTGTTACACCTCACTGAAATCCCAGAGGGCCTGGCAGGACTCTTCTCTAAGACCCACGGTTTCTGACCACACATGAATGCCACTTCCTGTCGTTTCTAGGGAGTCTGTTCCCAGGGGCAGCTCACTCCATGTTGGGGCCCGTGGGCCTGAGGCAGGTGCAGCAACTTGCCACCCCCACCCGCACCCCCACCTGCACCCCCACCGCAAGGGCTGTCCCCTCCTGTAAAGGAGCTCAGTCCAGGTCTCTTGGTTTTCCGGGGGATGCAGAATTAGAGCTACCCCTCTCTGCCCCAGTTTTCCCCTTGATGACACGTTGCAGTGCCCAACATCCTGCCTCCCCTGAGAGAACTTCCTGAGCATGACCAGGGTTTCTCGGCCCCACCTTAACTAACTAGCAAATGCCACCTCCCCCCCCCCCCCCCCCGCCCCGGCAGCATAATCTGTCCTGCGTGCTGCAAAGAGTGCCTTCTGTGTTTGATCGCATGTCCTCGGCATACGTGCCTGTGTCCCTGCTCTGTTGGAGCAGTGGTGGATGTCACCCTTCCCAGAAAAATCCTGGACACGTCCACAATTGGCTGTCAGCCCCGGTGCTTGGCCCACTATCCCCTTGGCGTGTGGCTGGAGAAGGAAGGAAGCAGTTGGAGGCATGACTGCTATTGTTTCTTGGCTCCTTTCAGTTTGCCTAAAAGTTTCCTCCGAGAGCAAAATTGCTGAGTGTTCTGGATTTGTCAACATTCCTTCATGAATTTGAGAAAAATAACAAGCTGGACACTGAGGGTCTACTCTGCATGTCCCTGTTGAACACCCATCCCCGTCCTGAGAAACAAATCAAGAGATAATTACATACAAAGTAATATTTGAAATTGTTTCTCTTGTGATACTTCCATATCCAAAACAGGTTAGCATATCTATTTTATTTCTAGCCAGACTGATGTAGGCCGGCTTGCTTCTCAGGAAGGACAAAATCGTTATTCTAAACCATGTATGTATAAAGTGAAAGCGTCTTTTTTCTAAGAGGAAGGTGGTGATAATGAAAGGTAGTCATTTTTAAAATACCCTCATTTAGCAACACACGTGTCGGCAACCCTGCGTTTATTGTATTGTTATTATTAGGAAAATTATATTGGATTCTGAAATCTACATAAACTGGAAGTTCCCATGTTTTAACCACTTAAAAAATAAACATGGACGGAATCTGTTTAGAGTGTTTCAATTCAATTACATTGCACTTCATTAATTGCAAAGTAATTACAAGAGTGGCGAATGCCTTCAAAAAAGCAGAGGGGGCTGTGAGACCTTACGCAAAGAGACGCCACATTTCTAGGCTAAGCTTGGTAGCAAAGGCCCGCACAATCGTAGGCCCAGCAGTTGGAAAGAGCATGGCTCAGCACGCTGGGGGGCCTCGACCTAAGCCAGCATGAGGCACGCGTGCACAATTAGAACGCCAGCCAGTTTTTCCTTCAGGACTGTGCGAGTGCCTAAGAGGCAGTGGGGTCTGATGGTTCCATCACAGAATCTGCCCCACACCCAGGTATGACCTTGGGCAAGTTACATAACTGCTCCTAAATTAGGAATGATAATAGTGCCCACCACGAGGGGTTTTGTCGGGATTCACTAAGAGGATTTTGTGGACGTAGTGGTCACTCGGTAAATGTTAACTATTGTCCTACTGTGAGAAGGCCCCAAGAGGACGTAACCAGAGATATTTGGGCTAGATATTAAAAAGAACTAACTGATCTGAAGGGCTGTAAAATCCTAGATGATTCAGCGGAGGCATAGCAACCAAGTGACTTTAAGGCAAAAAGCAAGCCATGAACGATCTGTGGTTAATTGATTGTGGCCTTAAACAGGCAAGCACTGCACGCAGTGACTTCTGGGGATCTCTTCCAGACTAAAGGTTCCTGGAATGCCTTGGCCTACTGGCAGGTTTCTAAGACTACAACAGTGATGTCCCCTGCTATTGAGAACCCTGGGAACAGCTCAGCTTCATGGTCCAGTCATATAAATCTGATAAAAATAGGAGCTGAAATACCATCCCAGAGTTGCTATTTTTAAAAGCATCTGAGATGCTGGATTGGGTTTATTTCTTCCTCACACGGCATCTTGCTGTTCCCTCCTCCTGGTGGGCAGGATGCTAACGTGGCACATGTGAGGGACAGGAGCCAGAAGCCTGTGAGGCACATTTGTCAAGCGGCAATGTGCCTCCTACCCACACCCGCGGCCTGCCAAGGAGGAGCCTCCGGGGCCAGGGCTCCCCAGGCCTACGTGCACCTGTCCCTTCAGGGCCCCTCGCTCCTCTGCCTCTTCCCTCTGCTGGTTGCCCCAGCAGAGGTGTCCTCCAGTTCCTCCACCGTGGAGACAGAGCCACAGAGCTAAAGGGAGGCAGAGGAAACAGGAACGGAAGCAGCGTGGCTCAGAGGGGGACTGGGACCCAGATTGCCGTCCGTCAGGTTGTCTTGACCTGAGCTTGGCAGAGCAGAGCCAGCTTCTGGGAAGAACCTTCCCCCAGGAGCCAAAGCCCTGCTTGCTCCATCACATAGCCTCTTGCTGAGTAGTGTGTTGCAAGGGTGCGAGGAGCTGAGAGGTGCTCAGATGGCTCCAGAACCCCTCACCTGGGGTCGAAAGGCACCCGAATTGCTTCCCTCCTGCCCCACTGGTGATAAGGCTTCTAGGCAGCTAGCAAAGCATCTGGTTGTGCCATTAAGAAACTGAAGGGGAAAGAAAGATCATGAGTAAGCACATTGTGGCTGAAGGGGAGGAGTCAGAATTACAGTTGGCTTCTGGGCACCCAGTAACCAGGCCCAGGACAAGCTGGGGGAGGGGGAGGGGAGGGGACCCGAATACTCTTAAAGGTTAGAGAAGGGAAGCCGCCTGCATAATAGAACGACACACACTTGCAAAGCACAAGAGCTTGAGAGCAAGTTCCTATCCATTGCCTAATTTAATACCTTTAACTAAACACAGTTATTTCCTTTTTTTAATGTTTATTTCGTTTAGAGAGAGAAGGAGAGAGAGAGACAGCGCATAGGCGGGGGAGGGGCAGAGAGAGAGGGAGACACAGAATCCGAAATAGGCTCCAGGCTCTGAGCTGTCAGCACAGAGCCCGACACGGGACTCGAACTCACCAACCACGAGATCATGACCTGAGCCGAAGTCAGACACTTGACCGACTGAGCCACCCAGGCACCCCCTCCGTTTTTTTTAGTAAGGTTTTTTTTTTTTGGGGGGGGGGTGTTGTTTGTTTGTTTGTTTAGTAAGAAAATTAAAGCCATGTGATGACAGAGGCAGATTTGGGAATCAGGTCTCCAGGAGTGAGAGCAGGCCCTTCAGTTCTAGTCTCTGGCAGAGCGAAGTTTACATGGTTCACAGCAAGAACAGCAAACTGTGTTTAGATCTCGTTCATCAAAGAGTTAGCAAAGTTTAGAACTGGGCAGATTCTCAGGTCAGCTTGGCCAGACTTACCCAGGTGCTTCTGGTAGTTGCTCACTCTCTTTCGACCAGTTTTCCTATGTGTAAAAGGAGAGCCCCCTGTCCCCTGGACTTGCTCAGGGCACGGACTTTGGTCACTGGCTTCTTTCCACCTAGGTTAGCTCCAGGCCTGGAGCTGACGTGCAGTAAGTAGCTGTTGAATGAATGCTTGCCTGACCAAGCCAAAGGCACCATTCAAACGTAATGATGTTAGACAATGGGGAAACGCAGGAAAAAACCACCTTTGTGCAAGGTGTGATTTAGGACAGAACGGTCACTTGTGGAAGAACTTGGAGGCCGCCTCTGTTAACCCAAGCCTTCTCTACTTTGCTCCTGCAGAGCCGAGCTTCCCAAGGCACCTGTTCTCAACAGATAAGCCCTTCGGTTTCATCTGCAGTGAACCTGGAGTTGGTACTTCTCCGAACCCCCTTTGCATTTACCCTCAGTGACTCATGCCCTGACACTTAGTCACATCCTCTCTTGCCTTCTTCTTGAACAGAAGTCCTTTGTAAGCTTTCTCTCCGTGGCTGGATGGTAAGCTTCTTGGAGACAGGGACTGGGTCTTAGACTTTCCCTGGAGCTCCTGGAGCCTCAGGCACCAGGCTGTTCACACTGGGGGCTCGGTAAATACCACTCACTTAGGAAAAGGAGTGCCTCGGGGGCTGGGGGCTGGGGGTTGTCCTGGCGGTGACTTCTGGACTGCTGTTTCCAGGTTTGATTGGGGATGTCTGAGCCCAACCAAGTAGGGTCAGGAGCCTGATGGCGACAGGATGCCTGACGCCTTCAGTAAGGAACAGAAACTGAGAGGCTTTCTCAAGGCCAAAATAGGTGTGCAGAAGAGGGGTGCACAGAGCAGTGTGGGAGCTGCAGGTGCAGACTAGGGCAGAGAAAGGCCCAGGTCTCGGTCCAGGGCACCTCACCGCTGTGCCCTGGGGGAAGGGGGGAGGCTCCCGGAGCAAGGCCCTCCCTCTTCCGTGCCTCACTTTCCCCAATGAGGGAAGGACGCTGTTCACCACGTGGGAGAGCCGAGAACCCTTTGTTGGGTCTCATTGTTCCCAGGAGGGTGTGCGGAGGCTGCGCTGGGCACATCCAGCCTGGCGCCACTCACACGGAGGCAGCGCCCGCCGGGCTCTACCCTCACCCCATCCGGCCTCCCCTTCCGCCCCTCCGCGCCCCGGCCCCCTCCCCCGCCCCCGGTCCCGCCGCCTCCCCCCTCCCCTCCCCTCCGTGGCCTCCGCTGCTCCCACACAGTCCCCGGCCGGCGGGCGTCGGCCCCGCCCGCGCGCGGCAGCGCCCCAGCTCTTCCTCCTCCTCCCCGCCCTTCCTCCTCCAGCCCGCCCGCTCCCCGGAGTCGGCTCCCCGGCCGTGTGCGCAAGCGTGTCCGGCCCCTTCCCCGCCCCCCGCCCGGGCCCGGGCCCGGGCCCCCGCCTCCCCGCAGGCGGACTTGCCCGCTCCCAGGCCGGCCCCGCGCCCGGGACAGGGACCCGGCGGAGCGGAGCCGCAGCGCCAGCGCCGCGTCGCCAGCCCGTGCGCCTAGCGGATCGGAGCTGTGCGCGAAAGTGTCGTGCCCCGCCCCGCTCCACCCGCGAGGGTGAGTACGCGGCGGCCGGTCCCCGTGGGGCCCGGGGCGGGGGGAGGGAGGGCGGGAGCGCCGCGAGGGCCCGGCTGCCGGGCCCCCGGCCCCGCGCCGCGGCGGCCGGGGAGGTGGTCGGCCCGGCACGTGGGCGCAGCGCGGGGCCGGCCCGGGTGGGGCGGCCGCAGCCCCGGGATCCCTTTCTCTGGACCAGATTTTCGCGGGAAGCCGGTGCTCCTCTCTCCCTCGGAGTGAGCGAACGGGATGGTTCTCTTCTCCGGAAACTTTCTAGCCCCCACCCCTCCGTCCGGGCTGAAGAGACGTCCCCACCTTCAGCATCCTCTGAGCCAGGGTTTCTCGCACCACTGCCCCCATTGAGTCCAGAAGATCGGGTGGGCTGGCTTTGCTAGAGGTGACAGGCTTTGCTGGGTCCATCTGTGAACAGGATTCGCAAGGTCGCCCAGCAGAGCCCGAAGGCGGGGGTTGCCGGCTGCAGGCTGGCAGTGCCCGGGATACCAGGTCCACCTTGTGGGGGGCCTTTGGGCCTAAGCCACGGTGCCTCAGAGCTGCTGGGTGGTGGGCAGTGGGAAGGGGTGGGTTTGCGGTGAGGGTGGGGCCCCAGCGTGCGACAGGACCCCTGGGCTCAGCTGTCTGCCCCGGGTGCCTCCCTGGGGCCCATGCTGGCAGGGACCTCCTGGCCGGCCCAGGGTTGCCAACATGTCCGCCTGTGCTGCCCCCTCCATTTCCAGTCTTGGGGGGAAGCTCCGTCTGGGCCATCTAAGGCCTCATGTACTTCTGCCGCTTCACACGTCCTGAGGGCCTGGCTTGGGGGGCTGCTGCTGGAAGACAGGGGGAGGGGGCGTGTAGGCAGCGTTCAGGTGCTCAACTGTGCTTGTCTGACCTCATGACCACCCACAGGCTGGCACCCCCACTGGCTTCTCAGGGAAGCCTTGCTTTCCACCACTGGAGGGAGGCACAGCGTTGAAGCCAAGTTCAGGCTGACTTATTCTTTGTAGAACCTTGGGAACGGGCCTGGTAGGGGCTAGGGTGTCACTAGAGGCACAGACCAATACTGCTCTCTCGCGAGCTGCGTCCTCCGCCGGGCTCTGGCCCTGGCATTTGCCAGGGCGATTTTAAATGTGTTGATATGTGCTAAGTGCTTTGAAAGCTGCCTGCACAGAGGAAGAGGTATGTAAGTGCTGTTAGTGATGTTTCTGCCACACTTACTCTGCAAAGCTGCCCCATAATTCCAGAGAGGTTGTCTGGGAGGCGCCAGCTATTGGGGCCTGGAAATTACCTCGTGGGGGCTTTTTCTCTTTGCTGGAAGCTGGTCTGGGCATACCCTCTGGCCTTGCTCTGCTCCTGTCTCCACTCTAAACCCTCTCTGTGCCCTGTCCCTCAGCATCGTTAGGCTGAGTGGGAGATCTTAGGCTGTCCCGCGGGTCCTGGGTTTCATCAAGCAGTTGTAGGAGAGGCAGGAGTTGCGGCCAGTCCTCCACCGACCAGTCCAAGTTGAGGGGTTAGGAGGGAAGCATAGCTGAAAGAATGTAGGAAGGGAAAGTAGGAATCGTCTGCTTGGACTGTGGGCTAAGAGGGCTTCTGTAGCTCAGGTGTGGGTTACTGCTCAAGACAACAGGGACCCCCTTTTCTGAGAGCAGAGACCCCGGCCATGGAGGCCGGCCGTGTCTTCTGGGCTGTCTTCTCTTTCCTCCCTCACCTCCTTCTCTACCCAAAGCACTTCCCACTCCTCAGAAACAGAGTTTTTTGTCCCCTCCACCCTCTCAGCCCTTTTAGGATCCAGTTTTCCGGGTAGAACCAAGAATCTGATCCTTTCTGGAATTGTAACAGATCTTGGAACCCCCCCCCCCCCCCCCCCCACACACACCACTACCACCCTCACCAGCAGGAGCAGAGAAGTTGGATCCCCTTTCTCTGTTCTAGCTTAACCTGTGGTCATCCCGTAGTGACCCTACCCTGGCCTGGCCTCTGCCCTGCATTGGGTCCCCCCTCGGGCCCTATCTGGGCACATTCTATGGGTCTCGCCTCAGAGAGGCTGTCCCAGTGGAGCTATGAATTCCTCCTCTCAAAATGGCTCAAAAGTTTACACCCTCTGTCTTGGTGAAGGGGTCACTGTATCTTAGAATAATACAAAAATGGTTCCAGCTCACAGGAGAGGGAGAGGCTCAGCCTCCTGAATAGGACCCTCCAGATCAGTGTCACAGAACATTCCAGAGTCTGAGGGTCAGGTCTACAGATTGAGATCAAGGCAGGCACCAGAGCCCAGTTGAGCTCCCGAATCCCTGGAGATGGGCCCTGGGCTCTGGAGGGTGGGGGTGGTCAGGTAGTGAGGGGAGGGCCCTCAGGAAAAGGAGAGCACTTGCTCCCTCCCTGCGGACTCCTTAGCTGCCCTCTGGTTAGACATTTCCCCTGTGGCAGGCAGCTGTTTCCCTGACCCCCAGGGCCCTCCTTCCTTCTCAAGACCTGGGACCTTGGTCTGAAACTTTTGGTTGCCTTGACAAAACAACTAGGCTAGGCAGGTTTTGGAGCTGTAGTCACTTGTTCCCCCATCTCTCCTTGGTTGCCCCCTTCCCAGAATGCTCAGCACTTCTGCATATGCGTGTTCTGAGGGACCCTGGGTACGCTGCTGGCCACCCCTGGCCTCAGAAGCACCCCTGACCTCTACCACATTCCCTGTGTGTGTGTGTGTGTGTGTGTGTGTGTGTGAGACACTATTTGTGCTACAGATGGAGGAAGTGGTTGAATGTAGCTGTATGTGACGCCTGGACCCCAGCCAGTTCCCCTGGGGCCCCTGATGGGTACCCCTTGAGCCCAGCAGGGGCTGAACTCTGCCAAGGGGTTGTGTGGGGTCGCTTGCTTTTCAGGTTGTGAGGGCCATCGGTGTCCAGAACTGCAGGTTTTCTTCTGGTCTTGGCCCCTTGCCTGGGACCAGCAGACAGGCGGCTCCTGGCACTATCTCACTATCTCTGCCCACCCTGCCCCCTGCAAAGCTGCCTGTAGAAAGATGATGTGACTACTCTAGAATCCGAGGCCCTGGCTTCTGCCCAGCAGGGAAGAGATGCTGCTGCTGGGGCTGAGGGGAGGTGCGGGCCTAGGTGAAGCCCTCCGTGTCTACCTGGGCCTTGAGCGGGAGAAGGCCTGGCTCTGGAAGCCCAGAGGAGCTGTTATAGGATAGTTCCTTCCTCCTGCCTGGAGCTTCCCTCCGAAGCCCAGCCCAGTGGCTCAGGGGCTCCAGGCTCTTGCTTTCCTGTGTGGGGTGGGGAGGGTGGTGATGGCTGGAGAGGACAGGCACCGCTTTGCAGAGTGCTGGGCCCGCACACTGTTGTTCCTGCCTTGGATCCCACCCCTCCTCCAGGGTGTGGGATCCAGGGGGCTGCCGCAATGCCCCCCAACCCATGCCCCCCATCTGCTCTGTGTCCTCTGCCCATGCAGCCTCTGTAAAGACCTCCTTAGAATAAAAAAGACTTAGCAGATAACAAAAGTAGTTACCATTTGTCAATCAAGCACTTTTTAAAAGCCTGGCCCAGTAAATTTACAAGGAAAAAAAAAAAAAGGTGTGCTATACACTTATTTAAATCACGTAAGCCTCGCACAACCCTTTCTCTCAGCCCATTTATAAACGAAGAAACGGAGCCTGGAGAAGCGTAAACGGCATGGCCACGGTCACACTGCTCGGGAGCAGCTGAGCGGAGACTTTGTATCTAGTCCTGTTTGGGAAACGTGCACTTGCCAGTTGAGTCCAGCAGTGCTCCCCCAAGCTCCTCCTCCCCTTTCCTGTGATGGCTGAAGAGTCTCAGAGGTGTGAAGGGCTTTGCTCAGGGCCACAGTGTATCGGTGACTAAGGCTGACCACAGCCTCTGCCTCCTGATTCCCAGCCCAGAGCCCTTGCGAACCCCACATCTCGCCCTGCCCATTTGCCCATGTGGCCCCCTTGCTGTGAGTGCAGGCACTTTGCTTGTCAGCCCCCTGTGGTCCGGCAGGGCGGGGCTGTCCTCTCTCCCTCTCATCCTCCCTCCCCACCGCTGGCCCTCCCAGCCCCTCCTAGCCCCCACCTCTCCTGCTTTCCCCTGTAATTGCTTCCATCTGGCCCGCCTGCCAGCTCCTATTCCTTTGGAAATGCAGCGGCTCCCCCAGCTGCCGCCCACAGGGCTGCAAGGCCTCATCCGGCAACGGTGGCCACACGTGGAGATGGAGAGGGGCCCTACAGGTCCGAGCAGGGGGATCTGGGCCAAGGCGGCTGCTCCGGGGCCTGGCATCCCCACATTCCTGCCAGACAGGAGCACCTTTGCTCCAGGGTCCTTGCTTGACACCCGCCCTGGCCTGGCCCCGGCCTGGAGAGGTCCTAGTGGCAGGCTTCTCCTTCTGCCTCGCAGCTTCCACAGCCCCCTCTGCCCTTTGCAGGTGCACAGGTCAGGAGGAGGGAGGCCTGGCTGGAAGCGACGGCAGGAGAGAAGTGGGCACCAGCGTGGGCATGCTCTGGGGACGACTGCTGGGGGGTTCTGGGAGGGAAGCGAACAGGGCAGTCACGGTGGCAGAGGCTGAGGGGCCCGGGAGCTCTGGGCAGGTGAGAACGGGGCTGACTCATTTCCCTTGGTCCCAGGCCATTGACTCAGAATCAGCAGAACTAGCAAGGAATCCTTATATTTTGTGTTGATATAGAATAAAACCTGCACATTCTAACAGTGCATTTGACGCTCTGTTGACTCCCTTGCCTCAGGCTCTGCCTAGGCTGGGTGGAGAGGGACACCAGCGGGGGTCTTCTGGTGTGGCCATCTGGAGGCTCTGGAGCATGCTCCTGCCTGTGGAGGGGACACGTTCCCTGTCGTGGAAGATGCGTACGCATCGACTGGTGACCTTGACGGGGACAGGCCAAAGGAGATGTGGGCATAGCAGGAGCACGTTTGTGGTGTGGAGCAGATCTGAAAACTTTTAAGGCATTTTCTCGCTGAGATTTTAGGATTTTAGTGTAAAGCTCCCGGAACTTGTCTGTCTTGTTTACTGCTATATTCTTCATGCCTGGAATGATGTCTAGCAAATAACAAGTGCTCAGTAAATATTTGTTTGATAAATGAATGGAAGACATAGCTTGGGTTTTCTGACTTTGTCTTCACTGCGTTCCTGTTTTTCCTTCCTCCTTTTCTTGGGGCAAAGGCAGTGAGCAGACAGGTGAGCTGTTGGTCAGAGAAGGGCCTGGCCTGGCTGCCTGGGGTCTCCCCCTCCCCCGGGGGTCTCTCTGGGCACCCGGGAGGCAGGCAGGAGCCCCAGGTAAGGATGGGCAGGCTTCTGCCCCCCTGAGGAGAGCAGGCCCCTCCTTCTACCTGCCCTGGGCTCAGTGGGTCCCCTCCCTGTTCCTGTTTCACCTCCTCAGCCCAGACTTTAAGACCTTGCACAGACTGGCGCTAAGGAGCCTCTCTCAGGTGTCCTCTCGGGAGGCACGGTTCACCCCTGTTCTTGCTTCTACCCAAACAACTACACTTCTCTTCTTTCTCCATATTGGGTTTCCACATAAAATTCCCTTTGAAAGTAGGACAGAGGGTTTCTTGGCTCTAAAGAGTTTTATTTGAAAGCCCCCATCCAGCCACATTAAGACTTTTTATTTTCCCAGGAGCACGCCATGTGTGTTCTCACCTCCTGGCCTTTGCTCTGGCCGGCCCCCCGGGTATGGCCCAGGTGCCATCGGTAGCCATCTTCCTAAATTGCAAGTGTCCGTGGGCATCCAGCCCGAGGCTGTGCTCTCGGAAGCCTCCCCGGCCACCCAGCACACTGCCACCTCCCCCTGTGCACCCCGCTCCCCTCAGCTCCCACGCTGGCCACGTTGTGCAGGGACGGTGGTGTGGTACAGGGAGCCACGGCTTGACTCCTTTCCCGGCTGCCCAGCCGTGGGCCCGACACAGAGCCTCGGTTTCCCCCGAGGAGCTCACACTTCTGAACGAGAGAGCGTTTCTAGTGACATCCCAGTGCGCGGAATCCAGCACTCTGTAAATGCTGGCTGCTGTGTTTTCTGTGGTTCCGGGTGGGGCCCAGACACTGACAGGTGTCTCCCTGCCGGCCCAGCAGCCAGAGGCAGGCGGCCGGGCAGGAGCCGGATGGCATCCTTGGTCTCCTCTCTGTCTACTCCCCAAGTCTGTGACCTCAGGCAGAGCCGTGGCCATTATTCGTTCTCCATCAGCACATCTGTTAATTGGGCTAATAGTATCTGCCCCACCTCCCAGGTCTGTGAAACGCAAATGAGGTAAACAAGCTGGCAGAGGCCTCAGAGGTCACCATAGGGCAGGATTGCGACTGCCTTACCCTGGTGTCCCCAGCACCTGGCACCGTGCTGGCACACAGTGGCCTCTCAGTAACTGTTTCCTTTTGCAAACGAGGGAGCTGAGACTCAGAAAAGTAACTCGCTGGGGTGTTGTTGTTTTTTTATTGTTGTTGTTTTAGTAACTTGCCCTTGGAGGTCACAGAGTGTCTCTCCCCACAGGTAGGAAGGAGACTGTCTCAGGAGTGACCCCCGCTCTCTCTGCCCCTCCGTCCACCGCTGCCTCTGTCTCATCCCTGTCTCTGAGGTCCTGACGTTATTCGGGCTTTCTGTTCTCCAGGCCCCAAAGATCCAGGACTGGGGAGGCTGAAATCCCCCGGGGCATGGCTGGCGGAGGAGCTGGTGGACTAGGACACCCCTGGAAATGTCCACTTCTGTCCTGCTTCTCCCAGGCTGGCTCTGTCCTCCCAGGGGCTTAGCCAAGGCCTGGCTGGGGAGAGTGCGTTCGGGAGAGGGGGAGCCCGTCCTCCTGGGCTCTTGGGCCCTTCTCGCCACACTCACTGTCCCCCCCTCCCCCCCCCCCCCCCCCCCCCCCGTTCTCCTCTGGTCCGCTCCCGGGTCCTGTCTTTTTCTGTCTTTTGTTGACCGTTTTCTGCCTTCCTTTCTTCCCTTTTCCTCCCTCTCCCTTCGTGTCTGACATCTGTTCTTTCCCCCGGGGTCCTCACCCCCCTTGCCTCAACATCCAACTTGTCCTGACACTGGCAGCCGGACTTCTGGTGGCCGGGGAGGTGCCCTGCTGGGCTGTGGAGGCTCAGGAGAGCCTGCTGTTCTTGGCAGCTCCAGCATTTTCTAGTGAGATGGCTCTTCCAGCCCCTGAGCTTGGTGAAGGGACGGTGCCAGCCCAAAGTAAACTCAAAGTAAACTTCAACTCAGCTCCCTGCCCCCCCCCGCCCCCCCCTTCTTGGACACCGCCCTGGTAAGGAAAGTGGGACCTTGTCCTGGAGCCTGAGGGTCGGCAAAGAAGAGCCTGGTGGTGGAGCTTCTCTGGCTTCTGACCTCTGCCCCCCGCCCTCCTCTCTCCAGAGCTCCAGCTCTTTCTCCAGAGGTACCTGCTGGGATGGAGGAGGCTGGCCAGAGCAGGGAGGAGATTTCCATTCAGACACCTTCCAGGTGAGCACACACGGCGTGTTGTGCTTGGGCCGATGTGTGTGTTCATGCGCACGTGCGCTGTGTGTACATGAGCGTGTCCGTGGGTTGTGTGCGAGAGAGAGAGCATAGGCATGCATCCGTGTGTGGACAAGAACACGGTGGGCCTGTGGGAGGTTGTGTCCTGTCGCCCCCCCCGCACCCCCCCCTTCTAGGCCTGCCACTATCCAGGCCTGCTTCTAGCCTGGCGCTCTCCTCTCTGTGGTCTGTGTGACCTTGGCTTTGCACTGGGACTCCCTTCTGTCTTGGGAGCCGGCTGGTCCCCTGCTGTGGTCCCACGCAATGGTGACTGATCTCTGGCCACCCGTTTAGTTGCCCGGGGGCCCTAGGGCCAGCGTTTGCCCCCCACCTCCCAAAACGGAGGCGTGTGGGGGCTTCCTGCCCAGCATCTCAACTCTGCCAAGGCGGAGGGAATGGGGAACAGCTGCGTTGGCCGATTCCGGCTCCGTATGGATTTGGTTTGACAACAAAGCTCCCTCTGTGTTGTTCTCAGGCCCCTTACATAACCCGAGGGTGGGGGGCGGGGGGGGGGAGGGAGGCGATGGGGGGAGGTGGAGATGGGGACAGGGAGACACCAGGACATGATGGTTGGAAAGGGAACAGGGACCGGGAGGAGGGGCAGGGGAGTGAGAGAGAGACCGTCGGGAAGCAGAGAGAGGAGGAAAAGTGTGCGTCTTGGCCCTACTGTTCTACTTCCGGCCTCCTGTTTGGGAAGGAGCTGGATTTCTGGGTCTTCTGACTTTTGTCCTGTAGCTGCCTTGTCTTCCCCTCCTTGCACCCCACCCACCAGCCCTGGATCTGCTGGGGATCTGCCTGGGAGGAAGGGTTCGGGGCTGGGCCGGAGGGCCATCCTTAGCCCCACCCTGTAGCTGAGTGCTTTCGTAAAGAAGGGAGTCATTCTCCTCCCTTGCTCTCGGGCGTCCATTCATGACTCCAGGTCCCAGGCCTGGCTCTAGAAGCCCCTCTTGCTACCCTCTGGATGGCAGCCGTTCCCTGTACCCTGTTGGGCTGCTCAAGGCCCCACCTAGGTCCCTGGCCCAGTCTCCTGTCCGGGACCTCCCCCTAGCTCCAGACCCTCTGGCCACTCCGTTGGAGGCCCTGTGGCCCTGTCCCTGCACTGTCCCCTCCCTCAGTAATCAGACCTTCTCTTTTTGCCATCACTGTCCCTGCAGCTGTCCAAATAGAGGGGGAAGAAAATGTTCTCTTTCCGGAACAGCTGGACTGACAGCCGGGAAGGCCAGGTGAGCTGGCCAGGCTTTGGGGGTGCTTTCGGGGGTGGGAGGTACCTTGTCCCAGGGCCCTGATCCTGCCAGCTCCTAGGCAGGAGCAAACAGACACTGGGAAGAGGGCAGGAGGACCAGTAGGGCCAGGGCCCCAGTGACGGTGTGGTCTCCTGAGTTTTCTCAGGTTTTCTTCCCTGTGCCTCAGTTTTCCCCAGTCCTTTTCTGGCACCAGGCTTCCTTGAAAGAGCCTCTGGATTCCATTTGGCCCTAAAGGGTAGTGCTTGTCCCCAGGCTGCAGTGGATTAACAGGGCTGTATTCTTCTAACCTGAAAACAACAGAGGGGGGAGGAGCTGCTGGCAAGGCCCCAGATTCTCCCGGTTCTGGCACTTGGCTTGACCCCTAGCACCTCCCTCGATTCGATTTTAAGGTGTCTGCCCAGGAGGTATCCTATAGAAACCGAGCCATAACTCTGCGGAGAGATGCTGTGGGCGAGGCCCAAACCTGCTGAACGAGCCCTAGACTCTGGAATCCTCAGTCCCCAGGCCCTGACCAGCTTGTGGCTCGCCTCCCACCACCTGCCCCAGGTCTGGGTGCTGGGATGCTCCTGCAATTGCTAATCCCTCAGGGCTTGAGACAGAAAGGTCTGCTTGGGGAAGGGGGATGGCTAGGAGAGGGCTTAGGAGTTTCCCGATTTGTGGGCGGGTGGGCCAGGAGGATGGCCCCTCTCACACGAATCAGGGTTAGGTGCCTGGGCAAAGAGACCAGGCCAGGAGGATGGTGAGTGAGAGCTATGAGGGTGCCGGGTGGGGGTGTCCTCTGTCCCTTGTGTGACTGAGGTCCCCGGGCAGCTGCCTCTGTCCCGTGTGTGACTGAGGTCCCCGGCTGCCTTGGGACACTCCCTAGCCCCGCTGGGGACATCCCTTTGAGGCTGTGTATCTTTCTGTCGGTTCACTTTCCTGTAGCCCTCCCCCTCCCCCAGCGCCCACCTCCCCAAGAACCTCTGAGCATAACGGGAGTGTGACTCTGTCGCTGGCAGCCGGGCTTGGCCAGGCCGAGGGCCAGAAGTCCAGAGTTTCTCTTTACCCAACTTTCAGAGGTGAAGAGATCCCCAGAGGGCTGGCTTAGCCACTCCCTGCTCTTGAAGTGCTCCCTGGCTGATAGCTCCAGGGACCTGCAGCCTGACAAACAAACCGGGCTGGAGCGGGAGCTGAAGGTGAAGCCCTGTGGCCCGTGCCCTGGGCCACAGGATGGGGGAAGAGAGCGCCCTGGCGGAGGGGGCTCAGCAGACCTCAGAAGCTGTACGTTGGGGGTGGGTGGGGTGGGGTGGGGTGGGCAGGGAAGAAGGAATGAGGGGTGTGTGCACGTGTGTGTAGGGGTCACTACATTCCTGCGTGTTTCCAGGGTTGGCTTGGGGGTGTGCCTGTGGGTGAGCAGAGACGGGTGTGTTTTTGCACAGAGATGCCTTTGGAGGTTTTCGACGCGGGAGGGTCGGAACGGACCGGAGCAGGGTGGGCTTGAGAAGGGTTTCAGAGTGTCTCCCTGGTGCCTCCTGGCTCTGGGTTATGGATGGGGCTGTGAGCACTTGGACAGATTTGCTGGACATGTCCCCCGTGGAGGAGGAGCCCCAGGGGCAGAGGTGGTCCTGGGGCATCTTTGATAACCTGAGCATCAGCCGGCCCTCCAGCCGGCATTCCCACCTGCTCTGCTCTGGCCTCTGCCCCCAGGGACCACTGCTTGCCCTGGAAGGTCTGCACCCTCCCCAGCAGCACCTAGAATGCTAGCCGCCCCACCCCCTTAGCTCCTCATCAACCTTTTACTTGGAGGAGAGTCGGCTCATTGAAAGTCTTAACTGATGTGAAACCTTAAAAGGGCCTTGCTGGCTTGCTCTTCCTTGGGGACAGCTACTGCAGGAAATGGGGTCTTGTTTTTCCTTCTTCCTGGTTTCATTTCTCAGAGCCCCCACCGCAGGTGCTACATTGCCACACGGCACTTCCCTCTTTTCCCTACCCCCACCCTCAGCTCCCCTAACTCGGTTGGGCTCCTAATAGGAATTCAGGAGCCGGTCCTCCCCCTGTTGACCTCCTGAAACCTCCATGTTCCAGAACCACCATGGCAGGACAGCTTGGATAGACAGGGGAGAGCTGTTTCCCTGCTATTCCCAGATGTTCCCAAACAGCCGTGCTGATAGCCACCGTTCTTGGGTCAGAGCTAGAATGTTTTTCATTGCCCTGCACTGTCCCTGCCTGCGGACTTTGGGAGTACCTGCCCGAGACAGGGGAGAACCAGCAGAGGGAATATCACTTTGGAAATAAGGGAGGAGGGTACTGTTTCTGGAACTGCTATGGAGAGGGGGCGCTGCTCAGGGGAGGGGGCCCATCTCTATGCCTGTGGGATGGGACTGATCGGGGGTCTGGGCACCTTCTCTAGAACATGCTATGGCCAGAGACAGTGGCTTCTGCAGTGAGGCCTGCTCCCTCTCTCCTATCCCGTGCTTCTCACGTGACAGCAGTGCAACTCCAGTCTGACCAGTACACAGGACCTGGGTTTCGTGCAGGGCAGAGCCTGGGTGGCACTGCTTTTCCCCCTCTGCCCGAGCAGCTGCGTGTGCCCTCGTAGTTTGTGCCATGGAGACAGCAGCTGGGAGGAGAGGGGAGTATGGTTGCGGTTGTGGACCCCTCCCATGGTGTCGGCCTGGCCTGTACTAAGGCTTTTCGATCTCAGGATGGCTTTCGAGGATCACACACCTCCCAAAACTTGCTCTTGTGACCTGAATTTCACAGATGAGGAATCTGAGGTCCTGAGAGATACAGGAGCTTGTTCAGGACTGCCTGGCCTGTGACTGCAGAGGTGGGATTGAACCTCAGGTTTGTGTCCAGACCCCTCTCCTCTGCCTCCAGGATGCCAAAGGTCCTTTGAGGTGCAGGGAGGGGTGGCTGAGGTTTTAGCCTAGGCCGGCCCTCTTGGGGAACAAATAAAGGGGATGTGAGGTAATAGGGCATCTTCGAGGCTCTCCTGGGATCTCGATAGGTCTGTTGGTTGACATCAGCTCATTGTGTGGTCCAATAGCCCTGGAGCTGGTGGTGATTAAGGTGAGTCAAAGGTGGTGCAGAAGCCACGCCTTCTTGGTGATAAGGGTATGTTTGTGAGCGCAGCCACGTGTGTTTGGCAAAAGTTGTGACACTTGGTGCGTCCGCCAGCCCCTGAGCCCAGCCTCTAGCAGGCTCCTAGCGCCTTGTGTGCTCAGGTCTTTGCAAAATAAGGGTCTGGGATGCTCTAATCTGACGAAACTTTTCTGTCCACGCTTGTCCTGCTCATTTGCTCGTTCATTTAGACATGTGATCATTTCAGTGTTTGTCAGTTACCTACCACGTGACATGTATTAAATTTGGTGCGAGAGATACTGTCGGCCACAAGGAGTCCCTGCTTTCTTGGGGTACGGGAAATAGCGTGGTGTCACTGCTACAAAGGAAGCAAAACGGAGTGAGGAGGCAAGACTGGGGGCCGGGAGGAGACTCCTAGATTGGGTAGTCTGGGACCCTGGCTTGAGGGGCAGCATGAAAGGGAGAGTGGCCAGGACAAGGGAAGCCAGGGACGGAGTTCTGGCCTTGTGATTCCAGATCCCACACCATTTATCCTGCCGTCAGCCCCTGCCAAGACGAGGACTCAGATGGGAATCTTTAGCCCTGTCTCCATTCTCAAGTGGGGGTCAGGTGTGGAGGGGGCGTGCAAGCTAAACTTCTTCTCTTTGGGGAGGGGAGGGTGTGTTTAGGAAGTGCTGGGGAAGCCCAGGGGTCATCGGGGACTTTCTCTGTTCGGTGGACAGTCACATGGGCATCACGTAAGGTTCAGTGTGTATTTCTTTGCCTTTGGTCGCACAACAGACTGAGTGAAAAATCGTGGTTTTTTTCATTTATTTTTTATTATTTTTTTAAAGATTTTTATTTTTAAGTACAACCCAGAGATCAAGGGCTGCATACTCCACCGACTGCACCATCCAGGCGCCCCACCAAAAAATAGTGTTTTTAAAATGATGTTTTAATCCACCCTGCATTCCACACAGCCGCAGCTTTTGGATTTCACTTAGCACATGAAGAAGAAGTATGGCTAATAGTTGCTATTCGCTGAGCGTTTCCCATGTGTCTTTCCTATGTTATCATGTTAACCAGCACAGTGGGACTTGTGGCAGGGGCTCTTGGCCTCCATTCTACAGATGGGGAGACCAAGGCTTAGGGATGCTAAGTGGCAGAGGCAGGGTTCAGGCCCAGTGGCCAGTGCCCCAGGCACAGCTCTTGGCCTGAGGAGGAGCGAAGGTTCTGGCAAGACAGTTCCATGTGACCCGCTTGCCAACCTAAACATGGCCGTCCACGTGGACCCCGGGAGGGTGTGGTGTGCGAGGCGTAGCCGTGAGGCCAGTTCTGCTCAGGCACTGGGGCGAGTTGCCAGGGTCAGGAAGACGTTGGATGTGGGCAGAGCGGAGATTGGGCTGGTGTGCCAGGTGCCAATGTCACCTTGAACTGTGGCTGTGCATCCAGAACCCTGACAGCCCAGGAAGAGGGGAACCGATGCTGGGGAAGAGTGGAGTCTTCTCAACTCTGACACTCTGGAGACCTTGAGACAGTGCTCACTGTGACTGTCAGAGTGACCAGGGCCCTCTGGAGGCATCTCGGACACTCTGATTTAGCCTTCCTGAGCTGGGGTCCAGGAAGCGTGTGCAGCTTAATGTGCTCTACAGGTGCTTCCAGTAGGATCTCAGAGATTGCCTGGTCCAGCGCCGTCCAGTGGAAATGCACTGGGGGGCAGGTGCCTGGGTGTCTCCGCCAGTTGAGCATTTGACTCTTGATTTCGGCTCACGTCATGAGCCCAAGGTTGTGAGATTGAGCCCATATCCAGGTCTGCTTGATATTCTCTCTCTCTCTCTCTCTCTCTGCCCCTCTCCATGTTCTCTCACTCTCAAACAAAACAAAACAAAACAAAAAAACAGTGGGAACCACAAACTCAAGCCACATAGGTAATTTTAAATTTTAAAAGAGGTTAAGTTAGGGTTCCTGGCTGGCTCAGTTGGAAGAGCATGTGACCCTTGATCTCGGGGTTGTGAGTTTGGGCCCCACATTGAGTGTAGAGATTACTGAAAATAAACATATTTTAAAAAATGTTAAGTTAGGGGCGTCTGGGTGGCTCAGTCGGTTAAGCGTCCGACTTCGGCTCAGGTCATGATCTCGCGGTGTGTGAGTTTGAGCCCCACGCCGGGCTCTGTGCTGACAGCTCAGAGCCTGGAGCCTGCTTCGGATTCTGTGTCTCCCTCTCTCTCTGCCCCTCCCCTGCTAACAGTCTGTCTCTCTCTGTCTCTCAATAATTAAATGTTAAAAAAAAATTTTTTTTAATGTTAAGTTAGCTACATTTTTAAAAAGCAAAAATAAGGAGGTGAAATAAATTTTGAATATTTTAACCCAGTATAGCCAAAATATTAGTTCAGTGTGTGATCAATCAAATAGATTTTTAAGGTGATAGTTCACTTTTTTTGGTACTAAGTCTTTGAAATCCAGCATGTTTTCTTTTTTTTTTTTATTGTTAGTGTAACTTTATTTATTGATGTATTCACGTATTTATTTATAATTTACATCCAAGTTAGTTAGCATGTAGTGCAATTAGGATTTCAGGAGTGGATTCCATTGATTCATCCCCTATGTCTAACACCCAGCGTTCATCCCAACAAGTGTCTTCCTCACTGCATATGTTTTCCACTTGCAACACACTCAGTGTGAACCAGCCACACTGCAAGTACTCCGTAGCCACATGGGGGATGGGGCAGGGCTGGTGCCATCCACCGTTTTCAGAAGAGGAATCTGGAGGCCAGAGGAGGAAGGGGACTGGCCAGATTGGTGGGGAGCTGAGTTCAGGCCCCAACTCCGGTAGTGCCTTTAGCCTTGGCATCTTGGGGCCAAATTCGTCGGCTCCTGGGTGAAAAGTCTGGGGAAGGAAACATACCCTAAGCCCCTGCCTGGGACCTGGGGCAGGTCCACAGCCACACCATACTGTTCCTTTTTTAAATCCTGGCTATGAGTCTGTACCGTCGATTCTCTACCCTGCCACAGCTTCAGCTTTCTGGAATTCAAAGCTTCTGCCCCACCCAGAAGGACACCAGAAGTATGATTTTCAAGTGGTTCCCCGTGGTGTCTTGTGACTGGCAGCTGATAAAGTGGATGATACAGTGTTTCTGTGCAGGAGGCTGCAAGTGCTGGGCTGGTTGGGGTGTCTGATGGGGGGGCAGCAGTCTGTGGACCCCACGAGTGGGGAACAGAGAGCCTTCTGTGCTTCAGTGGGAAGCCTGTCAGGCCCCTTTCCCTCCAACCTTGGATGGCCAGACAGATGCCCCCATCTGCCTACTCACGGGCCTTGAGGCCGTTGGTCAATTACGCAGCCCTGGGCTGTCTCATATGAGCTGGGGCCAAGGCAGGCTTCACTCCCCATTGGGCGTGCCGTGGTCATGCTGTGCTGTTCAGTGATGGGGAGAGGACACAGTCTGCAGGCTGTGTCTAGCCAGGGGGTGGGCCGGAGGGGATGAAGCGAGTATGGGACCCACTGTTGCTGCTTCCTCTTCTCTTGGTCCAGTGATGTCCCCGACCAATAGATCCATTTATGAATTCAGTGAATTTGTATTGAGAGCCTACTGTGTACAGGTCACTATTCTAGACATTGGTGATACACCAGCAAACAAAACAACAACAGAATCTTTACAAGCAGGGAAGGGGGATCGGAAATGTTGGGTGTGCATGGAACTCTCGATGGCAGGTAGAGAAGGTGAATAAAGAGATCAGTGAAGAGATATCAAACCCATGTCTCTCTGGGTAGACAAGGAGCCCATGGAGCGTTTTTGAGCTGAGAAGTGTTGTAGGTGACTGATCTGTTCGGGAGAATTGCACGCACTTAGCCATCTGCACCCAAGAATGACTGATTAAAGTAGGGTATAGTCCCACAGAACCCCAATGGCGTGTGTCATCTCGCCTTACCGAGCAACAGCATCAAGTCACGTGGACTTCATAGTCCAGCTTGAGTCCCCTCTGGAATATTAGCAGAGGACTCCGAGCTGGGAGGAATCATGGTGGGCTGGCTGGCACCACTGAGATTCACTCACTTTGACAGGTGGAAATGCGACCCCAGATTCCTAAGATGAAATGCGCATGAGCAGGTGTAGAACAGATCTGCTCTTAGGTTCAAAAGGGTAGCCACACAAGTTCAGGAGGCCTGGCTGAGGGATTTTAGTCCCATGCCACGGGCGTGTTGTGGTGGCAGGAAAGTGAGCGCAGTCTTAGCCAGCATTCATGGAAGTCTGGTGTCCAGATGGAAGGCGGTACTAATCCTGTGGATACAGTTGTATGCATTGGAAGCCTGCTGGAGAGCTTCCAGAGGAGCCTCGGGCTACGGGGAGGGGGGTGGGTGGCAAATAGAGACTGTGTCTCGTAAGGAAGCTACCTGAGAAGGAGCAAGGAAGGCTGCTGGTAGCTGCTGTAATCATTTGAAAGACTTTGATCTGGTAGAGGGCTGACTTCCTTTACTTGCTCGAGGAAGTAAAGGAATCGAGGGAGCCATTCCTTCACAGGAGAGTTTTTGAGGCAGTAGAGGGTTGGGCATGTGGGCTCCAGAGCCAAGCAGCCTGAGTCCCAGTCCTTCTCACTAGCCCTTCGCCCTTGGGCAAGTTGCTGACCCTTCCTGCACATCGGGTCCCTGTCTCTGTGATGCAGGTCGTCATGGTGTTTAACTCCTAGGGTTGAGATCATATTTGGACAGCCCCTAAAAGTGTCTAGCAGACTAGTTCTCAACATCTGGTCATGTCTGGAGACAATGTGGTTGTCACAACTGGGGAGTGGGGTTCCTACTGGGGAGTGGCATCTGGTGGGTAGAGGTCAAAGATGTTGCTAAACACAGCCCCTCACAACAGTGACTTCTCTGGTCCCCAAAGCAATGGCGATGGGGTAGGAACCCTCCTGATATCCCACATGGTAAATGCACCATACATTTTAGCAATTAATAAGGGATGTAACACATGTTTAATCTCATCTTATTACTTGTGTGTCGGATGTTTACAAAACATCTGCTACATTTTGAACTCTATAATAGAGTCTGAAAATATAATGAAGTCCCAGACCACAGAGGTCATAGTCTCATGGGCAAGATACAAAACACATAATATAATATAAAATTATATTATGTGATACAGCATCTTCTGTAATCCAGGCACTCTGATAGACTCTTGGTATAAACAAGCCTCCAATTTTAGAGGTCAGGAGATAGTGGGCAAAACAGGAAGAGCAGTAATTATATAATATGAAATTATATTACCTGTGAAGTGCCAGAAGCAAGTTACAAACGATATTTTGTGGGAAGAGAAACATCAATTGCTTAGAAATGTCGGAATAGATTTCATAGAGGTGGAGCCTTTTGAGATGACACTGGAGTGAGGTGGTTCCAATGAATGGGGCGGGGAGGGGCTTAGGGTGTCCCACCGGAGGGAAGTCTGCAGAGGAGGTGATGTGCTTGGGAAGAGGATAGCAGGTGCACCTGCAGGGCGTGTGACCCGAGGGTGAAGGGTCCTGGTGGCCACTAAGGAGCTTTGGCTTTTCATTTAAGGAATGGGAGCAACTGAGGCAGGAGGGTGCTTTGATCCAAGTTATTTCTTAGAAGCATCCCATGCTGGCAGTTCCAAAGGAGGGGGTTGAGTGTAGAAAGACTAATTGGGCAGAGACCAATTAGGAAGCAGGGAAGGTGGGGTGGGATCTAGACTCTATGTGTCTCAAGAAGACATGGAGGGATTGTATTCTAAAGTGTTTCTGAGGCTCTAGACCATGTGACCTTTGTGCCGCAGCCAGGTTTTTTAAAGCTTCACATGCCCAGTGCCTCCCACAATGCCGAACATTCAGTTCATTAGGAGCCCAGAGAGCACTGGTTGGGATGAGGAATTGGGGTAGAATCAATCATATTTAGTAACTGTTCAGTAAGGATGGCGTGAGGGGAGGCAGATGTTGGCAGGCTGAGTTTAGGATGATGTAGGGCCTGGGTGGGGGGGCAGCGGAGAGTGGGGAGAAACGGGTCCAGTTTGGGCATGTGGAGTTTGAAGTGTTTATGATCATCTGGGTAGGATGTGCAGCAGACAACCAGAAATAGTAGGATGGGATCTGGGGAGGAATCAAAGGGTTTGGATCATCAGGGTAGGAGTAGTGGTCAGTCGTCTGATAGTGAATGCACTTGTCCTGTGAAAACAGGCAGGGGAGAGCAGAGGGTCAAGGATAGATCCCTGGGGAACGCCAGCACCTGACTGAAGTGGGGTCAGAACAGACTGGCACAGAGCTAGGAGGGAAACCTGGAGAAGTTCTTGACCCAGAATCCAAGAAGGCGGTATCAGTGGACTGTATCAAAGGCTTCAGAGTATGAGGGAGAGTGAAGACAGTCCTTCCTCAGGTTGGACAGTTACAAGGCCGCTGATGGCTTTCGTAGGAGCTATTTCCGCATAAAACGTGGGTGGTGGTGTAGGGCTGAAGGAGTGAGTGGAAATAGCACAGATACAGAAGTGTGACCACTGGAGGTAAGGGGGCAGACGCAGGGGTAGCTGGAGGAGGAGGAGGTAGAGGCAAAGAGGGAGGAGGGAGATTTAAGTATGTTTATTAGAGAGGAGTGAAGGAGAGAAGGGCAAAGGGGACCACTGATGGGGAACAGTACTGGCAAGGTGAGCGGGGATCCGTGTCCAGGTGGAGGGATTAGGAGGGAACAAGAGGGGTAGGTGAGTCTAGAGGTGGCAGACAGGTAGCTCCAGTTTTTCCCTCTAGAACTGAGGGACGTGTATTACGTGACTCGCTCAAGGTCTGCGAACCAGTAAGAACAGAGCCGGTGCCTCTGCCCCCATGGGTCTTCCTGGACCCCTTCTCAGGGACATTATACCATATCCCTTTGATAGGCCCCAGGGCTTGAGGGGCCTGGCATCATGCTGTGCCCTTAGGGGGATACTGTCCCTCCTGGGTCAGCAGGTACAGTACCTGCTGGGTACCTGCTGTGTGTCAGGCTATGAGTGTCTGTGCAGCATGAGACACGGTTGCTGCTTCCATGGGGCCTTAATTCTTCACCCTGTGCCCCTGGTTCTGCCCTTTCGTGATGTCTGGGGCTGTGCTCATAGCCTCACCTCTGCAAGGGACACTGCTGTTTGGCCAAGCGAGCACACAGCCTTCTGTCCTGGGGTCACTTTGCCTAGTGGGTTGGGCGAGCTGGTTTCCTCGGCAGTTGGTGGTAGGGGCTGGTGCACGTTGGACGTGAGCAGATCAGAATCCCGCTGTTCTACCCAGGTACTCTACTGTGACTTTTTCTCATGCCTGGTCAGTAATGTGGGACAGCTGCTGGGAGAAGGCTATCGGTTGACCTGAGGCAGGCCCAAGAAGCCTGTGCTCCGGGATTGTCGGGGGCTGCTGGTCCTCGGCTTGGCCCAGCAAGGGGAAGGGGTAGGCTGATGAAATCCCTGATTGGGGATATTGGAGCAAGCTCAAAGACTGGGCAGTCTGCTTCACACAGACCAGCACAGTTTGGGAACAAAGACATACCAGTGCAGACTTTCCGGGGAAGAGGTCCAAGATGGCTAGTTGTCTTGTTGCTGGGGACCCGGACTAGTCAGCTTTGCTCACCTCCCGGTGCCAAAGGTCTCCTCCATCCAGGTGGGGCCTGGAGGGTGGCTGGGTATGCGTCTTTCAGTTACTGTGGAGCTCGGTATGTGGTATTTTTCATCCCGGCTTCCTGTTAGAATCACCAGGGAGGTGGGGGTTTGTTTTGTTTTGTTTAGGAATGCCTGTGCCCTGCCCTTAACCAATTAAATAACAATCTCGGAGAAGGGGACGTAGACATCTATATATTTTCGTATTTCTCAGGTGCTGGCCTTGTGCTAGTCAGGTCACCGATGTCATGACCTGCTGATACAAAAGGAGATGAAGTGAAATGGAGTGAATCCTGTCATGAAACATTGAGAGGGAGTAGAGGGTAGGAGAGGATGTGGTTCCTCAAGTCCTGAGCTCTCAGGATCCTGGCGTGGAGCTCTCGAACAGAGTGTGGTCCTAGCCCAGCAGCAGGGCACCACCTGGGAGTTAGAATTCATACCCAGCCACACCCACTGAGTCAGGATGTACACATCAAGGTTGAGCAGCCTGCTTTGGTCATTCATTTGGACATCCTCATTATCCTCCCCTTCCTCCTCCTCCTCCGCTTCCCCCTCCTCTCCCCTACCTCCTCCGCCTTCCCCCCTCCCTCCTTCCTCCTCCTCCCACCCCCTTATTCTTCCCACCCTCTTCTTCCTCCTCCTCCTCCTCCTCAGTAGTTCCTTTTATTTTAATATAATTTATTGTCAAATTAGCTTCCATACAATACCTAGTGCTCATCCCAACCAGTGCCCTCCTCCCTTCCCATCACCCACTTTCCCCTCTCCCCCACGCCCCATCAACCCTCAGTTTGTTTTCTGTATTTAAGGGTGTCTTATGGTTTGCCTCCTTCTCTCTCTGTTTGTAAGTGTTTTTTTCCTCCCCTTCCCTTCCCCCATGGTCTTCTGTTTAAGTTTCTCAAGATCCGCATATGAGTGAAAACATATGGTATCTGTCTTTCTCTGACTGACTTAGCCTAATACCCTCCAGTTCCATCCACGTTGCTGCAGATGGCATGATTTCATTCTTTTCTCATTGCCAAGTAGTATTCCACTGTATACATAAACCACATCTTCTTTATCCATTCGTCAGTTGTTGGACATTTAGGCACTTTCCATAATTTGCCTATTGTTGAAAGCGCCGCTGTAAACACTGGGGTACACGTGCCCCTGTGCGTCAGCACTCCTGTATCCCTTGGGTAAATTCCTAGCAGTGCTATTGCTGGGTCATAGGGTAGATCTATTTTTAATTTTTTGAGGAACCTTCACACTGTTTTCCAGAGCGGCTGCACCAGTTTGCATTCCCACCAACAGTGCATGAGGGTTCCCGTTTCTCCACATCCTCTCCAGCGTTATAGTCTCCTGATTTGTTCATTTTAGCCACTCTGACTGGTGTGAGGTGGTATCTCAGTGTGGCTTTGATTTGTATTTCCCTGATGATGAGGGACGTTGAGCATCGTTTCATGCGTCGGTTGGCCATCTGGATGTCTTCTTTGGAAAAGTGTCTATTCATGTCTTCTGCCCATTTCTTCACTGGATTATTTGTTTTTCGGGTGTGGAGTTTGGTGAGTTCTTTAACAGATTTTAGATACTAGCCCTTTACCAGATATGTCATTTGCAAATATCTTTTCCCATTCCGTCAGTTGCCTTTTAGTTTTGTTGATTGTTTCCTTTGTAGTGCAGAAGCTTTTTATCTTGATGAGGTCCCAGTAGTTCATTTTTGCTTTTAATTCCCTTGCCTTTGGAGATGTGTCAAGTAAGAAATTGCTGCAGCTGAGGTCAAAGAGGTTGTTGCCTGCTTTCTCCTCTCGGGTTTTGGTGGTTTCCTGTCTCACATTCAGGTCTTTCATCCATTTTGAGTTTATTTTTGTGAATGGTGTAAGAAAGTGGTCTAGTTTCATTTTTCTGCATGTTACTGTCCAGTTCTCCCAGCACCATTTGCTAAAAAGACTGTCTTTTTTCCATTGGATACTCTTTCCTGCTTTGTCAAAGATTAGTTGGCCATACATTTGTGGGTCCAATTCTGGGTTCTGTATTCTATTCCGTTGGTCTGTTTGTCTGTTTTGTGCCAATACCATACTGTCTTGATGATTACAGCTTTGTAGTAGAGGCTAAAGTCTGGGATTGTGATGCCTCCTGCTTTGGTTTCTTTTTCAGTATCACTTTGGCTCTTCGTGGTCTTTTGTGGTTCCATACAAATTTTAGGATTGTTTGTTCTATCTTTGAGAAGAATGCAGGTGCAATTTTGCTTGGCTGCGTGTTAGAATCACCTGAAATGCTTGCACAAATTCCAGTGCTGGGCCAGTCACATTAAGTGAGAATTCCTAGGTGTGGGACCCAGATACTCTTAATTATACTTTACTTTAAAAATTATTTAGCACCCCAGGTGATTTTCCTGTTCAGCCAAGATCAAAAACATCCAGTTTAACTAGTGTTTCTTAAACTTGAATGTACCTCTCATTGATCAGGAGATCTTATTCAAATGCAGATCCTGATTTTGTAGGTGTGGAGGGGCCTGAGATTATGCATTAAAAATTTTTTTTAATGTTTATTTATTTTATACTTTTTAAATGTTTGTTTACTTTTGAGAGAGAGAGCGTCAGCAGGTGAGGGGCAGAGAGAGAGAGGGAGACACAGAATCTGAAGCAGGCTCCAGGCTCTGAGTTGTTAGCACAGAGCCCAACACGGGGCTTGAACCCACCAACTGTGAGATCATGACCTGAGCCGAAGTTGGATGCTCAACCGACCCAGCCACCCAGGTGCCCCGAGATTAATATATTTCTGATATGGTCCCTAGTGATGCCCATGCTGCTGACCTGATAAATATATTTTGAGCTGCAAGCCTCTACTAAGCTAACTTCCCAGTTTTATAACCAAAGAAACCGAGGGTCAGAGAGGGAGATGTGACTCCTCCAAGGTAACCCAAGGTGTTACTTACTCATTCAGTACTTCCTGAGCACTTGTTCTGTGCCAGGCAGTGTGCTGGATCCTGGGAATAAGACTGACCTCATTGCTACCCTCACAGAGCTCATATTCCAGTGGGGGAGACAGACAGAAAGTAAGTATCTAAGCTCATTACAGATCAGGAGAAGTGCTCTGGAAGGTGCTAGGGAAGGTATGACTTGGCTGTGGCTGTAGGTAGGTATGGGAGAAGGCATGTCACTTTCAGGATAGTGGTCAGGGAAGTTACTAGAACCATGGCTTTCACTGGTGTCTTTTTTTTTTTTAAAAGTTTATTTATTTTGAGAGAGAGAGAGAGCAGGTGCACAAGTGCATGAGCAGGGGAGGGGCAGAGAGAGAGGGAGGAGAGAATCCCAAGCAGGCTCCACACTGTCAGTGCAGACCCCTACACGGGACTCAATCTCATGAACTGTGAGATCATGACCTGAGCCAAAACCAAGAGTCAGGTGCTTAGCCAACTGAGCTACCCAGGAGCCCCCTTACTGAGTCTTCTAACTACAAATCCAGAACTTTTCTTTTCTTTTTTTAAAAATTTTTTAATGTGTATTTATTTTGGAGAGAGAGACAGAGACAGAGCGCAAGCAAGAGAGGGGCAGAGAGAGACAGAGACACAGAATCCAAAGAAGGCTTCAGGCTCTGAGCTGTCAGCACAGACCCCGACGTGGGGCTCGAACTCATGAGCTGTAAGATCATGACCTGAGCTGAAGTCAGGCGTTTAACCGACTGAGCCACCAAGGTGCCCCAGAACTTTTCCTTACTGGGCAGGGTCATCTTCCATCTGGGGTTTGGGGATGGGTGCTCATGACTCTATGGAGGATGTCTGTCTCTGGTCCCCATCCCTCACTCGCCCCTACCCTGCTCTCTCCTCCCCCCTCCAAGACTAAAATTCTTCCTTGGTGTTTGTGGACTCAGAGCGGAGCCTGGGGGCAAAACATCAACTTCATAATAGGACAGTGTTCGGGATAATTGATTTATGATTTGTAACAAAACCCAGCTCTCGTCCTGAAGACATAATTTGAGGTTTTCCAGGTCTCTGTGAGAGAGCGCAAACACTAGAGATTCCCTCCCTTTCCAGGTGGATCACAAGAATCACCTGGGCTGCTTGTGAAAATGCCTGTCCCCGGGTCCCACCCTGGCTGACTCAGCAATCCCCGGGAGGGGCCCTGGAATCTATGTTTTCAGTAAGTGGCCCAGGGCAATTCTTCTGATCCAGGGCACTGAGGAACACCGTGTGGACGACAAAAAAAATGCTTGGTGTCCTGCTCCCCTTCGTGTGGCTGGGCAAGATGCCGAAATTTCTTCCCCAGTGACTCTGCAGTGTAGCCCTGGCTGATGTGTGTCGGGACCTCTCTGCTTATGTGCATGTAGCAGCTGGCCCCTTTCCAGAGCCCTGTCCTTGCCACGCCCTTTGTCCTTTGCCCTTACCCAGAGGGGTCTCCTGTCTCTTCCTCTACCAACCAGACCCTCCTCCCTCCCTGCACTCCCCTTCAAACACTTGCCTTCATGGACTCCCCGCCCTCCTCCTCCCCCTCCAGCACTGGGATGCTAAGGGTTTGGGCACTGCGTTTTAGTCAGAGTCCAGAAGATCTGGAGGAGGCTGTACGGACCGTCCATGGTGCATCGTCGCCCCAGTGTCTGGCCTGAGAGGACCTGTTTGGCTTAGCAGTGGGAGACTGAGGATGGAGAGGTGGGCGGCCGCCAGAACTGAGGGGATGCTTTGGATGGCGGAGGATAGGTAAAGCTCAGCAAAGTGGGTCGAGGTGTCCGTCTGTCTCCTGGAGCTGGCCCTTCCCAGATCCAAGTGAGGAAGAGGACACGGAGCCCCGAGAAACCACGCCAGGGAAGCTGGAAGAGGCCAGTCTGGCTTGAGACCTAATCTTCGAGGGGTGGGGCTTGGTTTCCCTTTCTGTGGCATATGCCCCACCTGGACCCCTGATGCCGCCCTTGAGGGATTAGGAGGATGTCCGCTCTCTGGATGGCCTCCCCGGAAGCAGCTCTATGCTTTCTGGAGAAGGGAAGGCAGGCGCGTGTGTCCTACTCTAGTGTCTAGGCAGGAAGTTTGCGGAGCTGACCACACATGACTCCTACCTCCTAGGTGGCCCGAGGCAGCCGGGATGACAGCTCTCCCCAGGAACCCTGCTACCCGCTGAGAAACATGATCAGCAAATCCCGTGAGTGTTGTCCCAGGGCTCCCCCGCCCTGAAGGATGGGCCCCCCAGAAGCTGTCTTCAGCGTCATCCTGGGTCCCCCTGGGGGTTGTGGAGGGACAGGCAGGGAGCCAGGGGGCCCTCTCTTCATCTTCAAAGACCGTGGAAACACTCAGGTCCAAGCCCTCTGCTGGAAAACTAGGGCCAGGCCAGGGCCAAGGACTGGGTCTGCTTGAGCTGGAGGTTGTAAGGGCCCAAAACAGGGCAGGTGGACTGGCGCTCTACCCGCCTGTCTCAGCCTCTAGCTCCTCTGTGCATGTGCCCTGCAGGCTTGAAGCTCCTGGCCATGTTGACGCTGGTCCTGATCGTCATGGTGTGGTATTCCATCTCCCGAGAAGACAGGTACATTGAGCTGTGAGTCCAGTTTCCATGTCCTTCCATTGGTTCTACTCAGGCGTGGGCTCAGGGATGGGGCGTCATGAGGCGGCAGACCTAGCGGGGCCAGGAGGGTGTTGAGGGCCGGGGCGTGACCCCTCCCTTGAGCTACTAGCCCGAAATGCCTCCAGGAGGGCAGGTGGTGGGTTTGGCGGGTAGGGTCTGGGATGGCTCCCCAGGGCCCCCACCTGGGGAGTTCAGGAGAAAGGAAGAGCTGGATCCAGAACGAGTTGGTTTCAGGGCGAAGGGCGAACTTGGGTTGACAGGATTGTATGCTGCTATGCCCCCCGGGTCCTTGAGGTGTGACCGGAGCTCCTGCCTCCTCTCCTTTTCTGTCTCCAGTTTTTATTTTCCCAGCCCAGAGAAGAAGGAGCCGTGTTTCCAGGGTGAGGCAGAGAGGAAGGCCTCTAAGCTCTTTGGCAAGTAAGTACTTGAGGCTGAGGCGGGACAGGGCATGGCCAGGGTGAGGTGGATAGAGGGTTGCACAGGGTGGGGGCCTCAGTGCCGGCGAGGTGGAGGGGACCGCGTTAGCGGACATGGGTTAGGTCACGGGATTAACCTGTGAGGGGAGGAGAGGCCCTTGAACATGTCAGCACAGAGCTGTTTCCGGGGAGGCCGTTCAGAGAGCGGACATCCTCCTGATCCCTCATATCAGTCCGGGGCCTGACCTGACCCTGATTCGGGCTTCAAGATTAATCCCTTTCTCATCCCCACCCTGCTTTCACCTCCGTGCAGCTACTCCCGAGATCAGCCCATCTTCCTGCAGCTGAAGGATTATTTCTGGGTCAAGACGCCGTCTGCCTACGAGCTGCCCTACGGGACCAAGGGGAGCGGTAAGACGTGCGGGGTTGATGGGAATGGTGGGCTCACCTTGGCCACACGGCTTCTTGT
Source organism: Acinonyx jubatus (assembly GCF_027475565.1). Lineage (NCBI taxonomy): Eukaryota > Metazoa > Chordata > Mammalia > Carnivora > Felidae > Acinonyx > Acinonyx jubatus. The sequence goes on along the minus strand of NC_069390.1, from coordinate 90,245,787 downwards.
TCTTCGCTGCCCGTGGTCCCAGTGCCCACGTTGTGAGCCAGGCTCTGATGCTGAGGTCAGGGGAGGAAGAGGCAGCCAAACCTCTGGGGAGCAGTGGAGGGACAGTCTTTAGCCTTTGCAAAGCTACTGTTGTCATCACCCCTCCCAATCCTCATCTTTTTGTAGAGGACCTGCTTCTCCGGGTTCTAGCTATCACCAGCTACTCCATTCCAGAGAGCATCCAGAGGTAAGGAGCTGCTCCTTGCACTGGGTCTGAGCGCCTTCCCCTTCCTGCCCCCAGGTCCCAGGTGCCAGTCGTGGGCCAGCTTCTCCCAGTGAGCCTTCCTGTCTCTGGTCCCCTGTGGCCAATTTGACCCTTCTTCCTAGCCTGCCTGTCTCCAGAGGAGGCAGGGACGCCAGTGTCCACAGCAACTGAGCCTGGGCATCCAGGGGGCCGTAGCCGGCAGGGTGTCGCCGTGGCAACGGGCAGGCCTGGGCAGCAGGCGAGGGGGCTTTGAAATGGGGCTTCTTATTAGTACCCCCGGCCAGGGGTTTCCCTCCGTTCCTCCTGTGTCTTCTGTGCTCTGCTCAGTCTCCTCTCCTGTCAAAGCCCAGGGCTGTGGAGTCAGCAGGAGCGCGAAAGCAGGACCCATGGGAGATGCCTGGTCCGTGGGGATCAAGGGCCGAGGTGGCCTGGAAAGGAATCCTAAGCCAGGCCCCAGGCAGACCCAGGGCAGGGGTTGAGTGGAGCAGGAGCAGGGGTCACTCCTGGGGCTGATCACCCTCTCCCGTTGGCAGTCTCAAATGTCGCCGCTGCGTGGTGGTGGGGAATGGGCACCGGCTTCGCAATAGCTCGCTGGGAGACGCCATCAACAAGTACGACGTGGTCATCAGGTCGGTGGGACTGGCCCTCGCCCCTTCTGCTTGGGGGTGACTGTAAATGGGCCAGCGGGGCTCTGGGTGACGGGCACCCTCCACCCCGCCTCCCAGATTGAACAACGCCCCAGTGGCTGGCTATGAGGGCGACGTGGGCTCCAAGACCACCATGCGTCTCTTCTACCCTGAGTCTGCCCACTTCAACCCCAAAGTGGAGAACAATCCAGACACACTCCTTGTCCTGGTAGCTTTCAAGGCAATGGACTTCCACTGGATTGAGACCATCCTGAGTGATAAGAAGAGGGTGAGTGGGGAGACTGGGAGGGGAGGGGTCGAGGCCCAGGGATGGGACACTGCCTGTCTCAGGATGTCATGCTCCACCGTGTCTGCCCTGTGGTCCTGAAGAGGCCAGGAGGGGAAGGCGTGAACCCCATGTTCTGTGGGGCTTCTGAGAAGCCACCCCAGCAGCCGGGGCCTGACGGACTGCAGGAGCCAGGTGGCGGTAGCCAGGGGCACCCCAGGCTTGAGGCTGCCTGGGACACGGAAGCTGCCAGAATATGTGTGAGAAATCTGGGGCAGAGGAACTGGTCGGTAGTGACCTCCAGGCAGGGTATAGGTTAGAACAGGACATCTGCCCTTCCGGGTTGGGTCCACTGTGTCTTTTTTCCATCCAGTCAAATGCTGAATGGTCTCATCTCGCATTTTTGCCAGATGTTTCGACAACCTCAAACTCAAGCCCCTTCCACCTGTTTGGATATCCTTGGAAGTGGGCAGTGGTTGGACCCCATATTCTAAACACTGTGTCACCTGGCCTCCCCTGGGGAGTGCCCTCCTTTCTCTCTCCCCCTGATTCTCTCCTCCGGTCTCCCTTCCCCTCTCCGGCGCTGGCCTCCACCTCCCTCCCCTTCTCACCCCTCATTCCCGAGGGCCTCTGCCACCTCATGGACCCCACCTCTGATGACCACCGGGCTGGACTTGATAAAGGGCCTCACATCCTCATATCTCCCTTCCAACCCTGTGCCCTCTAGGTGCGAAAGGGCTTCTGGAAGCAGCCTCCCCTCATCTGGGACGTCAACCCCAGACAGGTGCGGATTCTCAACCCCTTCTTCATGGAGATCGCAGCTGACAAACTGCTGAACCTGCCCATGCAGCAGCCTCGCAAGATTAAGCAGGTGATGGTGGGGCTGTGGGCAGGGAAGCCAGAGCGTCGGGCTGGGACATTTCTAGAGGTCTGGGAAGCCTTGGAGGACCCCGTGAGAGGGGAAAGTAACAACAGAGACGACAGTTGGCATTTGAGCAGCACCTGTGACGGCCTCTGGACCACGCCTCCAGGCGCACCCCTGTATTCAGTCTGGTTTGTTCGAAGTCTGCAGGAAGGGAGAGTGAGCTCTTTTTAGAACCATGGGGCATCTGCAGAGCGGGGAGTGAGGGAAGGGTCTGTGTACGGCGTGGGGCCGGAGTTCGAGGTTTTGGTAGGCACTGGTCAGAACTTATAAACCAGGAAGTTGCTGGGACCATCCATGGCCTTGACTTTGGAGCAACCTGAATCTGTGCAGTTGCTGTTAGGACACTTTATCTGTGATCTTAACATTGGAACGTATTAGTCAGAATGAATTAAAGGAGCTTCGGTTTGTCTTGGCTTGGTGCGACGTGTCAATTTTGGGAGTCATGGTATAGTTTTGCAAGTTACAGTTTAGCCACCAGCTCGTACCTTCCCAAGGACTTCCGCACATGTCCTCTGAGCCCGCAGAGAGGCTGTGTGGGATAGTTTCAGAGGCAACCAGCAAACACAGATGGGACGCGGCTGTCCTGCTTACTCTATGGCCTTGGGCAGATCAGCCACTTTGAGCCTCGCTCTCCTTATCTGTGTGGTGGGGACAGTATTAGGACTGACTTCTTAAGGCCCTTGTAGAATTTAAAAAACATGATTCTGTAACATGCCTGTTATGGAGCTTGGTACACAGTGGGTGCTCACTCTATGTGCCAAATTTTGAATAGATAATTTTATTCTTCACTGAACATCTACTATGATTTAGCTCCACATGTTGAATGCCTCCTTTTGTAGCCGGTCAGTCCCAGCCCCAAATTTGCATGCTTGGGTGGGGGGGGTAAGGCCTGTACCTTGCCCTAAGGACACTCAGTCCAGCAGAATAAACACACGGGTTGCAACATGGAGTGGCAGAATGTGCTAATAGAGAGTCGTTTCAAATGTTGTAGGATCTGGGGGGAGGGGCAGACCTCTGCCTGGGGGCGCCCCCCCCCCCCGGCCCCACCCAGAGGAGGTTGGAGTTGGGCCTTGAGGGGTCATGGGGCCCATCGGGCAGAGACTTGGGGAAAAGGTATTTCTTTTGGCAAGACCAGCCAGCTTCTCCAGCATTGAGTTCTAGTGCAAGTGAGGTTGGAGGGGAGCAGCAAGGTGACGGTTTAGGGCCCTGATGGGGTGTGGGGCAGAAGGGGAAGGTCAGAGCCGGGCATGGGAAGGGAATGGGAAGAGATGTCCTTGATGTAGTCATTTCCCATTGCTGCCCACCTCACAAATCACCACAGCTGAGTGGCCTAAAGCAATACCTGTTGATGGCCTCACAGTTCTGGAGGCCAGAAGTTCAGCACGACGGCTGGCTTCTCTGCGCAGGGTGTCCAAGGCTGAAATCCACTTGGCAGCTGGACTGAGTTCTTACCTGGAGGCTGAGGGGGGAGAATGCGCTTCCAAGATCCTTTTTGTTTACAAATATTTTTTAATGTTTACTTATTCATTTTGAAAGTGAGAGAGAGCGAGTGGAGGAGGGGCAAGGAGAGAAGGAGACAGAATTCCAAGCAGGCTCCGAGCTGTCAGCGCAGAGCAGACGCGGGGCTCGAACTCGCGAACCGTGGGATCATGACCTGAGCTGGAATCAAGAGTTGGAGGCTTAACCAACTGAGCCACCCAGGCACCCCTGAGACTCTTCTTGTCAGAGGAATTCAGTTCCTTGTGGTTTCAGGACTGAGGTCTCGTTTCCTTTGCCGGTTCTCAGCCTTGACACCCTCGGGTCTTAGAGATTATGCGTGTTTCTTACGATACAGCCCCCGTCCGCCTTCCAGCCAACAATGACATGATAAATCCTTCTTGTGCTTCACACCCCTGACTTCCTTCATGGCCCCCCTCTAGACCCAGAGGCAAAAAGCTCAGGTGATTAGGTCAAACCCACCAGGATTATCTCTCTATCTTACGGCCAATGGCACCTCTGGAGTAGTATAATGTAATATATCTCAGATTTGTAGGCACTCAGGGGTCATTGGGGGTTATCTTAGGGATCTCCTGTGACACCATTTATTTCTCAGTGAAGTTGAGAGATTTATAACAATTCTAGGTTTCCGGCTTAGACAGCTGGCTGGACAGCAACGTGCTTAACCAATAGAGGGGGTTTGGCGGGGAGGGGAGAGTCTGGCAAGTTTCAGGAGCCCGTGTCTAGGCAGAGCTGGCTCGAAGGCCATGGAGATGGGGTTGGGCAAAGGTGCGAACTGGATAAGATAACGCAGTGGTGGTTGAAGCAGCAGGGGTGGAACAGAAGGCCCAGGCAGGAAGGGACAGCTGAATCAACAGGAGAGCTCGGCAGGGACACCAGGAAAAACCTGGCAGTGGGAGGCCTGACAAGGTCTAGGGAGTGGTTCCTAAATGGGAGCGGGCAGCTCAAGTGGTCAGCAAGGCAGGTTGCCGGAGCTGAGGAAGGCAGGATTTGCGAGCCTAGGGTATCAGGTTGCCCCTCCCCATGGATGAATTAGGGATGGAGAAGGTAGGTCCCCATTGCAGCCCAGAGGGTGCTGTCCCCACTTCACGGAAGGGGAGAGCCCACCCCACCCTCATCACAAGGCCCACGGCCCGTGAGTGAGAGAGCCCCGGTTTTCTGAAAGAGATGAGGTTTTCCGAGGCGGAGAGCAGAGCCTTTCCACTCCTTGAGCAAGTTTTTTTTAACAGTTGTAAGCCTCAGTTTCCCCATTGGTAAAACGGGGCCCATCATAAGGTCTACCTCAAAGTGTTTTTGTGAGGATTGGAGGCAATAATATATTATACTGGGTAAGATGCTTAACATAGTGTCTGGCACACAGTAAGTGCTCAAAAGGTATTAGATGTTATTATTATTATTATTATTATTATTGTCATCATCATTATCATCCTGAGTGCCATCATCATGCCTGAAAGGCCCAAACCTCCCTGCGACGCGTTGGGTTATACTGTCCAGTCCGGTAGCCAAGAGCCACTTGTGGCTATTTAAATTTAAAAAGTTAAATTAATTAAGTGTCAAATTAAATAAAGGAAGAGATCCAGCTCTACTGCCGCTGCACGAGCCCCGCCCCTATGCCCAGTAGCCGCACGAGGCTGGTGACTGCTGTATAGACGGGACATGAAGAACACCGCGGGGATGACAGAGTCTGTTGCAGAGCGCTGGCCTAGAAGGCGGGGAAGGCAGAAGGGCTCCCTCTAATATTTCCCCACCCCCTTGTCCCTCAGAAGCCCACCACAGGCCTGCTGGCCATTACCCTGGCACTCCACCTCTGCGACCTGGTGCACATCGCTGGCTTTGGCTACCCAGACGCCCACAACAGGAAGCAGACCATTCACTACTACGAACAGATCACGCTCAAATCCATGGCGGTAAGCGGCCCCTGCTTCCGAGCTGGGTGGGGCGGGGCTGGGGACACTGGGTGAGTGAGAGTGGTGCCAGGGGCCCAGAGGTGGCTCGTGGTGAGGAACTCAGAGGGTCAGAACTGGAACCGAGACCCCTGGACTCCTGGCCGGAGTCCTCTGTGTCTGGCCACACGGGTCCTGTCTTCCCTGTGGGAGCCAGCACGGGGAAGGGAGGTCCCGGAAGTGCAGGGCCGTGGGGAGCACCAGAGGCACCTTCTTGGGCCAGGGAGGTCCCTGGGAGTCCTTCAGTTTGCTTCCTTGGCTGTCTCCACAGGGGTCAGGCCACAACGTCTCCCAAGAGGCCCTGGCCATCAAGCGGATGCTGGAGATTGGAGCAGTCAAGAACCTCACCTTCTTCTGACTTGGGCAGGAGTTCTACCCAACAGTCTGCCCGCTCTGCCACCTGAGCGGCCCCATCCCTGGCTGTGGGGGTGCCTGGCACCAGCAGGACCTGCCTGGACTCACCGTCCCCCGTGTGGAGAGGGGTCCTGGTACTGGCCAGGTCTGAGATGAGGCCGTGCCCCGGGCTGCTCTTGTGGAGGCCGGATCCCGTCAGGGTGGAGGCCCTGGGGTAGTGGGAGGCCGTTCGAGGCATGGGGTCTGTTGGCTGTGGCATCCCTTCTCCACCAGCACCGGGAGGTTATTTAATGGGCTATTTAATTAAAAGGTAGGAATGTGCCATGGGCTGGTCCCATGGCATCTGGAAGAGAGGGCATAGTACAGTGTTCTGCCCGCTTTTTATAAAAAACACGAAAGTGCTGGGCCCACCAAAGCCTAGACCCAGAGCAGGCCTCCCAGGAGGGCAGGGATGTCCGGAGTGGGTGGGTGCCCTCCAGAGAGGGGCTGCTACCTCCCAGCAGGCATGGGAAGAGCACTGGTATGGGGGTTCCACGGAGAATGGGACCTCGTCTAGAAAAGAGGTTTGAAACCTATCATTAAACTATTTTTCCTAAAACGGAAGGAGTTGTGTTACCCTGTGTCCTTCAAGTTGGGGAGAGCATGGATGGGGCAGTGGATCACGGCAGGGGGCCCCCTGTCCCAGCAGTAGACAGGGTTGCTAAAGACCGGCAGTGTTTCTGCGACCCCGTGGGACCCAGCGTAGGCCATGGTCCTTCCGGAAATGGTTATGGGTTTGGCGCTCGGTGCCAAGTCATACGTTGTCATCCTGGTGCGGCCAGGCGAGCAGGTGGGGCCCAGAGCAGCCCGTCTCTGGACAGCCAACCTGGCATCTTGCATCCTGGTTTAACGTTCCAGAGGTAGGAGGGGGTGGGAGGATGCCAGATGGGAGTGGCAGAACCCTCCCCCCACTCCCTGTCTTTCCCTCTCCAGCCGTAAGCTTCTAGAACCTCATGCTGGGAGGTGTGCGTCTGAGGGCAGGGGTGGAGCCAGACAAAGGAAGCCAAGTTTCCTTTCTCAGATTAAGTGGGAATCAGAAAATGGAGTTTAGAGAAGGTCTTGCCAGTGGCCCAGGCTGCCAGGATGGGGATGGGCAGGGCTCAGGCAACGTCTGAGGGATTTGGCAAGGCCCATCCAGCCAGTTGCCGGGCCAGGGGACAAAATGCTGTTTTCCCCGAGTCTCTAGAATTAGGAGAGCCCTGCCGTTTGCCTGTGTCTCCCTGCTTTGTTCTCCATCTTCCCAGGCCCCACTTAGCTGCCAGCTAGGCATCTTGCCACTCCCACAGCTGTTCCTTTACATCTGGAGCCAGGAGGGAGAGCTGGAACTCCCCCACAGGGAATGGGACTCACAGCTGTGTTCCTGGCTTTCTCGGAAAGAGTTGCAGCTTTGAGGTTTTGAGACAGCGAGGCTGGGTCAGGACAGATAAAGAGGGGCAGAGATTTGGGAGAAGCAGAGGCAGATGACATACTCCTGGACCGAGTGTCGGAGTAGCCTTGAAAACACCCAACCTCGTGCCACGGAACGGTCCTGAGGACCCTCACTGGCAATGGAATCGCCTGGTGTAGTTGCTTGGCTAGCTGCTCTCCCTCCAGGGGAGAGGGGAATTCTGAAAGCAAATAGGTCCCAGCATCTGCAGCCGCAAGCCCCCCCCCCCCCCCCTCTACAGGGGCAGGCTTTGTCTCCCAGGCTTTGACCTGGGAGGAGAGGGGGACAACCCGCTGACTCCAGCAGGGGTGCGAACCTGTGCAGGGATCTTATCTCTGCTTATCCCTGACGCTTCCCCAGCGGCTTCTCGGCTTCTCTTCTCGTGAGGGTATGCAAGGGAGTGTCCATTTCCCCATCCAGGGCCATTGAAAGTGGCTGTCAGCACATATGATCCAGCTGTCCTGGACTGGGGCCACTGCCTGTTACTGAACACGCCTAAACTTGAGCCAGAATCCAGCACACTTGGATGGGTCAGACCCTGCCCCCGCCTCCCCCGCAACTCCACACACATGCATAAAGACACGGGAGCATTTTACATTCTTGTTGGGTTATGCCTCTAATGCCATATGCAGAGTCTTTCACACTGACATACTGACAAGGGGTGTGTACGGGGAGGGAGCGTATACACCCAAATTGGTCACCGTTCCCTCTGGTGGGCTTAGCTCTCTCCAGGATGCCCCAACCCCAACGCAGATGAGTCAGTACTGGCCCAAGGTCAGAGCCAGGAGTGGAGCTTTGATGTGGAGTCGCTGGACGGGATTCTTTGGTGTTCTGAGAAAGGGACTGTCATTCTTCACTTAGCTCAACCAATGGAAATGAACGGCCTTCCAGCCTGCCTGGTACTTATTAAACATGCCCTGAACATGAGGCAGGAGGGGAAGGACGGAACCGGAGGGGAAAGCACTCGAGTGCAAGTCCACAAATTTGGGACACCAGGCTCTGCCACTTCATTCTGTACGATCTTGGGCCAATCGTTTCTTTTTTTCATTTTTTAAACGTGTATTTATATTTGCACGTGAGAGAGACAGAGCGGGAGCGGGAGAGGGGCAGATAGAGGGAGACACAGAATCCGAAGCAGGCTCCAGGCTCTGAGCTGTCACCACAGAGCCCGATGCAGGGCTTGAACCCACGAGCCGGGAGATCATGCCCTGAACTAAGTTGGACTCTTAACCGAGCCACCCAGACGCCCCTGGGCCAATCATTTCTATGTCTATGATCCGACTCGTATACTCATCGAAATGAGAGGGTGGGCCCAGCCAATGACCACTTATGCCAGAATTATCTGGAGGGTGATGTAAAGAATGGATTCTTGGATCGCATCCAGGCCGCTGGGGATGAGGCCCAGGAATCTGGAATTTTAACAAGCACCCAGAACCACTGCTCCAGCAGTCTAGACTTCAGGATGATCTCATGGCCTCTTTCAACTCTAAGGTCTGCGCGCACAGCCCATCCTAATCCCTGGTGTCCTTGAGCTGTGTTAATTAGACACGCGCGCCTTTCTCCCGCCGGCCGGTGTTGGGGCGCCGCGGCAACTGCGCTCGGCCTGCCCCGCCCCCAGCGCCGGTGGCCGAGGCTGGGGCGCGCATGCGTCGTGGGCGCGGGCTCCGGGCTGGCCTTGGCGGCTGTGGGAACCGGGTGGGGGTGGCCGAGGCGGAGAGGGTACCTCCCGCAGTCCGCCCCGAGGCCTCTCGGGGCGCCGCAGACCCCAGCGCCCCGCCTCGTCCTTGGCCGGCGCCTCCCTGGCAACCCGCTCAGGCCCCTGGCTACGGCAGCCGGGCTGCAGAGGGATGACGGGGCGGGCTACGGGGTCCGCGCCCTTCTGTCCCGGTTTGCTCAGGCAGGGCAGACCGGGGCTCCTCTGCCTCCCGCTGGGCCTCCTTTGCGTGACCTACGTTGAGTTCACCGCAGAGGCCGGGGTGAAACAGGCTTGGACAGCAAGGGAGCGGAAGAGATCTTCATCCAGTGTAGACTCTAGGACCAGCCCTCCTCCACAGAGGGGGAAACTGAGGCCTGGAGAAGCGAAGGGACGCCCAGCTCGACCACCTAAGTGGGCCAGAGTTTAGGCCTTTTACGTAGCTCAGGAACCCATTTAAATGATACTCTATATTCACATCACATGGCGTTGCCTTCATTTTGGACAGTTCGGGTTTTTATTTACACTTTCCGAGGTCATAAGTACATCCAGTTGTTTTACCCCAGAGGCTGTCTAGCTTATGAAAAAATTGAGCTTGGAAACAGTTCTGGCTTCGAGGCAGCAAGGTGTAGCACACACAAAATACGGGGCGGTGGTTGGATCGTGGGTTCTCCCTGCTGGGTCATGTAATGAGCCAAGCACCCCTCTGTCCCTCCATCTGTAAAAATGCATGCCTATCTCACAATGAGGTTCTAAGGACCTAATGGGAATATGGTTGGGAAAACATTGTGTAGACTGTAAAGTATGATATAAATATTAGGTTGGAAAGCTGCCTTGCATGGTGAAAAATACCAGAAAGCCTATGAAACAGGTGAGGTACACACATCTGGAGGGCCAAATATTTGCCCAGGTACTGAGTAACATGGCCGGTTAACAGAAAAGCCTTTGTCTTCAAATCACCCACAAGCTAAGTAGGAGAAAGTAAGACATTGGTGAAAATGACTCAACTGCCCGCTTGGCCTAATCACACAATGAACAGTGAGTTCAAAGTGTTCTCTGGTAGTGGTTTTCAAGCTGAAGTCAGTTGCCTTCCGGGTTTTTGGAGAGTGTGGTTTCTTGGGGGACAGGATCCATTTTGATGGCATGCAGCATACGACAGGAGGTTCCTAAACTCAGGTTGAGAAGGGCAGTGTCAGAGTTGGGACGCTCTCCTCTAGACCCTCTGACCTTTTTGATGTCTTAATTATAGCTTCAGAAAACGATTTGTTAGTTTTGAGTGTCCCCATGGTTCTGTGCCAGATGCGGATCCGGGAAACCTTTCCAACTTAAAAGTTTAAGGAGGGACGGACGTGTGAGTGTCTGTAGTTTTCCTGTCCAGTTCCTTCTCGGTGAGTTTACCTCTCCTGTGAGAGATTTTGGGGATCCTGTGCCCGAGCAGTGACCCTCGAGTCTCATTAGGTGTCAGATTTGGTGTAATCACTTTGTGTAAAGTGATTACAGAGAGCTGGGAGCAGGTGGGACAGACCACCGTCCTGTCTAGGAGGGTTAGCACAGAGGATCTGACAGAAGTTTTAGGGGGAAAATGAACTTTTGGGGGTTGATTTCAGGGTCCCAAGGAAGACCAACAATTTAAAGCCCACCCACCCCTCAAGAGAGGCATGGCTTTCTCTCAGGACTGGGAGAGTGGAGCTGGATGGACGCCATGATAGAAGGCTCAGATGTTGAAATCACCCCAGGGGATAGAAGTTGGAATTACTGAACTAAGCTATTCCAGAACCATCTATTATTCTGAGGCTTCCTAAAACACTGTTTACATACATCACCAACTTTAACACTTAAGGAGTATCTTCTCTTGCTTAAAAATGTGTTTCTCTCCTGGGGAAAAAAAAAAAAACTCACAAGAGTAGAAATTAGAGTCTGGTAGGGAGATTCTCTCCAGTTCAGTTCTCTTTTCTCTGTGGATTTATGTCCCACTGATGGAGACCCTGCTTGGCAGGAGAGCTAGAGAAACTTTTAAATTAAAAGTCAGAGAGGAGGTTTTCATCCAAAAATCCCTTCTCCAATTCAGTATTTCTCTCAAGTGCAAGTCAATTAGTGTCATCAATATCCTGCCTACTCATTGGGCAGCAGGGCCTTTTAATTTCCTTACCAAAGGGGTGAAAGTCGTTTCTTTTAATTTAATCCCCCTGACAATGTCTTTGCCTAATCGAGGGTGACCTTCAAGGGGATGAATCCCCATATTTAGCTCCTATCCCGAGTAGTACTTTTCCCCTTGCATAATTGGGAAGAGATTTCAGAGAAGCCCCAGTTAATTAAGACCCAAATTCTCCCAAAGAAGACCTGTTTCCTGAGACTTCATTTCCCTTGTCTTTGAACATTAATACTTTAGAGTCACTGCACGGAGGACAGTTATAAGGGAGCATTAACTGAATGGTCTCATAGCGTTCCAAGATACTTACAAGGGTTAAGAAACAGTGGAAACATCCACTCTCGCCACTGTTATTCAACATAGTGATGGAAGTCCTAGCCTCAGCAGTCAGACAACACAAAGGAATAAAAGGCAAGGAGGAAGTCGAACTTCCACTCTTCGCAGATGACATGATACTTGATATGGAAAACCCAAAAGATTCCACCAAAAAACTGCTAGAACTGATCCATGAATTCAGCTAAGTTGCAGCATATAAAATCAATGTATTGAAATTGGTTGCATTTCTACACACCAATAATGAGGCAGCAGAAAGAGAAATCAAGGAACTGATCTCATTTACAATTGCACCAAAACCCATAAAATACCTAGAATAAACCTAACCAAAGAGGAAAAATCTATACACTGAAAACTGTAGAAAAATTCTGAAAGAAGTTGAAGAACACACATACACACACAATGAAAAACATTCCATTCTCACGGGATGAAAGAACAAATATTGTTAAAATGCCGATACAACCCAAAGCAATCTACATATTCAATGCAATCCCTATCAAAATAACACCAGCACTCTTCACAGAGCTAGAACAAACAATCCTAAAATTTGTGTGGAACCAGAAAAGACCCAAGGATAGCCAAAGCAATCCTGAAAAAGAAAACCAAAGCTGGAGGCATCACAATCCTGGATTTCAAACTGTATTACAAAGCTGTAATCCTCAAGACAGTATGGTCCTGCCACAAAAACAGACACACAGATCAATGGAACAGGATAAAGAACCCAGAAATGGACCCACAAACATATGGCCAACTAATTTTTGATAAAACAGGAAAGAGTATCCAATGGAAAAAAAAGACAGTCTCTTCAGCAAGTGGTGTTGGGAAAACTGGACACGACATGCAGAAGAATGAACCTGGACCACTTTCTTACACCAGACACAAAAATAAACTCAAAATGGATGAAAGACCTAAACGTAAGGCAGGAAGCCATCAAAATCCTAGACAGGAAAACAGGCAACAACCTGTTTGACCTCGGTTACAGAAGTTCTTACTTGACATGTCTCTGGAGGCAAGGGAAACAAAAGCAAAAATGAACTATTGGGACCTCATTAAGATAAAATCCGTTGCACAGTGAAGGAAACAATCAGCAAAACTAAAAGGCAACCAATGGAATGGGAGAAGATATTTGCAAATGACATATCAGAAAAAGGGTGAGTATCCAAAATTTATAAAGAATGTATCAAAATCAACACCCAAAAACCAAATAATCCAGTGAAGAAATGGGCAAAAGATATGAATAGACACTTCTCCAAAGAAGACATCCAGATAGCTAACCGACACATGAAAAGACGCTCAACATCGCTTATCATCAGAGAAGTACAAATCAGAACCACCTCACACCTGTCAGAATGGCTAAAATTAACAACTCAGACAAGAACGGATGTTGGCAAGGATGCAGAGAAAGAGGATCCCTTTTGCACTGCTGGTGGGAATGCAAGCTGGTGCAGCCACTCTGGAAAACAGTATGGAGGTTCCTCCAAAAATTAAAAATAGAACTGCCCTATGACCCAGCAATTGCACTACTGGGTATTTATCCAAAGGATACAGGAATGCTATATCAAAGGGGCACATACACCTCAATGTTTTTAGCAGCACTATCCACAATAGCCAAAGTATGGAAAGAGCCCAAATGGCCATCGATGGATGAATGGATAAAGAAGATGTGGTGTATACACGTACACACACACACACACACACACACACACACACACTGGAATATTACTCGGCGGTCAAAAAGAATGAAATCTTGCCATTTGCAACAGCGTGGATGGAACTAAAGTGTATTATGCTAAGCGAAATAAGTCAGTCAGAGAAAGACAAATATCATATGACTTCAGTCATATGTGGAATTTAAGATACAAAACAGATGCACATAAGGGAAGGGAAGCAAAACTAATATAAAAACAGAGAGGGAGACAAGCCATAAGAGATTCTTAAATACAGAGAACAAAATGAGGGTTGCTGGAAGGGAGGTGGGTAGGGGCATAGGCTAGATGGGCAAGGGGCATTAAGGAGGACACTTGCTGGGATGAGCACTGGGTGTTATATGTAAGTGAGGAATCACTAAATTCTATTCCTGAAATCATTATTACACCATACGTTAACTAACTTGGATTTAAATTAAAAAAAAAAAAAAAAAAGCAGTGGAAGGAGATTCCTTTGCATAGCTCGGGCTCCCTGATCGGGAAGCTCCGGGGTTGAGGATGTCCCAGACCTGGGGGTGGGCTGAGTAGATTGTTCCAGAGAGGAGCTCTGGGAACATGGAGTGGCACAGGGATGTAGACCACAATTCAACCATGTAGCTTGTGAATGGCGTATATTCACAAAAGGCCATTTAAAGACGAGGGCCGGGTAGGAGCTAAAAAAAAAAAACAAACCAAAAAAACACAAAAAACCCCAAGACCCTAACAACCTACAGGGCCTGTAATAATGAAAACTGTTCGTGTATGTCAAAGACTTCGCCATTAGAGAGGAGCGGGGAGATGGACCCAGGAGGAATAGCAGTTAGAGAGAGAAGGGATGATCCTCCTCTCCTTATGACAAAAATGTATGCATCCAGGGAAACAAATCTTTATTTTTAGAAAGAAGACTCGCTTGAAATTTTCTCATTTCCCCCAGTTTATGACCTAGTTAGGAAGAATGAGACATAGGGGGTTGGGGAAAAGACGATTGGAGCCTTACTGTTAAGGAGAAGTAACCATCAGAGTGAGAGCTCTTTCTCAGTGATTCTCGAAGACTGCTTCTAAGTTTGAGGCTAAAGCTGCAAATGGCTGGTGTACAGTTACATCTCCTAAAAACAACTTCGATAAGAGGCTTTTCACAGACTTTTGTAAAAGGGAAGTAAGATGTAAGATTTAGCTGAGATGCCATTGGGCTACGTCTAAAATGTTTCTTTAAATAGGCACACCAAGCCGTCTTTTAAATAAAAATCTATGCGGAAATACAGTTTCTATTTCAATACGTATACTTCAATTTTAATAAAGTTTATCGTGTGGAGAAGCTTCCTAAAGCATAAACCAATGGCAGGACTCCCCTTGGTCTTTTTGTCTGGTGCCCTCCTAAACCGCACACATGATACCTGGGCAGAGCTAACGGAACTTGGGGTTACACACCCCAAGTGTGTGATTTCTACTCTGATTCCATAATAGCAAACGCCCTGCGTCGCCTGTACGCCTCCAGTGCAGGCAGTGAGAGACAGAATGGATTCCTGTTGGCTCCTTTTCTCCAGGTCTGAGAAGCTTCCCAAGCACTGCATCATGTTTGTTTTCTTTTCCCTGGGTCCTCTCCACTCCGGAAGCGCAAAGGCAGCTTCGAGGCCTATTACTTAAGAGCACTTGCTACAATCAGCGTCATCAGAAACGGATTTGCTGTGGTATTCTAGCTCACCACGTGAGGGTGCTTCCTGTTCCATGAAAGTTGAAGAAGTACTGGAAATGACCCCGGGCTTTCCAGACTGATAGCGAGCCTGAGAATTAGAAACCGGGCTCCCATCCAGGGACTTGGAGCCAATAATGAATTTTAAAGCTATCAGAAAACTGGATACTGGCCTTGGTAGGGGTGGGGTGGGGTGGGGTGGGGGGGGGGGTGACTGGATACACAGCATAGCTTTGTTTCTCAGGAGTTGAGGTCTTTCCAGGTTGCCTGGGGACTTGAGGTGGAGGATGCCGGTCCCCCTCTCCCCTCCCCCACCTTCCTAACGGAGCTGTGGTCCGTCCTTGCTTAGCCTTCCCACAGCAGGAATGAGCAGGTGGCCTTTAGCGTCGGCCATTTTCATCATATTCTGGGATGACAGTGGCCTTGAGTTTGCGCTTCGGATGGAAACATTTTGTAGCGGAAATCACGTGTGTCTAAATGTCACCTTTGCCGCTTGTTAGCCCTGTGACCTTGGGCAAATCTTTTGGCTTCTTGAAGCCTCATTCCCCCGTCTGTAAAATGATGATCCTGTGTAGAATTCTCAGGGTTAAGTATGATTACAAATGTAAAGCACTCATTTCGGTTAATTTGAAATCCCCTACAGGAGAGTTCAGGGCTTCCCTCTGCCTGAAAACTTTTTTTTTTAAGCCCTCCCTTTACCAGTTTCTTGCAGCCTCACTCTTCAGCAGGAAGTAAAGGGGGCTGGGGACAACGGAGGGGTGTACGGAGTGCAGCCTCGGCTCCTTCTCAAGGCCCCAGCTTTCCAGAAGCTCCAGGCTTCTGTGTTCTTCTCTTTCACCAAGGCCTGACTTGTGACCTCCTAGCCCTTCAGCAATTCTTTGCTGTACTTGTGCACTGGAGAGAGCTTGTGGGGTTGGGCCCCGCATGGCTGAGTCTTGACCACGCAGCCCCTGTGCTCCCTGTTTGTCTGCCAATGATTGTCCATGTTCTTACCCTGGAGTACCTGATGATCAAGAGGGAGAGAGCTCTTCCTGTTCTATGGGAGAATAGGTTTCTCACTTATTCTTCCGGTTATTGTCCTAACCTGGGGTTCCAGGACAGAATGGGTATCTCCACCTTATTCTGAGAACTGTGGGTTGGGTGTGTGACAGGGGCAAGGGGTCAGGGGCAGGGTGGGTGTGGTGCGGTTTAGCAGGTAGATTTGCCACCCAGGTTGAGGAAGGCTGGGAGGATTAACAAACTAATCTTGAGTCATCTTCTTTTTATATACCATGACATTTGCATCTGGTTTTTGGATCTTTGTTTCTTGTTGGCAGGGGCAAAACATGTCCGGGAAAGGAGAAGGCTTGTCAAGGTTAACCTCGAACACGCGGGGGCCAACATCCTGGCCTCTGTGTGAGGCCAGAATGGTACTAGGAGCAGGATGGGGACTGGGATGTACACCGACATTTCTTCTCAGTTTCCACCCTCTTGGGCTTGGGGGCTGCAAAAGAACTTATCTAGGGAACTGGAGAATTTTGAAGCAATAGGAAATATGGAAGAAGCAGAACACTCCTCTGGATGGAGGTGCTATGAGAGTCATATAGAGAACCTGTGGTTGGGGCCATCCAAGGAATCAGTGCATGGAAGGAAGCACAGACGTTTGAGATGAAGGTTCTCATGATGGGTAAGGATTACCGGGGAAGGTTGGAGAAAGAGGGTCTAACCTAAGAGGAACCTCCCCCTGTAGGGACACTGGGTTTTCCAAAGTTCCATTTGGATCCTGCTCCTGAACCAGCACTCTAACTTGCCCGTACCTCTCCATCTGACCTGGTCTGCCATCGCAATCTCCAGCCTTCCATTCAAACAAGGCCATTCTTACAGTATTGGAATCGCAGAGTGTTTGGTGACATAGACTCTTTGAAGAGGGCCTCCTGCCCCGAACCCCTAATGGAAGCAGCTTCCCTTGCAGAATATTGCTGAGAGACAGGCCTAGAATGACCCCTTCAAAGCCCAGTATGGCCACGTTGCCTCTGAGCTGAACATGGCAGGGGTCCTGTGTCTGCACGCCCTCTGGCTTGAACCCGACCACAAGGAGAGGAGCCTGCTGTAGGTGTTATTGCCAGTGCAACCAGAGCCATCACCTGCTTTCATTATCTGGGAAAACCGAATCAAAGAAGGGCAAAGAAGCATGCGTTCCCAGAGCATACCCTGAGCTCTTGGCTTCTTCCTGTGGCCCTGCAGGAACAAAAGGACAGAATGGATTTGTTGGAGTAACGGCCCTAACATTTCTTTTCAGGTGGTGAGTAGGGGGGGTGATGTATAGATACACTCTCTCTTGCCCGTGGAGTCTTACTAAAGACAGGACCATTGTTCCTTGTGTGGATCCAGGCCCCTGGAGATTCATCAGCTGAGAAGGGGAGTCTTACCATTTTAAAGACTTGACCTCTGGTCCCCTCAAGGCCCAGGAAACACTCTCTCCAATGACTATTTGAAGAACCCTGGCCAGAGAAGCTCTCACACTGCTTATATTAACTCTGATTGTGCTGTAGGGCAGTACACGAAGCAGGGGTGGGTGGGGAGGCTCTGAATTGCACAGCCTGGCAAGGGGCATGTCCCGAGAGTTTCCCCAAGTGTTCCCATGTTCCCTCTTGCCCCTCCCTCGCCCTCCCAGGACACCAGTCTCTGACTGGCCCAGTCCCACCTCAGAGTTCAGAGGCCTCAAGTCCAAGGACAGAACTGCAAGAGTATGGACACGAAACACCGAACAAATTGGGGGTGGGCCCGCGGCCAGTGCGGTGGGAGAGATGCTCCAGGGCCATTTTCTGACTTCTCAGCATCCAGGGTCTGGGCTCTGAGCAGCTGGGGGCACTGGGGTCTCTGGGGCAGCTGAGTGCTGGGAAGCGCTTCACCCCCCTTTCTCCCCAGGGTTGTGGAGGAACACAGGCACAGGGGTAGGGCTGTGGGGCAGCAATATAGAGCTCAAGGGGAGGCCGGAGAGCAGACGGCAGTTTCATTAAAGCAAAGTTATAGCTGCCTCTAGAGCCTGTGGGAGGGGCCTCCGGGAAAGGGGTGGGGACCAGAGTGTCCGGTAAGGAGCACAGCGCACTCGTAATGAACTCCTCTGACCATGTAACCGCCTCCCCTCCCCCCGCCCCTGGCACGCTGCAGCTGGGGACCCGAGTTTGTGCTTGATCAGGGCTTCGGAGGAGGGTGGCGGCAGAGGCGCTGGGGGCGGGGGTCTGTCCTGGAGGCCGCCGCCTCTGGGGTCCTCTGCGCAGCCCCCGCCCCGCAGTCTCTGGGGAGCCAGCAGGTGGCGCTGCCCCTTCCCCCGCCCTTCCCGGCCCCCGGGTCTGGGATCCTCAGACGTGAGTCTGCATCCTCCGCTGCAGGGGTCGGCTGGGGTCAGAGTTTTGGGAGGAGGACTGGGAGTGGTGGGAGGAGGAGGCGGAGGCCTTGCTGGCCTTGTCGAACTGCACGTAGCCGTCCTGCTTGCCGCTGCTGCTGACGCTGCTGTCACACTGCGTGTCCAGGAAGGAGCTGCTGTCGCTGAGAGAGCCTCTCTGGAACTCCCGCTCGCAGAGCTCGATGGATGAGCTGCCCATGCCCAGCACGAACCTCTGCCCGTAGTCGTACAGGCGGCCCTGGCCGCTCAGGGTGCTGTAGATGTTGGTGAAGGACATGCCTGTGGGCACTCGCTGCTTGCCTGCGGGACGCAGGTCCGGCTGGCAGCTGCTTAGCGAGATGGTGGGCGTCGAGTGGTGCTCTTTGAAGGTGTTGACGCTGTAGTAGCCGTTGGTGGGGTCCTGGGAGGGGGCCAGAGCGAGAGCGGCGTCACTGGGTGGGCAGTGACCGTGAGGGGGGCTTTCTGGGCTGAGCCAGTCCTCTTCTACACAGGAAGGGCTGAAGGAGACACAGGAGGAAGGGGACAGCTGGGGACATGGGGGGGGGGGGTTGTTGCTGGAAGGAGCAGCCTGGTGCCCGAGGGGAGGGGGCTGGAAGGTGTTCAGGGGCCAACAGGGAGGCTAGACCCCAAAGGATGCAACCCGTGGCTCTCTCCCCTGGCTATGTGTCGCTATGTCAGGGCAGTGCAAAGCCATTTGAGAACCAGACTCTATTTCTTGTTTTTGTCCAGAGCATGGATACATAGTTTAAAATTTTTTGTTTGTGAGGAAGCTGTAGGAGAGAACAGTGGGACCCCAGCGTTAACTCTCTTGCCTCCTTCGGCAGATGAGTGTCTTGGCTTAGGCACCTGTCCCCACGATGACCTCTGGCCTCTCTCGGTTTCCTGTCATTGTTTGTCTGGATCTGAGGCTTGGGCATCGGAGGAGCTCCGAAGACCGGCTTCCACAGCTGGGACTTCTAACCTGCCACTGTTCTTACCTTCAGGTTCTGAAACTCCTTCTCCTCCTCTTTGAGGACCTCCAGCTGCTTCAGTACTGAGTCTTGTTGGAATTCACCCCGGTCCATCTACAACCCAGAAACGGCCGCTCAGTGGATTGGAGGTGGGCTAAACGTTTGCTTCCCCCAAGGAAAAGATAGAGAAATGAACGCAAAAGAGGCTGGTCATCTCTGCCTCCCCCTCCCCACCTCCTCTGGCTGCCTGGCCCATGGAAGGCAGGTAAAGGAGGCAGGAGGAGACTACAGATGTTGTCATTGTTCCCGAAGCCCCGTCTTGAGAGACAGAGAGAGACAGACAGGAGGGGTAGGGGTAGGGGTGAGGGCCGAGTGGGGGAGGGGAGGTTTGCTAAGACCACACTTTCTTCCCTTGGGCTAGATAGAGCATCTCACTTGGATGATTCCATTCAATCCATGGAGCATGTACTGAATTGTGGGCCAGGCGTACGCAGATTGAGGTGCATGAAGATATAGGTGTACGCATCAGGGAGCTGGATCTGTAGATAATTATAGGACCTCGGCTGCTGGGCACTGAAGGCTTAATGAAGGTTTTTGGAAAGAATCACAATGCATAACTACCTGTGAGATGCTGGCAACAAGGGCCACACCTGTTATTCATAGCAATGACTTGAATGTCCTAAGGGTTATCTTCTTAGCAGAGGCCAAAGAACCTAGGGGCAAGGATCACTTCCTGCTTCTCTTTGGGTCCCCAGCACACCCGGTACAGCGCCTTGTATATCGTGGTCATTGACCAGAATGGTTTTGGAACGGAATCATAGGCAATCATCTTGATTTGTCATGCCTAGCGCAGTGCCCAGTACATGGTAGGGCCGTCACAAATGTCCTGTTTCTGTTGGATGGATGAATGAAATGGCATAGCTCTAAATGACTGAAAATTAAAATAACAGACTGAAGGTGGAGAATGAAGCATGCTTGGCACACAGTGGGTACATGAATCTGAATAACCACAGTGATGCTTATTTTGTGGCACACAGATGCCTCCCCGGCGTCCCTTCTGCACGTGACATGATCTAGGACAGGCTCCCACCCACTCTCTGAGCTGGGACGTTTCTTGTTCCTTGTGACTCACTTTCTTGGTCTCTTTCTGGAGCCTCATGAATCAACCAGAGGGCTTCCATACTGTTTCATTCCAGCCAGTGCTCTGGTTCTGCCTGGATTAGAGTTCTTTCCTCCCAGATTCAACTTCTAAGCCTGCCCCCCCATCAGGCTTAGAAGAGCCATACAGGGGCCTGGGGGTAGAGGGAGTCGGGGAACTAAGGTCTCCCCAACGGGAGGCTTAGGGACAAAGCCCTCAGCAGGTCCCTCCCCCTCCACCCCACCCAACCACACACACCCTCTTAAGCGACTGCTGAGCAACCCGCACTCTTTTAGAGACAGTCTGAGGCAACCAGAAGTGAAGGGAATTTAAGGCCCTGTTTGGGATGGAGGACAGGCCAGGGTCCTTCCACACCAGCCTTGATGAAACCCATCTACGGAGACCCCCATCCCTTCCCGGATCTAGGCTCTGGTTTCCACTCTTGTGACGTCAGGCGTCAGGCACTGTGTTAGGCCTGGAGGAAAGAGACATGCAAAGACTTGGGAACGTGCCCTTGGTGGAACTCCGAGAAAACTGGGGGGCTGACACGTAAGCAGAACGATGCACTATAAAAGAGGAGCAGGCAAAGTGTTGGGGGGAGAGCAGGAAGTGCGTGGCTCTTCCTGCAGGGGGAGGGCAAGGACAGACAATTATGGAGGAGGTGACATTTGAGCTGATTCTCATAGGAGAGTGTGAAATTCAACAGACAAAACCAACAGGCAGAGGGAAGAGCCTGTGGAAAGCCTCCAAGGTAAAAAAAAGACTCCAAGGCCAGGAACTGCAACGTTTTGGAATGTCTGGAGGGCTGGGTGCGTTTCGTAGGAAGATGGGGCTGGAAAGGCCAGCAGCCACCTCTTGATGAAGGAAGGGCCTGCTGACATGCTTGGCGGTCGGACTTTATCTAGTCGACACGGGGAGCCACCGAAGGATTTTAAGCAGGCTAGTAACAGGATCCGATTTGCATTCTAGAAGGACCCTTTTTGGTGGACTCTGGAGGGTGGGCTGAATCAGGTGGTAAAAAAAATAAATAAATAAGGTGGTGAGACCACTAAGCCATTGTAGTAGTCCAGGGAGCCACGATGAGGCCCTAGTAGGGAAGTGATGGTGGGATAGAGGCAAGGGCACATATTTGAGACAGTTTTTTGAGGTGCAGTTGAAAGGACCTGAGAATGAGAATTAGAAAGAAAAAGACCAATGAGGAAAATGTCTGTTCGATTCAATAATGTCGGTGAGCATCTACCAGGAACTGTGAGGCTCTGAGACACAGGGACGAACAGGCAGCTCGCTCACCGTCTAGTGGAGACAGGTAAGGGAAGGGGTGATTTCAGAGCCACACACGGTGGCTCACGTTTCTTGAGCACTTAACTGTGTTCCTTGGGCTCCAAGCCCTTTCTGCGTTTACCCATTCAGCTGTCACCACCTCCCTGTGCTCTATGACTTTCATCCCCACTTCACAGATGAGGAGACTGAGGCACAGAGAAGTCCATGCTCTCCACGCCCTTGCCTGCTGCTGCTACTCCAAGGTATTTTAACCATGACATAGTATGCACTAGAGTTTTCTAGCATGGCTTTCCAGATTCCTGCTCATATAACTGGGTGGATTACTGTCTATCAACGGGAATCAGGAAGAGGAGGGGCAGGCTTAGGTTTGCTGGAAAAGTTATGAGTTTGCTTCTGGTAAGCAGTCTAGTTTCCGAAGAGGAACCTATGTTTCTTGCAGACTTTTTGGGGGGAAGGGGTGGGGGAGGGGCAGGGCATGTACCAAATATCTATAATATTCATGTGTGTATAGAATTATGTATAGAATACATATGTATTCTATACTGCGCCTGGGTGGCTCAGTTGGTTGAGTGTCTGATTTCGGCTCAGGTCATGATCTCACCGTCCGTGAGTTTGAGCCCCGTGTCGGACTCTGTACTAACAGCTCAGAGCCTGGAGTCAGCTTCGGATTCTGTGTCTCCCACTCTCTCTGCCCCTCCCCTGCTCATGCTCTGTCTCTCTCTGTCTCAAAAATAAATAAAAACATTTAAAAAATTAAAAAAAAGAATTATGTATTATGCAACAACAACGTTATGGCAATTTATGCATATGTCTTGTCTCTCTACCGAATAGTCAGGTTCTTTGAAAGCTGGGACTACATCTTCGAGTCTCCCAGAACACCAAGTGCAATGTAATAGACGGACGACAACTCATTGTTGGCTGAGAGTAGGTGTCTGACCTATTATGGGGGGGGGAGGGCACATCTTGACTGATGCTCTACTTCTGGAGAGCATCCAGGCGACCAAGAAGCCTCTGGAACCAGGACCTTCAGGGCATCGAGATCGGGGTGGGGTCGGGATAAGATGGCGTTCTCACCATCAGCTGCTTGATGGTAGGGTGTTCCTCAGCCTCCCGACCAGACGCAGGCTCTTTGTGGACAATCTCCACTCGGATGTCATTCTTGGCCGACACAACCCCTTTGAGATCTGGACGTAAAATAGGCAAGGACAGATGACAGGTTCAGTCCTCATCCTCAGGTGTTAGGGCCTGAGATGTTGAGCCCCTGCCGCCCCCGCCACCCCCAGGGCTTACCCTTCAGTCCCTGAACTCAGTGGCTTCAGGCTCCCCGCACCGCCCCCCCCCCCCCCCCAAGTAGAACACCCGTGTGGACGTGCTGTGGGCTGTTGGGGCCTCAGCTCTCTTCCTCTGTTGGCCCTACTGCATGCATTTCGGCCTCTCGCTGCTGTTGTCCTGGCTTCAGACGCCATCCACATCCATTTGCTTTACAGAGCTAGGTGCTTTTTATCCCTCTCAATTCTCACCTTCTTCTAAAAGTCTTCTCTGGCCTACTCTACCAGGCTCTGATCTCTCCACATAGTCACAAATCTTACTGGTAGAAAGGACCTCAAGGTCCTGGGGCCAACCCCCCTTGCCCAAAGCGGAAACATCACATGGACCACATGGGGTGGTCCAGTTCCTATGTCAGTGTTTTCACAGTGGAGGTGTTAACGCCTTCTAGAGGGGGCGGCCCATTAATCCTCTGGAGAGCTCTGTCAGAAAATTCTTGCTAAAACATTCTCCCCTGTAATTTCCACTGAGAAGGGGGTGAGGGAGCTTCTAGGACCACCTCACTGGGGGAAGTCAAGAGGGCCAAGGCTGCGGAATTTGCAGCGGAGGAAACCTCGTGGGGGACATCCAGCTTTCTTCTAGTACATGAGAGCTGCCGAGCGGTAATCAGGCTTACTCTGATTATTCATTTTGTGCCTTAGAATCATAGAACGTTAGAGCCCGGGGGGCCACAAATGTCACACCATGTCATCCCTTGCTGTTAGACATGAGGAAACTGAGGCCTAGAGTAATGGTGGCTTGCCCAAGCTCACATGGTGGGAAAAGGTAAGGCTAGAAGACCATGTCTCCACTGTTTTCCTCCACTCAGCCATCCCGTCGGACGCTTCCACGCGTGTGTCTGTCGCACGAAACGTCAGGGTGTTTCCGGGGTGAAACTCCAGAATTTTATTGCTAGTGACTACAGACCTTTAAAAGTCTTCACAAAGGGATTCCTCGAATGCTTCTCCGCACCCGTCCCCCCAACCCCATGTGTAGGTGACCTGCCTTTCTGGTTAGACTAGCAGAAGTCGGAGGGGGCAAAGATCAAACCAGCTCTCCCCCTCCCCGCCCTCCCAGATTTCTCTGCCTCCTATGCAGCCGCACGCGTTCCATCCAAAGTGCTGGCTGACTGCCTTGTCAGAGTTCCAGTTCGGTCCAGTTCCACATCAGCTGAGAGCCCACTATGTGCCAGACAATACACACAGCACTGCACGTACAGAGGTGCAAACAAAGACCCCATCCCTGCCCCAGCAGCTCACAGCACCGTTAGGGCCCCCTGCTCGTTGCACTCCTGCTTACTTGCTCTCCGGGGCAGTCTAAGCCTGGCCTTTTTCTCTGTCCCCCTCCCTGAGATCCCGGGGGTCCCTCCCGTACTTCTCTGGGAGCGCGCACAGCAGAAGGCCACGATGGTTGCCATAAGGACGAGGAAGGCCACACCGGCTCCTACGGCCACCCCGATGATGACGGCCATCGGCACAGACTCTGTGGGAGAGAAGCCGGCGGGGCTGATGAGAAATCCAGGGAAGCCGACTCTCCCTGCGGGGGCCTTACCGAGGGTCCTGGACCACTGCGCTCAGGCCCTCCTGGGCAGTGCCTTGCGGGCCTGGGCGGGCATAGGCCGAGTCCAACAGGGGTCAGCTCCAGCGGGACTCAGGGTGGAGGAGGGGTGGGAGGATAGGGGGAGGGCAGGAGCAGGGGCGGGTGGGGAGGGAGGCAAGCAGACACGGGGAGGGGCGGGGCGGGGAGGGCTACCCGGAGATGAGAAGCAAGGCTGGGTACTCTTTAGCTCCCCTCTGTACTAAACCAGGAATACTCTGTCGGGCAGTGGCTGCAGGGGCCTGCTGGGCATCAGGGTAGTAGCCGCCAGAGGCCCAAGTCTGAGGTGCTGGGGTGGAGGGGGTTGGGGGGTGCATGGGATCGCATCTCCCCCCTCCCACCTCTCTAAGGAGAAATTATCCTTTTCCTCGAACCTCCCCACCCCCCAGTCCTCTTGGGCCAGTGCTCTGGGCATCTAGGCAGCCCTCCGGGAGAGAAGCCTCCAGCTAGGCAAGCCCTCACTCCCTGCTGAGTTTCTTTCGCAGTCTAGCTCCCTAGCCCAGTAGAGATGCAGAAGGGGAGGGGCAGGTATGGGGGGAGGGGTGTTCCAGATAGCCCCAGTCCTTCTGTGGCTGCATATGGGCCGGAGCACAGGATTTGGAGCCCTGAAGAGTTCCACTGGGAATAGAATTAGAAAATGCGGGGGCAGGGAGACCTTACAGCCTGCTGAGTCCAAGCCTCCCATTTGTAGATGGAAACACTGAGGTCCAGAGAAGTCACTTGACTTGGTCAAGGACACACAGCTACAGTAGAGCCAGGGCAAATCCAGGCTTCCTCTTGCTCCCTACCTAGCTCTGTCTGCTGTATCACACAGCATCCTCTAAAGTTCACGTGCTTGGTACAGCCCAGACTCCATCACTTCTTCTGAGAAACTTACTTCACCTCTCTTTTCTCTAAAATGGGATAATTATAGTACCCAACTCAGGGGGGTTGTTATGGGGTTTAGATGAGTGAATGCAGGGGCGCCTGGGTGGCTCAGTCAGTTAAGTGGCCAACTTCAGCTCAGGTCATGATCCTGTGGTCCGCGAGTTCGAGCCCTGCATCGGGCTCTGAGCTGACAGCTGAGCCTGGAGCCTGCTTTGGATTCTGTGTTTCCCTCTCTCTCTGTCCCTCCCTTACTCTCGCTCTGTCTCTGTCTCTCTCTCAAGAAATAAATAAACATTAGATGAGTGAATGCGGGTAAAGGCCTTGGAACTGAGCCTGGCTCCAGGTCTATTCAAGTATTTTCTCCTGTTTCTGTATGGGAAGAAATGTAGCAGGTCAGAACCTTAGATGAGAAGAAAAGTCCTTTTAGAGCCTCCCTGTCCCCTAACCTGTCCCACATCGTCAGTGTGGATGACTGCAGGACGTCTAGGGATTTGTCTTGGGCTGGGGGTTAGCCTCTCATTGCTGTTGTTTGCTTTAAAGCAAGGAAGAGAGGAAGAAGCCCTCAAGCTCTGGCCTCTGGATGCAGCTGGGGGGTGGTGGCGGGTGTCTTCCCCCCAGGGGGAGCAGGTGCCTGGGGATGACAGTATTGGTGATGATGCTGGTACTCTCCTTCCACCCCAGGGTTATGCACAGCAGTGCACTCATCACCTGCTTCTTGGTGGCCAAGATCACTGTTAGAGTGACAGGGGAGGGGACAGGAGAAGGTGGATGTGGAGAACACTCAGGGATGAAAAATGGGAAGTGTTTGGGTTGGGCTCCAACACTCAGAAGTGGAAGAGGGGACCAGAGCTCAGTAGAACTCAGACCCATGAGCTTGCTTTGGGCAAATAAGGTGATTCTATCTCCAGGTTTTAATTCTTTTAGGAAAGGAAAGCTCATTGGTTCTGTACTTTTGACTTTTATTAATTTGCGTTTGATTTAGTTCCTCCTCGATTCCTAGTGAGTCTCCTTGGAAAAACTGGAGTCTTGTCTCAGACGAGCTCAGAGCCAAAGGATGACCATAAAAAGTTCCTTAAGCTCTCCATACCTCAATATTCTCCCATAAAACTAGAGAACCAGGCAATGAATAGTATCTAAGGTGACTTTTGACTCTGGCATCCTGTGAGGTCACCTTTCCTCGACTTGTTAACAGCTGGGAAGGCACCGACTTATCTAGAGAACTGTTCCTGAGTGGGCAGGCAGGGGCAGAGAGAGAGAGAGAGAGAGAGAGAGAGAGAGTCTGCTGGGAACAGGGGGACCACCGGGGTGGCATTCCCTGTGCAACCCGCTTGTGTATTTTCTCCTTGCCTGGCTCCCTGAGGTCTGCTCTAGGCCACCTGTGCAGGTTTTACTTCTCGGATGTCCCCTGGAGAGGGCCTGGAGGGAGGGGCGGCCTGCTCAGCCTCTCCTCCTTCCAAGGAGGGGGACTGGTCTCTGCCATGAAGGAAGGTGTCAGGGACTGCAGATGAGTGTGAACAGACACAGGTGAGATGGAGACAGGAAGGCGATACCACCTCCAGCGCTGGGAGTGGCTCTGAGGGGTGACAGGGAGAATACAGCAGGAGCTGTAGTGTGCTGCCTGGGAGTTGGCCTGTGCCAGGGCTGATGTTCTTAAAGGGGCATGTCCGCCCAAAGGGGAGGGTGTGTGGGCCCCACAAGGAGTCTGATGAAGGAACTGGCAGGGCCTAGCTCCTTCAGGGTCCATGTGGCAGAGGACCCCCCACATCTTCCTTATGGTCTTTGTCGGGCCCCATGGAGTCTGGCTTGCAATGCCCTGATTCTCCCTTTGGGTTCCCGCTTGGACAGTCGGGGCAATGGTCCTCCTGTGGGGTCCCAAGACAGAGCCACTGAATCCTGGGAGCCCGATGACCGCTTTGCTGCTGGGAGCCTAGAGAGGGAGGCACTGCCCAGCAGCCTCAGCAGGATGGGTGCGATGACAATTCCATGGGGAGCTGTGTTGGGGAAGGGGGGCAGAGGCAGCTGAGCAGAAAGCATGGATTAGCATGGATTATGCAGCCAAGGTGCTGGGAGGCCCTGGCATCCTGGGAAGCACGGCCAAGCTGGTGATGATGTTGAGAAGCAGGAAGAGTCAGGGAGAGCCTGGACACAGAGGGAGGCCAGGCCTGGGGGCGAGCTGACCCGAGAGGGGAGGAGTGGGGCTTCCAAGAAGAGAAGGGATGGGAGGGACAGAGGGGGAGGAGCAAGAACCAGTGTCCTGGGCTGCGAGGAGCCTTTGGGCTCTGGTGGCAGTGACAGAGGGGACAGGTCTCTGGAGTCCGTGGACCCAAGCTGGCTGGGAACCCCTCTCCCTGCTCTGGCTGCACTAAAGCCTGGAAGCGGGGGGGGGGGGAGGGCAGAGAAGTTAGTGGCCTGCGCAGGCCTCCCTCCCCCTTTTAGGGTCCCTCCCCCACTAGCCCAGAGGTCCCTTCCTCCCCGCCCAGGGAGGTCTCATGTCTCCTTCCGTACCTGCTTCCAGCCCGGCTCCCGACTTCATTTCCGAACCTGTTTGGAAATAAAGCAAGCGTCCACAGCCAGGGCCTGGCTGGCCAGGGTGGGGTGGGACTGGGGCCGGCCATCTGGTGGGGACTGGGATGAGGGGCTCCCTCCTCTCTCATGGTTCCGGGACCATCCCACAGACCCAAGCTAACTGAACTGAACTTGGAGTTCTTTCAGACTGACTTAGAAGAGACTCCAGAGCGGGGGAGGGACCAGAGAGAGAAGTTAAGCTTGGGAGGGTGGGAGTGTCTGGAGAGGTTGGGGTTTGAACACTAAGGGGAGGGCATGGAGGTGGGGGCACTGAGGGGAAGACATGGAGGGCACGCAACGGGGAGGGGGCGCTGGGAGGGTTTAGGATGATGTGTAGATGATAGTATGCAAATTATGTGCAAAGCATTATGCAAAGCAGCACCTATTAGTGAAGAGGTGTAGGGAGACATTGATCCACAGGGTAGTGCTGAGGTCCAAAGGGTCCAGCTGAGACCACCTGCTGGGCCCAGAAACTCTTGCTGGGGCCTGACAGCCTGTGGGTGAGCCCTCATCTTGGAGGAGTCGGACGCTGCCAGGGCCGAGGACCCTGGACCGTCCTGTCTGCCACAGACCGAGTCCCCTGGCAAAGGGGCAAGATGTGCCGCCCGTCCCAGGACCAGCCGTCCGCTGAGCTTCTGGGAACCGTGCTGCCGCGCCCCTCTGAGGCTCCCACCCTCTGGTCCACATGAGACCTTAGAGCAGACACTGGAGTACTCAGCATCTCCCTGACCAGGAGCTGGGCAGTCTGTACATGAGGCCACAGTGGGGTGAGCCTTGTTCCTCCCCTTTCTCCTCCTCCCTCTCACGCACCCAGCAGGTCTGAGCCCTCCTGCCCAGCGCTGCCCTCTGACGGGGGGTGGGGGGGGGGCCTTCAGAGCACAGTGGTGTGTGTGTCTCTTATGTTCCTGGAGGAAGTACAGGTGATCTGAACCTGACCCCCCAAGTTCCGGGGACTGGGGCAGCTCCAGTGTTGCCCCTCAGCCTAGCATGTGTACTTTGGGGGACTTTCAGGTGACCGGACTGGCTTGTCATCTTAACAGGCTAGGCCAGGCTCCCCAACACATCACTTCCGGTGTATCCCCGCAGGGACAGTCCTCCGTGGATCACACACCCCTAAGGGCACTAGGGAAATGCCAAGTGCACAGAAGCCAGGGCCCTTGAAGCTGCTGGAAGGCTGATCATGGCAGTCAATTTGGCTTGCTCTGTGGTCGGTCACCTATCCCTGAAACGTTGCCCTGAAGAACCATCATCCTCAGCAGCTTTCTCCCCGTCTCCTTTCCTGGTGTGGGATAATGGCTTTGTCTTGGGGGACCTGGACCAAAGAGGGCCCCTTCGGTGACCTGACCAAGGCCGTGTAGCACATTAGGAAGAGTGCTATGACTTGTCCTTGGGCTCAATCTGCCTGTAGCCTTAGCTGGGCTCTGTCCCCTCAGGACCCCGGAAGACCTTGCCTGGGGCCCTGCCCTAGGTGGGGAGGGGGTCTGCTGGTCCCATCACCCCCTGGTGGCCCTGGAGGCTCCTACCTTGTTCCTTGAGCCGGATGATCTCTGTGTCAGAGCCGAAGCTGTTCCAGGCGGTGCAGTTGTAGATGGTCTGGAAGTCAGCCCGAACGATGTTGCTGATGGTCAGGGTGGAGATGACCCCCTCCTCGGTGCTGACCGTCTCCACCGTGTAGCGCCCCGACGTCCCGGACTCCAGCACGTTCTCCTTCCAGGACCAGGCCTGTCCAAGTTGCTCAGTTAGGAGAAGATGCCTACCAGAGCCACCATGCTGCCTCCCAGATGGTATTTCCATCGTCTTAAGGGAAGCCTTAAGTGGGTCTGCACTGGGACATTTTCCAGGCAAACAAGGAACGCTGTGACAGCGATTGGAGCCCTCCCTCGGCTGGCCTGTGTGGGTACCCCTGACCCTGTGCTGCCCTGGCAGGTGGAGGCAGAAGACCAGCCCCAGAGTGACTGAGCCTCATCTTGTGAGAAGGTGGTGGTCAGTGCAGGCAAATGCTTGGAGGGCACTGGGGAGCCAACAGTGCTTTCTCATGCTGGGGGTGGGTGACATTTTGGACTGGATCATTCCTGGTTGTGGGGGCTGTCCCATGCACTGAGGGAAGTTTGGCACTATCCCTGGCTTCCACCCACTCGATGCTGGTGGCCCCCTTCCAATTGTGACAAATAAAAATGTCTTCAGACAATGGTAAATGTCCCCGGGGTGGGGGGGCGGGCAAGATTGTCCCAGTTGAGAACCACTGGCCAAGAGTCAGAGCTCTATGAAGAGAGAGATCAAGAGTGAGTCGACTATTCTGCAATGGGCATGTGTTACAGTTATCATTTAAAAATTTTAAACACGTTTATTTATTTATTTTGAAAGAGAGAGAGCATGTGGGAGAATGGGGGGAAGGGCAGAGAGGGAGAGAGAGAGAATCCCAAGCAGGCTTCACCCTGCCAGCACAGAGCCTGATGCAGGGCTCGATCTCACAGAGAGTCGAAACCAAGAGTCGCGCACTTAATTGACTGAGCCACCCAGGTGCCCCTCATTTTAAAATATTAAAGAGTGAAGCGAAAGGGGAGGTGTAGGTATCAGTTCTATGGGTGAATTCTTGCAATTTTTGTGTGAATTTTTGGATGGTGAGTGAATTGAATGCCCGAGAAAGTATGTAACAGCAATAATACTCTGATAATAATCGGAGTTTACAGAACGACATCTTTAGCTTTAAAGCCTCAGCAGCCCAGCCTCTGGCAGTCACAGGCACCTGTTGTTCAGTGCGCGTCCCCTACGCCCTCCCTGGCACCACCGCACTGTGGGAGGGTTGAACAGCCCTGTGGGGCTGATCCTGGGGCAGTCTTCTATGTCCTGATAGAATAGATGTCTGTCCTAGGCAATGGGGATTTACTAAAAATAGTATCTGACTCCCAGGAATGCTGGAAAATGCTCATCTTTGTTTTCCTGCCTGGGCTTGCACCAGTTTCCGATGGACTTGGGTGAAGACCCTTGCTTTTGCAAACGCAAACACCCAGCAGGGCCAAAGTGTGAACTCTTCAGGCTGCCTTAGCTGCACTGCGGGCGTGAGTTTTGAGGAAGGGAGGGGAAATGGAATGATACTTTTAGAGGCGAAACCTTGATAAGTGGGGTAGGGCTCTCCGTGGGCATTAGGGCAGTGGAGGCCAACATAGAAGGACTCTAGGGCATGCAGAAAGGGAGTCTGCGGACTATAAACCATACTCTTTAAGATTTTGCCAAAGTTTGCCTTGAACCCAGGAAAGGGAAGAAATCACCTGGCTTTTTTTTTTAAGTTTTTTTTTTTTTAATGTTTATTTATTTTTGACAGAGAGAGACAGAGCATGTGCAGGGGAGGGGCAGAGAGAGAGGGAGACACAGAATCCAAAGCAAGCTCCAGGCTCTGAGCTGTCAGCACAGAGCCTGATGCGGGGCTCGAACTCACAGACCTCAAGATCATGACCTGAGCCGAAGTCGGACGCTCAACTGACTGAGCCACCCAGGCGCCCCTCACCTGGCATTTCTTTCAGCCAACCTCGCTTGCCCCTCTGCTCCCAGCATGCAGATTTTGCTTGGAAGCATTACTGTTAGGGCACAGCTGGACAGCAGAGTTAAATGCACTTGCAGATGAACCCTGGGATCACCTTGTCTTCGTGATGCCTTTCCAAGAGACACAAGGCAGGTATACTTTCCCCCACAGAGGACAGGAAGCTTGGAGGTTGTGCACTGACTGGCCCGGTGGTTACAAGCTGCAGGCTGAGGTGACCCGCCAGGCCGCTGGCTGTGCTGGCAGAACCCCAAACCCTCCCCTCCCGGCCCCAGGGCACTTACAATTCGGTCGGGGGGCGGCGTGCTCCGGATAAAGCACTTGATCTGACCCTTCTCCCCGTGGAGGGCATGCTGGGTCTGGGTGCTGGAGATGATGGGGGGTCCTGTGGGGGAGACAGCATCACATCAGGGATTCAGGAAAGGCAGCTTCCCTGGCTGGACCCTTCTTGGGCTTGTTCAGAAGTTGATCCATTAATTCAAGTATTCAGCAAACATTTACCGAAGGCCTGTATGTGTAAGGTAAAGTGCAAGGCAGGAGACTCGAAGATAAATTAAGCGTTCAGTCATAAACCTCTCAAGGGATGACGAGTGAACGCTTCTAAGTCAGAATGCCCAGAAGACATAAATAACTGTAATAAAAGGTGGTGAGTGTTCGTACAATGGAGCAGTATGGATGAAGTGCTGACCGACTTCAGAGGAGAGAGAATAGTGCTGCCTGGCGGATGGTGGGGAAAGCTTTATGAAGGAGGTGGGAAACTGAGAAGGGAGTAGGGGAAGTGTCCGGGAGGAAAGCCACTAAGTAATGCTGGCTCTAATGTCACCTCCGCCTTACCCAGGGGTTTCCATTTTCAAGCCATTTTCCCCCACGGCCAGGAGAGGGTGCTCTTGCCTAACAAACCAGGAGTCCTCGCAAGGTTGGGCAAGCCCGGGAGGAAGAGAAATAAATGGTGGGATGTTGTTCCTCTACCAAGGGGAGATCACATTGGGGATCACCAATGGCCGGACATGTTCACAGCTCTCATCTCTTAGGTGTCTTAGGAGAGCCCGTGGTTCATTGCTTTGCCTGCTTCCACTTACACACCAGGTGAGACCACGCTCCAAAGCTGATCCTGACATCCCATCTAGTGTGGTCGGGGGGGGGGGGGGGGGGGGGGGGGAGGAAGGGAGAGAGAGACAGAGAGAGGGAAATGTTTGTCGATGTCTCCAGGAGTACCTGCCTTATCCACCTCATCCCACAGCCTAGACAGTCCACCTGGAACCTGAAATCTAAGAGTGCTTCCCGTCCAGTTCTGCCTTTTATCTAACCTAAGTCTTTCCTACAGGACGCCCACCCGGCAGGGAGAGGGGGAGGGAGGAGAGGCTAATTCAGCCATTTGTTCAGCTAACTTCCTGGCTGGATTGGGCGGTTGAACAAGGGGTGTAGGGATGGAGACCTTCATGCTCCCTTCCCAATCCCCGGGGCAAAGGTTGGAGCTCTGGTGGTGGAAAAGCGAGGAAAAAGAGCTGGAACAAGGGATCTGGAGGACAGGCAAATTTATGCTGGGAACAAAACAAAAATCGCGCAAACATAATTGCTGTTTATTAGCCACCTTAATTAAAACAGATTTGCATTTCTATGAGTACCTCTCAGCCAACGGGTTTGGGGGGGGTACTGGGAGACACTCAGGTGACTGCTACTGAGTTCAGGATGGCTAACAGCTGGGACCCTCCAGATAAGGGCTTCCACCCCGGGTTGCCTCTGAATGTGGGTGGGCCTAGTTTCTCTCTTGGATATTTATGCTCCAAGAA
Organism: Acinonyx jubatus; assembly: GCF_027475565.1. Lineage (NCBI taxonomy): Eukaryota > Metazoa > Chordata > Mammalia > Carnivora > Felidae > Acinonyx > Acinonyx jubatus. The sequence continues at coordinate 90,212,482 of NC_069390.1, read as the reverse complement.
GTCTTTGGCCAAAAAGGCAGGAGGGCTGGATGTTTTAGGAACTTGGAGGGCACTTTGTTTCGCTGTTAGCTGAAAGTAATGATACCACAAAACTGTTTCCCTTCACCTCCCAGGAGCTAGGAGTTCTCCGGGGGTGGTCCTCAGGCGTTCTAAAAGCCATCAGGCAAATGCATGTGTTTAAGGGCTTTTTAGAGGAAAAAAGAAATCAGAACAAAGGTAGATGGGGTTGGGCAATCAAAGCACAGCGGGAGTGTGGTTTATCTCCCCTTGCCCATAGATCCCGGGTTGGAGCCAAACCAGTTGAGACCTGTGCCAGTTTGCTCCCCAAAGGGCAACGGGACGCAGTCGCCCACCAGCCGGGATCTGCTGTGAGGAGAACCCCATCTCGTTTTGGATCCTTTCATACTGTCCTGTCTCTTGAGCCCAGTGCAGGCCCCTTTCCAAAAGGCTCTGCCATCCCTGCACCTGTTCTCTAGACAGTTCCTCTCCTGTGCCCGGCTGGCAGGCTCTTCCCCCTGGGCCACTTAATCCGTCCCCGGGCATCAGGGCAAGATGACCTTAGTTTGGCAGAAACAAACGAACGGCTTCCTTGCTTCACTCTGATCCCTTGGGCGTTTCTCTTCCTGGAGACCTGGGGGAGCTGGTGCCACGACTGGAGGCAGAGGAGGGGGTGTAAACATGATCCCTGGCAGGTGCAGATTAAACCCTGGGTAGGTGCCAGGGCACAGGCTGGGGTGCTCCTTCCAAGAGAAATGTCCCTCCAATGTGTGCGTCCCCCTCACCTCCCCCACCAAGAAACCACTTTGAATCCCTATTGGGAAATGCCTGAATGTGTAAAGTGGCAATGGGATGTCAGTCCCTCCTTTAGCCACCGTTTTCCCCGGAAACGAGGATGTTCCTTGAACAGCTTCAGGCGTGGGGACCCTGGAGGCCACGTGGGAGTCTGAAGGCCCCCAGCCCGGTGGCCACAGTCATGGGCAGGGCAGCGGGGGAAGCTGCTGATTTCACCAGGGCCTGGTGCCGGAGCTGAGTGTCAGACTCCAGAGCAACAGGAAAAGGCTGCAGCCTGTGTTGCCATGGATATACGGAGGCGCGCGATCAGATGCTGTTATTTTTAGCCCTGCAGCGCCAATTTATTGGTGGCGTCCTGGGGACACAGAGGAAGGCAGGAAGACTCCTGAGTCAGGGTTCTGCCCAGGACAGGCGGCCTGTGAGTGTCCCCGGGGTCTGAGCAGATTCACCCTCCCTCTGGGGCTGCCCTGGCTCTTGGGGAGGAGGAGAGGAAAAGAAATCGATGGAGCGGGTCTGGCTAATGAAGAAGTCAGAAGGGGATGGCTGTGGAGGCACCAGGCCGGTTTCAGTTTGCCAGCGAAGGGGGAGAGTAGATGAGGCTGCCTGTGGGCAGCTTCCTGGATCGAGATGAAGCCGACGGGGCAGATTTCTAGAACACGACTCAGCCCCTCCTCAGGACCCCCATCTGGGGACAGGACCCAGAGGTCCTGTACGTGTGGGTCTGGGGCTCAGAGCCCCAGGACTTTGACCTGAGGCATGAGGCAGACTACGTGGGGCGAGAGGGCTTGAAAAGGGAAACCAAAAGCCCGGTGGAGAGAGGAAGTTTGGAAACACCAGAGGGACTTGGCCTTAGCTTTTCTCGCTCTCTCAAACCGGCAGCTTTGGTTCCCCACCACGGCCCAAGCACGTATCGTGACAGGGACGTCGGATTTCCATCTTGGTGCTACAGGCTTCTTGGGTCTGACCCAGCTTCTCTGTGACCTTCTGCATCCCACCATCCGAGCCTGGTTCGACGTGCCGTCCCCTAAATGTGTCATTTAACAGTCATCTAGTAACCCGAACTGTGTTCTTGGAGAGATATGAAAACGCTCTCCTGCTGTAATGGTTTTATCATGTGTAATAAGACACATTCTGTGCCTTCAGGAGGACCCCCTGAATGCTTGGTTTTGTGGAAATTGTGGCAGGTCTCTCTGCTTGAGCAGCTCTAATGCAATGGGAAGGCGCCAACCAGGAGTCACGGAGATGCTCCCTTAAATGCCCTGCAGGGCCAAGGTCAAGGTCAAGGGTAGACACGGGATCTAAATTGACTGTCTAGTGACCCTCTGACCCTCTCTGCCTGGCCAGGATAAAATTCATTAGCTACCACTGTTAGGGCTGGGACCCCTTAGGAGTAACAAAGAAGGGGGAAGGTGACCCATCTAGCCAGGTCCTTCCTCCTCTCGGGGCTGGGCTTAGACACAGGCTCGAAGAGGTGGACAGAATTGCTATGGATCCAGGGTTGGAGGTGGGAGCAAGGTCCAGAACCAGCGACAGCCCCTCTGAGGCAATGCCTGGGACCAAGATGCCTTGGGCCCCTCTCTGCTCCCTCCCACCTCCCCTAGCATGAGTGAAGGTCTTACCATTGACTGTCAGGGTCACCTCTCGCTCTCCAGCTCCCACCCGGGGCACCACGGCTCTGCACACATATTTCCCAGCATCCTCTTGACGGACGGTTTTGAGGGTCAGTGTCTTTTCATTGCTCAGGACCTAGGAGAATCGGGGGAGGATCAGATACAGAAAACGGAGCCTGGCTCTCTCTGTGTCCCAGAACCTGAAGAACCTGAAGGCCTGTGTCCCAGGCCTGCTGGACATGACAACCGTCTCCAGCACCTCAGTAAGAACCAGGGGCGGGGTAGGAGGCAGGGTGGCCACTGAGCTGTCCAGAGGAGGTCCACAGCACAGACGCCTCGGTGTCTAAGGGCCGGGCACATGGGGGAAGGGGTGAGTGTGGAAGGGGGAGGGGCACCTCCTGGCTGGGGTCCTGAGGCTTTCTCACACAGGCAGGGCTCCCCACCAGCCGGTACCAGGCTGGTCCCGCTGAACTTGTTTGGGGGTGCCTGCACCTGTCTTTTCTGAGGCATTTTCAGTATCCTTTTGAGATAGAGTTTGGGGTGACCCAAAGACTTTGGCATTAGCTAGCTCTGAGTTCAAATCTTGACCTTGGCAGTGACCACCTGGGTGGCTTTCGGCAGTTGCATATCTGCTCTGCTGAGCTTTCCTTATTTCTGCAGTGGGGGGCAGTCGTGCTCATGGGGTGGTGCAGTGCCGGCATGTACTAGGCTGCACAGAGGTTGGTTTCTATCTGCCTCTCCCTTTACTTCCCTCCCCAAGGCTCTCGCTGGTCCTCCTGAGGGGAGGGACGTCTGATAAACACACACACACTAAAGAACACATATATTTTAAAAGAGGAACACAAGAAGAAAGCAGCATTTAACTCAAAAGCTGAAGGATTACTTAACTATTTGGGGGAAGTTGAAAAGCCTTTCTAGAGACTTTTACTCCCAGCTTTATTGGTGGCCACCAGCTTTTTTTTTTTTAAGTTTATTTATTTATTTGTGGGGAGAGGGGCAGAGAGAGGGGGACAGAGAGAATCCCAGGCAGGCTGGACACCATCAGTGCGGAGCCTGATTCGGGGCTTGAACTCATGAACCGTGATATCACGACCTGAGCCAAAATCAAGAGTTGGACGCTCAATTGACTAAGCCACCCAGGTGCCCCCACTTGCTTTTTCTTTTCTTTTTTTTTTTTTTTAGTAGAGTTTGTGATAGGGCAAAACTGTAATGGTTCAATGTGTTTAGGGTTAAAGGGGTTCATGTGGGTACTGGGGTCCCTCTCCTCTTTTTTTTTTTAAATTATTTTTCTTTATTTTTGAGAGGCAGAAAGAGACAGAGCTCAAGTGGGGGAGGGGCAGAGAGAGAGGCAGACACATAATCCGAAGCAGGCTCCAGGCTTTGAGCTGTCCGCACAAAGCCGGATGCAGGGCCCCGAACTCACAAGCCGTGCGATCATGACCTGAGCCGAAGTCGGACGCTCAACCGACTGATCCACCCAGTGCCCCATCCCTCTCCTCTTTCTGGGGCTCTTCTCCCTTCAGCTCACCCTGGAGGCTGATGTCCCCAATCTAAGAGTGTGAGGGGCCCCAGAAGGCAGTTCCCATGGTCAAAGGCCCTGTGGGGTCTGAGTTGAGGACTTACCACACCAGAGCCCCGCTTCATCCAGACGATGGTCAGGGATGGGTTGCCTGTCCAGGCACAGCTGAAGACGGCATCAGAGCCCAGATCCACGAGCAGCGATTGGGGCTCCGTGGTCATCCTGGGCCCAACTGTGAAGGGAGGAAGGGGGAGACAGGGCTCTTGATGGGTTGGGAGCTTGAGGAGAGGGGTCCCAGAGAGGGACACTGGAAGTGAGAGACCCCTGTCCTCCAGCCTGGCCTCCCTTGGGCCCACCCACTGGCAGCAACAGCCCTATTTCTGCCACGATTTGCCTCCAGGGCTCTCCCATCTCCTGCCCTTTGTCCTGGTTCTGGGAAGTCCTCTCCACCCCTCCCTCCACCCCAGCCCCAGTGCACAGGCAGAGGGGACTTCCTCCTGCCCCAGAAATCCTGGGCATTAGGATCTTTATGTGTCTGCCTTCAGGGCAATTGCCCACCTCCTCCATGCTTCAGTTCTGTGCCCTGGAGTTGAGTTACCCTGTGCACCGGGCCCAGGTCCCAGAGCCTTCCCAGGGTCCTCCAAGGGGCTCTGAGATAAGGAGTACAAGGCAGAGGAAGCCAGGCCTCTCCCTGTATTCTCCGCTCCCCCGGGCCCTCAGGTTATCCTCTGTTCCAGCCCTGCCCAGCTTTTTTCCAACCCCTGGGAAGTAGCTGGGCCTGGTCCAGTTTCCCATGCCCCTGCTAAGGGTTGGTGAGCGTTAATGGAAGCTCCTCTCCGGTTCCCCAGCGCAGAACATCTGTAACCAGAGCCTTCTGCAGACCAAGCCTTGGTCCCCAGAGTGGGTGCAATGGTGGAATTGTAGGCGCAGTGAAGGGAGGGTGTGCAGGGAGCCGCTTAGCTGCTTTGGAGGAGCAGAAGAGTGTGAAATCCAGGGTCAGGAGACCGGAATTAGTCCCTTGACGTAAAAAGGGAGTAATAGCACTTTCTGTTAGGGCCACTGGGGCAAGGGGAGGGGTCAGATATAAGAAAGTTTGTCAAAGTGCCTTTAAAATCAGAAAGTGTAGTAGATGAGCTAACGCTTATTGCCGTGAACACATCCGGCCTGCCCGTCAGTGATGGGCTGGTTCACCGGGGTCCCTCCCAGGCCGTTGGAAGGGATGTGTCCTCGGGTCTCCAAAGGGAGGGAGCAGATTCCCAAGGAGCCTGGCCTGAGTTCTCCTTTTGCCACTTGCTCACTGAGTGACTTTGGGCCTCTTTCCCCTCATCTGAGTGACGGGAATAATAATCCTTCCTCCCTGGGTTACTACGAGGGTCAAGGTAAACCCAAAACAGCACACGAGGAAGCTTTTCTTAAAGCAGGGAGCGCTGTGAGCTTGTGAGGCGTTGTTATGTTGTGTGCGTTGAGTCCAGCAACGGTCCCTCTGGCCCTGAGCAGAGATACCCCAGGGCCGGCTGGCCTGGGGAAACCCCCAGCAGCTGCACTCACAGTAGACGTCCACCGTGCGGCTGATGTTGGTGCTGCCCAGGGCATTGGTCACCTCACAGGAGACAGGCTCTGAGAAGTACGTGTAGTCCACAGCTGTCCGGTACACTTCTCCGGATGCTTCCTTGATGATCTGGCCCCTCTTGGCCCACCTGCAATATGGGCCCCGCATGTGGCTGTGGACCTCCAGTGGCCAGGGTGTTCCTCCCACCCAGGGGCATCTCTCTGGGAGCTAGAAACCCCGATCCCTCAGGAAAGTGAGTCACGCAGGGGGCAGGCCCCTCTAGGGGTCCCGTGGTGGGGGCAGGAATCTCCACAGAGGGATACGTGACAAGCAGGTTGTTCTGGAGGGAGGGGGGTGGACTACTCAGTGGGTCAGCCCGGCTGGCTGGCTAGGAAATGGATAACCCCCCCACCTTGGTCCCCCAACAGCTTGGCCATCCCGCCCTGAGCTCTACTGAGGGTGCTGTCTTATTGGGATCCATGCTGGAAAGGCCGAGGTCTAATGTCATGTGCCCATACATGCATGCACACCTGCACCCACACACACACCTGCACCCCCCCCATGCACATGCGTGCACACACACACACGCACATGCATGCACACACACATACAGAGAAATTTGATTTCCAGACAAGGTGAGGAGTTGTGGGAGGGGTATCAGCCAGGGGTCCCGATGGCCCTTCCTTGCACTCAGCCAGCTTGCTATCTCTCCTGCCTCGACCCCTGTCCCTAGGGTAGGTCCCCTCATTGTGCCCTCTCTCCCCTCCCATGGAGGGCACTTGCTCTTTTTCCTGCCCAGTCTCTACACTCCCACCCTGGCTTCGCTCCCCAGGGCCTTGGCTCCTTCAAGTTTGGTCAGACAGGTGGGAAGAGGGCTGTGCGGACATCTGTCATCTGTCATCGGCCAATCGGTCCCACCGAGGGGAGAGACTGAAAAGCCCTGTGCTTGACTTGGTCCAGGCCCTGGGGCGGTGATCTCTGCATTGGACCAGTGACTGGGCAGCTAAGGCAGTGCTAGGAGCCCCCAGGTGTGTGTGTGTGTGTGTGTGTGTGTGTGTGTGTGTATATGTGAGGGTGGGCCTTTCTTTACAGATCTCCAGGGAGAGAGTCCAATAGCTTCCTCTGGTTTAACCTCATTGTGGACAACACTTACTTTAAAAAAAATTTTTTTTAACGTTTATTCATTTTTGAGAGACAGAGAGTGAGCTAGGGAGGAGCAGAGAGACGGGGTGACAGAATCCGAAGCAGGGTCCAGGCTCCAAGCTGTCAGCACAGAGCCAGACGCGGGGCTTGAACTCACTGACTGCGAGATCAGAGCCGAAGTTGGATTCTTAACCGACTGAGCCACCCAGGCGCCCCGACAACAATTACTTTTTAAATCACAGAACCTCCAACCAGGCTCCTCCTATTCCAAGCCTATTTTGGGGGGTGTTTTTCTTTGTTACCCCAGGATCGTGACTCCTGGTACCCACAGCGTCCCTGCCTTCTTCACCTTCCCCTTCTCGTGTTCCTGGAGCCTTTCCCAGCACCACAGAGAACCATCTCTTGCCTTCTCTCCCCCGGCTTCATGCTCAGTCCGGCCCGGCCAGCCCCGAGAGACGGCCACGTCTTGGCATCGCATGAGGCGCCCAGGCTGGCACCATGTGGTTATTATCGTGAGTTAATATCACATAATTATTAAGAACATGATTAATAATAACAATTATAGTTTAACAACAGAGCGAACCATAGCTCCCCGAGAGCTTAAGGAGCTTCCCAACAAACTATTATGAGTTATTCATGAATCATTTCAATTTCTAACTTTAATTTAATGACCAGACTTCACAGTCAGGCACAGCCCCTGCCTGAGGCAGATGAATTCAGTCCCAGGCACACGGTTGGCGATCTACATCCAACCTCTGGCTCCTACGGCCTTGCTGAATGAAGGAAGCGTGGGGTCAGGTGGTGGGAGGCTGAGGGGGGCTGCAGCTGGCCGGACCTGGAGGAGGGGAGTGTGAGCCTCTCCTGCTCTCCCAGGCCTGCCTCTGGCAGGGGGTAGGGAAGCTAGGGCCCAGGCCAGCTGGTTTCGCAGGGCCGTTGTCTTCTGCCATTGGAGTTCCTGGAGAAGATGGGGCTTTCTCCTCTTCTCTGGGGCCTTTCATGGTGTAAGTCACACAGGGAGAAAGCTCCTCCTGCTTAGCCCTGAGAAGCTTAGAACTGCTGGGACTCTCATAGGCCTGGAGCCCAGCAGGATGGCTGGGGGACCGAGCTTTCTTGTTCCCAGCTGTGCTGTGCTGTGGGAGCCTGCCCCCCCTATGCAGCGGCTACCCTTAGCCCCCTAAGGCCTGGCCCTACCTCAGTGGCAGAGTGGGGCACAGGAGGATTTCCTAGACTCTCCTGTCCCAGGGTTGCGGGCAGGAGCTGGCTGTGGAGGCTGGGCCCTTCGCAGCCCCACACCAAGGCCTTTTGGGGACACCCCAGGGGTCTCCTCCTAATCCTGCTCAGTCTTTTTCCTCCTTTCCTCTATATTCCCCTCCCACACCAATAAAACCCTCTGTAGGGATTTCTTCCAGAAGCTCAAACCACTCTTCAAGCAGTTGGCCACAGGGTCAGGGGTGATCCAGGAGCAAACCCGCAGCTCTCCGCCCTCCCCTTTCCTCTCTCTCCTTTGGCTTTGCTTTCTTCTCCTCCTCCTTCCAGTTGGATCCCGTGCACTCTCCCTCCACCCCACCTCTGCCTCCACTGTTGTCTCCACCGCCTCCCTGAGCCCCTCTGAGAAGGAGTCAGATTAAGCCTTTCCCAATCAATGTCTAATTTGGCCGGAGTAAATGTAAGAGGATTAATTATTTATATCACAGAATCAGGAGGCCTGGCTGTCACAGCCGACAGGCTGTCCTTAAGTAGCCCTGCGTTTTACGCTGGGTGGTGGTCCCCCTTCCCTGGTACCTGTGGGGGGCGTGGGGGGCATGGGAGAGCCTGGAGGACAATACCGAGAAGCAGGTGGGGAGCCACACTTCATGGTGAACTCGGGCCTGTTCTGCCCGCCTCGGGCTCCTGGTCCTGGGGGGCAGCTGCACCTGTTCCCATGCCCACCCGTGTCCCCTTTCTGGGTGCGGGAGTGGAGGGAAGCCTAGCTCTACTTTCTGAGATCATAGCCTCTTCGTGGAACAGGAGGAAGCAATCAAGATGAATGGAAGTAAAGAAACACAGATCCCTGCAGTCTTGTCAAAGTCAGTTGGGGAAAATCGATGTACTTATGTGAGGAGATTTGTTTAAGGCTTTGCCTCTTGGATCCCAACACCACATCTAGAAGGACCATCTGCCGGCTGGGCGAGCCCTCTCTCAGGGGGCGGAGCCAGCATGGGTGGGTGCAGGGCGGGGCTGCCCCCTCCTTTCTCCTCCTCTCCCTTCTCTCCTGAATTTTCCTAGTGGCCAGAGGGGTTCCCTAAAAGTCTCTGGAGTCCCGAAGGGAGCGTGGTGCACACTGAAGTGTTTTCAGGGCCTTTGGCTAATCAGAGGGCCGTGAGGGGGAGTGAACATCTGCAGGGAGGTCTGTCCCTCCCTGCACCACACAACTGCCCCTCTGTAACCAGGGGCTGACCTGTGACCAGGGAGCTGGAGGCCAAGAGAACCTACATGCTCTGTGTTTGTTTGTTTATCTGTTGACTTTTTAGTTAAAAAAAAAACAAAACCCAAAACATTGTGGGGCACCTGGGCGGCTCAGTCAGCAAAGCCTCTGACTCTTGGTTTTGGCTCAGCTCATGATCTTGCGGTTCGTGAGTTCAAGCCTCCGGTTGGGCTCTAAGCTGCCTGCTGCTGGGAAGCCTGCTTGGGATTCTCTCTCTCCCTTCTCTCTCTCTGCCCTTCCCCTGCTCATGCTTTCTCTCTCAATAAACAAAAATGACAACAAAACTACAACACACACACACACACACACACACACACAAAACCACTTTGAAATTGTAGAAAAGTTGCAAAAGTAGACCAATTAAGTGCCATATTCCCTTCACTTAGATTCACTAGTTGTTAATATCTTGTCATATTTCTTTATGATGGATGATCTCTCCATACGGAGATTTGAACCTTATCATCCACATCACTGGTGTTCTGCCTTTGGAGAGTGGTGCCCCTGACAATCAGGCCCAGCAGCCTGGTTTCTTGGGTGTTTGCTCACCCTGTCTTGGTCAGAGGGCAGGGGTGGAGTGGGGGACATCACTGGGTCCTAGGGCACAGCCCTGCCCTCTGCCCAGCCCTTCATAACCTGGCAGATGACCCAGAGCCTGGCCGCGAAGAGAAATGGAAGTTGTATGCTCTGGTCTCCTGGGTCCAATAGGCATTCTTGGGATGGCTATGAGGGTGAATGTGGGATGTGTCTGCTTGGGTGCCTGTGGGGGTCAAGGGCTGCCCAGGGGAATGGGCATTTGCGGGCCCTAGTGTTGAGGGATTGCGGGAAGATAGCTGGAGCAGACAGCAGAGAGAAGCTGACCCTGTAGAGAGGAGCCCAGGCATCGCAGGTGCAGGGTAGAAGCCCAGAGAAAGGGCATCTCTTTGGGTCTTTGTTTTGCATCTGAAGACAGATGCCAGATCTCAGCCAAACCAGACCTGCCCTCCAGACCTCCAGGGCCGCACAGTCTTGGGGATCCTTCTCCTGCCTCTAGCCCAGTGAATGGTTAAATTGGACAGGACAGATGGGCTCCAGCCTCTCTTAAAATATCCTCAAGGATAAAGTCTCCATGCCTTTCCTGGTTTTTGGTTCCAGTGTCGTTTAATTATCTGCACTGCAGGGAGCTCCTCCTTGCTTCCAACCTGAATCTCTAGCTGCCTCTTTGGCCCATTTCCTCTTATTGTGCCCTCTGGGCTGCACCGCCTCTCGTCTCCCCTGTCCTCCACTCCCACTGGCCGGCTGATTATCTAGTCTGGGACCATTAGCATCCCTGGCACCGGCTGATGCTGCAGCTTAATAACCCATCTCCATGGCAGAGGCGACACTCTGGGCTCGACCATCAAGGCTGGGCTGGTGGGGAAGGACCGGACAGAGTTAGGGCCGCTGGGCTGGTGGGGAAGGACCGGACAGAATTAGGGCTGTGGCGAGTTCCACACGGCATCTCAAGGAGGTGAGTGTCTGCCCTTGAGCGTCTCCGAGGGCACGCCATCCCCTGAAATCTTGTGCGGTGGCAGTGCACAGGCAGGAAGGTGCCCCGATGAGTCAGCCCGCATTATGAAGTGCCTGGTTTGTGCCCCGCGCTGTGCTCCACGCTGAGCACCCTAAGTGGCTAAATTACAGTTCTTGCCTTCGAGACGCTCCATCAACAGGGAAAGATAAGCGTGTAAAAAGCAGTGGTGCTTTTATCAGTGTTGCGAGCAAGGGGCGCGCAGGGGATAAGGGTATAGACGATCCTAGGTGCCTGCTGGATAGGGCCAGCGGCCCTGGAAATCTTACCCCACGCAGGTGAACGGTTTGGTAAGCACGCAGCTAAAATCTGGGTTCTGATCTTACGGCTCTTCCTGGTTGTTTTGACTTTTTTTTTTTTTTCCCTGAGCTTCTCTGCCTCTTTTCAGAGAGAAGGGATAAACAAGCGATCCAGACAGAAGGGGAATACCTCCTGTTTCCAGTGGAAGGTACGTGCGTGAAATTTCATGGGCGTGAGAGAAAGGAAAAGTCCACCTGGCCAGGGGTTGGATGGGTGTGCGGGGAGGGGAGAAGGATCCTGGACACCGGTAGCGAAGCAAGCACTGTGCTGCGTGCCCAGGGCCATAATCGACACCCTCTGTGATAGGCAGCAGGGGTGGGGAAGGGTCCAGTGGCCAGGCGGTGCCTCCTTAGCAGGACTCTTACCTGTACTGGGTGACAGCTGGGTTGGCCTTTGCGGAGCAGTGGAACGTGACGACGTTGTCCTCCAGCACCGGCTGTGGTTCCACCGACAGGTTGACGAGTGGGGGGTCTGAAGAGAGAAGAGATTCCCTTGCAGGCTGGGCAACTGTGGCCATGGTTTGGGGGGAAAAATGGGGCAGGAAGTTTCACAGGGTGACATGGGGGACAAAGGCCAGAGATTCTGGCGAGTGGCCACCTGCTGGTGGGCTCCCTAGAAAGTTGGGGCCCTGAGCAGAGGGCTCCCTTGCTCCCTGGAGGTGCCTGCTTCAGCACTGCTGGTGGTGGTGGGGTCTGGGCTCCCACTGTGGATTCAAGGCCTGGTGCTTAAAGGAACAGCCAGCCAGGAAGCACAGTTGTCTGGGCCCCCAGGAGCCTGCTGCCTGCCCATCTTCCATTTGTGAGAGGGAGCAAAACACTTCAGACAGGAGAGGTGGGCAAAGGCGGTGCAGGGGGCACACAGAGTGGGGGGTGATGGGCACTAAGCCCCATTTAAATACACTTTTTTTTTGTCTTTGAAATGTCTGTTTCATATCTGTCTGTGAAAGGTTCTGGTGTATCTGTTAACTTCAAAGTGGCATTTACACCCTTTCATCAGCCTAATCATCTCTGCTGGGCCCTGACTGGTGTCACCCAGCCCTCAGCTCCCCAGGCTGGGCTAGTCTTTCTCATTCAATGTGAGGGGAAGCCAGGCTCTGAGGTGCTAAATGGTAGGAGGTGGAGGAGGCTGGAAGAGAGGGAGGGAGAGAGAAAGGGGGAGGTGGAAGAGGGAGGGAGCGTGGGAGGGGGGGAGGGAAAGGGAGAGGGAGGGTGGGGGGAAAGGGAGGTAGAGAGGGGGGAGGGAAAAAGAGAGGGAGGGAGGGAAGGGAGAGGTAGAGAGGGGGGAGGGACAGGAAACAGAGACAGAGAGACCAAAGAGATGGGAGGCAGGCAGGGTACTAACATAGAAGAGAGACATGGAGATGAGAGAGCGACACAGAGAGACAGACAGAGACTGAGAAATGCAGAGGAAGAATAAGAAAAAGAGACAGAGAGAAGCAGAGAGCAGAGAAATGGAGAGAGATGTATACACAGGAGCACATAATCAGACAAAGACTTCAGACTAAAAGCGAAAAGACCAGAGGAGACAAGCAGACAGAAGGCGACAGGGTGTTGGGGACAAAGACCACACGGTAATGAGAACTAGAGAAAAGGGACGGGGAGAAAGACGCGGAGAGATGGAAAGGTGGAAACAGAGACCAGAACCCATTCTTCCTTGTCACGGTCTACGGGATTCAAGTCGGGGGTGAGTGAGGAGGGCAGCTTGGTGCCCGCCACCCAGCCAGGGTCCTGGGCTGCATCTTTGGGCTGGTCCTCACCCATGAGCACAGCAAACTGCCAGAAGGGCATGTGGGCTTCCTAGGGGTTCAGTCCAGCCTATTTTCAGGAAAAGAAGAAGGCGATTTCTCAGAGACCATCAAGAAAAATGCTGACCCCTCTATGGCGCGTGTGAAGGGCACCGCGAGGGGAGCAGGGCTCCAGCCGGCCCGGCCTGAGCCTCTGTTTGAGACCACAGGTGGGGCTCTGAGACCCTCAGAGAATCACCTGCTGGAACTGAGCCTAGCCCACCGCAGAGCTGGGAATCATTTGAGCCTGTGGCCCCGCTTTGTCCTGCCGGTGCCCAAGCTGGGTCTTGCCTCCCTGCACAGAGCTGGGGCCAGGGAGGTGGCCCGCAGGGCTGTGCTGGTATCTGCAGATGGCTTGAGAGATGCAGGGGCGGGGGTGGTGGGGAGAGAACTCTGGTCCCTGCGCAGCAGGTGGCTGACTGTTCTGGGGACCCTGATCTCCCCACATGAGCCCCCAGTTCCGGAGGCTGAGCACGATCCTGGGAGCATCTGCTACTGCAGCAGTGGAGGAATTTCATGGAGAATTACAAGCGAAATGACAGGTATTTCAATGATCTCAGTCTTCGTCTCTAAAGCGTAATTCAAGTAGTGACGAGTGCGGCAGGGACTTAGCCATGAGAGCTCTCCTCCCACCCCCTAGGAGAGCTGAGACCCCCCAGAACCCTGTAGCGTCTACCAGCTGCTGCCCATCCGCTCCGTGCCACTTGCCCCAACCCAAGCTGAGGGCCGCCAGCTTCCCATGTCATGGCAGTCAGGGGCCCTCTTTCTGTGCAGGGCTAGCCAGCTAACCTGGGCACCCCAGGGCTCTGATGGCACCACCCTAGAGATGTGGAGACCTAGGGAGGAGCTTGCATCTTGCTGTGTGTTCGAGAAGCATGTTCTGAGGCAGAGGAATCTGGTGCTCACCATCTGGAACCAAACGCATGGCTGGCCCATGTCCACCCAATCCTGGGAGGCAGAGTGGAGTCCCTCAATCCAACTCTTATTTGAGGAAGTGATGGTGCCAGTTGGTAGAATCTAGAATCTATCTGCCACAGAACTTGAGGGGGTAGTTCCAGGAGGCCCCTCCCCACCTGGATGTCCTTTATAGGGTTTTGAGTCCTGGGGAGCAGGGCAATGGAGCATATGCCTGTTGTGGGACCCATCCTGCTGCCCGTTCCCCTTCTCCATTGCACACCTGCCATGCTGAGCTCATCCTGTGCGTGCCTCTCTCCTAAAGCTTCCTTACCTCTGCAAAATCCTCGGCACCCTCCCCCCTTTCTTGAAGGGCCCCAAGAGAACGGGTCCCTAGGCGGCTTATACACTTGCTAGTCTCACCTGCACCTCCACCCCAGACCCCGAGGTGCCTGTGTCCCTCTGTCCACCCCTCTCCTCTGGATGTGCAGGGTATGAATTTTCAGGAGTCTAGCAGGCTCCCGAGGTATAAATAGTGTATGTCATATCCAACTATTAAACACGATTTTAATCCCACTTGTGATGTCGGTTGCATTAACTTGCAGGAGGGCAGCTTTGATGTAGCTGGTGGAACTGAGATCATATTGAACAGATGTTACAGCTGAGAGTCTGTTAGTGTTTCCATCAGCAACCTGTGTGCGTGAGTGTGTGCGTGCGTGTGTGTGTGCACGCGCGCGCGTGTGTGTGTGTGTGTGTTCAGGGGAAGCATTACATCGAGGAGGGGGTGGAAAAGAGAGAAACTCCATGACTCAGTGATTTTATAGCACATTCATTTGAAACTTGGCAGCTGGATGGCAGCGTCCAGATGTAGCGAGACTTTGGGGGTGTTAAGCTTTCTCTCCCATTACTCAATCTGGGGGTTTTGTCTTCCGTTGGGTAACATATAAAGACCAAGGGAAACAAACAACAAATGCGCTTTTGCTGAGTTTGGATGCTTCTTGGTTGACTGAGAAAATGAGCAGGTTTGCAAAGGCGGCTCTGATCCGGCCCATGGTGTCCACGGTAAACAGCTGGACGCTTACTAAACGAACAAATGGAAAAATGGAGGAGGAAGGAGTCTGGGGGAGGTGGCGGAGGGAGCACGTGCTTTTGCTGGGCAGATCCATGCAAGCACCTTAGGAGAGGGCGCAAATGGACGGAGGCTTGTCCCCTGTCAGGGCTGGGAGGGGCACCGCACACGGGGACACTCACGGGTGTGGAGTGCTCCCCCTGTGCCTGGCCCTGTGCTCCAAATGCCACCTGAAGGACTTAATTTGATCCTCACGGCCACCAGATGAAGTCAGCATTGCCCCTTCCACATACAGATGAGGAAACTGAGGCACAAAGAGGTTAACTAACCAGGCCAACATCCTTTAGTAGGGGGCAGGAGCCAGAATTCAAACCAGGAAGAATGCTGTGGCCTTAACCACTTCCCTGTCCTGCCTCAGACGGGGCCCACCTAGGAACCGGGCACCTGGGTCCTCGGCCACTCTCCGATCTCATTCCTGATGCTTCCCACCTCCTGGGGCTGAGGTGTCCTTGGAAAGACAGCCAGCCAGGGCGCAGAGACCCGGCAAGGCTGGCGTCCTCCTCCTCTGATGCAGACCGTCATCTGTGTGCCCCGGTGAATTGATCATCTCATTAGAGGGCATTAGTAATAGTTGGTGGGCTATTAGGATGATGCCTTTCTTGTTGACAGGAGAGCTTCTCCTGGTGTGATGGAGAATGGCCTGGAGGGGAGTGTGGCTGCCGCCAGGTGTCCCCCTGCCGGGGCCAGGCTGCTGCCGTGGGGGGCTGCCAGCTGGCTCCTTTTGTGCGGATTCCGTAGCTGGCGTGGGCCTCCTGACCAGGTTGGGGCTTGGCGGGGGGCACACCGGCAGCCCAGCAGTGGGAGGCTTGGATGTCTCTTGTCCCCCACCCACATGCCTCCCAGATCTGGCTTGTGTTTGAAGACAGCTCTGATCACGGTCAATCCAAGGGCAAGAAGAAACTCTGGACATCATTCGGTCACAGAACAAGGAAACAGGTATCCCCAGAATAAAGTGACAAGCTTAGGCCCACACAGCCCATGGTGGTGGGGCCTTTTTGCATGCTGGACCACCTGATCCCCGGAGTATTTTGCTTTTTCTCAAGAGCTGGGCCCACAGCTGCTGCTCAGAAGAAGCTGGTGGGTGTGGACAGCCAGGGCTGGGGCAGGACAGGCAGCCCCCTCAGGGCAGCCCCGTATTCACGGGATCCGGGATCCTCCGAGTGAGCGGCTCCCTCCCCTCAGCCTGGTCCTGGGTCTGGCAAGAGCCCCACTGTTCTTGGCCCTCATTAAATGAGGAACAGAATAGTTGGTGGTGATGAGGGAGTAGGAGTTACTAGCCAGTGAGGACAGAGAAGATGAAGCCTTCTCCAAGAACTCCGCTGTGTCTGAGTCTCTAGAGCAGGACTGAGGGTTACAACTGTTTCTTCTGCCCTGTGGGATCTAAGTGGCAGCTGCCAGGATTCTAGACAGAGTAAGGACTTCAGCTCACTGGGCCCCGCCCCTCTGGACTCCAGATCCCTGCCTGCGGAGCCAGGTGGAGCTCAGAATCCAGAAGGCTGAGATGAGCCAGGCTGTTGGGAAAGGTTTGTAAATGAATTTGATTTAAAATGAATGAAATAATAAGAAGGAAATGAATGCCAGCCTGTAGCGCTTAGCGTAGCACCAAAACAGCCCCCCCGGCACATGGTGGCCTCACACTCCCTGGCAGGGAGGGGGATTTAAGAGAAGAAAAGTCAACTTTTGAGTGCTGAGACCTCAGACCTAAACTAGTCCGGTACTGGGAGGAAGGCCGCAGGACCACCTTGTTGAACATTTTTGTTGTTGTTGTTGTTGTTGTTGTTGTTCTCTGGGGCTGACAGAAAATTTAGGGAGGTTTTAGGAGACTGTTAAGGAGTCTTTTTAGGTGACTTTTGGAATAGGATGCTGGGGGAGTTTTAACGCATCAATCCTGTTAACATTAATCGTGAGGACAGACGCTCGCTGAGGGCCCGCTGTGGGGAAGTGTAGAGGAGGGGTTACCACTGCGGGCTCTGGAAAGCGAGGCTGTCTGCGTTTGACAGTTATGTGGCCTTGGGCAAGCTGATCAACCTCTGGGTGCCTCGGTGTCCCCACGTAGGGACCACTGTCACACCTACCCAAATGGTTGTTGTAAAGATGAAATATTACGTGGAAAGTGTGGGCTGACTGAATGACCACTCTTCTTCTCTCCCTGACCGCCCCTTCCACGAGAGGGGCCCCTGGGTCCCTAGCTTCTGTAGGGTATGTGCTGCTCACCCACTCCGGGGCCCCGAACACCCTGTGGCCCCCAGTATCTCTGCTCTGGCTTCCTCTTCAAGAAGGGGCCCTCTGGTGAAAGCAGGCCCGGGGACTGACTCAGATATTTACTGATGTGGAAGTTCTACCTCATACAGGTTTGGACGTGTGGCTTGACCATGTCATTTGCCAAAGATCCTCATCTGATGTTGTTACTTCATGTGACAATAAGAAGGACAAGACCTTTGGGTGCCCATAAATACAAACCCGGCCAGTCCGGGGAGCTGTCTGACCCATTTCCTGTCTCCGGACACCCCCCAGAGAGGGGGCAAGAAGAAGCTGGCGTGTGGCTCTAGGGAGCTGGTTATCCAGGCCTGGCGTTTTCCCCCAATCCGTGCTCCGGGCAGGGACTGCCGGCTGGTTCCTGCCCCAGGCCTGGGGGCCACGTCAGTACTCACGCTGGATGTCGATGGTGACTGAAGTCTCCTTCCCTCCGGGGATGGCTTTGTTGGTGGCTCTGCACACGATACTCTGTCCATTCTCCACATCGCCGGGGGAGACAAAGAGCGTACTCACGATGCTCTCACGCTTGCCGTCTCGAAGCAGAGTCTGGGGCCGGGCGGGGGGGAGGGGGGAGGAAGGCAGGGAAAGAAGGCCACATGTCACTCAGCGGCGATGTCCTGGGCAGGAAGACATGCTCCAGCCTCACTGAAGGAGAAGGAGCCCTCAGGTCGGGACACCCAGGGGTGCAAGTCTCTGTGGAGAGCTGGGGGGTTACTCGAGCACTGGGCTGCAGAAGGAAACAGAAACTAGAAGGTCTTCTATCATGGGGGACAATCAGCCTGGACTTGTATACCCCAAAGCGTAAAAGAAACCAGGCTGGGCCCAAAGGAAATCAGGTTGCAGGTGTCCTCTGGTGTTGGGGGGAGCCTCTGGGTCTGCAGGCAGCACAGAGAATGTGCCCAGCGGCAGATTGGTGCATGGGGGCATGGGGGTAAGGGCAGGGCTGGAGCGGGGATGCAGGTATTGCTTTATCTATGTGAACCCTTCCAACGTTTCAAGTCATTTCACTTCCTGACCTCATTAGAGCCCCAACCCATCACAGGCAGGACAGATGCCATTATCTTCCACGTGACAGATGAGAAAACAGGTAAGCTCAGGAGAGCCCACACAGCTCCACCGAACTTACCCTTCAAGTTGGGGTTGAGAAAAGTAAGAGGGTCCAACAGGGGGCTGAAGAGCGTCCCCACCCCCCCAATCCATGTCTTCACGGAACCTCAGAATGGCAACTTATTTGGAATTAGGGTCTTCAGAGATAAGCTAAGTAATTGGGAACTTGTTAAGATCTTGAGATCATCCTGGATTTGGGGGAGAGGGTAAAGTCAATGACTAATGTCCTCAGACGAAGAGGAGAGGACACAGAAAGAAACAAGGAAGGTCACCTGAAGACGGGCAGAGCCCGGAACGATGTGGCCACAAGCCAAGGAACGCTGGGAGCCTCCGGGAGTGGAAGAGGCAAGGAAGGACTCTCCCTGGAGGGATCACAGCCTGCTGACACCTTGCTTTCAGATTTTTTGGCCTCCACAACCCAGAGACAATACATTTTGGTTGTCTTAAGCACCAGTTGTGGTGCTTCGTTAGGGCAGTCCTTGGGAACAAATGCAATGCCTGAAAGCCTTTCGGTCTCCTGCGTTCCATCCCTTTGTTTTCAGGGGCTCATGCTGCAGCTAGTTCCGCCATCATTGCTGCGCCCCCTTCCGGCTACCTCCCCATCAGTTTGGTGCCCCGCACCGCACCCCGAGCTCACGGTGATCCACTAAGGTAAGGTGCTGGGGAGCTGTGTCGGGCAGGGGAGCCACTTCCAAGGTGGGACTGGACTTGTTCGGTACTCAGAGACTTCCGATCCTGGGAAGCTCCTTAACCCCCTCCAGAGAAGGGTGCTGGATGCCATCTTATTTTGGCTTGCTTAGGGCCACGGGATAGACGAATAGACGTTACTTCTCAAAACCTCCCTTAAGATAACAGCGACACTGTTCTCACCGGACCCCACAAGGAAGGGAGCATTATCTCCACTTAGTAGAAAACTTAGTTCAAAGTGAGTCGGGGACTTGTTAGGCAGGGCTGGGATTTGCACTTGAGAATGGTGACCCCCAGAGCCCAGGACCCTCACACCACGGCTCCCTGAAAGCTAGATGGTGGTTAATATGATCTTCACTTGAAGGTGGGAACAATTCGAGGGATTAAGCACTTTACGTTCATTGAGCTACTCAGCAGTGTTGAAAAGGAGAAAGCAGGCCCAAAATGGAGTTACTTATGTTAAGGGCCCCACATCAGCAAGGACTTAACACCTAACCTAATGCAGTTTCAAACCCCAGCCCTGCCGGAATGTGACATTTCACCAGCCAACCTAGAAATTCTTGGTTAGCAGGAGGAGGTCATCCCTCTGTTACCGCCTAAGAGTGAACTTGCCTGAAATAATTCATTCTTTGATTATAATTTCCTTTTATTCTGCCCCTTCTCTGCCTTTAAAAACCTTCCATTTTGTAGACCTCCTTGGAACTTTCCAGTTCCTAGATGAGATGCCTCCCGATTTATGAATCATTTACTAAAGCCAATTAGATCTTTACATTTACTTAGTTGAATTTTTGTTGTTTAACAGCACATAGGCAGCTGGAACCTGCTCTCTGGGTCCTCAGTTCTGGGGGGTCCTTCTCAGCATGGGACAAAGCCTGTAGCCTCCAACACCAGGAGAACATGACATGAGCCTCTGTCTAGAACAGCATATCCAGCTTTAGACAAAGCCAGGTCCTGATGCCAGAGAGATCCACAGAGCAGGGCAGTGGTCCAGACTATTTCTCTTGCTTGTTCTAGAACTACCTGGGCCTGGGCAGGCTCCCGTGGCTTGAGGCCTCACCACACATTCTTTCCTGGGCCTCAGCCCTGGGCAGAGGGGTTCTGGAACTGGGCCAGGGCCGGGGGGAGCGATGTGTTCAGCCCCAGCAAGCCAAGGGGTGGGTGTGGGATAAGTCAGTGGGATAAGGGTCTGCAGATCAGTCTCAGGGCCAGGGCGCTAAACTGGAGGCCAGCCAAACAGGGGTGAGGGGAGAGCGGTTTAGCCCCAAGCCAAGTCAGAGCAGAGGGAGCTGTGGCCGCACCACAGTAACGGTTCCGGACTCTTCAGCAGACTTCATGTGTCTATAAATAGCAAAGCGATAATAAGAACAATTTCCTGGATGGAAATAAGACCTGGGGTAGGGTGGAGGGAGGAGGGGGGGGAAAGAGGTGGGTATTGTTCTTCCTCATCCCCTTTCCTTTCCTTTTACCCTTGTGCTAACAAGAACATTTACATTAAGTTTGACTCTGCCGGGAACCTCTCCAATTGATCTGCTCTCTGCCTGGTGGAAAGGAACAGAGCTGCCGGGTGCTGGCGGGAGGGGAGCGGGGAGGCCTGAGCTCCTAATTAGGCCCTCTGACTGCTTCCCTTCCTCCCAGTACCCAGGGTGCTCCTGTGCCTCAGAATGATGATTAATGACATATTTACTGTGTCCGGGCATGTGCTTTTCTGGGAACTAAAAATTCTGGTTCAAGTTGTTTGTTCCAGCTAATTAGAGAAAAGGGAGACGTGTTCATTAACCAAGGGGAGAGTGAGAGGAAGGCAGGGCCGGGAAGCCGGCGCCCCCTTGGGAGAGGCTCTGAGCATCTCACCCTGAGCTCCAGCTCCTTGGGATCCAGACCCTGGGCAGAGGAGCGCCAGTGTGCAGGCAGTGGAGTAGGGTGGTCCTGGGGAGGGCCAGGCTGGTGGGCCGACCTGCAGGTGTAAAGCCGAGCCCCGTCTGGCCCGGTGGCCTGTCTGCTCCGCAGGCAGTGCTTGGCCTCAGTCCCAATTCTCAACCTAGTTTTCCTTCCTTCCTCCTGTCTTCCTTATCTTCTCTCCTCTTCTTTCTCTTTTCTCTCTTCTTTTCCTACATTTCCCTCTCACAGATCTCCCGACTCTCCCCTTTTCTCACATGCAAATGAAGCCTTTGGATTTTGTGACCTTCAAGGTACAGGCCAGGTGGAACATTCTATCATTTGCTGGTTCTTGTCACAGCCTGCTTCCCCTCCCCTCCCGGCTCCTTCTCCCTGTCTTCCCTTCACTGAACTTGACTCTGGGGACACACGTTGGGCCCCAGCCTCCCAGCTCCTGCTCCAGAAACCTTCATTAAGATGCAGATCAGCTCAGGGAGTGTAAGTGGATGATTAATGGCAAGTCACTTTGTTTCTGGGGCCACCACCTCTAAGACCTGGGGCAGCCCTCCCTCCAGCTTGGTGGGCAGAAGTGTGCTGCTAACCCCCAACCTCAGAGTCACTCAGCCTGGCTCATGGGACCCTGGTGGCAGTTCCCGAGGCTCTACCGGGACCCAGCCCACCCATGTATGTAGATATGGAGCAGAGGCAGGTGCACAGGAGTGTCAGAGCAGAAGCCTTCATGGGTGGGCTTCCACTCCTCTGTGTCCATTGGCCTCCATCCACTAGGGACTTCCAAGGAACTTTTGAGACTGTCCCAGTGGTTGTGTGAGGCGCCGCTTACCCTGCCTGCCCTTTGCAGCTTCCTGTGTACCCAGCCCCATTGTGCCATCCCTGAGGGCAGGCACTTGGCATTCAGCTGGCAGTGACCTGGAGGTGGGGCTGAGGGGACAGAGCGCTTCCTGTGTGCGGTCGTCCAGCAGTGGCCGCTCTGCTCTTTCCAAAGCCCCCAGGGCCTCAGCTGGGCAGTGGAGAGCCGGGCTGCACCCCAAGAGATGGGAGGCCTGGTGATGTCTGGGTGGGAACCACAGGTGGGGAGCGGTGGATGTGCGAGATTTGGAGGGAATGCAGGGGGTGGGTGCCCCATCCCTGGTGCTAAATCTGGGAAGCTCATTGATATGCAAACAGACTGGAAAGCCCTTGAGTGAGGCCTGATTGCCTGGCAACAAGGCCTCCTCTCTTCTCCCTTCCTCACTCACCTCCCCCACCTGCCATGTCCTTTTTTTTTTTTTTTTTTTTAAATCTACTCTCTGCTTTCCCCTTTTTATAGTTGCCTGGGGGATCCATTATGGCCTGTGGTCACATGGCTTGAATGAGGGCTGTAAGGAAAGGTGGAGAACCACAGTGCCATTTGCCCCAGACCCTGCATCCTCAGGGACCCCAGTCTTGTGCCCTGGTTGAAAATGGATGCCCTTCACAAAGGAGGCCCAGATGACAGGCAACTGCCACCCTGGGTAGAGACTCTAGGCCCTTAAGATAAACAGAGGGGGTGGAGGGCAGAGCCGGGGTGACTAGTGGGGAGAGAAGGCACAGTGGAGGGGGCTCATGGAGGGAGTTGGGTCCCAGTGAGGGCCTTAAGGAGTGTTCTTCCAGGGTCCCTCTTAGCAGGGGCCCTAAGGAGGCTCCTGGTCCTGATGGTGGGTGGGTGGCCCCTGGGCAGGCAGCAGCCGGAAGCTGGAGGGAGCAGAGAGGTAGGGCTGGAGAATAAGGGGCTTCAAGGTAGATACATACATGACTCGAGGGTCCTAAGACCAAACAACCTTCCTTCCGGCTCCCCCTCCCCCATCAGGGTCAAGGCTGTGTCCTGCCACCTGGCAGTTGTTGGGGAGGTAACAGATGGAGCAAGAAGCTGGCTCTCCGGGAAGATTTGTCTCTGGGCTCAGCCCGGCTCGTCTTCCCCCCTTTTCCCTAACCTGTCGTGCCTCCCCTGGTTTGTGAATCTGCTGGCTTTCCAGATGAATGCCATGTGGCCTCCATTCTGGTGCCAGGCCCAGAGAAGGCAGTCTGAGGCTGGACGTCCAGTCGGAGAGGACTTGGAGTGAAGCCTTGCCACCAGCTCCCATGCTGCCCCAGCCAGACACCTGCCAGAGTCCCAGGCATGCACCCAAGCGACCGGGCCAGGAGGGCTCTGGTGACAGCATGTTTAGGGAGAGGCACCACAGCCTATGCTGGGGGGTGGGCGGTGGGCCAGAGGGTGCTTCTTTTTCCTGACTGACCTCCCAGGTCAAGGGGCCTGGCCATCCTCAGTAGTGCCGCCCTCCATCCTACCAGCTCATCCTTCCCCTGCTTCCCTGCTGGACAGCAGAAAGAAGGTTCCATGAAACCAGGACTGCTGTGTGACCTCTGAGGAGGGAGAAGTGGGGTGAGTGAGGCAGAGCTCTGAGGGGAGGGACTAACACGACCGACGCTCTGACTCTATGCCAGGTGCCTTCAATGCATAATTCCTTTTCCGTGTTTCAGCCATCCTCACGGGCGTCCATGGTTAATGTCATCCTGTTTTCCAGCTGGGGAAACTGAGGCAGAGAGATTAAATCACCATAATATGTGACGGAGCCCGACCATGAGGTGGGCATTCTCATCTAGGAAAGCAGACAGCAGGGCGAACCCCAGGGCCTGGTTGGATCAAGGGAGGGGCCCAGGCAGGGTTCTCATTCAAGCCTCACAGGTATCCCTTGAGGCAGGTGCCGTTCTGGGTCCCACTGTATAGATGGGGATGCCGAGGCATGGCAAGGTTAGGCAGCCGGAAGGTGGTGGAGGCTGGATTCAAAGTGAGGCTGCCCAGCTCCCGGGCCCAGGGGCTGACCCACCACTATGTGACACATACCAAGGGCTTGAGAACTCAGGGCTGTCAGGGCTGTCCCCGGGGGATCTTTTCTGTGGACTCTGGACACAGCTTGGCTGTGTGTGCACTTGTGTGCTCTCTCAATCTCTCTCTCTGACCCTGTCTGTTTCAGCTGCTCATGGCCCTGGCCCCTCATGCATAGCTTGTCTGGGGCTGCTCTGCCTTCCGGACGTCGGCAGTGCCTGTGTTAATGGTCCTTGCAATCCCGGAAGAAGCGGGGAGGCAGAGGGGTGGGGCCTGATAGCCCATAGAGCTGGTTCCATGTAAACACTGCTGGATCATCCCCCCCTCCGTGAGCTCCAAGTTGTAGGTTTATACCTTGTCAGAGACGGCAGGCACCTGTTATGGATGGGTCTGTCCCCCTGCCCAGAATTCATATGGAGAAGCCCTGACCCCCAATGTGACTACATGAGGCTATGGGGACTTTAAGGAGGTCATGGAGGTTAAATGAGGTCATAAGGGTGGGGCCCTGATCCAAGAGGACTGGTGTCCTTATAAGGAGAGGAAGAGACACCAGAGATCTGCCTCTCTCTGCACACACAGAGGAAAGGCCATGTGAAGACACAGAGAGAACATGCTGTCTTTCAGGAAGAGAGAAGTCACCAGAGCTGGCACCTTGATCTTGGACTTCCAGCCTCCAGACCTGTGAGAAACAAATGCCTATTGTTTAAGCCACTGGTCTGTGGTATTTTGCTATGCGGCCCGAGCCTACTAACACAGAGAGTCTGATCCAACCCCTTTGTTTTATGGGAGAGGAAACTGATGCCCAAGGAATGACTCTCCTGAGGTTCACAGAGCAGGGTCTGGAATGCTGGCCCCTCACTGCCTGGTGCTGTCACACGGGCCATAGGCCTGCGGGAGTGTGAACAGGGTTGGGTGGGACAGAGGGTGAGCGAGGCTCCCTGCTCTGGTCAGCTGTAGCATGGTTCCAGACTCTCAGCGGGGCCAAATCCACATCATGAGGGCAACATGCTGGGGGCAAGGGCGGCCCCCGGACAGGTTCAGCACGGTGACTCTGACCTTTCTCTTTACCATGGGGGCGTGTCCTCTGCAGGAAGTAAACCTTGGCAGGGGTCAGGCTGGCCCAACTTCAGAGAGGGAATGGACAGATGCCCAGATAGGAAGGAACACCCCTTACCTGCCTTTTCATCCTTATGTGGGTGATGTACTCCCTGTGCTGTATTTTTGTATTTCATAACACAACAGAGGGGCTCCAGCCCAGGACATGGGTGAGGGATTTATTTCTCGATGGGCAGCTTCCCCCTGGGTGGACTTATGCCCGAGGGAAGGCATTCGTCCTGGGTTCTGGCACCAGGCTCCGCGTGACACCTTGATGGGGTGGTCAGCTTTGGATAGGAAGGACACACCCTCAGAGAAGCATCAGTCCTGCCTCATACCCTCCACTGATGGTGAAAGCCTTGCTTCTATTTTCTTTTTAAAAGAAAATTTTTTTAATGTTTATTTATGTTTGAGAGAGAGAGACGGAGCTTGAGCGGGGCAGGGGCAGAGAGAGAGGGAGACACAGAATCCGAGGCAGGCTCCAGGCTCCAGGCTCCAGGCTCCGAGCTGTCAGCACAGAGCCCCATGTGGGGCTCGAACTCACAAACCTCGAGATCATGACCTGAGCCGAAGTCAGATGCTTAACTGACTGGGCCACCCAGGCACCTCCTTGCTTATCTTTTCAAGACCCAGGGAGAGGAGCTGGTGGTTGGGTGGGAGTGGGGAACAGGTCGTATGCATCTCCCCACTTTCTGAGGCCAGGGAGAGCCACAGGGAGAGGAGAGACCTCTAGTTTCAGAGCCAGGGTGTGTTGGCTGGCCCTGGGGCCTGACACAACCTCTCAGCAGCCGCCCATCTGTCTGAAGCGGTATTGAGAGGAACACAGGAAGGAGTGAAGCCCCGGGCACCATGAGACTGTCCTTCCAGCCACTCACCAACTGAGAAGGGCAGTCACTTCTCTTGCCAGGCCTCGGTTTTCTACCTGCGGATCAAGGGAACTGGACCAGCCCTCCTCTACAGTCCTGTTCATCTTTAAAGGCTCTGTGGTATATAAATGCAGTCTAGGACGCTATTTACAATTTTCCTTGACTGGAGTTTGGTGGAAGCTGCTTTAACATGTCCCTGGGATTTTATTTTATTTATTTATTTATTAAAAAAAAATTTTTTTTTTCAACGTTTATTTATTTTTGGGACAGAGAGAGACAGAGCATGAACGGGGGAGGGGCAGAGAGAGAGGGAGACACAGAATCGGAAACAAGCTCCAGGCTCTGAGCCATCAGCCCAGAGCCTGACGCGGGGCTCGAACTCCCGGACCGCGAGATCGTGACCTGGCTGAAGTCGGACGCTTGACCGACTGCGCCACCCAGGCGCCCCCCTGGGATTTTATTTTTATTCAGGTAGGGGTGAGGCCGGCAGCTCAGGAGATGACTGCCATGAAGAAGGTAGTTTGTTCCTCACAGTTTCGCTTGCGGCTCCACGGAGGGCGGAAGGGTTGGTCAGGAGACAGAGGGAACGAGGGGAAAATACGGTGCAAGTCTTTATTGTAGTTTTGTGGGAAAGAATGGACAAGGCAGCGTGGGCAGCCGAAAGAGTTTAGGAATGGGTGGTCTGAACAATTTCCACAGGCTCTAGGCCCTAGGAGTGATCTTTAGTTACCCAGGATCCAGCCCTGAGGATTTAGGGTAGGAGGATTCGCACCTGGGACTGCCAGCCTGATAAAGGACGAGGTGTGGGTACGGATGCGGGATTGTTAGGTTGGCCCAGCAAAGGCCTGTTCTCAGCACCTTGGTTTGCTGTCTCCAGGAATTAGCTAACCCTGGGAGTGAAAGTCCCTCCTCATCTGCAAGGCTTTGAGATGTCAAAGCATCAACAAATATAGAAAATAAAAAACCTAACTAATACAGGGGTGAGTTCAGGGCATTTCCAATTCATGGCACTTCATGTGAATGACAGAAAGGCACCCCTGCAGGTAGGTAGAGCAGGGTGCAGGGCAAGGTAAGGGAGTATGGGCTGGATTCCAGCCTTCCCTGGCCCCTGAGTCAGGTGCATCTGGGGCCGGGGAGAACTTAACAGCCTTACCCAGTAGCCCTGGAAAGGTGGCCAGATTTAGCAAATAAAAATACAGGACACTCTGAATTGCATTAAATCTGAATTGCAGACACACAATGAATAATTGTTTTAGATTAGTATGGTGCATAATGATGCCCCATGTGATATTTGGGACATACTTATACTGAAATTCAAATGTAACTGGGTGTCCTGTATTTTATCTGGCAACCCTAGGCCCTGGCCACTTCTGCCCCTGAGTCTCCTCCTCCGACCATTCTCTATTCGTAGGGTCTTGGCCGAGCCCAGTAATTACCCCAGGAAAGAAGAGAAGGCAGAGTTACACAGTCGGGGAAACAGAAAAGGTCAGATAAATAGAAACACAGCACGAGAGGGAAAAAGTGACACAGAGCGCGAGAGAAAAAGAAAGACACAGAGAGGTAGCAAAGAATGAGAGACAAAAAGCACACACAGAGGGAGCAGGAGCGATAGAGATGGGGAGTGGTGGCTCTCCCCACGCAGCCCCGCCCCATGCCCATGAGGCCCCGCCCCATCCCCACGAAGCCCCGCCCTTCCTCCTGCCCCCAGGCCTCACCTTGGAGTAGGTGGCCCCATTGATGACCTCTCCCTTCCGCAACCAGATGATGGAGGCCGCAGGCTTGGCGTTGTCTGCGTGGCAGGTGAGGTTGAGTGGGTCCCCCGCCCTCAGGCTGATCACAGGGCCCCCCAGGATGACCGGGTCATCGGGCGGCACTGCGGGGAGAGGAGCAGAGAGGTCAGGCTGAGGGCACCCTTGGCCTCCGGCAGGGCTGGCAGGCTCTGGGCTGGGCGGATTTTATGGAGCCGCCGACAAACAATAATTATACTTTAATAAAATGTATAATCCCCTTGTATTCTAACTATAATAGCAACAACAGCAGTAATCTCTGACATATGCACTGCATGTTTATTTGCAGACAATGTTCATGCCATCATCTCATCCGAAGCTCACGACGCGCCTGTGAGGGGACAGGGCAGGCATCATTAGCCTCGTTTCACAGATCGGGAAGCAAAGAGCCGCTGCCTAGATACTATCTGTACTTTCTTTCTTTTTAACTTCTCTCTCTCTCTCTCTCTCTCTCTCTCTTAAACAAAGCACTGGCACATCTGTTGTCTGATTTAATCCTTACAACAATCTTGCAAAGTAAACATTATTATTATCCCAATTACACGGATCCGGAAATCGAGGCCCAGCAGGATTAAATGACTTGCTCAAGGTCGCTCGGGGAATGAGCAGCATCAGCACCAGAGCCAGGGATGCCACCCGGGTCCTCTGACACCTGCAGCTCCCAGCCAGCCCTTTTCCTTGCAGGGGGGCAGGTGACAGGTGAGGGGACTCCTAGGAAGGCTGAGTCAGTGTTTCAGACGGCTGTGGGACCCCTGGCATCTCCTGAGTGCCGGATTCTTCCAGAGTGGCTCCAACTGCCTCATCCCAGAGTCGGGGATCTCTGCTGCCCACTTCTCCCGCTGCAGTTCATCACAGGGTGGCCGGAGACTTGTGGCTCTCCAGATGGGAGTGCCACAGGGGAAGGACATCCACGGCAGGGGCTGAGGCTCCCACCCTGCCCTGCTCAGGGCCCAGTGCCTGGTGGCATAAACTCCATAAACATTTGCCCAAGTCCCTTGGAGTCACCCCTGTGATCCCCACGGTGACCATGGGATGTAGGATGGGCAGTTATGATGATAGATGACCATCACTTGGAGAGGAGGCCCAGAGAAGTTAAGTGACTGGCCTCAGGTTACAGAGCCTCTTCTTATGTTCGTGCTTATGGACACAAGGGAGGGTCTCAGGCCTCTGCAGCTTCCTGACTCTCCTCCCTGGACAAACCACAGAAGGGGAAGGTCTCCCTGGAGACTACTTGATGAATCTCTGGTCTTCCTCCCCCAGGGAATGGCTGGGTGGGTCAGTGCCGGAGGCCTGGGGAGGGCTGAGCCACATGTTTGCTCGGTGAACGAATGAAGAGGAGACTGGGTGATGAGATGGGGTCCCAGCACAAAAGACCTTCTTTGCCCAGTTGCCAGGGAACGTCTATCCTTCCACCCAGGTCCTGTGTAAGTTTCTGCACTACAGGCTCAGAGAAGACAGACGCAGCAGAGCCAGAGAGCAGGGCTGGGCCAGTTCTGACCTAGCAGGCTGTGCTGTCCAGCCTCTGCCCCTCAGGGCACGTTCCCACAACCTGCCTGGCTTCCCTCCCCTGCCCGGGGCCTCCCCCCATCTGCCACTCTCCTGGTGCATCCAGGCTCCTCAGGAAAACTCCAGGTAAACACCCAAAGCTGCACACCTTCCACTAGTGGCCCTGCCCTGTTCCTTCCTGGCCTCGGAGGAGGCGCGGTTCATTACTATAGCGCAGTGTGTGCCAACCCCCAAGTTTCCATTTTCTGAGGAAAAACAAACCATCAGGGCTTACAAGACGCTATCATCAGCCCCAGAACTCCACCCGAGATCCTGGCCCAGGGAGGAAGTTGGCCTCATCCAACCCGGCCTGGCCTCCCCAGGGGGCTCAGGGCTTAGGCAGATGTTGGCTGTGGGCTGGATGATAAGGACAACCCCCCACCCCCTGCCCACCCCAAACTCCTTCATCAGTGCCAGAGGCCTCCTTGGTGCTGGTGTGGCCAGAGAGCAAAAGAGAGGCTGATGTGGGCTTTTCACAAATGGGGGGTGGGTGTGACAGTTGCCGATGAGGGGAATTTTGTCTCTATGCAACGGGGCTGGGCGGGAGGGCTGGGCTGGGGCTTTCTTCTGTGGTGGAAGCTTTCTCTCCATTAGGTGCCCAGGATGGAGTGCCCTGGCTGAGCTTGGGGAGAGCCAGGGGAGATGGAAAGAACCATTGGCATCTCTGGGAATAGAAGAAACACCTGGCCATCCTTGTCTCCGTGGGTTCCCCAGTGAAGAGCCAACTGGTGTGGTCTTGTGGAGAGTGCCCTAAATCAGAGGGTAAATTGGGGAAGCTTGTCCCTCCTGGTGGCTTTATTTCACCAGATACAACATATGAAAGGACAACAGGAGATCTGGAAAGTTCTCTGTGGCGCTGACATTTCTTGGGTCCGAGGCAGTGGTTCTCAACCTTGGTTGCATATCATAATCTTCCGGGGGCGGTTTTAAAAAATCCTGTTGGCAGTCCCAATCTCTGGAGGTGGACCCTAAGCACCAGGAGGTTTTACAACTCCCCGGATGATTCTGGTGTGTGACCAAGTTTGAGAACCCACGGTCTCTGGGCCTTTGCTCAGGTGCACAGCACACCGTGATCACAGCATGGAGCCTGAGGAGGGCTTTCTCGAAACCAAATGCAGTGAGGGGCCAGGCTTCCTTCTTGCTGCCTACTGCTGTGTTCTGAAATATTGGATTAGAGGGCGTGCAGAGGAGGAGAGGGGGGAGGAGGACTCTGTTTTGTGAGTACCCAGGCGTGCGCACACACACGCACACTCACACACACGCACACACACACACCCCCAGCCGCAGAATGGGTCCTGATTATATCTTCCCAAATAAGTGGTTATCATGCGGTTATTCATGTAGCTATGCATTATTGATTGGCCTTCGCCTCGCTGCACACCAGATGGGGTAGGAGGGGGTGCGGATGGGGCTGGGGTGTGGGGGTGGGAGTGGGTGAGGAGGGAGGATGTTTGGGGGCCACGAGGCTGAATAGAAATCAACAGTCGTTCTTGGCAGCTGTTGCTTCGATGGAAGGGGGCGACTCATTACGTCTCCATTCAGGCCCGGGTCCTGGAGCTGGGACTGGGGCCCAGGCAGAGGGGTGGGGGGGGGGGGGAAGGCGCCAGCCGCCCAAGCCTGGAGATGCATTATTCATACCTCGCCCTCACAGGATTGGTTATTATCCTGAACCACTATAGAGTTTGGTCTCCTAATTTTTAATCACAGGGAAGGTGGAAGCGTTAGCCTTTTGTGATTAATCCAGAGATAAAAATAGTTGACTGTTTTGGTGTTATGCTGGTTGTCAGTCAAGAAGAAACGCGTTAACTGTTGGGTGACTGAGGCCCGAGGAAGGCCCGAGTGCACCCCAAGCAGAGCCGGTCTCCAGAGCTGGATGTTGGCCCGAGGAGGGGCACAACCCTGCCTCAGGGGCTGGCTCCTGGGCGCTGCTTGTGGAAGGAACGGATCATGCCAATTCCAGCCTTACCACTGAAGGGCTGCTTGGCCCATGCACTTTGCTCTCCTAGAGTCCAGGGTTGGGGCAGGCGGCTTGGGGGGGGGGTGGTCTCCCCTCTTGCTCTGCCCTGCAAACTGTGCCACACATGTGGGTGGGCAACATGGGGCACCCGCGTCTCTCGCTGCGCGGAGGGGGCCCTTGAGGACTTTTCTCGGAGCTCTGCTGCAAAGGGCAAGGGGGCTTGTGTGGCAAGGTGTTGCAAGGAGACACGGCTGAGTTCCGCGATGACAGAGGAGGAAACTGAGGTCAGAGAGCACAAGTGCTGCCCAAAGTTATCGGTGAATGAGTGCAAAGAAGCATGGACTTGGGCTTGGGAAGTGCCTCTTGGCTCCACCGGCGAGGTGAAGCTTTGATCCGTTTTATATACCTGAGGCTCTTTATACCGTCTTAGGGAACAAGAGATTCTGTGCCTAAAAGCCACAGCTAAAAGCTGAGGAAACACCAGCCAGCCCCACAACTAACTCTAAGAAGGGATCCTGCGATCAGAAGGCCTTGAGCTTCTGGACTAGAGCATAGGCTCCGGGTGACCATCTGGCTGTTCTTCCCACAGGCCACCAGCTGGACAGAGGGCAAAGTGGAGCTGGGGTCAGAGGGTTTCTGCCCTGTTCTGAAAGTGCTCACTGCCCCTGCCCAGTGACTATACAGCATGAAGCTCATTTGACTCATTGGTCTTGGTTTGCTCAGTTGGCCAACCTTACCAGAACTGGCTAGGAAGATGCCCTTGGTGCCAGGCCAAGGGCAGCACCGTGGGCGTTTCCTCCCAAATCCAGTTGGTCACCTAAGTAGGCCCCTGACCACGCTTCTGGGATTCCTCGGAGGCTCCGTCAGCCCAGATGGGGCCTGTCAGCCGACAGAGGCCAGCAGCAGGGACACAGAGGGTTATTCTGCCCAGTGGTTGCTGGAGAAGGAAGAGTGGGAGGTCAGCCAGGCCACCTTCCTGCCCCCAACGGCATGGCAGAGCACCTCGCAGACGCTAAGCTAAGGAGGGCAGCTCTGGGTCTCGTTCAACTCACACACAGTGCATTCTCCACAAGTGTTCTATTAAAAACATGAATCCGGTTGTGTCCCTGCTCAGTTTCAAACCTGCCAGTGGCTCATACTTTACCTAGAACATAGTGTGAACTCCTCTCTGTTGCCTACAAGCACCTGCACCTTCAGCCCTGGGCTGCATCTGCGACTGACTTCCACCACCCCCTCACCCACTCTACCCTGCCCACGGCCTTCCTGTTTGCCGAACAAGCCAAGCTCACCCCTGGCCCAGGCCTTGCCCTTGCTCTTCTCTGGAATCTCTTTTCTGTATCCTTGTCTTGCTGGCTTCTTCCTGTCAGTGAGGACACAGCTTAAATGTCATCTCCTCAGGGGGGCCTGGCCACCCTGTACAATAGCCCCTCCATTATTCTCTGTTAGATCCCCCCCACTTTATTTTCCTTATCGCCAGGTTCATTTATTATCTGTTTTCCCATATTACAAAGGAGGCTTCCTGACACCAAAGAAAGACCTTATCTGTCCTGGTCATTGCAGTAATTCTGTGTCTGGATCAGTGCCTGGCATATAGTAGGAGCTCAAGAATTTGTTGAGTTAATAAACTGAAGATTGCTGGGTGGGAGGTCTGTCATGGGCATTGACTTTTGGGGTCAGCACTTTTTACACTCTGTGTGTGTGTGTGGTGGGGTAGAGTTGGGGATGGTGGATGAGTGAGTGTTGGGGGGGGTGGGTAGCAAAAAGGGGGAGCCTGCTAGCCCTCCCTGGGACAGCAGTGCAGAAACTCTATGCTGCGACGCTGCGGGACTAGCTGCTTCCTGTCATTTCTGGAGAGGGCAGCGTGGGCTGGAATGGCTTGGGGGTGGGAGCGGGGGTGGTTCTCAGCCTGTTTCATGGTAGCACCATGCCTTCTGGTGGAGGAGGGACACCAGCCCAATTTGGATCATAGGCTGGGGGGAAGGCTGTGGGCTAAGCATGGTGACAGATTAGAGACACTTGGCCGAGAGCAGGATGAGGTTTGCTGCTGACACTGCTCGTCTTTGTTTTTAGGCATTGGTGTTCAGCCCCAAGGGACCTGGGTGGGGTACGGCGTGGGCTTAGTTCATGCTGGGAGTGCCAGAGCTGACCCCACGGAGGGAGAATCCCCGGGCCCATCTCTTGTCTCTAGCTTCAGGCCTGTAGGCCAACCAGCGTTCAGCATTATTCCCTTCTACCTTCTGCCCTTTATCCTTCCCTTTCGTTCATTCAGCCTCTTCCATGTCACAATCTGAGTATAAGATGGTTGAGTAACACCAGACACAGCCTGCCCCCTTGACGCTGATGGGGAGACCTTTGTTACTCAAAGCGTGTGCCCAGGATGGTCCCGTAGCCGCTGCTTCACCTGGGAGTTTGTTAAGAAATGCAGATGTTTGGGCTGTACCAGGAGCTCTGGAATCACAACCAGCATTGAAAAAAGACCCCAGGGGTGCCTGGGCGGCTCAGTCGGTGAAGCGTCCGACTTCAGCTCAGGTCATGATCTCACGGCCCGTGGGTTCGAGCCCCATGTCGGGCTCTGTGCTGACGGCTCGGAGCCTGGAGCCTGCTTAGGATTCTGTGTCTCCTCTCCCTCTGTGCCCCTCCCCTGCTCATGCTCTGTCTGTCTCTGTCTCTCAAAATGAGTAAACATTAAAAAAAAATAAAAAAAAAGAAACCACCCCTGATAGTTTGTATGTACTTCAGTGTTTGAGGAGCACTGCCCTGGAGGGCCCCTAGAATAATTACGAACTGATGAGAGTGCTTTGAAGCAAGAGCTCATTGGACAATGAGAGCACATAGGGGGCCGTTCTCCCTTTGTTAGTGCCCTACTCCCTCCAAGACTTCCTGGCACCTAAGTCAGAGAGAGGGTATACGCTGCTTGCTGGATCCTGGGTTTGAAGTCCCAGCCCAGCGTGAGCATGTTTCAAAACAATTTCCTCTGCCCAGGGCATCTCTTGAACTTGGAATGCTAGAGTTCTCATTCCCTGTCTTCTCCTGGGTCACTGTGACCCAGCCTTCAAGGCGTAGCTAAGGGCTTTCCCAGTCCCTGAGGTCTTTCTGGAATCTTTGGCCAGGGCTGGCCCAAATGACTTTTGTCTGTGATCCCAAAGGATCCTGGGCATTCTTCTATCTCGGTAGCTAACCTGGTCTATGGACGTGATCTGCAGGTGTTAGTCTCTCCCCTAGACTGCAACCTCGTTCATCCTGGATCCCCTCCACCTGGCATAGCGTCCGCCTCTCGGGATACCCCATATATGTTTGCTGAGCCGGACCTGGCTTGAGTCCATTACTTTACGAGCTGTATGATTGTGGGCAAGTTACATAATCTGACAACCCTCACCCTCTTATCGGAAAGTGGGGTAATAAAGATACCTGCAGGATTATTATGAGGATTACTTTTATGATAGGGAGACTTCCGAGACAGCTGTGTAAAGGCTTATGCAAATACTGG
This sequence comes from Acinonyx jubatus, assembly GCF_027475565.1. Classification (NCBI taxonomy): domain Eukaryota; kingdom Metazoa; phylum Chordata; class Mammalia; order Carnivora; family Felidae; genus Acinonyx; species Acinonyx jubatus. The sequence continues at coordinate 90,178,234 of NC_069390.1, read as the reverse complement.
TTATTATGTCCAATATTTTAAGAATAATATCTAGTTTGGGTGCTATGTGAAAGACACTGTGCCAAGGGCCCTCTTGTTTTATCCTCATTATCCTTGCAAATAGGTACTAACTGGGATCTCCATAGTGTCGAGGAGGATACACGCTCAGAGAGGGCAAATCACCTGGCGAAGATAACACAGCAGATCAGCGGTATGGTTGGAATTTAGATCCAGGTTTGTTTGACCCTGTAATATTTTCTGCTAGAGTCAGAGCCACCCACAGACCTGCCCGTAAAGCTGTGGAAGCCCTTCCCAGGCCTTCCCACCAACCCTCCTGCCCTCATCACGATCACTCATGATGGCATATCCCCACTCGGATGCCCGACAGGCTCTGCCTATGCCTGTGAGCTCCCCTCTACAACCCGACTTCGGAGGGCTCTAGGAAGCATAGGCCTGGCTTGCAGCTGGTGCTTGAGAGATGTTGACTAAGGGAGTGGATGAGTGATTTTTGCTGTTCGGATCCGCCCACTGCTCGCTTTTGTCATTCTGCCCTGTTGTCAGGTTCTGGGCCATGGGTAACCCCAGCCTCCGGTTTCCTCCCTCCCGTGGATGCGCCACCTAATGGCCAAAGTACAGAACTACAGACCGTCAAGACAGGACAGGGAATGTGCCTGTGTTTGCAGAACTGCTTCTCAGGGCGGGTTCAACATTCACTCGGAAAATTTGGATTGAGCACCCACTATGTGCCAGGCCTGGTTTGAAGCTCTGGGGATGCAGAGCTCCTGCCCTAGCGGGGTTTACATTCTACTGGGAGAGACAGACAGCAAACGAATAAACACACAGTGCAATGTTGAGTTGATATAATACAATGCTATTAAGTACTAAGAAGAAAATAAGATCAGGTAGGGAATAACTAGATTCTGAGTTGGCTCCAGGATTCTCTCCTGGTCTTCTCCTGTCCTTCCTGGATGTGACTTTCTGTCTTCTTCCCACCCTTAACTGTTGGTCTTGCCCACGGTTTGCCCTTGCCTGGCCTGTGTCATTCTACACACGGTCTATGGAGAAGCACATTGCTTTCCTGCAGACTCGGCCAACATCTGTGTGCAGATAAATCCCAAACACGCATGTTCCCCGTTTTGGGGAATGGCACCATCATTGAATTAGCAAAGCCACAAATCTGAGAATCTTTCTGGATTGTACTCTCCTTCATCCTGTATGGCTAACCATCCTGGATAATTCTTTGAAATACCTTTCAAATTTGTTTTTCCCTGTCCATTCTGGACAGTCTTCCTGGCTAGGCCCTCAGCATTTCTTGCTTAGATTATAATACCTAACCCCCTCTCCCCCAGCTGCACACTGTCCCAGAGTGATCTTTACAAATGTCTGGTTATCCATCCATTCCCTTACCATTTGCCGAATATCTAGCATTCCTTTGTTTAAAATCATTCAAAGTCCCCCCCCCCCCCCCCCGCCATCTGGATAAAGTCTGAACTTTTAGGCTCCTTCCAACCTCTCCAGCCTCATTTTCACCCCTTTTAAACTCAAATTCCTTTTTTGGATGAGAATGATCTGCAATTCTTGGAATAAGTCACTCTTCCCCAATTGTCCCTCTCCCTTTGTTGGGCTAACTTGAAGGTCAAGCAGTGTGGGTTCAAATCCTGGGTCTTTTATTTATTAAAAATTTTTTAATGTTTATTTATTTTTGAGAGACAGAGAGAGACAAAGAATGAGCAGGGGAGGGACAGAGAGAGAGAGGGAGACACAGAATCTGAAGCAGGCTCTGGGCTCTGAGCTGTCAGCACAGAGCCCGGCGCAGAGCTCAAACTCACAACTGTGAGATTATGACCTGAGCTGAAGTTGGACGCTCAACCGACTGAGCCACCCAGGTGCCCCCTGAGTCCTTTACTTATTAGCTTGTGGTCATGGGCAAGTTGCTTAGCCTCTCTGTGCCTCAGTGTCCTTTTCTGTAGAGTTGGGAATATGACAAAACCAGGATTGCTGTGTAGTTGCCAGGATCAAGTGACCTCCAGTGTAGGAGAGCCCTTTGCCAGTGGTCCGACCTTGTACAGATGTGGCAATGTAATTGGTTCTCCAAGCAGAAGGCGCTCATTCCCTTAAAAGATGATGGGCGAGGTGCCTGGGGCTTAGAAGTCTGATGCTCTGTCTCTTTGGGGAAGTAGAGGTCACTCTCCTTTTCTGCTGCCCTGTCCTCAGCAGGCATTGGGTGAAGACCCGGATGCCCACCCCCACGAGGTAACCCCATACTGCTCTGCCTGGCTTGGCTTCTCCTTCCTAAAGCACCCCCACATTCTGTGCCCATGAAGGTGAAGCCATTACTGCTAGTTGGCTACAAAGGTGTGTATGAGCCCAGCTGACTCCATGTGGAGGAGAGATGGGCCATCTCAGTTGAGCTCAGCCACATTGCAGACTCACTAAATCCTGGAGTTGGGAGGGGGGTTGTTACACAGCAGAAGCTGACTGATATACTTAGTAGTAACATACCATCCGGTTTGCTCCTGCAAGACTGTCCGAATCTCTGCGCTCCTGTAGTAATCTCAGAACTGGGCCCTCATCACTGACTCTCTCCACTCCGCTCCTTTTCACCTCCGTTTATAGCCAGGTAACTCTTCTGGAAGCCCAGTCTCTACTACTCACAAGGTCCACTGGCTCCCCAACGCTCCAGGATCAAAACCAATTCCTCAGCATGGAACATATTCAAGGTTCTCTACAGTTAGGCCTTGTCTCTCCAGCTCTTTCTCTCATGCTTTAGCTGGACTCATTGTTTACCCCTCTGCAGGGACAGCCTGCCCTTTTAGAATGACATGCTTTTGTTTGTGAAGTTGTCTCTTCCGGAAATGTCCTTACTCTGAGTCTCAACTGGCTGGAATCCCAGCCTCTCTCCAGTCAGCTCAAAGCCTACCTTTGCCTTGTTAACTCTTGGTCATTCTTTAAGTCTCAGGTTATTGTCACATCCTCTAAGAAGTCCCCTCTTGATCTTAGTCCCTGCCTCTCACTGTCCTAAGGCCAGATGCCACCTCCGTGAACCAGGGCTGTCGGCTGCCCCGATAGCTGTGAGGTTCTTGAGGCCCAGTCCTTGCCGGGTTCTTTTTCCCCACCCCAGTGTTGAGTATCCAGCCCACAGTGAGAGCTTAGTCAATATTTGTTGACTGGTGCCTTGCCTGCCCCAGGGGTGTTGAAGCAAACTTTTCCTTCTTCCCTAACCCGGTGCTTGTAACTTTTACACTGGCGCTCACCACAACCTGCAATTATTTGTGGACCAGTTTCAGGTTCCCTACTGCTCCAGGGTAGGAGTCTTGATGCCTTTTGCATTTCCCCCACCACCTAGCACATTACCTTGGACACCGTCATAAGAAAACAATAAAAATAATGAGTAATCGTTACGTGGATTGATCTAGTTACCATACTTGCAGAACTTACAGGACTTCGAGAACTGTTCTCGTACTTTGAAGGTAATCATTCAATCCTTGCAACAGCCCCGTATAAGGCAGATACAGTCATGCATATTTGAGAAATGTGGAAACCGAGGCACTAGCTCATCTCGGAGGTCCCCTGACTCCAGTGACCTGCAAAGGTTCAGGATGTTGGGAGGCCCACCTCTCCCTTGGAGCTCCGGATGTGCAGGGGCTAAGACGGCAGGCAGAGCGCCTGGCTCCCAGCTCGTGGCTGCATGACTGGGGGCGAACACTGAATTCTCTGTGCAAGATAATCTCTATGTCATAGATACGATAGTATCTGTTTCATTGGGCTGTTGTGCAGATTGAATGAGTTACTGCGAGTGCCTTCAGAGCTTGGCACCGTAGTAAGAACTCTGTACATGCTAGCTCTTGATATCACTGTGTGTTCAATAAGGAACTCACATGGAAACAGAGAACAGAGTATTGTACGTGAAATAGCTTGTTTCAGTCCCTCGTTCTGCACTTGTTCCGTGCCCCCAGCCTCAGCCTTCCTGGATGTCATGGTCAGCACCTTGCCTCTTAGCAAAATGAGGAGGAGGTTAGAGGCCAAAAGGCAGCACAGAGATAGAGATGGGATGGGCAGGGGACCCTCCAGGGAGGAGGGGGCCACGGTGGTGGGGTGGGGGCAGGGGAGGCAGAGGTTGGCAGATGCCACGTCAGACAGACAAAGTCACGTGTTTCCCCCCCTCAAATTAGGAAGGGCGAGCCTTCTGTTTATTTCGAATTAAACCCTGAAAGAAGGTCTGAGCCATCTCATCAGTGAGGCGCTGTTTGCAAGGAGACGGATGATTCATTAATACTGAGCAGAAAAAGAAGCCACAGGATGTATGCAGAGCAGAGGGAGGGGAGACTGTGGTGGGGAGGGGGAGGGCAGCAGACGGCAGGCTCCACGCAAACAGAAGGGCGTATGCGTTCATGTGTGTGTGTGTGTGTGTGTGTGTGTGTGTGTGCACGCCCGTGTGCGTGCATGTCCATGGGAGCACCTCGCACTGGTGGGTGATGTGTGACCAGTGAGTGGAAGCTGGGGAGCGTGGGAAGCTTGAAGTAGCCCCTGTGGCGGCCAGAGGGAGAAGTCACCAGGGAAGGGGCGTCCCGTGAGAGCAGCCGCAGAAGGAACAGTGTGCCGTGGGGGAGCATATTGGGACCGCGGGCACAGGCAGGGGCAGGAGGGGAAGGCAAGCCGAGGGCGTGGGTGTCCTCCTTGGGCCACCTGGGATGGGGGCTGTCCTGCCAAGGAAGGGACCTGCTCCTTCCCCAGCTCGGCTCCTGTGCAGATGGCCACAGGGCAACGCGAGTGCGCTTCTCGACGTTGTTCGCAGGAAACACGGGCACGAGGCTGCCTCGTGGTGTCCATCAAAGCTCTCCAGCGAGTTCTGACCTTGACTTGATTTTGGAGATCACCTGGTCAACACGGATGGGTCTGGGGGAGAAACCTATCATGGTGGCAGGGGCTGCTGTTTACAGATTTAAATCTCACGGTGGCCTCTTGCTGTGGGCCCTCGAGTCCTTATTGTACAGATGGGGAAACTGAGGCATCGAGGCCCATGCACTTGCGGCAAGTTACACAACTCACAACTGGGGGAACCAGGAATCCGGCTCGGGCCCCTGTGAGGCCGGCGGCCCACTCCTAACCTCAGTGCTGTGTGGCTGCTTACGTACGAGAAATCGTCTCTGTGCCCTCGGTTGCTTTCACAGCTTCAAGGCAGCCATCCTGCCCCAGCAAAAGGCTGGTGGGACTCAGGTCCCATAAATAGAAAGCAGAACCGATATGGCTGGTTGTGCTACGGGTTCCCATCTGGCAAGTCAGCCTCCTCAAGTTGCTGTGTGGCTTTCGCTAGGGAGGGAAATGCAGCCAGGAGGAAACCTTCTCTACCCATACCAGGAGCCTCAGAAGGAATTACAGACATAGAGGGGCGCAGGAGAAAGGGTCACCTCATTAAGGGATTTACAAAACCAACAGAAGAAATTCCAATAATTGGCTTTCAAAACGAGGGCTTCGGAAGGCTGCTTTTGCATTATGAAAATGTGCCTATGTTCCCTGTCACCGTTGGCTGGAGCAGCAAGGGGGAGGCGGCGGGGGGAGGGAGGGGGTGGGAAGAGGAGAGGCGAAGTGACAGGGACAGAGAAGTCCAGGGAGGGGGACAAATAGGGAAAGACAGGCAAAGAGCAAAAGAGACAGAGTGGAGACGTGCAAGCCACCTGCTCAGGAAGGAGATAAATGTGAGGAGAGAAAATACACTGTCCCTTGCAACAGAGAACCGTGAAACCAGACGGCCGCGTGCCAAGTCAGGAGAAAAGCGAAGTGCTTTCTCCAGGCCTCTTGCCACAGAAATTCATTTCAGGGAATCCCAGAAAACCACTAAGTGTACCTTTCAACTTTATGCAAATTTACCAAATCCACGATGTGCCAGAATACTCAAGGAAAAAGTCAAAGTCTTTTTCTGATCTGAGCCTGTTTTTGAAAAGGTACGTGCCTCTAAATCTGAAAAAGGGCCACGCTTCTGGAATTCATTATATATAAAAAAAAGCGTCTTAATGCTCATCTGTAGTTTAGCATCATAGATATTTTTGAAATCTCCTATCTTTCTCATTTTTCACGGAGAAGAGACCACACTTCTCCTCAGGAGCTAGAGAGTGCTGGCATTTCATATTCTGTACAGAGGGTACATTTTACGGGTGACTGTGCCCTCATCACACTTGATGCCAGTGGAAGGCATCTAGAGTCTGTTGCCTCTTCGCAATTCCGGGGCATCCCTGGGAGAAATCCGGTTACGTCCAGCCTGTGGAGGGCTCGGGTGGGATTGTTGCCGGTTGGGCTCCTGCAAGCCGACTCTGAGATAGAGAGCTGCAGAAGCCTAGTGTGGAGGCCTCTCCGGACCACCCCGACAGGAACAAAGAAAGCAGGATTGGACAGGGCGGCCACCTGAACTCTGATGGCAGCACCATGACGGTCTGAGCAGATCCTACAGGAGCTGTGAATCTGGGACGGACCTTAGGGTCATCCCACTCCGGGGCACGGGGCTGGCCTTCTACTCTGTGGGGGCCTGTCATTGGAAGGGGGCTTCCTCCCTTTAGCCACAGGTAGTCCCCAGAGAGGGACTCAGCAGATGTGGCCATCTCTGACACACTGGCAGCTAGGGAATGAGTCTGTCTGTCCTCCTGTCCTGAAGAGGGAAGAGGAATCTTGCTGGTACGTCATGGCATCCAGTGCAGGGGTGGGACCCATAAGAGGTGGGGGGTAAGGCCTCTTCTCTGAGTGTCCCCTTTTTCTCATCACTGTTGAGGTGGGGGTGGGGTGGTGTTGGCACCAGAGTGCTCTGTATCAGAAGACGTCCCCTCAGGGGCAGAGCTTGGGTAGTTGGCAAGGAGGAGATGATGATCCCTACTGTGGGGTGTGGTCCTGCCACTAGGGTGGGGAAGGACTTCCCATCTGACTCTGGTTATCCCCACAGCTAGTGTTTGGGGCCACCCGGCCCTTGCATCTAAAGCCCCAGGGGAGCAATGTATGTGGGGTAAGGAAAGAGCAGCCTTCGCTCTCAGAGCTGGGAACTGTGTTACACGGTGACCTTGGACAAGTTTCTAAACCTTCCCGAGCTTCAGTTTCCTCATCTGTAAAGTGGAGCTAAACGGGCCTCGCACGGCGCAGGACCAAATGAGGGAATGTAGGAACCGTGTGGGGATGTAGCAGGCGTTCGGCGGTGGTGGTGGGGGGGGGTAGCCGTGAGCCAGGTCTGCGCTAAGGTGACCCGTGCCTTCCCACGGGTCAAGGCAGGGTGTCAAGAAAGCTCAATCAAATGTATAGTTTGCAAATGCGTTCTCCCATCCTACAGGTGGCCTTTTCGTGGTGTTGATGGTTTCCTTTGCTGTGAAGGAGTGTTTTAGTTTGATGTGGCCCCCACTTGTGGAATTTTGCTCTTGTGCCTTGTGCTTTTGGTATTATATCCAGGAAATCGCCGCCAAGGCCATGCTGAGGATGGCTCCGTGTGTTTTCTTCTAGGAGTTTTAGGAAAAGTTTCAAGTCTTGTGTTTCAGTATTTGGTCCACTTTGAGTTCATTTTTGTGAGTTGGTGTAAATGCGGGTCCAATTTCATTTTCCTGCCCGTGTGTATCCATTCTTCCCAGCACCATTTACGGAAGAGAATGTCCTTTCGTACATTCTCTTCCAAGAGGTTCCTTGGCTCCCCATAAAGTGTTAGTTGACCATATAGGCGTGGGTTTATTTCTGGGCGCTCTATTCTGTTCCACTGATCTGGGTGTCTGTTTTGATAGCAGGACTATACTGTTTTGATTACTATAGCTCTGGAGGATAATTTGAAATCAAGAAGTGTGATGTCTCCGGCTTTCTTCTTCTTTCTCAGGATGGCTTTGGCTATCCGGGGTCTTTTATGGTTCCATGTAAATATTAGGATTTTCCTTCCTTCTTACGGCTGAGCAATATTCCATTGTATGTACAGACCACCTTTTCTTTATCCATTCATCCTTTGGCAGACAGGTTGTTTCCATATCTTGGTTATGGTGAATAATGCTGCAATGAACAGGAGAGTGAAGATATCTCTGCGAGATCCCGATTTCAATTCCTTTGGATATATACCCAGAAGTGGAATGACAGGATCATACGGCAGTTCTGTTTTTAATTTTTTGAGGGACCTCCATACAGTTTTCCACAGTGGCTGCACCAATTTACATTCCCCAAAGTAGTGCCGGAGGGTTCCTTTCTCCACATCCTCCCTAGTACTTGTCATCTCTTGTCTTTGGGATGGCAGCCATTCTAATTGGTAGGAGATGATAGCTCATGATGGTCTTGATTTGCATTTCTCTTGATGATTAGTGATGTTGAGCACCTTTTCATATGCCCATTGGCCACTCGTATGTCTGTCTTCTTTAGAAAGCTGTCTATTCAGGTCTTCTGCCCATTTAAAAATTGTGGGTTTTTTTTTCCTATTGAGTTGTATGAATTCCTCATATGTTTTGGATGTGGAGAAAGAAGGTATATATAACGGAATACTATTCAGCCACGAGAAGGAAGGAGATCCTGCCATTTTTGACAGGATGAAACTGGAGGGTATAATGCTATAGTGAAATAAGTCAGACAAAGAAAGACAAATACCATATGATCTCACTTATATGTGAAATCGACAACAACCTAACTCAGAGAAACAGACAGTAGAGCAACTGTTACCAGGCATTAGGGGGGGTGGGAAATGGGAGCGATATTGGTCAAAGGGTATGAACTTCCACTTATTTTTTTATTAAAATTTTTTTAAGTTTATTTTTGAGACACAGAGAGAGTGAATGGGGGAGGGGCAGAGAGAGAGGGAGACACAGAATCCCAGCAGGCTCTGCACCGCCAGCATGGAACGTGACGTGGGGCTCGAACTCACAAACCGCAAGATCATGACCCAAACCGAAACCAAGGGTCCGAGGCTTAACCGAGTCATCCATGTGCCCCTGAACTTCCAGTTATTAACAAGTTCTGGGGATCTCATGTACAGCATGGGGATTATGACTAATACTACTTTATTATATATTTGAATGTTGCTGAGAGAAAAGATCTTATATATTCTCACCACAAAAAGGAAAAGGTAATTATGTGATTGGACGGAGGTGTTAGCTAATGTAATGGTAGTATCATTTCATAATAATGCTTAATGCGTCAAACTAACATTGTATACCTTAAACTTACACAGTATTATGTCAATTATAGCTCAATAAAGCTGGGGGAAAAAAGCTCAAGTCAGACGCTAATGTGCAATGTAGGAGAAACAACACAGAAAGAGCGCCAGTGTCTCATGCTGACAGCAGCCATGAATGATCTTATCAGATCTGCCCAAGAGTGCCATACGGGACAGGTTAAGTTGTGACAGGTGCAGAACTGGGGGGGGGGGGGGGGGGAGTGGCCCGGACTGGAGAAGGATGCTCCTCGGATTTTTCTCGTCTTTTTACTAACTTCCCACTTAACAATACAGATGGTGACGACGCTCCTGGGGGTGAGCCACTGTGCCAGGTTCTCCCCCCACAATTAATCCACTGTGTAGTCACCCTCCTGTCTCCAGAGGCCGCTCTGTCTGCCTGGAATGCCTGTCCCTTCCTTTCTGACTTGTGGACGCCTATGTGACCTTCAGGTTCTGCTGAAACGCCACCTCCGGACTCCGCTGGACTATGACTGAACATCTGTAGGGCAGGGGCCAGTTTTGTCTCTGTGGGTCCCGCTGTCCAGCACAGTACCTCTGCCAGAGCTGTGGGGCTGAGCTCAGGGCGAGACTCCGCTTCAGTCCTGCAGAGTTTGTGGGTGGCTGGGTGGAGGTGCCTAGCTGGGGGTCACTTCTTGAGGGAAGCAGCCCTGTCATGTTCCTCCTTGTCTCTCCTGTCCCGGCTGAGAGCTTGCCTAGAGCTGGTGCTCAACAGATGAGCACTGAATAAATGAGAGAAGAGTAAAAAGAAATGCCTGTGTGAAGGGGGCTACGGACAGGAAAAACTAGGCTTCCAGATGGGGATACTTTGAGAGGGGGTAGATCTAGAAAACACTAATAAACACCGAGACATATTGAGTACCTACTATGTTCCAGAAGGGCCCATATGGTCCTACTGGCATTCCATGTTGGGGAGATACTGGGATTTGGGGCTTTATAAGGACATTGTTTGGAGATAGTTATAGGCTTTTGTTTTTTAATTTTTTTTTATGTTTATTTTTGAAGGAGAGAGAGACAGAGCATGAGAGGGGGAGGGGCAAAGAGAGAGGGAGACACAGAATCCGAAGCAGGCTCCAGGCTCTGAACCATCAGCACAGAGCCCGATGCGGGGCTAGAACCCACGAACTGTGAGATCATGACCTGGGTTGAAGTCGGATGCTCAACCAACTGAGCCACCCAGGCGCCCCTAGAGACATTTGAATCACTGACTTTGGGACCCAGGACAGCTGGTGTCTCTTGGCTTTCCTGAGCCTTCGGACCAGTCTTTTACCCTCTGTATTCCCCACTGTCCATCTGCCACCACCCCTTTCTCCGGGACCCATTGGCTAGGCTGGTGACACTTGGATTCTTAATCACCTCCCTTCCCTTCTCTCCTCCAAGGCTTCCCTTTCCCTTTGATTAGCACTTGACTCACTGTAGAAAGTTGTCTCTGCACAGTGGATGCTCTACATAAAGAGACAGGGCAGCGCTGAGTTGCTGTGAGTGTCCTGGGATCAGCCCAAGTCAGAAAATATGGGTCTCAGCTCACATCTGTATCACTGTCATGGTGATACATGGTAGTCTGGGGGTGTCAGAGCTGTATGTATTGGTCCAAATGCAAATGGGTCATTCAGGAGGAGTCCATTAGCTGCTCTGAGGAGTGGATGGGGTGAGCTCTTCATTGCTCGTTTGAGGTGAAATGTATTGGATGTGTCTTCAAGCCAGTCAGCTCCCCGTGATGGGCACTAATGTTGGTGGCCAGAGGCACGGATTATCCAAATCTGGTCTGTAATTGAAAATATCATTTGCATTTGACTTTGGAATGCACTGTGTGAGAGCATGTGTGCGCTGGGGCGGGGGGAGGGGAGGAAAGGCAGCTGTACTTTCTAGTATGTTTATTTCAGACTCCCGTTAGGGTTAATTTGCATTTACTGGACACGATCACTGGGAGAGGGCGGCAGAGTTTACTCTGCATGAGGCATTCCTCAGCCTGCACTCGTTCACACGGCAGGCCACCGGGTCCCACAGGTACTCAGAATTCCTGAGGACTAACATGCTGTCTCCGTGAGCATGCCATCAGGCCAGGGACGCAGTGCTGTGTTTTGAGGCAGATCTGGGGCTGCTTTGTGGCCTCCCCTGTTACTAGCTGTGTGGCCTTGGGGCACTTAATTAGTTCTCCGAGCCTGTGTCTCCATCATAAAACAGAAGAGGTAATACTACCTACTCTGAATGGTCGGTGGGCTGGTTCTATGAAGTGGAATTCTATGAGCCCTTTCTTCTCTCTTCTCCAACCTCATCTCCCAAAGAATGGTTCTGCCTCCTCCATCCCCTGCCGGATGGTAGTCTGGGGGTCCGAGAGGCCAAGCAAAGTCCGGAACAGTCCTCGTGGCCAGGCAGGGAGACCTCTGGAGTCAGAGGGTGGGCAGAGATGGTCATTTGCTCTTAGGGAAGCAGGGGGTCATTCACAGCCCCCCTTCCCAGGGAGGGGTTTTAGAGAGAAGGAGGGGATGGTCTTTCCTTGCAGAACGGGGATGGGGCTCTGTCTGGATTTTGTGTCCACTCTGTGGTGAAAAGGAGGCCGAAGTGCAGAGAAAGGAGGGCTTCAGATCATCGTGAAGCTGGAGTCCCAAAGATGAGACTTGAGTCTCAGGAACACTGCCTTCTAGCTGCATTTACCTGGGCAAGTCTCATCTCTCCAGTCCTCAGTGTTCACAACTGTAAAGTGGGCACAACGGCAAATATTGTCAGAGGGTCCTGAAGGCCAAGAGAAGATGAGCGAACTTGTGAACACAGAACTCGGTGCAGACTTCCAGAACTATGGCCAGGGCTGAGGAAGGGGTACTGCTGTGGAACTGCTTACATGTGGGTGAGGGGGGCACTTTTTCACTTCTCCCATTGCTCTGTGGGGGAAAAGAAAGCCCTCTCTTCCTGAGAGGCTGGCTGAGAACGAACCCAAGGCCACAGGAGTCTGGCTCAAGGCTGCCACATGGTTTCCTGCTCTGCTCGGGGCTCAGCTGTTTGGCTCCTGTGTTTGCCTCTCCAGTCAAGGTCTGCGGCAGGTAAGGAGGCCGTATCAGGAGCACCTGCTTACATCCATCCCCGGAGCAAAGACCCAGGTGTGTGAGCATGGGCCGCACGGAGACGGTCAGGGCGGAAGGCCCTCAGAGCCGTTCTGATCCCATACACTTCCCTTATTTGACGGAGGAGAGAGCTGGCCCGGAGACGGTGGGTGACGTGCCCCAGGGGAAACAGCAAGTTATCACCTCTCTGGTGATACAGAGGTGCAGCACAGATTTGTTTTTTCAGAAAGGATGATTTCAGAATCCAGACTTTAGTTTCTTGTCTTCAATGAGCCAGCCTGCCTTGCTTGCCTGTTTCCTCAGGACTTATACAGTACAAGGATAATTTACAGATGGAGATCCAGCAGCAGAGGGCACTGATACGTGGAGAAGGGTCAGTAGACAGTCTCCTTCTGCGCTGAAAGGGGAAGATGGGCTCAAGTTGCAGCACGAGGGATGGAGGTTAGATGTCAGGAAGAACTGTCGTTAGAGACGCAGCTAGGGGAGAGATGTCCTGTCTCTTTTTTCCAAAGTCCCCTGGCCCCCAGGTCAGAGATGAGTTGAGTGCGATGTACAGACATGACCCTGGGGCAGGAGGTGACCCTGAGGCAGGGGGATGGACCTGATGGCTTCTCAAAGCCCATCTCAACTCATGTCCACTTACACCCTTGCTCATTAGCTTTCCTGCAGTTTCTTCCGTGCTCCCAATTAGCCTCTGTCTATCCAATTCTCTGAGAGGTGTTTCTACTTGCAGGGGAGGGGAGAAGAGTGCAGGGGCCGGGGCGCAGGGGAGGGCGAGCCTACTGACTTCCCGTCAGACAACATGCCTCTGCTCCTAGCCGGCTCCTGCTGTTGGAGGGAAACAATCACTGTGCAATTTTTACAGCTTCCGACCAAACTTTGATCATTTAACTCTGAAAGGGCCTTTTCTTGCGAATGGTTCATGCCTCGACAGTCATTAATGGTGAAATACCAAGATGCCGAAGTGGGGCTCGGCGGTAGGCTATGCAGGGGAAGATTTTGTCTTCTTAGCTGCTCTGAACCCCCAGCTCCTCCCTGCCTTTCTGATGCTCGGGAGAGAGATGTCAAGGTGCAGCCCCAGAGCCCTGGCTGGGAGCCAGCGGCCATAGGACTAGAGACCTCCTGGCAGGACAAAGAGGCTGGTCTTCCAGAAAGGATGGACCACGGAGTGAGGGTGGAGGAACTAAGTTCGACAAGAGGCAGAATTTTCTGAAGCTGCACTCAGTGACCAAGAAGGCCGTAGAATAGCCTCGGGTACTTGGGTCACCAGCAATGGGCGGTCATTCACATCCAAGGTTGTAGAGCCTCCTTGTGGGTTGTTTACCTATGACCCAGTGAGGCGGGGGAGGGGGGTGTGAGTAGCCCTCCTCGACTGAGGAGCAAAACGCCCATCGGTGATCAGATTGCCGCCCAACACCACACAGCGGGATTTGAGCTGGAACCTGAACTTCAGGTCAGTGGTTTCCCCGCAGCACCTGACTCTACCACCTGTATCTTGCGCTCACCATCCCCAGCTGGCCCACCATGTGGCGCTCAGTCGCTGACCCAGAGCTGGCTTATTCCTCCTGCTCCTCCCTCCAGCCCTGGGTCCCGGGACCCTTTCCCGGTGCAGGCTGGGGGCAGGCGGTCCAGCACTCTGCTCCAACTCAGGGCCGGGTACAAAATGTAAGGACGTGCCCCTCCAAACCTCAGTCATGGAGAGAAATAATACTTGAATAAAAATTTAAGGGGCGTGCCTGGGTGGCTCAGTCGGTTAAGCGTCCGACTTCGGCTCAGGTCATGATCTCTCGGTGTGTGAGTTCGAGCCCCGTGGCGGGCTCTGTGCTGACAGCTCAGAGCCTGGAGCCTGCTTTGGATTCTATGTCTCCCTCTCTCTCTGCCCTTCCCCTGCTCACAGTCTGTCTCTTTCAAAAAATAAACATAAAAAAAAGAAAAAGGTAAATCACAACTAATGCAAAAACATCCGTGGTGAACAACATATCACAATTTTAAATAAAGAAATGATTAATTAAGCTGAAATCCACTTAAAATGATTTAAGGTGATCACTCGGTTGAGAGAAATGATCAAATGTGGCAATTCTCTCAACGAAAATGAGGTAAGCAAAGAGAAGGAGATGATATTATTACTTGTTTGCTCCCATCAAAGCCAGGAAAGTAGAATGACCGTAAACTGTCTTTGTTGTAAATAAAGTATTTAAGGCTGAAAATAATACTGTGTGTTTTAGGAAGCCTACTCCTAAATGTTTCAATAGTTTTTCAAGTACTTTAACGTTCTAAAAAGAAAGTTAACCGCTAAAAAATTACGTAAAATCATGGGTACAGGGGTACACGTTTTCCCTCTTGCCTCAGGCTCCAGGATGGTTTGGCTTGGTGTTGTTACTAATCCTGTCTCTAGCTAATATTTTGACATTTTTTCAGAAATTAATGATTTTTTGCATTAATTCTGATTTTGAAAAATTCTGCATTAAAATATCACGTGGCTTCCCTGAGCTTCTTGATGTCTCTCAAATTTTGTGCCTCACCCCAACCTTGGTCCCGCTTCAACTACTTCCCCAGGGAGGGGAGCGGCCTGCTTCCCTGTCCCTGGCAGGGACAAAATGCAGGCCGACGCCTCAGGCTCTTGGGACCCACCAGGGGCATGTTCAGGCCCAGAAACGTCCCAGGGGACGTGAGCACTGGGGTGGGAGCAGGCTGCCAAGGGAAGATGGATGGGCTCCCGAGGCTCTACGGATAGAGAGGGGCAGCCATTCCTGAGGCCATCCATCAAGTTCTCAGTGCGCTGACACACCTTAATCGGGCCAGGAGGAACCTGGGCCTCAGAGACGGGGAGGCAGGGAGAGGTCAGAGGCACCTGCAGGCTTTGAGCTAGTGCCTGATGGGGTAAGGCTCAGCCAGGGTGGCCAGGCTGTGCACTGACCAATTCCGGGGAGTGCCATACACTTTGCCGGTCCGCCTTAGCTCCTGTCTTCCAGGTAGGACCCAGCTCTGCTGCTCAAACCCTGGGCTGGGCCGGGCTGGGAGCTGTGGGCTGTGGGCTGTGGGCTGGGAGGGGACTACAGGAAGGCAGTGGGGGAACGGAAGCAGATAGAGGGGGACGGCTCAGTGGTGGGCCTACAAACTTGTTCTTTTTTGTCTTCTCAGTGGCTTCCCCCTGTCTGCAGAATGGAGTCTGAACCCTCAGCTTGACTTCAAGGCCCTCTGTGACCTGGTGCCAGCCTCCCTTGCCCTCTGACCTATCAAAGTTTCTCCATATGAACCCCCCACGTCTCCCCACCTCCAGGGCCCTCCACCTTTCCTGGATGACCCAAGTGGTTCATCCTCCAGATCCAAATTCTGCTTCCCCCCCAAAGCCTTCCCTGACTGTCCACATCTGTCCCTGTCCCACTTACTCTTTCTGGCCAAGTTTCCATATGGAACCGTCTCGTATGTTTTTAAGTCAGCTCCCCAGGCAGACCCGATTCTCTGAGAGCCTGCATGACTGCTTATACCTGGGTTTCCTCCTCGGAGCCTGGTGCCATGCTGGCCGCAGTGCCTTAGGGATGAGGTGACCCTGTGTGTGCCCTCAGACCTCTGGCTCTCCAAGTTGAGTGGAGGGTGGGAGGCGGGGTGGCTGCCTGAGGAAGGGGCCCCGTTAGTGTCACAGTCAGGACCATGGACAGGAGGGAAGCTCAGAGATCACATCTGGTCCCTCTTGGGTGCCCTCTGCTCAGGACACAGGGGTTCCAGTCCTGATATCTCAAAAGCTCGGGCCAGATGCTTCGATGTGCCCTTGACTTTGTTCTGCCTCTCACACCCCTATTGTTGTGGCTCGACCATGTGAAGATGGGGAGATCTCATCTCTTTCCACACCTGTGCTGCTGCTACCCCAGGCAGGTCACCATGACCTAACTTGGCAGTGGCTTCCTAACTGGTTTCTGCAATCATACTTGTCCTGCCTCTCCCACACCCCCCGGGGAAATCATTTTCACAATATGTCTCTCCTCTGCTCAAAGCTTCTGGGGCTTCCCTATCTCAGAGTAAAATCTGAGTTACTGTGGGCTACAAGATCCTATAAGATCTGGCCCGTTGTTCCCTCTAACCTAATTTCCATCAGTCTCTCCTTTATGTACTCTGTGTCAGCCACACAGATCTCTTTGCTGTTTCTGGAAAATGACAAGAACACTCCTGCCCCAGGGCCTTTGCATGTGCTATGCTCCCTGTCTGGACTGTTCTTTCTCTAAACGTTTGCTTGGTGCGTTCTCTTCCTCTCCTCTTTAGTTATATGTTACTTACTCAAAGACGACTTCCTTGGTTATCTAGATAAAACAGTACCTCTGCACCACCCCTCTCCCTCTCCCCCTCCTCACCCTACTTTGTGTCGCTTTATGGCACTCACGACATGATACAACTGTTTATCGTCTGTCTCCCTCCAATGGTAGAAGCTCTGTGAGAGCAGTAACTTTTCCTGTTTTGTTCACTGTTGTGTCCTTGGTGCCTAGAATAGCGAGAGCACACAGTAAGTGCTTAATATGAGGTGCTTAATATGAATGGCTACTGACTGCAAAATGGGGGCCAGAGTTCTCCCATCTGCATGTGGGTGGATGGATTACATTCTAGCTCTCATGCTCCGGTTGAAGGCCCCCTCTGCACCCCCTGGTCCCGACTTTGTGTGAGCTGAGCACTTTTCACTTTTCCAATAGCTTTCACATACAGGATCTTATTTCACCTCCTTGGCGACCCCTGGAGGCTCACAGTGGTGAAGTGAGAAGCTCGAGGTCACCTGTGAGTTAAGGGTAGCGCCCCGGGCAGAGCTCAGGCCCCTGGAGCCCAGCCTTATCATCCCCCTTTTTCCAGGGTGGCCCTGTGGCCTGATCCATGGGTGCCCTTATGGGGCCCGTGCCCAGGCCAGCTCCTCGGGACGCTGCTGAGCAAATCCCTCGTCTCTCCCTTCTGGGCCCAGCTCCAGTTATGAGTCACTGCTTACTCACTGCTCTGGCTTGTTTTACGATGAAGGGTGATTATAATAAAGGCCATTAATCACAGGGAATGATGGCTCACACTTGGGAGTTCTCCAGCCTGGTTTTGCTAAAGAGCTCGGGATGCTCGCACTCATTTCCAACAGCCTTTCTGAAGAGCGGGGACAGCCAGGGATGCGCATTCCTATTTTACAGTTAGGGAAATGGGCACTCAGAAAGGTGCAATCACCTGCCGTGGGGCTCAGGTTAGGTCCGGGGAGGGGCTGGAGCCATAGTGTGTCAGTCAACCAGCATTCCAAACATCCCACCCCACCGGACAAAACCCTGACTGTAGTGTTTGGCGATTTCTACGCGCGACCACTCCCCTGATGGCCACCTACTAGCTACCAATATGCCACCTACTGGGAAGAGAATACACCATTGGCTCTTACGCACAGTACCAGCCGCCTCCAGCTCACCCCTGGGCCTGTGTGATGGCTCCTAACTTCCCTTCAGAACCTCACAGTCTGTAAACACTTGGACATACAGCACTCACCTGATTTTTGTAACAGCCTACTTATTTATTTATTTATGTATTTATTTACTTATTTATTTATATATATTTTAAAGTTTATTTATTTTGAGAGAGAGAGAGAGAGAGAGAGAATGAGAAGGGGAGGGAGACAGGGAGAGAGACAGAATCCCAAGCAGACCCCACGCTGCCAATGCAGAGCCTGACGCAGGGCTTGAACCTACGAATTGTTAGGGTTACGACCTGAGCTGAAACCAAGAGTCGGATGTTAACTGGCTGAGCCATCCAGGCACCCCAACAGCCCTTTTAGATGGGCAGTTATTATGTCCTTTTATCAGACGAGGCTGAAAGATGAACTGCTTTGTTGGAGGTGGGAGGGGAGGGCTCTGCTCTCTTGCTGCAGATGCAGCCAGGACAGGGGAGGAGCAAGGGGCACCAAGTCTGGGTGGACCTCCAGGCGCTCCTCCATCAATCAGAGCAGGCCTCGGGCCCCCCAACGCACTGGACGGCTGCTGCTGAAGGTAAAGCTGCCTGACCTTGCAGGTGACCTTGGCGGTCATGCATTTATTCCATGGACCTTACTGAGGGCTGCTATCTGTTGGGCCTGTGCTAGGCGCTGGGTGCAGACAGCAAGGACACCCAGGCCCTGACCACAGGGGACACAGAGCCTAGTCCGGGAAGGGACCTACCCAAGGCAGGACTGTGTGTTAAGTGCTGATACGGGGAGATGCAGGTACATGGGAACCTAGAAGGGATCTTAACCCGACTGGGGAGCTCAGGGAAGGCTCGGGCCTGAAGGGCCTCTGTAGCATGCAGGGTGGGGGCGTCGAGGGAGAGGAGTCTAATGCAGAGGGAGGTGAGAGACAGTCATGTGAGCAAAGCCTTGGGGGAAAATGACGGAGGAGGGGGCGCGCAGTGGGGAGAAGCTGAGGCCAGAGGGAGTTAGGCCTTAAGTCAGACGCTTCACACCCTGGGCCTCTGGTTCTGCATCGGTGGGTCCCCAGTGCCTTTCCAGCTCTGACCCTCCACGACCCGATATTCTGAGAGTGCTCGGTCTCTAGGAGTTTGCTGGAATCTGCGAATGTGGAGTGCCACGAGGCAGGTGCCAGCCTGGCCAGAGTCAGTCAAAGCCACATTTGGATTCAGGATTCTGGCAAACCGACCTCCCGTTTGCTGGTCTTAAATCCCCGGCTCTCCAGAGCTCAGTGGAGGCAGGAAAGACAGCCATTGCCCTTGCCCCGCCTTCCCGTCCCCGGACACAGAACAAGTCCACACAGGGTGGGGGTGGGCTGGGGTCAGCAAGTGCCACACGTGGATTCTGGCCATAAGACACCAGGGCTGGTGGGAGCCAGCAGGGGAGGCCGTGTGTCAGGGGGAGAGGAAGACCGGGGCTCCCACATGCAGATGGCTAACAAAGGGGCAGATGGGCGGAGGCCTCACTCTACTGGGGTGCCCCAGGGGGCAACAGAGCACTTCTGGTGCATTTGCCAGTGGGGGCTAGACACTCAGTTTGGAGCCCTAAGAGGCCATGTGAGAAGTTCGCTGCCCTGCAGCCACCATGCTGAGACACCGTGAGAAGAGACCATGCACAGATGGAGACAGATGCCCGGGGAGCTCCACACTCCAGTCCAGGCTTCAGGTGCACGAGGAAAGGAGACTTTGACATGACCCTAGCCCCTCCTACGTCTGATTGCAACGAGACACCCTGAGCCGGAACCATCCTGCTGGGCTGGTTTTAACTCCTTGACCTGCACAGACTGTGAGAGCTAATAAACGATCACTGTTGTTTAAAGCCCTTGGGTGTGGGGTGATTTGTCACACGGCAATAGACAACCAGAACCGATTTTTGCAGAAATGGACAGCCAATCTCAAAGGTACCTGTGCTCAGAACATTGTGAGGCACTGTGCTGTTTGTAACAGGCTTTCCTATACATATTCATCTTTCTTTTCATAATAGCCATGAACACTGGCAAGGCAGGTATTCTTAATTCTTGTAGAAGAAGAAATGGAGGGTCAGAGAGGCTAAGTGATTTGGACAAGGTCACACAGTACTAGGGCTTAAGAATGTGGTTATGAGTCCGGTGCCTTCTCTACCACACCATGGCTCCTTGCCAACGCACTTCTCAACTACATGAGAATCCAGGTCTTGGATTCTCCAGTGCAGAGTGAAGGGTGGGTATGATGGACGCAACAGGAAAGAAGGCCTCGAGGGAGGTAGGGTGGCGTGGAGATTCCCAGAAAAGGAGGTTAAGCCCACGGTAGATTGCCAAGCACTGAGGGCTAGCCCTGGCTTGCTTTCTCACGAGATCAGAACTCTGAACAGAAGCCCCCAGAAAGGCTGGGTGGGGGGCAGAGATGAAGACTGGGTGCCGGGTGTGCTGGCCAGGGAGCCAGGCCTTGGAAAGCAGGGCTTGGCCCACTGGGACAGACACAGATCCTACATCCCAGAAACTTCTCTCTGGACCCCCAGGAGCTGGGGCCACCTCCCCCCCCCACCCCTCCTAGTTCACCCAGAACTGCTTCTTGGAGGCCCAGGAGGATGGGAGGGACTTGCTGGGGAGAAACCAAGCGGTGCAGGGAGGGGGAACCTACTCTTGAAGCAGGGGTAAGGGCAGAGGAAAATGTACTCCTGGATCCCTCTGAGAGTCCCTTCAGATAGCAGGTCAAGTACTTTGCCAGAGCTGGTGCATAAATTAGCATGCTTATATAGTGGAGTATACTCTGCATGTGCCCGGGCCTAAGGGCCTATTTGGTGGTTGTGTCTGCTCGTGCATGTGCATTTGCATGCATGTGTGTGTGTGTGTGTGCGTGTCCTGTCTTCACCAAAACAACGGAGAAGGGCCGTTGCCTGTGTGCCCAGCATCTCTGCTGTCTCTCGCCAGTACGTAGCACGTCAAGGGTGTTTCAAACAAATCATTCGGGTCTCCCCAGTGCCCGAGCCTGCAGGCACTAGACCGATCCGTAATGGCGCACTGCATGTGTCCCAAGCTTGCCTCTGTTCGTCAGAATCAGCTCGGGTTGCCTAGGGCACTCTTTATGGATAAAGATGCTCCAGGCCAGAGAAGGAAGGTGTCTTGCCCCACGTTGCACAACTGGCTCTCAAGTCTCCTCTCTCCGAGGTGATCCATTCAGATGGAGAAGTTATCCACTTGTTTGCCCGATAAGGAAACCATGCTGAGGGCACCCGCGTGAGTGCCCAGGGAAGGGTGGCCGCATCTTGGCTGGCATCTCTTCCCCACGTGGGGCCTGCTGCTCTTGGGGGCGGGGAAGCTCCTGTACTGGTGCTGGATGGAGGTTTAGTGCGGTTCCTCCTTCAGTTGCCAGTGCTTTCTCTGAGTCAAGCCTGAGGCTGAGCCCAGAGATTCCCAGATGACTAAGCCATGGTCTCTGGCTTCCAGAACCCCTGTTGTGCGCATAGCCCTTCCCAGTCCCCTGCGGGTAACTGGGGCAGGTGTCTGGCTCAGAGGCAAGTGTCTTCCCATTTTATAGACGAGGAAGCTGAGGCTCAGAGAGTTCAAGCGACTTTCCCAGAGTCTGTTAATCAGATCCACTGCCTCACTCCGGGCTGGATTGGGCTGGTGAGCGGCAGGGGGCAAGAGGTGGGGTGGGCCATGAAAACCCCCAGAAGCCCAAGAGGCACAAAGGGGGGGTTCAGCTTCTTCCCCCAAATGATGTCATCAGCTGAGACACAAAGGAGATAGTTGAGGGAAAAAACGCACATTTCTACACTCTGAGTTTCCCCCTCATTAATTTTAATCTAATTTGATCACAACATTCCTCGGTAAACAGCAGCCTCCTTTAATAAGCCAGGCTCTTCCCCCCCGACCCTGCAATTGTGTTCCTAATCAGCCAATGTATCAGGAAAGACTCACTGCTAATTGTCGCCAGGCCTTGTGCTATCCTGTGTGTCAGGTAAGGGATGGCAGCGAGAGATAATTATAATCAGATCTAATTAGTAATTATAACAGATCCCAACTAGAAATTGTTTTCAGTTAAATATTCCCAGAGAGGTGCTAATAGTCTCCGGGGCATGCTGACTGCCACAGACACAGGGGGAAGGGGCTCGTGGGGGCGCAGGCGACCTCGCACCCGTGATTTTCAACCTCTAACCTTCTAGCGAGTACAGGAGACTCTGAGAGATTGCATGGCTCATAGGTGAGTCTATGGGGGCGGAGCTGGGCCAGCACTCGGGTCCCCTGGCTCATGTGACCAGCACTTTCCCCCGTGCTCTGGGGTTGAGGTACTCCATAGAGCCGCCCACAGTGGGCCTTCAGCAAATACCAATCATTAAATGGCTTGGGATCCCGAGGTATGGAAACTTCTGATTATTAGAGAAACTGTGCATTGCTTAGGCATCATGGGATATTTGCTGCTAGAATCATTGTTGAACTGAATGGGATTCAAGGCATTACATAGGAGTCCCCTGGCTAATAAACCCTCCAACCCCACTCCAGTACCCCCGCCCCAGCACTTCCCCTTTCTAGTCTCTAGCAAGTGCTTCAGCAAACTCTTGGTTGTCCTACCTTGTGTTAACCAGTATCTAACCAACCAGCACTTTCCTGCCTTCAGATCCAGGCCCCATACACCACATGGCTCTCTTCCAGGCACCACCAGATCAGATGAACTTTCTCAAACACCTACAGTGGTCCCCACTACTTATAACCCAAGGTGCAAACTCTTTGGCATGGCTCAAGGCCTTTTCCTATGGAGCCCCATTTCCTATTACACTTCCTCATCTAATCTATCTCTTCCTCATCTATTCCACTTCTCACCTATTCTATCGCTTCCTCTTCTACTTCACCATTTCCTCTTCCACGCCATCGCTTCTACTCTACTCCATCACTTCTTCATCTACTCCCTCACTTCCATTCATCCACTCCTTCACTTCCTCATCTATTCCACTTCTCATCTATTCTATCACTTCCTCTTCTACTCCATTTCCTCTTCCAGTCCATCGCTTCTACTCATCTACTCCATCACTTCATCTACTCCCTCACTTCCATTCATCTACTCCATCACTTCCACTATCCACTCCATCACTTCCCTATTCCATTTTTACTCATCTATCCCATCACTTCCTCTTCCACTCCATCACTCACTTCCACTCATCCAGTCCATTCCTTTCTCATCTGCTCCAGTCATCTCTGAACCCTGGCTCTTCCTTCAGAGTATGCTAATTCTTCAATGTCTCTGTGCTTTTGCTTGTGTTCTTATGATTACTTTTTCATCCTCTTTCTACTAAAATCCCACTGATTCTTTAAGAGAGAGTTCAAGAGCCACTTCCCTTGTGAAGTCTTCCCAGATTTTCTCGGTTGAAATGAACACTTTCTCTGTATTTTGCTTATGTATTCAAACACCTCTCTCACTCTGCCTCATATGACAGTAAGTGCTTTATATGTATTTTTTCTCTCCTGTGGCTATAAATTCCTCTAGGGTACAGATGATGTTTTACTATTTCTGCCTCTCCCCTTGGTATCTGACACTTTCACACACAGCAGGAATTTAATAAAGATTTGCTAAATAAAGGAGTGAATGAATTAACGGGAAGCTTCTACTCAGTGACCGCATCATGGTATTCATGCTAACTCCTGGGAAGCCGACCTCTACATCTCCAGGTCTAAGCCTTTGAGACGGTCCCTACTATTGGATGCTGTTGGGCTGTTGGGAGTATGATGAGATGGAATTTGGTGAGAGGACCCAGGAATGCCTGAGTCCCATTTAGACCGGCTTTCTCGAAGCCACATGTGGCTACTGAGCCCTCGAAGTGAGGCTAGTGTGACTGAGGAGCTCTATTTTTAGTTTTATTTGCTCTTAATTCCCTCGAAATTAGAATCAAATAGCCACTTGTGGCGAGTGGCTGCTGGATCAGCACAGCTCTAGAGGCTCCACCGTGAGTCCTCTGAGACCCTATTATACAGCCCGGCACAAAGGGCATAGAACCAAGGGCTACTTTGTGTCAAATGAGGCTAGCCACAAGTAATTCTGGAGACTCCAATTAGTTTCAGTTGGAAAAAGGGACACAGTTTTAGCGCATTCTTATATTTTTCAGTGCTGATGGGGGTCTGATGTTGATCCGATAACTCTCTATTAACCAGGATACAAGATTAACTAGGGAAATGCCTCTCCCGACCATGCTGGGGAAGGCGAGAGTAATTTTACTTAATTCGCTGCCTGCCGGGCAGATCCTCCTACTCCAGCTTGTCATGGGTCCTGTTTATGGGGCAGGCTCTGTCCGGAGCATTTTCATACTAGGCAGTGACTGGCAGGAAGAGAGCTCAGTCACAAGTTCTGGGCTCCTTACAATAGAACAGCTGTTCGTGGGGAAGGAACACGCTGTCCACTCATCTGTGACAAATTGATTAATTTGTCTAAATTCCACTTATGCCTCAAACCTCACCTCAAACCCTCCTTCGAGCCCCCCCTCGGTGACTTCGCTAGTGCGGCTGGGTGCTGCTGGCCTTCTGTACCCCTTCCCCTCCTCGTCCTGCTTCTGTTTCTATCACCAGGCCAGGTGCATGCTGTGCGTTCCAGGAAGGCCGGTCCACACAGGGCGTTGGTGAGATAGGGACAGAGGGTTTCAGTGTAGTGTGAATGCACCAAGTGGCTGAAGACAGCGACAATGAGTGGGGACCAGCGGGCCACCATGCACTGAAGGGGGCGGCC
Organism: Acinonyx jubatus; assembly: GCF_027475565.1. NCBI lineage: Eukaryota > Metazoa > Chordata > Mammalia > Carnivora > Felidae > Acinonyx > Acinonyx jubatus. Next base: position 90,153,901 of record NC_069390.1, on the reverse strand, counting down.
ACCACACCCTTGTTGCCAAGCAGGCAAATGGTCCTGATTTGCCAGATCTTTGCAAGAGATGCCAGAAATCTGAATTTTTATTAAAAATTTTTTTTTAATGTTTATTTTTGAGAGAGAGAGAGAGCGAGCACACACTCATGACTTGGGGAGGGGCAGGCCCCAGGTTCGGAGCTGTCAGCACAGGGCCCGACTCGGAACTCAAACCCATGAATGGCAAGATCATGATCTGAGTGGAGGTCACACTCTTAACCTACTGAGCCACCCATGCGCCCCCAGAAATCTGAATTTTTAATGCAAGACCCTTCAGAATCTTAAATGTTGGCAATGATTAAAAAAATCTCTAAAGCTATTCTGGGAGCAGCATGTCTACAGGGAAGGCAGAATCCCAGCCTGGCTGCATGTGTAGGGCCCAGAGCCCTGTCCTGGGAGTGCCCCACCCCCTCATCTGGCCAGGACAAGAAGGGACAGCTCCTCTGTCCAGGAGCCGTCTCAGAAGAAGCCATCCCTCCAGGTGGACACACCCTGGAGTAAAGCGATTCAATTAGGAACTGGTTCACAGTGAGTGCTGGAATCCTGCCTCTGGAGAACCATTTCTTGCGATGGATTTTTAAGACCAGCGGTTGGAGAATCACTCTTTCTCTCTCGTTTTCTCCCTTTTGGTGCTGTGTCTCTAGTCAATAAATAAGTGGGAAATAAAGGATTTGAGAGAAAATAGGATGCAGTCGAAAGGTAAATTGTGGGCTTAAAAGCCCCTGAGAGACTGCCACAGACTTGGAAATGTTTCCTGTTTTGGCTCCTGCCTCCTCTAAGTCCTGTTTCGGCTCTCTGATTTGCATCTCGGAAAGGTAATCTTGAAAACTGATTTCCCTCGGTTGCATTTCATTGGTGTAGAAACTAAACAGGCTGTTGCATTACAGTAATAACATCAACATTTCACCCACCTTCGCTTTAATTATTTTTCTGTCTTGCCAATGGAAGCCATTGGATAAGATTTATAGGTGGCGGGGAGGTGGGGTGAGCGGGTGTGTGTGGCTCAGATAATGGGCCAAGCTGATTTCCCCTCACTGGGTGTCACTGGTATAAAAACAAGAACTAAAAGCTTTCTGGCACTTAAGTAATAATAATGTCAACGTTTTACCTGCCTTTCCCTTAATTATTTTTCTCTCTCACTCTTGCTACCTGAACCTGTTTAGATAAGATTCCCGCACAGATAAAAGCCAAGGACTCTCATTCTCTTAAACAGATAAGCTGCTGTTTTTCTGTCATTCTGTGTGGAAAGGGAGCTGTGGATGGCAAAAAGGCTTTCTCCCAGATCTGCCTGCGGAGGCTTCAGAGCCTGGTGACCCCAGACGGACCAAGGGCAATGTTTGGAGAGGAGGGCAGATTACTGTGAAGGCAGATGTGAGCCCTGGGAGGGCCACCCTGGTCTGGAAGGCAGGTGGGCACTAGAAGCCGGAAGTAGAGGTCAGGCTATCCCAGGATACCTGCCCTCTCCCCTAGGTGCTCCTAGGCAGGGGTGAGTGGGTCTCATTACACTTGGGGGGGAGGGGTCCAATGACACATACCCTCATGCAAGCCCTCAAGGCAGTGGGGGAAGCTCCTGGGATAGTCCAAGCTTTTTTTTTTTTTTTTTTTTTTAAACGTTTATTTACTATCGATAGACAGAGCATGAGCAGGGGAGGGGCAAAAAGAGGGGGAGACACAGAACCCAAAACAGGCTCCAAGATCTGAGCTGTCAGCACAGAGCCCAATGCGGGGCTTTTATTTTTAGGAAACTAAAGAAGTTGGTCTATATTACTTATTAAGTTTTTGGGAGCTTACTGACTAAGCTCCTATGAGAATGTGAAACATTCCCCCAGAAATGCACCTTTACATTCAGAATTTTGCATCCAACTTTACAATTGGCTCTGTGCTTGACTCCTCTATTTCTCTCACACCTATTGTCTCCTACATCCACTGCCACCATCCAGGTCTGAGTACGCACACCTTTCACCTATATTAGTACAGGAGCCTCTTAACGGGTCTCCTTACTCTGTCCTTTCATAGTTTGTACTCAATTCGGCAGCCAGGGTGATCCTTTCAAAATGGGACTTGGATCATCCACTCCTCGATTAAGAACACTTCAGTGATTGTTTTTTCACTTAGCATAAGATCCTACTCCAAGATTCACAGCTAACTTCTTCACCTCTTCAAGTCTTTGTTCGAACGCCACCTTCTACGTGGAAAAGCTGAATACAGCTATGTCAATTAAAGAAATGATAAATTCTATCAAATGTTTAAAGAAGATATAATACCAATCCTTCGTAAAACACTCCAGAATGTAGAGGAAGAAACACTTTCCAATTCATTCTATAAGACCAGCATTGCCCTGACATTAAAGCCAGACAAAGATATCACAAGAAAAGAGAACTATAGACTATGGTCCGTCATGAATATAGAGGAAAAGCCCCCAACCAAAAATTAGCAAACCAAATGCAGAAACATATAAAAAAGATTATACACCATGACTAAATAAAATTTATCCCAGGAATGCATGCTTGGTTTGATATTTGAAAATCAATTAATGTAATATGCCACAATAACAGAATAAAGAACAAAACCCACATGATCGTTGCAATAGATGTAGTAAGAGTATTTCATAAAACCCAGTATCATTCATGGTAAAAGCTCCCAACAAACCAGGAACAGATGGAAACTTCCTCAACTGGATATAGGGTATCTATGTGAAACTTACAGCTAGCATACCTTACAGTGAAAGAGACTGGAAGTAAAGCCAGGATGTCTGCTCTCACCACTTGTATTCAACTTTGTTCTGGAAGTTCTAGTGATTTCAACAAGGGAAAAAAGGCATCAGATTGGAAAAGAAGTAAAACTGTCTTTACTCTCAAACAAAATAATATATATAGAAAATGTATAGAGAGAAAATCTTAAGGAATCCACAAAAAACTATTAAAATATAAAAAACGTGGTTTCAGCAAGGTTATAGGATCCAAGATCCATATGCAAATATCGCTTGTGCTTTTATATATTAGCAATGAACAATCTGAAAAAGAAATTAAGAAAGCCATTTTATTCATGGTAGCATCACAAAGAATAAGATACTCAGGAATAAAACAAAAGAAGTACAGGGCATGCACTGACAACTAAAAATATTTCTGGGAAAAATTAGAGATCTAAATAAATGGAGTGACATCCCATGATCATGGATTAGAGGACTCAGTATTGTTAAGATGGCAGTCCTCGAATTGGTCTATAGCTTCAACACAGTTTCTATCAAACTTCAGCAACCATATTTGCAGAAATCGCTAAGTTGATCCTAGAATTTATATGGAAATGCAAAGGAGCCAAACTAGTTAAAACCACTTTGAAAAAGAATTGAAGGAGTTACCATTCCTGACTTCAAAACTTGCTATAAAGTCATAGTAATCAGGCCAGCATAGTACTGGCATAAAGAAGAGACTTATAGATCAATGCATCAGAATTGAAAGTCTGGAAAGAAACCCTTACATTTTTGGTCAGTTGATGTTTGACAAAGACGTGAAGGCAATTCAGTAAAGGATAGGCTTTTTCATCAAGTGATATGGGGTCAACTGGATAGCTGTATGCAAACATGATGAATTTATGTCCTGACCTCACAAATTACACAGAAATTAACTTAAAATGAGCCGTACACTAAATGTAAGAGCTAAAACTTATAGAACTTGTAGAAGAAAATATAGGAGTCAATCTTTGTGATCTTGGGTGAGACAAAGTTCTTAGATATCAAAAGCACAATTCATAGCAGAACAAAAAAACTCTACAAATTAGACTTGATTAAAATGAGAAGTTTTTGTACTTTAAAAGGCACGCCTAAGAAAATGAAGAGAGAAGCCACAAACTGGAAGAAAATATGTGCAAATCATATATCTGATAAAAGACTTGTACCCAGAAAGTATAAGGAATTCTTCTAACACAACAATAATAAGGCAAATGGCCCAATTTAAAAATGGGCAAAAAGTATGAATAGACATTTCACCAAAGAACATAAAAATTGATAATTATCACATCAAAAGATGCTCAACATCATTAATCATTAGAAGAATGCAATCAAAACCATAATGGGATACCACTTTAAACTTGCTAGAATAACCATAATAGAAAAGCCAAACAACAATGAGTGTTGGGGAGGATGTAGAGAAACTGGAACTCTCACAAACTATCAGTGAGAACAGAATAAAATGACACCACCATTTTGGGAAAGAGTTGGCACTTTCTTCAAAAGTTAAGCATAAGCTTTCCGCATGAGCTAGTTGCTTCACTCCTAGGAATGTACCCATGAAAAAGGAAAACATATACCCACACAGCCTTGTATGTGGATGTTCATAGCAGCATTAAACTGGAACAGCCCAAATGTCCATCAAGGGGTGAATGGATAAACAATATGTGGTCTGTCCAAACAATCCTATTCAGCAATAACAAGAAATGAACTATGGATACCTGCTACCCCATAGGCAAACTCAAAAATACTATGCTGAGTGAAAGGAGCCAGATGGCAAGGATGCATATTGTTCGATTCCATTTAGATGAAATGTCCAGAAAAGGCAAATCCATAGACACAGAAGGAGGATCAGTGGTTCCTGGGACTGAGGGTGTAAGAGAGACTGACAAGGAAGCTTTTTAGGGTGATGGGAATGGCCTAACAGAAGATTGTGGCAATGGTCTCTCAACCCTAAAAATCATTGAGCTATAAACTTACAATGGTTGAATTTAATGGTGTGTAAATCATACCTCAATAAAGCTGTTAAAAAATAAAGGGAAAGATGAAAAAAACCTCACCTCTTCTGGGAGGTCTACCCTGATTGTTCTACCTATCCTTTCCCTACGAAACTCAACTCCATAGACTCTGTTCTACTTTATTTGATAGCACTTACCACCTTCTAAGAGACGATAACATTTAAAAAAATGTTTATTGCTTATTGTCTAACTCCCTCCGCTAGAATACATGCTCCATGAAGGCAGGAGACTTGACTCTGTTTATAGCCTATCAGCTCTATACACTGATGTATATTCCCAGTGCCTAGAACAGTACCTGGCACATGGAAGGTGCATAGATACAGGTTGGAAAATGGAACAAAAGAACCCTTGATTGGTGGATTCCCTCCAGCTCTGATTCTCTAATCAAGGTTAGGTTGGTCTCAGTACAACTGATACCCAACTTGGTATTTGGGGCCGGGGCTGGAGCAGAGGCAGGGCCGTCCCAGGTGACCCTGCTTCAGAGCCCCACTTTCTCTGTCTTGTAGAGTCAGAGGTAACTCTCTTTCCCTTCCATGCATTGCGCAGCCTCTGGCATATTCCCTTTCCTTTTCGACCTCAGTTGACCCACCTGCAAAATGAGGTCTTCCCACCACCCTAGAGAATGTGTGTGTGTCCACCTCTGTGCGTAGATAGAGAGAAGTGAGCAGAGGGTGGGAGGCAGAGCAGGACCGGCTCTTCCAGCGGGATGGCTGTGTGGCCACCATCCACCGCTGCGGCTGCACTGGTGTTCCCGGCAGGCACCAGGTGATTTTCCAGCTGCTAACACAGTTCCTGACATATTTACGTATGGAAAGTTCCTCCTTTCTATAAACATTTACAAACACCTTGATCGACTTGTGAAATGTGACCCTCTCTGGGAAGCCAGCCTTCTTGGGCTGTGGGTCTCAGCTACTTATTTTTGTGAAATGGAGGCACCTGTGTGGGCTTCTGGGTGCCTTAGGGAGCTCCCACTTGGGTAAGTGTCCTCCGCAGGGACAGAATAATGTAGAGGCCCAGAGTGATGGGGAAAGGGGCAGTGGGCAGTCCTCTGATAATGAGACTTAATGGGAGGAAAATAGATGCTGTGGGTCTAGAGGCCCTGGCTCCCAAGACGCATAGGGGGAATGGGGGCTGGCAGGAAGCCTTCAGCTCATTGTGCAGGCCCCTCTCTGACTGTGGGGGTCCTGGGACAGTGTCGGGGCTCAGACAGGGCTCCTGGAATTCCTTGGGGCCAGAAAGAGACCTATATCATGGTGGTCTAGGACCCTAAGGGGAGGAGTCAGCAGGAAGTCTGAGCAGAATTTGGAAAAGGGGAGAGGCAGGACTTAGCAGAAAAAGCAAGAATTTTAGAGCCTGAAAGACCCGCGTCCAGATTCTAGCTCTTTTTCTTTCTTCTTGTATGACCTTGGGAAAGTGAATGGGTCTCTTTGTGCCCCAGCTTTCTCAACTATAAAAGGAGATGTGGGGCCTGCTGGCAGACATGATGGGAGACGGTGAAAGGATAAATACAGGCACCCGGGTGGATGACCCAAGGTTCCTGAAATGCCCCTCTCTGGCTGGACCTACCCTGTAGGTGTCATCCCAACACAGCACCAAAATAACAAAGCTCTGGCTATTCCCACCGCTAAGATAGCTGTGCCTGTTTCCTTTGCAGGAATGTGCCTGCAGCCAGGCATCCCCCGCTGCTGTGGCACCCTATGCTGATCTGGGACAGCAGGGATCTCCCCTGGGCTCTGGCCCCTGCCCACTCTCCCAGGGCCCTCTTTCTGGGACCACTCCTGTGAGTCTGCTGTGGGCGTGTGACTGCAGCTCTAACCCCCTCCTAAAACTACACCCCTCCCTTGCCCCATTGGCTGCCGGGGGAAGGCTTCCATTTAGTGGCATTTTCCTTTCTCATTTCATGCTGTAATGGAGATTCATTGCTAGTTTTAAATCCATAATTTGCCATGAAACCCTCGTCTCAGGCCTGGGCTGAGGTCGGAGCAGAGAAGCGGTGAGCTATTTTTACCCTTGGAGGTCTCCCTGCCAAGCTCAGCCGGTTTTGGGCTTTCCCGGGGCTGGCCTTGGCCACGGCCCTGGGTGTGATATCCACGGTGCCCGGGAGGCCAGAGTCCGGAGAGAGGCAATCCATTCCTGGGTGGGACTGGCTTGTCCTGGCCCTCCCTCTCAGTTGGCTGCGACTCTCTTCCCCCTTCACTCCATTTTTCATTAGGGGGGATCAATAGAGAAGTGGGGCTTCCTGCTGGGGATATCATGCTCCACCTACTCCATTCATTTCTGGGCCCGACAGGGAGGGAGGGTCAATACTTCTGTTGAGCTACCAAGATCTGTCCATGTCCCAACAGTGACAGATTCCCAACAGTGACAGTGTCTCCTTGTCTTTCCATCATGAGCCGGCCATGCTTTGAATTTTGTGTGTGTGTGTGTGCATGTGCGTGTTTGTGCACGCGCACACACCAGTGCATTTGTCCTTGAGGTAAGGGGGTCTGTGTGTGTGTAATAAGATTGGTGCATGAGCAGGGAGCCTTGTACACGGCCAGCTGGGCTTCCTGACGGAGGACTCTGGTAAGGCTCCTGGACAGAAGTGGGCTCTTGCCTGTGCTTTTCCAAGCACGCAGGGATGTTGGAAGCCATGCCCAAGCCAGAGAAAGTAGCTCCATGATGGCGGAGTGGCTGAGAGCCCCCTCAAGGCAGCTACCTCCTCAAAGTCACAGGAAAGTGGCTCTCATTTCACAGGCAGCCCCAAAGCTGCTGGTTCCATGCAGGATGGGAAATGGCGGACTTCAGAGGATCAAGGTTCTAACTTTCGCGGATCTCCATGCTCTGAGCTCACGCTCCCCTTTGCTGAAGACTGGAGCCTGCTCAGCCTCTCCCAGGGTCACACTTGGTTAAGGCAATGGAAGAACATATTATCTTTGCTCCTGAGAGCCAGGGAACAATGGGAACAATGTCCCCCAGGTCCGACCCCCAAACCAGGATCAATGAAGGCGGATCACAGTCAAACTGTGGCGTGGATTTGCATTTCCTCCTTTCGGCTCCTGATTTTATCAGAGAGAGAGAGTGTGCGTGTCCAAAGCATCATTATCCCAGGTCTCATGACTAAGACCCAGGCCTGCCATGCCTTCCGACCTCCAGGTGAGGGCCCTTTCCTGGCTCAGACCCGCAGAAATGCCGGTGCCTCGCGTATGATCACCTTCAGGGGTGCGGGGCTACCTGGGGAGCCACTTAGTGGTGGGGACACTGGGGGATCAGCAGAATGACGAACGGCGTGCTGTTGGGGGCCAGGAGCAGGAGGCTGAGCACCTTGTGTGTGCAGCAGGCCTGTTGGGCCCCTACAGCACCTCCCTGCCCGCCCTTGTGCTGGTGTTGAACGCACGAGATGCTGGAAGGAGGAGGAGAGGGGCCGGCCCTGGGTTGGCCATTTGGGATGCCGCCTCCAGCCCGAGGCGGTGTTGGGCCGCTTCACAAGGTGGGTTAGCTCTCTTCTCACTGGCTGAGTCTGGGTAGGTAAGGCAGGGCGTCCCTTGCATCTGGTCTCTTCACTTCCTGCTTTGCCATCAGCCTGCTACATACGGGCCGAGAGGGAAAGCACTGAGTTTGCCTCCATCCCTGATGGGCCCCCCAAGCCCTCTGGAGCTTGCTGGCCGTTCTGACACTGGGGTTGAAATGAAGAGCAGGGACGTGGGAGGCAGGCAGGGGCTCCATTCCTTCCATGGCAGATTAGAGAACCAGGGAGACTGCTGGGGAGGGGGAGGAGCAGCAGGAAGGAGGGCCCAGAGTGACCCCGCTCTGAAGTCAATGCACCCTGGCCTGGTGGCTACAGGGATCTCCAGAGAGGTCCTCCATCACTGCGCCCCCAGCCTCCACTTGCCACCAACAACTGTTACGGGCAGTTACTCAGGGGGGTATAGGGCTCTCTACCCTCAAGGAGCTGATAAGATAATGTAGGAGACAGAGACTTAGTCAGTTTGAGGTAACTCAGGGACCTCACTCACCTTGTGACCTGCCTACGCAGGTTAGCACGGAGTTAAATCAGGAGGGCCAAGAGGGGCGGGCAGTGTGGAGGGGAATCTGCTTCTGGCCCAGGGAAATGCTGGGGGTGGCCTGGGCCCCCCAGAAGGGCGGAAGAGCAGGAAGAGAGTGGGAAGGAGCTGGCGGCCGGGGTGGTGCGCTGGAGGGGTGGGGGTGAGGTGCATTAATAGCTCCGACACCAGCTCCCGTCTGGAACTTCAGGAGATAAGGATGCTTTCTTTGCTCCTCTCTCCCATCCCTGGCTTGTTTGCTGCCCCCATTTGGGGGGTGATTGCAGGGTAATGAATGTGGCAGGAAGCAGGCATGCAGCACAAATGAGATACGGCACCTAAGACCAGGCCGGGGCCCAGGCAAAACATGCTTAATAAGGAGATAAGGAAATCAATTCTGCTTGTCTTCCCAGGCGTGCGAGCCGGGAGGGGCCTGCAGGAATCGCGTCTTGCTGCCTTGTGCGCTGGATGGCAAAGCTTCTCTAGGACACAGAGCCTGGTCCCCCAGGAAGGAAGGGTCGCTTGCTGGTGTTGCTCAGCATTGCAAGAATAATAGTAATAACAGCCACAACAGGTACGATAAAAAAGCCAGTACTTATATGCCTTCCTGCTGCTTCCCAGGCACGGTTTTGAGAAATTATCCCATCGAATCTTCTGTATAACCGTAAGAAGGCATTATTCCTTCTTCAATATGATTGTATATGATTATTCGTCTATTTTACACACGAGGAAACTGAGGCACAGAGCAGTTAGGTGATTCGTCCAAGGTCGCAGCACTGGTAAAGTGACAGAGCTAGGTTTCCAGTGTAGGCAATCTGGCGTTCAGAGTCGGGGCTCTTACCGCGAAGCCGTGTTGCCCCCTAAACACAGCATAACACAGCGCGGCAAGACAGGACGCAACTGTTACTTGTGTGTAGGGCTTAGTATCTGCCAGGTACTGTTCTCCAGGATGAGGTTCAGTGCAAACTCCCTCTAGCTTGGCCCAAACCCCGTTGCTACAGTTACGTGATGGCCGTTACTGAGCACCTGCATAGGACAAGCCTGCAGGCTCTACTAGGCGGGACAGATGCAGGGTGCCGAGAGACCCAGACATGGAAACAGGGGGAGGCAGACATGGAAATAGTTCCTTTCAATATAATGTGTCGAGTGTTGTGACTGAGGTGTGGACGGAAGTCTAAGAGAGCACCGAGTGGGACAGCCAGGCCCTGGGGGTTCAGGGAAGGCTTCCTGGAGGAGGTGATGTCTAGGATGAATCTGGAAGGCTAAGAGAGCACCAAGTGGGACAGCCAGGCCCTGTGGGGTTCAGGGAAGGCTTCCTGGAGGAGGTGATGTCTAGGATGAATCCTGACTGGGGAGCAAGAGTTGGCCAAGGGAAGAAACGTGGGAAGGACAGTCCAGGCGGAAGCACACAGGAGGGAAGGCACAGAAGTGTGGGCAGTGGAGGGAGCTGCAGGCTGGCAGCTGTCCCTGGCACAAAGGGGGTGCTGGAGCAGGGGCTAGGGGAAAGCAGAGGGCAGGCCTCAGAGGCACCCCCCCCCCCCCCGCCATGCGTCATGCAGGGGGCTTGGGCTTTGTTCTGTGGAGGTGCTTTCTCACCTCCTAAAGAAGGGCTGTAGGAGACAGACTGTCCCCTACTGACAGGGTGACTGTGGCCGGGTTTCTTGCCATTTTTTGGAAGAACAGTTTGAGAAGCCGGTGCTCTCGGGCTGTGTTTCAGCTCTGCCTTCCCTTGTTGTATGACCTGAGTTATTCACGGTCTTTCTCTGGACCCACCCACCCAGGAGATTAGGGGATTGGGAATTGGGAAGGGGGGCTGTGCTGCCAATACCCAAGATTTAGGAGACCTCTGCCCTGAAGCTCCCCTGGTGGGGAGGTGTAGGAGAGTTTGCGGTTCTGCAAACTCAGGGACCCATTTGGGCCTTCTCTGTTTGCCCCGTCAGTGTCTGGAGCTTGACATCGTTTTAAAGACGCCCTCTTTATTTGGATTGGCTTAGTCTCCATCATTAAATAATTCATGTTGATTTAGAAAGCTTTGTTTCTAATGGGAGCCACGAGACAGCAGAGTTAATATTAGAACGGGCCAGGAAGATGAGGGAAATGGGGAGGAAGACTAGGAAAACACCCTTTTTAATAATTAACCTGCCATCCACCATCCTCCCCCTCCTATTTCCAGTCCCCTTCACCCTGCTGTTTCTCTGTTTCGAAGCATTCGTTACCATCTGACATCCTACATACCTACGTAATTACTGTGTTTGTTGTTTATTGACTCTCTCTCTCTCTCTCTCTCTCTGCTAGAACACAAGCTCCACCAGGGCAAGGCTGGCCTTTTTTTTCATTGACTGATGAATCTTTCGTGTCTAGATGACTTCTTGGTACATAATAGCTGCTCAGTAAATACTTGTTGATCAAAACCTTGGCTTCCATTTCCTCCCTGCCCTGGGTCCTCGCTTCTCAAATTTTCAGGCAGTTAGAAAGACCAAATGTAGTGTCATCCTTACAGCTCTGGCCATGGAACAGTTTAGATATTTGTGAACCGGGGGGCTCCTGCAGGAGCAGCCTGCATGTACGCATACTTGCGTGCACGTGCATGAAACTTCCAAGCATATGGCACTTTAGCGTTGGGGTGTATGTGTTAGTCTGGTGCACACAACGATTCTGGGAGATTGGTGTTTTTCTTATCCTCATTTTACAGATAAGAATGAGAAACCGCATTCATTCCCGCACTCACTCATTCATTTATTTTAAAAACCGCCCAGTATTATTGAGGGCCTACCCTATACTCAGAGCTGGTCATAGAGAGTTGAACCAGAGGCCCAGTGGGAGCTCTGAGGGCCTCACCAAGGTCACACACACGGTGAGCCGCGTGCAGGTATTCTGCTTCCGGCCCATGGCTCTTCCTCCTACACCGCAGCTTTGCACATGTGCAAGGGGGGGTCCTGTGATGTCCACCTAAGTGGGGTCCCTGTAGACATGGCTGGGTATGCGGGAAGCTGGCTACAGAGGGAGGACTGTGGGGTTAAGGTGTACAGTCAAGTCCAGAACCCCAGGGCTGGGCAGGACTTTGGGAGGTCCCCTCTGGGGACTCAAAGTGGGATGCTGTCCACGGTGCTGCACTCACCACCTGAATTCTGGTTCCAGCGGTGGGGACGGACCATTTTCCTAAACTAGTTGGTGCAGCAAGGTTGACTCCGTATTGTAGGCTTTTTGGGAGCTGGACAGTTCTTTATTTTTTTATTATTATTTTTAATGCTTATTTTTTTTGAGAGAGAGAGAAAGAGTGCAAGTGGGGCGGGGGCAGGGGCAGAGAAAGGAGGACAGAGGATCCAAAGCGGGCTCAGTGCTGACGGCAGCGAGCCTGATGTGGGGCTTGAACTCACGAACCACAAGATCGTGATCTGAGCCGAGGTCGGACGCTCAGCTGACTGAGCCCCCCCAGGCACCCTGGGGGCTGGACAGTCCTTAGAGGCCGTCTTATTTATCACCACTTTCATGTTACAGATGAGGAAACTGAGACCCAGAGAGGCTGGGCAACAGGGCAAGATCACACACCTGCTTAGTGGCAAGACCACGATTGCTGTCTCCAAGTCCGCTGCTCTGTGATACCGTGAGTCTTGAGATGTTCTGCGTATGGAAAGATGCCTGTCTCCAGAGTCAAGGCATGGTCCTCTGTGCCACAGAGGGAGTGCAGCCTGGCCATTAACTTCGACCTGCCCCGGGAGTCTTTGTCTTGTTCAGCCTCACAAGCTCTGCCCCTTCCCTCTCCTCCCCTCCTGGTCCCCTAGCTCCCTCCCTCTGCCTCCCAGGGTAGCAAACGCTCAGCTCGAAGTTGCTCCTTGCCTGATTGCACCTGAGAGCTGGAAACACAAGGCTAATTAATGTGTCTGTGACTCTAGGCTTGGCTGCTGGGGCTGGGTCCCCACGCCCTCCCCGAGCAGGCTCTGTGAGCTGGCCCTCTGGCTTCTCCAAGCAGGCTGCCGGCAGATGCACATTTTAACAATGCACATCTGTTGGCTATATAATCTCTCGTATTTGCCCTCCTCACTTGGTGCTTTGATGGAAGACCCCCAGGGGTCTCCCTCTGTTCCAGCCAAAGTGTTTGCTTTGCAATTTTGCTGGAATACCATCTGATTCTGTTCTCACATCTTCCGCAGGTTCTAATCAGGCTCTTACTTTATTTAATTAAAAATCTATCTCAGGCAAATACAGACTAAATTAGGAAGCTCTCTCATTCCTGGAACACAGGGAAGGCAGCCCCCCGCCGGGGAACTGGCTGGGACATTTTCCCGGGCTGAGATGTCACAGCAAAGCAGATGGGGTCTTGGTTGGGAAGCTGGCTGGCCAGGGTAGAAAACACCCCTTCCCGCTATAGCTGCTCTGTCTATTCACCACTGGGAGCAGACCAGAGCTCCCCTTCCAGAAGGCTGGGTCAGCTTCTGCAAGAAGGGCTTCTCTTCAGGGCAGCAGATGGGGCTGTATATTATAGAGAAACTCAGCCAGGGGCGCCTGGGTGGCTCAGTCAGTTAAGCGGCCGACTTCGGCTCAGGTCATGATCTCGCGGTCTGTGAGTTCGAGCCCCGCGTCGGGCTCTGTGCTGACAGCTCAGAGCCTGGAGCCTGCTTCAGATTCTGTGTCTCCCTCTCTCTCTGACCCTCCCCTGTTCATGCTCTGTCTCTCTCTGTCTCAAAAATAAATAAACGTTAAAAAAAAAATAAAAAAAAAAAAAAAAAAGAAACTCAGCCAGGCTGGGTGCCTCAGGCACAGACCTGTTGGGCCATTAGAGGGGTAGGGACCCACAGAGCCGGTTTAGGGGTGCGGACCTGAAGGACCAGCTCAGGGGTGGGGACCCAGGGTGGTCAGGAAGGGCTGGAGGCGGAGCCTGGGGCAGCTCTTTCTTGCCTCAGCTTAGTTTGTTAGGAGTGGTGTCAGTAGAGTCTGAAGGAAAGGTCCCTTTCCGGCTCTCCAGAATCCACCAGGCTCATCGTCTGGGGTCACCTGGAAACTCCTCCTTCTTCCTCTTCCACTGCCTTCCAGACTTGTAAACATTTTCCCCCGCACAAGCCAGCTCTGTGCCCAGAAGGCACTGCCAACCAGAGCGAGACGGGGGAATGAGTGCATTTTAGGAGTGACCTAAGACAAAACTGATGTTCAGATCAGATTCCAAGGCCCCGCTCTCAGGAGCCCGGCTCTTAAGCAACCAGACAAAGGAAATTCTGTTGGCACTTGGGCATGCAGACAGCACTGGTTTGGAGTTGGAAAATCTGGAGTCTATTTTGGGTGGTAATGAAGCCGTGAGTGGCTTTGCTCTCTGAGTCTCAATTTCCTCATCTGTAAAACACGGAATAATTTGGACTCGAGATAGCAGAGAGGAGGGAGGCTGTGAATGGTGGAGTGTGAGCGGGCAAAGCTCTGAGGCCAGGACAAGAACTTGAGAACGAGGTCCGTCTCTATTTAGCGTAGGTCCTGAATACACGTGAAGTCAGCGGTGGGCAGTGCTTAGAATCTTCTCGATTTAGCATCCTTTGGTACCTTCTAGAAGGGGTACAAGGCAGCAAAAGGCGGATCCTTCTAAGGATGGGGAGCTGAGTAACCCTTGGAGAGGATGATCTTATAACTGCGCTAACAAATCTGTTCCGGCATTGTTCAGTACCCAAAAAACCCAGAAAATCACTTAGGCGCTAAATCCCCCTGCTCTCCTCCCTCAGCCTCCACACCAAACTGTAGACCCGTTCTGTTTTTAGCCCCATCTCGGGAATGAAGAAGATGTCTGCCTCTCCTTTACAATGCCCGGTTGTTACTTTTCTGGACCCATTCAGGACCCCATTCGGGACCAAGCTATCCCAGCTTATTTACTCTGCCAGACCTGGTGTGTTTTCTTTCCTTCATCCCAGGCCAAGAAGAGACTCAGAGGTGGAGGGAGGTTTCTGAGGTTGGCCCTGAGCTCTGCCTCCTGTCTCAAGAAGCCAAGCCTGGTAAGTGGTCCTCCGGGACTTGTTGCCGTGCTTGGGATAATCTGCCCTGTGTGCTGTCGTGTAGATCTGAAGATAACCTGACACGCTGTTAAATATTTCATCCCTGAGCAGCCATGCGCCTTATCTATCAGGTGAGGAGGCAGAACCCCAGCTGCCGACCCTGTTGTTAAACCTCGACAGCAGCAGCTAAGAGGCGGGCAGGGTGGAGCCCAGGCTCCCCTGTTTCGCTGCGTGTGCCCTGTCCCACACCTGGCCTAGAGGAGACTCACCGAGGAGGCAGTGCGATGGTGTGGGAGCCCTAGCTGGGAGACCCCGGGCGGGGCCCTTGGCTTCTCTGAGCCTCAATTTCTCATCTGGGGCAACAATCCCTGTGCCATAGCCTTGCGCAGAACAGCTGAGGTGATAACATAAGGGGAAGTGCTTTGAGAGGTCCTGTAAAACGTATGCACATGTTTGCTATTATGCCTTATGTGCACGGCTCCGTTCCCAGGGGACTTGGTCCTCAGTAACATCTGGCCGGAGGAGGGAGCTGACGGGGCTGCACTTGAAATCGGAATGAGGCAGTTTAAGAGGCAGGTGAGCTCACTCACTTGTGTTCAGGCAGGTCTGCCTGAGTGAAGGAATGGGGACCTCTCAGGCAGTGCCCAGTCCCAGGGGGTACTGGGATCCTGGGAAACCAAGATGGAGAAAGACCAAGGAGCGGAGGTCTGATGTGGGATAAGGGCCTGAAATGAATTCTCCCAGGGATGATTTAGGAAAGGAGCTGGGGTTCGTAGGGAGCAGCGAAGGGTGGGGAAGGAACAGGTGAGGCGGAGGCGATGCTGAAATCACGCTTCGTTAGCACCTACTGGGAAGTCAACCCAGAAAGAACGGGACTCAGGCTCGAGGATGTGGAGGCTGTGTCATAGGTCTTCTCTGTATCTCCATTGCCTAGCACAGGGTCTGACACCCATCGTGCATGCAGAATGCGCTTCCTGATTGAACAAATAAGCATTCAGGAGCCCCTTCAGCTGGAATCAAACACACTGGGGTTGGACAGGGTCACAGGTCAGTTAGCGTTGGCCTAATTTCCCTCTCTTGGGGGAGAAGGGGGGTTACTGCCACCATGGGGCGGCAGTGGACGGAGCCGCGTGGGATAACGCCTTGGGGCTTGTCCCGTGGAGATGCCCTTCTGGAGCTGAGCCCGTGTGCTTCCCGTAGCATCTTTGCCCCCGAGTGTCAACGGTTCTTACCCAGGACGGTGAGGCGTGCGGGGCGAGACCGTATGGCGGCCTGGATGGCCTGGCACTCGTACACGGCATCATCTTGCAGCTCCGCCCGCAGGATCTTCAGGTGATGTTCCCCTGACAGGTGGTTCCCTACCACCAGGTACTGTGGGTAACCTGTGGAGACAGCAGGCAGGTCAAGGGGGGCGGGGCCGGGGTGGAGGAGGCATTCAGGACAAATAGGGGAGGGGGTGGGACATCTGAGGAGGGGCCGTTCTTGGTGTAAGGGGAAAAAAACGAGAGCTTTCCCTGGCTTTTAAACTGTGTGTGTGTGTGTGTGTGTAGGTTCAGGAATGTTGGAGGAACTATTATCAGAGAGGAAGGAGAGAGCAGAGATGGAAATACCAAGTGTGGGCAGACACAGCGGGGACAATACCCTGCAAAGTGGTGCGCTCAGCCCTGCGGTTTACCAAGCAGACATGCATTTTGATAAGGAGACACACAGAGAGACAGAGAGACCCAGGCTGAGAGCCACAGAGAGCAGACAGAGTAAGAAAGAGAGAGAGAAGAAACCAGAAATCTCTGGAACAGAATCAAGAATGACTTTGGGGGGAAAGTTTTGTTCAGGATGGACAGCAAGTAGAAATCCCAGCCCATCCTACCAATGCCTGGGATCCTCGGGCCCTTTTGAACCATAAAGGGTACTTTTCTGGTCACTCCTCCTACCTACCCCAGACCCCAGGACCTGATTAAGCACTTACGAGGTACTCAGGACACTTAGGAATTTGGGGTCCCCTACACTACTGGCGATGCATAATGGATAAATAAAAATTTGAGAATGAGAACATTAATCAGCTTTCCTGCTGCTGTGTAGGGTGAATGCAAATGCCTACACAAGTCGTGGCTGGCAGGTCCTCTGGCCCAGGCCTTGGGCCCTAGACCTCCATAGTCTCTCCCAGAAGGGTCTCTTTTCCATCGTGCCCATACCTGAGCTCTGCCTTCCCCCCGCCAGCCTCTTACAGATACTTCCTCCTGCTCTCTTCCTTCCACCCACCCTCCAGCAGCCCAAACCACTCCTCTTTCTGAAAGACCTTCACCAGAACAGTGTGAATTCTCAGAAATGTGCCACAGGAGGAGGGGGCTCGCCATATCTGGCTTTTTAAAGAGAAGATGAGGGCTTAAGCAAGTTGAGAGAGAGAGAGAGACAGAGAGAGAGACGGAAACAGAGAGACTGGGCTATGCAACAGCTCTCCAGTATTTCAGTCTCTAAGTGTGGATTAGATGTGTTCAAGTAGCTCCCAGGGATTGCATTAGCACCACATGGGGAAATACTTTGGAATATTCTTAATACAATTTGAAATGTCCCACAAGGATCTGGGCTGCCACAGGTGGTAATGAGGTCCCCATCAGTGGCTGTAGCCAAGCAGATGCTGGTGATCACCTGTTAGGAGCACTGCAGAGGAGATTTCTATTCTAGATGGAATATTGGAGCTCTAACCCCTCCCATCATAAGCTAAGGGTCTTGCAGAGACAGGGCAGGGCTCCCCAAAGGTGAGCTGTACAGGGGTCACAGGCACTCATTCCTCGGCAGGGAGATAGAGGTGATCCTTCCCAGTAAGTATTCTGGGGGCTTCCTGTGTGGCTGAGCCCTTCATCTCATGTCTTCATGGCTCCATCGTCCCCATCGTGCAACCAAACGGCCCGTCCTGCCCAGCTGTTCTGGCCTGGCCAGACATGCTCACAGGGCAATCAGCTCTACCCCCAAGAGCATCACCTCCCCTCCTGCCCGCCCTTCCTGCCCTCTGCTGGGCTTTGGGAAGAAGCCCAGGTAAGTTAAGCTGGCTCACCCCAGGGCCAGGAGGAGGGGCTGGGAATGGGTTCCAGTCCAGCCCTCTCCCTGCTGCTGCCCTCAACGTAGCTGGCTCACCGCCCCCAACCCTTCCGGCCCAGCCTCTGGATCCCGCTGTCCTTGATTAGTCCCTGGTCTCCTGCAGGCATCTTGGCTGGAGCTTGTGTTTTTGTTGTCTTGCAGGCTATCAGCAGCAGGATTTCGCTCTCATGAGCTGCTGAAAACATCAGTGATGGGTTTGTTTGTATTTGCCTAATTAGGCAACGAGCTGAGACGCTCTCGCAAGGACTGGCAGCATCTTTGGAAAACACAGGCCCAGAAGCATAGATTCTGAGCAAGTTCTAGCTCCTTCCACAGTATCATTACTCTCTCTTGCTGCCCTCAGGGGAAGCAAGATGTTGGGGAATCTGGGTTCTCCAGTCAAAGTGCCTGGGCTCAAATGCCAACTCTGTTACTTCCTAGCTCTGTTGTCTTGGGTAAGTTACTTTAACTTCTTTGTGCTTCGTCACCACTATCCCATGGTGAAGATTAACTGGGACAATCCATGTTAAGTGTGTGGCACACAGTAAGTCTATTAATGCTGGTTTATTTATTTATTAAAAAAACTTTTTTAGAGAGAGAGAGCATGAGTGGGGGAGAGGGGCAGAGGGAGACAGAGAGAGAGAGAGAATCTCAAGCAGACTCCGCACCGAGCGTGGGATGACCCTGGGATCATGATCTGAGTCGAAATCAAGAGTCAGATGCTCAACCGACTCAGCCACCTAGGTATCCCCATAAATGCTGGTTTAAAGGAAAACGACGGTGAGACAGGGTAACCAGAAAGGTCCCCATCTTTAAAAGTGAGAACAGACAGGGTGTTAGGGTTTTGGGGGGTTAGGAGCCAGGATCCCACACATTGAGGTTCGGTATATGTTTGAATCAGTTTCTTTCTAGACTTGTGACTTTGTTTACCTGTCAAATAAAGGGGAGAAATCCTGCTTTTTCTCCCTGTAGATCACTGTAGATCTGTGACATAATGTCTGAGAATTATTTGAGCTTCTTTGATGAAGAATGTTCTATCAATATGAGGGCATATATTTATAAATCATTTCCTTTGAATGTTTTTTCCAGCTTCTGTGACCAGAAAGACAGATCTTCAGTTAGGGTGTGAATGCTGGTGGCTGGAGCCAGGCCACATAGTCAAAACAGAAGAGGACAGACCTGCGGCAGGTTAAAGTCTAGCCACTGTGGGCCTCAGTTTCCCCACAGGAAAAGCTGTGCAGTATTAAGTGCTCTGCGAATACTTGCTGGATTGAATTTTGATCTGTTAGTCTCACTTTCTTGTCTGGGAAGCAAACGGTATTTATTGAGCATGTGAGTCTCTGTCATTATTGTCATGATGCTTTTTCGGGGGACAGGTGGTCAAACACAGAAAATACTTTCCCAGGAATTTGAATTTATTGGCTCTGCAAGGACAGGGACAGCCTTATTTGTATCAATGGAGTCAAATCAGAGAGGAAGTCGACCCCAGTTCCTTAAAACCCCATTGACGCAATCCTGATCCCAAAAGTCATTCATGGAATGGATTCCAGAAGGTCAATTTTCCATGAGGTGATGAACATCTGTGGTGACCTGGGGCTTCCTCTTGGCCACCTCTCGGCCCAAAGACCCCAGTCCTTGACCGAAGGCTGCAAACCACTGACTAGGAACCCAGAGTACCTCCTTAAGTAGCAAAGATGCTGGACCAAGTTCAGAGCCACGTGAAGCATAAGTGATTCTAGTTTGGGAAGGTGATATCATTCCCCCAGATTTCTCTAGGGTAAGGAAGTTCAGAACCCCTGAAATTGACTGGCTCCCATAATGCTTAAATTTCACGGCAGCACAGTATATTTTGGAGATATTATTGTGTATTTTACCCATGCTCAGCTGGGCTGCAGCACTCTAACCCAGCGATGCTATTGACCACGGCTATAACGTTTCAATATACATTCTTGGCAAGACATAACTCACATTTTAAAATATTAATTTCCCAACCATCATGTTCCCGAGTGCACTTCGATTTTTATTTTCCTGCAGCTGCACGCCACGAGAGAAGCAAAGCTACTTCTCAGTCGAATACGTATGTTTTTCTACACCTCCACCCTCAGCGGTTCCCCAATGGCAGGGACGCCCAGATCTCTTGTTCTGAATTTTATAGGTTATGCTAAACCCAGCAGTCCCATGTTTACTTCCCCCAGGGGAGAATGATAATTGCTGGGGGCTGAGTGACCAGGAGGATGATGCTATTCTTTTTTCTCCCCAGGGAGAGAGGATGGACTGCAAAGACATCTGTATGAGCTTAAGGACTGACACCCACAGTCGTTAACAGATGACAGGGCCTGTGGCATTGAGCAGGGAGGTCAGATGCCAGCCACAGGAGCCTACTAGGACACCTCTGCTCGACACCTGCCTGGGCAGGGGGCTCAACAGGGTTTGTACTTTAAATGCTCCTTCTCTTTTCTTCCCATCACATGCTAACCCCTAAAACCAAGCAGTTTGGTTGTGAGTTTTCAGTTTATTTGGCTCCCTCTGATCGATGGGAGCTAGGAAAAGCCAGGCTGTGATGTAAGTGGGGAATACATTTTGGACCCAGATACGGGGACACTTTACCTTTGGAAATGTGACTTTACAGGAGTCGTGTCTGACTTTAGAATAGACCTTCCGGAGCAAAAGTCTATTAGGTTCAGGACCGACCACCGGAATTGAGGGTTTACTTGTAATTCCTTACCAGGAGTCAGAAGGCCCTTGAAGTCCCATGGATCCCGGGCCCAGGGCTTGCCTAATCTGACTCTGACCAGGGGATATTCCACGAGAGCTGGAGATTTGATCTCCAAGTACCAATGAAGATGGGGTTCTCCCCAGGGGGGTGGGTGGGTCATGCGAGAAGGGGTTCCAGGCCTTCCCAGGGAGCTCTTGGGGGTACTCACTTGAGAGGTCCCTGCCCACACCCAGAGCCAAGCCGTCTTTGATCCACAGAACGAAGCCATCATACTCGGGGATGGCGCACAGCAGTGTCACTGGCTGGCCCGACACCACGGCCTGGTCCTGGGGCTGCTGGCTGAAGGAGTATACTTGGCCTGGGAAGGAGACAAGCACAGGGGTCAGTTAATGCAGGGAGCAGTGCCTGGACGGCTTCTCCTCAAGTTAAGAAGCAGAGCAGTTGGCCCAGGGGATAAGCAGCTCTCTCTCCCTCCCTCGCCAGCATCTGACTTCCTGCCTGCAGCCCAGCGGCACTTCCTGTCTGCCCCCTGCTTAATTCCCTGCTCTCAGCAGCTGGCTCTCGGCTCAGCCCTCCTGCTCATCCATCCTTAACACACATTCACACTGTGAGGCGGCCTCCCCCAGCCCCGAAAGAGGCCGTGCCCGCCGTGCTTGGGACGATCTCTGCCACTTTCCATTTGGCTCCTACCTACCGCCACATGCTTGCGCCACAACAGGGCAGAGGAGGAGAGAGCCTTCCAGCTGCGAGCATCCTTGGGAGGTGCCTCAAGAAGGCAAGGTTGGGGGGGAGTGGTGTGGTTTGCTTAAAAAGCCGGGAACCTGGGAAAAATATTACTGTTTAATTCGGGCCTATGGCCAAATTCCACAGGACACGTGGTGGTATAGTGTGGTCCAGAGTGTGCTGGCAGGAGCTGGAAGTCACCTCGACTCACCCTCTTTGTCCCTCTCTTTCCGATGGCACACCCAATTCTGGCCTCACTGTCACCTGGGGGAACATCGCCAGGGTGACCCCCAGCTCTCCCCTAGACACCTCAGAGCAAGAAGGCACTGAGCCATCTCAGCAGGTCAGTTCATGTATTCATTTTATTTATTTTTATTTTTTTTTAATTTTTAAAAAATGTTTTTATTTATTTTTGCGACAGAGAGAGACAGAGCATGAGCAGGGGAGGGGCAGAGAGAGAGGGAGACACAGAATCCGAAGCAGGCTCCGGGCTCTGAGCTGTCAGCACAGAGCCCGACGCGGGGCTCAAACTCACAGACGGTGAGATCGTGACCTGAGCCAAAGTTGGATGCCCAACCAATTGAGCCACCCAGGTGCCCCTATTTTTTTTTTTTTTTTTTTTTTTAGTGTTTATTTATTTTGAGAGATAGAGAGCGAGTGGGGGAGGGGCAGAGAGAAGGAGACAGAATCCCAAGCAGGCTTCATGCGGTCGGCACAGAGCCCGATGCGGGGCTCAAACCCACGAACAGTGAGATCATGACGCGAGCCAAAATCAAGAGTTGGACGCTTAACCCACTGAGCCACCCAGGCGCCCCAGTTCATGTTTTATTACACAAACACACCCACAGTGCATGCAATATGCCAGGCGTTGCTGTAAGATTTTCAAATGCTAGCTCTTTACTATTTTCATCTTCATAACAAACTATGAGGTAGCTACTATTTTGATCCCTGTTTTCCGGACGAGGAAATGAGGCCCGAGGAGGTAAAAAATATGAACAGAAGCTGTGCTTGATGATGACTTAGCAAATACTGAGCGTGTATCCCCTTTAGTTGTTACAGTAACCATCACACCCGGATCTCACCAGCCCCAGTTCGCAGGGGCTTGGAGGTTAACTAAATCATCTGGGAATTGTCTCCCGGCAGGACTAGGGCTGTAGACGAAGACTTTCTGGCTCTGAAGACCGTGTTTTCATCTGCTGAGCTGTGCTGTGCCCAGATCCCTAAGCTGGTCCTGCGGGGAATGCTGAGGAAGCAGGGTGATGTGATCCCTCTTCCCCGGGAGGCCACAGCCGAACGGACAACAGGACACCGACGTTTCCTGAGCCCCCGACAGTGGCCTCCATTCCATTACCTGCATAGTTACATTGCAGGGCAGAAATATCCCAATTTTACGGCAAAGTAAACAGGATCAGAGAGGCAAAGTAAGCTGCCCAAGATCACACAGCTAATGAGCGATGGAGCTGGGGTTCGATGGAGGTCCATGTGGCTTCCAAGCCCGCGTTCTTTCCCACGCCCTGCCTGGCAGATACAGATACACGCTGAGGGAAGGTGGACCTGGTGGGCGGGTTGTTGCCACGGCCTCTTCTCCCCAACGTGGGAGAGTCAGGGACAGACACGGAGGTCCTGGATGCTAGGTGTTGCCCATCCTGGGGACACAATACCCCAGGCTTGGACCACAGGTAAGGCCATGCTCTTAGCAGCAGACGTCCCCAATAAGGGGGTGACTGACATATACAGAACCCAAGGGAAGCTGGGCATGGTGGCCAAGTGGGTGCGGGGGCTCCCCGAGAGGAGCCGCGGAATCCACATCAGAGAACTCATGGCAGGGGGGAAGGTAGCCGCGTTTACAACCTGATGAGATCTTGGCTGGGTCTCTGAGGAGTCTCATTAAAAATCAAATTGGCCCTGAATTGTGGGAGTAACACTTTTTATTCTGATTTGAGCTTTACAAATTAGATTTCATAGGACATTTTAATCAGCTATGTGTGGTGGGTTTATTTATTTCTTTCCTCTCAGTCTCTTCAAGTTCTCTGTTGTAATTAGACCGTTTCTGGCACCAAAGCAAGAGAGAAAGAAGGAGAAAGAGAAGGGAGAAGAGAAAGAAGTGGGGGAGGGGGGCAGGTAGCTGGAGAAAGCTGAAGAGGACTGGGTGAGGCGAGGGAAAGGGGAGGGTTGGAGAGGCCAGAAGAAGGGAGACAGGGAAGGAGGAGGTGGGGGAGGAGGGGGGGGAGGGGAGGAGAAGGGAGGGCTGGGAGGGGCACTCCTTTCTGAGGCTCTTTTTTCCCTGGCTCGATGATGATTTCACAGCTCCTTCTTTTATATCAAAATCTTTCTTGCGAGAAAGACAGTGTCAAGACAGCCCCAATGGCTGCCAGAGATTGTGTTCTCAGAATTAGCAGGTTGTCAGCTGGGGGCGGAGGGGTTAGATCGAGAAGGGCCCCAGACAAATGGTGTGGAGCCTGCAGTGGGAAGTGTCACCTTCTCCCACCTCCAGTCCCGCTTCCTCTGGGTGTGGGGGAGGACAACAGAGAATGGGGGTACAGGGAGCATCCCGAGGGGGTGCGGGTGGGGTGGGGGTGAGCCCTGGGTGGTGCGGGGAAAGCGGAGGGTGGGAGCAGGGCCGTGCCCTGAGGGAGAAGAGGGGCTGCCATCAGGAGACTGGCCCTGGAGGAGGACGCTGAGTGGTCACTACCCACTTTGGATAGCGTCTCAGAGCCAGGAGTTGGGGCAGCTACAAGATCCCCCAGGATAAGCCCTGAGCCCACAGAGAGCAGCCAGGAGGGGCAGGGAAGAACATACCCCCAGGCTTCAGAGAGCTTTGGGCACCCACGTGGGGTCTGTTTGGATCCCTTCGACTTTTCTATGGAAAGAATGTCTCTGGGACACCTGGGTGGCTCCGTGGGTTAAGCATCCGACTTCGGCTCAGGTCAGGATCTCGCGGTCTGTGAGTTCAGGCTCCGCGTCGGGCTCTGTGCTGATGGCTCAGAGCCCGGAGCCTGCTTCGGATTCCGTGTCTCCCTCTCTCTCTGCCCCTCCCTGGCTCATGCTCTGTCTCTCAAAAATAAATAAATGTAAAAATAAAATAAAATAAAATGAAAAGAATGTCTCTGGGTGGGGCAGGGTGGGGAGACAGATACACAGAAGAACAGCCTCAGAAACACCACTCAAACGACATTATTCACCCATTCATTTTTTGGGAGGGAAGGATTGGTGCTCTGACAATTTCCTTTTTCAATCTAATTTTATTTTCTGTGCATTAAATACAAGCCACTAGGAATATTTTTTCTTTCAAATCAATGAGATGCTTTTTCAAACAGAATCATGAGTGGAGTGTCACTCTCTACAGCAGATAAAAGTCACGGTGCTGTGGGTGGAGGGGACATGGAGGGACGGGGCATGCTGTCTTTTCACCCATAGGGCACATCTTGAGGCTTCTCTTTCAGGCTTAAGCGCCTCTAGGAACATAGTGGACAAGCCCCCGTTGTCGTTTCTTGCCCAAAAGGTAGTCTTCACCCAGTCCCTCATATCCCGTTTTCTGCTCCCTGTCTTTCCTACTCTGAGGATGTGAACTGCAAATGAGCCTGGGATCTTTTCTAGAACCTCCTGGGTGGTATGGTAAGCAGCCAGGAAGCTCCTTGAGAACATCTGTTGATTCACACATTTATTGAGACCTGGTATCAGGCAGGCATCGCACGGTCTCGTGAGAAGCAGACAGATACGACGTGGTCCTTCCCTCCAGGAGCTAACGTCTGTTCGCACACCACACCCAGACGGCTCTGATGTGGGCACAGAGCATGTGCTGCACCGACTCGACACCCCTTGCACCATCCATCCCAGGATTTCTGCCTCAGTTTCTCATTGTGCCCCCTGGCCTTCTTCTGCAGTGAAGCCTGGCAGTCAGGGTAACCTCCTTTTCCTGCTTTGTTTTCAATCTGTCGCCATCACCAAGTGTGGCCCAGCCCTCCCCCACAGCACCTCTCAGACGCACCCTTTCCTCTCCATTCCTATGGCTATAATCCAAAGTCCGGGCCCTCACCACCTCAACCTGGCTTCTTTCAACAGTCTGTGAATGCCTTCAGGTCCTGCCCTGGAGGGTTCTTCCTAAGGCACCGTTTTCCTCATGTGCTCTCCCTTTTCTAAGGGTGGAAACTCTAACGGCTTCCCACTGCCCACAGGCACCTGGCAGGCTTCTCCAAAATCTGACTCCCTTCTCCTTCGGTGCTCAATAGTCACCTGTGCTGGCCGTTCACTCATGTTGTCCCATGTCACCAGTGTCCCACCATTCTGGAATCACCCCTCACCCCTCTCCCAGGGTCTCCCTGACCAGCCCTGCCCGCACCGAAGGCCACGTTCTTCTCCATGAGCTTTGCCTGTATCTCTAGGCACTGCCTGTCACCGAAGAGGGACCTTCTCTCTTCTCCCCTCTTCCCTACTTCCCCATTTTTCTTCCTTCTTATCTCCCTTAATTTCTCCAAACCTTCATTGAGCACTTACTGTATATCAGACACAGAAAGGAACCGAAGTAAATGAGAAACGGAGGGTAAACTCTTGAGGGTAGGGGCCACGGCTGTCTTTTTCATCTTGTATTCTCAGCACCTGGTCCGGTGTGTAAGCAGCAAATAAACTCAAGCTTGTGACCTTGTGGCCTACCTATGCTAGTTTGGCTCCTGAGATCTACGGTCATGAAGGAAAACTGTTTTTATGATATAAAGTACTGATTAGGCAGGTATTGTGCTGAGCACACTACACGGAAGGAGGGAAGTGAGAAATCAGGGGAAAGGGACAGCGTCTCAAGGAGTCAGGCTTTACAGGATAAAAATAACTGAATTATTCATGGAAGACCTACTTTAACCAATTCTTGCTAGTTAGGTGTTACTATCTACATTTCACAGATGAACGGAGGCTCCTAGTGGGTCCAGATGCAATTCAAGGTCACCCAGTGGGCCCAGGTGTCATTCAAGGTCATGTAGTTGGCCCAGGTGCACTTCAAGGTCACACAATGGGCCCAGGTATAATTCAGACCCCAGTGTCTTTTTTTAAATAAGAAAACCCTGTTTTCTTGCCACTATCCCATGTTGGTTATTAAATGAAGGGTCTGGAGCTTGCATTTTTATTTATAAACTTGTATTCACCCCAATCAACCCCGCAACCATTCCCCTCAGACCCTCTAAAGAGAGGATGAGGATCTTCGGAGCGGAAAGCAATTTCTTGGTTCTCCCCTAAGTTTACATAGCCTCCTGCCAGCTGGTGGTCAACAACACTAAGTCAGGGTTCAGGGTGGAGTCCAGCACTGGCCACTGTGGGGGAATGACAGGAGGTGTAATAATTATTGGTACTTATTATTATGTAAATAGTCATTATCTATAGAACTATGTTATTATATAAATACATATAACTAGTTATGTATTACAAATAATATTTTTATTGTTGTAGAATTACTAATAGCTAACTTTCTTTTTAAAATTTTTTTAATGTTTATCTTTTTAAAATGTTTATTTATTTTGAGAGAGAGAGAGAGACAGAGTGCGAGTGGGGGAGGGGCAGAGAGAGAGGGAGACACAGAATCCGAAGCAGGCTCCAGGCTCTGAGCTGTCAGCACAGAGACCCTGGGAAGTCACAGAACCCACCGGAGACTGCACGCTCTCTTGCCCCTGACCAGGACTGAAAAGTCTAAGGGAAACTCTAAGGGAGGGCCTGATGGAAACACACTTGGTGGGTCAGACGGAGTGAGATGTGGTCCCAGTGGTGGCTGCGGGCACACTTTCCTGTCGGCTGTCCCAGGAAGGGAGAGGCCCTGCAGAGCCCCCGAGGGGACTGTGGGCAGCCTGCACGCTCCCTGCATGCCCAGGCTGCTGCGGACTTTTCAGGCCAAGAGGGCACCTTCCCAACACTCCAGCTGGGCCTTTAGGACACTGAACTTGGGAGGGACGTGCTTCTCCCTACTGGGCTCAAGAGGAGAAGTGCCAGCCTCAAGGTCCTGCAGTGGCTCAGTGGGGATTAGAGCCTGGCTCTGAAGGCTCCCAGCACGGAGACCTCCCTCCACCTGCTCAGCAGGTGGGAAGCAAGAGTCTGGAGGCCAGGTGGGGCCTTCTCTTCAAACTGCAGGAAGCAGGAGCGGTAGCTGGCTGGGAAGGTTTCAGAGGAGGGCGGGCTCTGACGCCCCATCCTGATGAGCCATGTGTGCCCCCCATGTGGCAGGTTCTGAGTCAGGACGGCTGCAGCGAGGCAGGCGCTGGTGACTGGCAGGCGGGAGGAGGTATGGGGGTGACACAGCGGCGGCATGTGGCAGGAGGGCTTTCAGCTCTTCCGTGCTGAAAAGGACAGGTGCAGGTGCAGCCGGCCCGGGGAGGTGGCATCAGAAAGCCCCTGGAGGGCTCTGGTCCTGGGGCAGAGCGCCCCCGCCCCCACCACAGCACAGCTCAGAGACCTCCCCTCCTGCCTCCCTGCCTGCCCCGTCCTCCCGCCAGCTGTTTCCTTCTGCTCTCTGCTCAGGAGCCTCACAGGTCAGCTTCTCCCTCCTCACGATTTGCCCACACTGCTTTCTTCAAAGCCCCCCACCACCACCCAGATTCCCATCTCTCCTCCCACCTTCATCTCCATCAGCCCACGAGGCTCCCTGAAGGGGCCACCCCCTCCCAGCCCTGACCACACAGCCCCGCACCTTAGACTCTTTTGGGGGACATGCGGCACACATTAGCACGGAATGAACCATCACCATCTGGCTCTGGGAGGTCCCCAGTGTCTTCCAGTAAAATATTTAAAGTGCTGAAGACCCCATGATTCTCTATGAGCTCATACACCTCTGGCCCTTGACCTGAAATCACCTCTCAATTCCTAATTATTTCTTGGGGAGGGAAGAGGCGTTTTGAATGGAAGACTGAGGCTGTGAGGGCCAAATTACTCAGGGTGAGAGTTTTTTATAGCAGTGCCTCTGGGGGCCTGGGTGCTGTGGTGTGCAGGCACACGTGTGTGCACGCACATGTGTGTGTGTGTGTGTGTGTGTGTGTAACAAGTAGGAAGAGGGCCCAGTGGACCCATGTACATGGTGGTCAGGGTCCTTAATGTCAGGATCAGGTCACCCACCCTTGCCACCCATAACTGTCAACCCCAGATCCTGGGGGGATACCTTGTGGTACTCTAAGTGTCCTGTGTTTGGTGAATACCTCTATGGGCGTATGTGTTAGTGCCTCTCCCCTAGTCACTGATCTGGTATTTGGCGGTTCCATGGTGGTGGTGAGAGGGAATACGCACAGGGTCAGCGTGGGCTGGTGCAAACAACATGAGGTTTGGGGTTAGTGTAACCAAAGAGAGAAAGCCTCAGTGCACACTGCACTGGAGCTTGATATGGGAAGCAGGGTTGCTGATGTCCCCATGTCCCTGACATCCCTTTTTTTTCAGTCTGTGCTCAGCGGTCAGACCAGAGGCAGTCCAGAGATGGCATGAGGGGCTCACTCTCCCCGTCTCCTCTCTTGACTGGGCACTTTGACCAAGACTTTGCTCTAGCAGCAGATGGAAGGGAGGTGACCACTGTCCTTAGGGTTAATCCCAGCTTGACCTGGGCAGGAGCTAGGCCACCTGGAACGATTGCCCGGCTTCTAAGGAGCCCAGTGCTCTGCAAACACGTGCACACAGCCACCCTCATCCTGCTCCTTCAGAGTGGGAGAAAACTGGCAAAGGAGCAGGGTTCTGAGAGGCTGAGTGGTGCCCTGGAGATGCCCAGTGGCCCAGGAACAGGTGGAGTAAGGTCTCCAGTGCCCTGGGGAAGCAGCCACCACCACCCCTGTGCCTGAGCGTGGGGCAGCCCAGTGAAATCCTGCCTGCTTCAAATCTCAGGACATTCTGCAAAAACTTACTGCGAGTGTGTGGATGGCCACATTTGCCACAAGTCACGAGGCTGCAAGGCAGAAAGTGCTCAGTCTCCTCGCGAGGTCACATAAAGTTCTTTGGGGTTGAGAAAGGCCTACTGCAAGCACGAGGGCTGGAGGAAGGAAACCTAGAGGCTTCCTGGAGGAGGAATCATGATAATAGGGAATGCAGTGGAGGACAGGTGTCATTCTGGGTTAGGAGAAACGTGCAAGGAAAAGCATGAGTGATGAGTAACTTCAGGGACCTGCTTTGAGTACCTGCCAGGGCCTGGGTCTCGGATAGTGGAAAGGACACAGGGACAGGCAAGCCAGGGAAGGAACTCTGGCCCCGTCACTAGCAATATGATCTGGGCCCCATTCCTCACCCACTCCCAGCCTCAGTTTCCTCATCTGGAAAATGGAAGTGACATGCGTACTTTGCAAAGCTGCCATGAGGTAGAGGATCATGTATAAATGATCCTGGCACACTCAGGTGTTTCATAAAGGGTTGTTCTTCTTTGCCTCACCATCCACGAGCCCAGGACTGTCAAAAGGGGAGCCACACAGCACCTGGAGTGAAGGATCCCAGAGCTGGGAAGGGAGGCTCTGCAAATCTGAAGTTGGACTGATTAGAATCTGCTTCTTCCCATGAGTCACGCAGGTGAGAGAGAGCATTTGGGGCCTCCTGTAGCTCTGTCATTGCCATGGTCCCAGCCAACGTCAGTCTCATGGAGCTGCCTGGTCAGCCATGCAGAAAAGGCTCAAATGTTGCCGTCTGCTCTGCTATTAGTGACCAATTGGGGAAGGCTTTAAGCATACTTGTACTGGGGATATTTATTGCCAGCTTTCTCCTAGCCTGGAGGATGCAAATTGCTTCATAGGAGATGAAAGGAAACGGCCCCCATCCCCAGAAGCCAGCAGAAATCTTCTTCCCTGAAGAGGAGGAAGGAGCCAGCTCAGAGGCCCCTAGCTGGTAACGAAATAATGCCAGGCAGAGTGGGAAGGGGCCAGGGCAAGATAGATCACATCTGGAAGCCCAAGTCTTGGACTTCTGCTGTTTTCCTGCTGCTCAGCACAGGACCAGCTCCAGGAGAATGAATTCTGGGAAGTTTCCAGAATGCCTTGTCATGTCTTACTCCAGGGAGAGGACTGGGGGTGATGGGGTTATGTCTGAGCCCACTGACTAATTAAGCTGGTTGTTAGGGAGAGTGGAATGGTACCTTTGATGGTGCCGGCCACAGGCAGGGGCAGGTCCCCATGTCTCCAAGGCCTCTGGCTGGGTGCGGGGATGCAGAGTGGGGACTGATGTATTTTCTGTGACAAGGAGCTTAGAGCCCGGGGGAGACAAACAGGTGCACAAGGGACCGGAATAACCATGCTACACAGTCAGTGCCGAAAGTGAGGTGTAAAGTCCCGAGGAAGGAACGTTGTTCCTTCTGAGGGAAGGAGGGAACGAGTCACAGAAGGCTTGGCTTCTGAAGTGGCCTCGAAGGGTAAACGAGATGAGGGCAAGAAGGAAATGTTTCCTGGGATCGGAAACAGCATGAATAGAGCATGGAGGTCAGAACGGGCTCAGGGATGGGACGCCTGGGTGGCTCAGTCAGTTAAGCCTCTGACTCTTGGTTTTGGCTCAGGTCATGATCTCTCGGTTCATGAGTTCAAGCCCCGTGTTGGGCTCTGCACTAAGAGCGTGGAGCCTGCTTGGGATTCTCTCTCTTTCTCTCTCCCTCTGCTCCCCTCCCACTCATGCTCATGCTCTCTCTCTCAAAAGAAAGAGAGAAAGAAAGAAAGAAAGAAAGAAAGAAAGAAAGAAAATGTGCTCAGAGAATAAGAGCTGAGGCTGCATGGTTTTGTCTTGATCTCTGGCTCCGCCATTGCAGAGTGTCCCTGGGCACGTTCCTCAGGCCCTCTGAACCCGAGTTTCCCCATCTGAATAGTAACCAGTGCTTGCTGGGTTGTTTGTGAGAATTAAACAGGACGATATGTGTGAAGAACCCAGAGCCCTGCACGCCTTCCACAACAGAGCCGCTTCCATCACTACGAACCTGTAGGATGGGTGCATGGCACGTGGGCATGTCAGGTGTTCAGCAGGACGCATGTCTAGGGAATCATGGTAGGTCTGACTGTGTAGGCCCTCCAATGCAGGCTAAGAAGTTGGCACTTGATGCGAAATCATCAAAGGGTTCTGACCCACATGCTCAGATCTGAGTTTTAGGAAGATCACAGCGGTGACAGTGAGTAGGGTGGATGAAGGAGTATAATCTGAAGATGGGAAGCCTGATCAGAAAGATTTTGCTGTCAACAGAGCTCAGGTGGGAAGGGGGAACAGATGACTTACTTGTGGAACCATTTCTGTATCAGGAGGGGAAGCGTGTTGGGGGGCAGTGAGTTCAGCTGTAAATATGTTGATGGAGAAGGGCCCCGAATCATCAGGAGAAGGTGTCCTGGGTATAATTGGGTCCGTGGGTCCGGGGGAAGCTGGTGTGAATAACTCACGCTTACTGAGCATTTACCTGGCTCAGGCAGTAGAGACGCGGTTCTACAATGGGTCGTCACCTTTTGGTGTTGACCTGGGAGTTCATCTCCAGATACGGAGAGTTATGAATGTTGACGTGGCTGTCTAAGAGGGACATGGTTACTCCAGGCTGGGTGTCTTGGGCACAGCTGGCTTGGGTGGTACAGTTAACTCCTATCAGCTTTGCATAGGCTTAGAGCCCTGTCGGGATGGCAAGAGGTCACCCAACCCTATCTTCCCTTGGATTGGGACTGGAAATACAAACAGGGAAGCCGGAAGAACAAGGCAGGGGTGGAAGGGGCGGGGGGACATCTCTCCATTGTGTCTTCTAGACCTCTCTGCTGGGAGAGGGACTTGAAAACACTTTCACCCTCAACATTATCATTTGCAGCCACTAGTAGCTTGATTTGGACACATGGGTGAGGAGAAGCTTGCCAATATCACACACGTTCCAGAAACTGCCTGGATTTTTATTTGGGCTTGCACAGGACAGCCAGACTGCTCTTCCCAGGGCTGGATGTGGGGCAGAAATTCGGAGGCCACGCTTTCCTGCCCTCGCTCCTTGTCTGAGCTGCGGCAGCCCGGTTTGCCTGCGATTCTCCCGGTCTCACACACCTCTCGTCAGGATGCACAATCCGCCAAGGTTGTCCTGGACAGCATGGGTCTTTAATGAAGAGCAATGGGGCTGGCCGAGGCAGGGTGACTCCAAAGTCACTATAAATCCTTCACCTACTGATTATCAGCCCGTGGCCCGGGCCAGAGCCTGCACTGTCCTCATTAGTGGAAGGGAGAGATAATCCTCAATCCATTCAGCCAAGTTCTGGATGCCAAGAAGACGCTGATAAGTGCTGCTGGAAATACTGGTGCATCAGTACCTGTGAAGGAGCCCATCCATCCCTGCCTGCGGTCAGCCCAGAGTCTGACCGAGATGGGAAGGGCAGAGTTGTGTGGGCTTTGGTGGTGACGGTGGGGGGAGGGTATACAGTATAGAGGGGAGACGCTCCAGGCAGCCCATGAAAGCTGGAGGCCTGGATGCTGACTCAGGCTTGCTGCAGGCTGACCATGGGGCCCAGGCTAAGCCCCTTTCTTTCTCTGAGCCTCAGGCACTTATATGTTCAGGAGTATGTGCTCTCTACACCATTGTTAGGGGAGGGGAGGAGCAGCATGAGAGAAAGGAGGTGATGCTGAAGAGCAGGACAGAGCTAGGTCGTTAGCTTGAAAGCAAGTGTAGGCCTTGGGCCTTGGGCAGACTGAGCTCGTATGGTTACCCTCTTAGGGCATATCAGTGTGGGAACCACTGGGAGGCAGGGCTGTGGACTGACTGACCCCAAGGTGTCCAGCATCTCTGTTCCCTTTTATTTTTTAATTTTTTCAAAAATTTTAAAAAATGTTTATTTTTGAGAGACAGACAGAGGCACAGAGTGTGAGTAGGGAGGAGCAGACACACACACACACACACACACACACACACACACACACAATCCAAAGCAGGCTCCGAGCTCCGAGCTGTCAGCACAGAACCCGACGTGGGGCTCAAACTCACGAACTGCGAGATCATGACCTGAGCTGAAGTCGGGCGCTCAACCGACTGACCCACCCAGGCGCCCTATGTTTTTAAAATATTTTTAAAGTTTATTTATTATTGAGAGACAGAGAGTGAGCAGGGGAGGGGCAGAGAGCGAGGGAGAGAGTCCCAAGCAGGCTCTGTGCTTTCAGTGCAGAGGCTGATGTGGGGTTCGAACTCACGAACCGTGAGGTCATGACCTGAGCTGAAATTAAGAGTCTACGCTTAACCAACTGAGCCACCCAGGCACCCCTCTCTGTTCCCTTTTAGAAGAGATACTGTAAAGACACAGGAAGCTGTCCTCTTGGTGAGCACCCAGGCTCAGAAGGTACCATCGGGTGCTGCCTGTGCTGCTTCTTAGCTGTGTGCCCTCGGGCCTGATACTTCCCTTCTCTAAGACTCCCCACATGTAAAACGTAGGATTTAGACTCAGTGTATTAGGTCCCTCCCTTTCAGCCGGAAGGAAGGCTCTTTGTTCTGGTTTATCCAAAGTCTTATTTTTGAGTGGGGAGGACCCACGGCTGAAGAAGAATAAAACCGAGTCACGTGGAAGTAAAAGCAAATCTCCCAAGGACACTTGGTCTGTTTGAGGAAGATCGTGTCCTTAAACCTCATTTTTGCCTCTTGTTTTTTTTTAAACAAACATCTTAAAACAACCATTTTATCCTGGTATAGACCTTGCCAGTGGGAAATTGTTCTAAAAGTCTCCTATGCCTAAGAATCACCTGGGGAATTTGCTGAAAATGCAGTTTCCTGGGTTCCAAGCCAGAAATGCAGGGAGAGCAGATCTGAGCTAGGCCAAGGAGTCTGCATTCCCCCCCCCCCCCACCCCCTTCCTGGGTAATCCTGCCGCAGGTGGGTTTTGGTGAATATTTGGGAGGCTCTGTTCA
The DNA here is from genome assembly GCF_027475565.1 of Acinonyx jubatus. Lineage (NCBI taxonomy): Eukaryota > Metazoa > Chordata > Mammalia > Carnivora > Felidae > Acinonyx > Acinonyx jubatus. The sequence goes on along the minus strand of NC_069390.1, from coordinate 90,119,810 downwards.
ATGCAAACAGCGCAGGGTCAGGGGAACGGGGTTCTTTCTGTTTTTGGCTGTCATTGTATTGCCTTGATCTGGCTGCTGTTTCTCTCTGGGCGCACCGGGGTTTCCTTCACGGCTCGGTGAGGGCATTGGACGAAGCCAGTGGTTTACACACTTTTTTTTTCAGTGCGTGGTATCCTTTGCCAGTGGGATCTCCTATGGAGCGCCAGTGTGTGAAGTGGGCGGAGGCAGGCAGGGTGAAGCGGGGCGTCTGAGTCCAGCCCCTTGGCCCCCTTGCAGTGGACCCCAAGGTCCCTCTGTGACGTGCTCAAGGAATCAGAAGGTCCTGTGCAGTTCTGATGGTCTCCAGGTGTCGCATGTAGTGCAGCATGGCTGTTTGCCACCGACAGGTACAAAAGCGAGGGTGCACTGTGTGGATAATGCAGTCTGGTCTTGAAGTATGAGCTACGTTTTACATTTTTTTTAAAGCGGGCGTCACACCCAGTACCGGAGTCCAATGTGGGGCTCGAACTCAGGATCCCGAGATCAAGAGTCGGATGCTTACCTGACTAAGGATGAGTTACTTTTATGCCACTTTGCATCGGCAACCACAACTCGGACCCGGTGTTTATAGAGAAATCTTCTCATGGCTTCCGGTGTCGTTCCCAACAGGGAGTAAATCGCAATGTCCTGAATTTCTCCCGTCTTGGAGCCCAAATACAATCAACTCTTAATTATCTTCCTTAATGGAGAGGAGCAAGGGTGTGAATACTCCAAAAATGATGGACATTCCAAAATAATGAATAATCCTAAGTAACATTCATTTTCAACTTTGGGATGCGTTTTGGTATTCACGTTTGAATATGGATGTGTTTGATGTTCTGGGAAGTTTTAATACTCAACAAAACAAAACAAAACCCAGGGACGGAGCTCCCTCCCACCGCCTGCTCAGCTGGGTGCAGAACATCACCTCTGGTTCTGGCTCTCAGCTAGAGTCCGGCCATACTCCATCCTCCCCCCCCCCCCCCCCCCCCCCCCCCCCCCCCCCCCCCCCCCCGTCACTGTGTTTATGGCTCAACACCTTCCCTAGAAGGGGGCGGGGATATTAACTGATTTTGCCTTTAAAGGACTTTCATTCCCTTTGGGACTCATGCAAATAAGAGCAAAATAAGAAGCTGTGAAATGTTAACAGAGGACTTCCTTGAGCAATCTTGGTGATAGCATTTGCCAGGAATGGGGACAATTTGCCAACAGATAATTGAGAGCTGACTCTATATGTGTCCTAATTAAAAAAGTGATTCTTGTTCTCGCTGCTCTGGGATTCTGGGTGTCCTCTTCTGGTTGGTTTGGGATATTAACCACGGCTAACTCTTGTGTATACTTTCTACTTCACAAAGAACTTCACATATGTGATTTTACTCAATCTGCCCTCATGACCTCCTGTGGAGAAAGTTCCAATGTCCGTCCCTCCGTCCTGATGGAGAGACTTGAATGCCAAGGCTCACAGCACGGCTGGCCCCATGTTCCACAGCAAGTGCATGCCTCCCAACCCAGCCTGTGTCTACCTCACTCAGCCTCTTCCGTCACCACCTAACTGTGACCCTGGCAAGGGCTCGGATCATTTGTTTCAACCCTGAAAACGTGTCCGCAAACAACACGCGAAACAAAACAAATTTGCAATGATTGCACCAGTCTTTGACTGCTTCAATGGAAACGCTGGTCAAGGATTTTGTGCTGTGATCACCTTGAGAGGAGGGACAGAGTCTGTGCACACTGCTGGGGGAACCCAAGCTGGGCTGAGGGCTCTGCTTAGTGCCTAGCAGGCTTAGTCTGGGTCTCTGAGCCCATCTCAGAAGATGAGCTGGTGGCCAGAAGGATGGAACCGGCTCCTTGGAGGGGTAACCCCAGCTCCAGCCTGGCCGTTTTCACATCCACAGTCCTCAGAGATAGGGAGAATCTCTTCTATTGTATGGACTAGGAAACAGAAGCTCGGAGAGGTTAAGTAACCTGTCCAAGGTCACAGCTTGTGCTGGAGCTGGCAGACTCCGGCTCTGGGCCTTTGTTTACTCGATAGTTCCCTGTAAGCACAGAGAGCGCTTGAGCTGTGTAGTTAGTTTCCTCTTCAGAAAGCAGAGACTGGCTGTACTCTGTCCTCCAGCTGCCCCCAGCTGTGCTCCAAAAACAGACAGGAACCTGACAGGACATCTGCTTCTTGCCTCGGGCACAGGCTTTGCCCCACCTGCAGACCACAATCAGCCAGAGAAACCTCTGATACTCCCGGGCACCCCTGGGGCTGAGATCAGGTCCACGAGCAATAATTCAGGGCAAGAGTCGTCCACAGCTAGGCAGAGGCACCGGGCATTTTTGATCCTACCCTGCTGCATCCCCATTCAGAAGCTTTTTTGCAGAGGCCCACCCCCTACACTAGCTTTCTTGCTGAGTCCTGGGCTGGGTGAATAATGACTTCCATTCCTTGCACGGCTGGGGGCTCTGGCCTTTGCGACACCGTAGTGCTGAGCCTCTTATCTGTTCTGAGACCGCCCAAGGAGGACCAGCTGCTGCCCGGAGAGGCCCTTCTGCTGGGGCATGGGATCAGGGGCAGCGAATGGGAGTTTTTTCCCAGGCCCCATTCCCGCCTGCCCCCAGGACATCCCTATCTTCCAGCCAGGAGTGCAGCAGCTCCTCTAATAGAAGAGTTACTCCCGGCTGCGCTAGAGGGAACAGAGGCGCTCTCAAGCCTCTTCCCCTAAATGCAACAATATTTGGTAACACTTGGCGTCTTGGGGAGAGAATTCATGTCCGTAATTAGTTACTGTATATCACCGTTAGTACTCTGCTCAGGATTTACTGGGCAAATACCATTTAACTACACAATAACTACAGGTCCTTGCTGCTTATTGGGTAATTTACTAAGGCTGGGGGAATGGGGCAGGAGGGACTCTGAATAGGAGGCATTGTAACCCCTTGAATCAAACTTTATGAGTTTGGGTTTGGCAGGGAGGTGGCTGCCGGTAGCCAGCTCTCATTGCTTTGTTTTGCAGAGTTGGCTGGCAGACTGCTTCCTTCCCTTTATTTATTGCAGGAGAGGTCTGGGACTGGGGTCTGAGGCTGCCCAGAGCTACGGAGGGCCTTCTGGTAGAGAGGGTCTTTGGCTGAGCACAAAGGAACCCAGCAGGAACCTAGGCTTGGTGTCCTGGGGGCTCCATCCATCCTTCCATTTACTCCCTCGTGGGGCCTCTTTTTGTATCTGGGCCAGTGGGTGGGAAGTACACACGGGGAACTGCCCTTGGCTGGCACTATCACCATAAACCCTCTCTTCTCTCTCAAGTGCCACGTTGGTTGGGAAGCAGCCATACCCGGACACTTGGCTGGAATTCCCAGCCTTAATCTGCTTGAGCAAAGTCTGTCTTTGTTTGGCCACGCACTGTCTAAACTCCCCTAACCTATTTAGACCACGGAGAGGGGAAGAGACGCAATAATGAAAAACTCAACGTGCAACATTGCCTTACGCAATCTAATAAATTACTCGGTACCCGGCTGCCAGCTCAGACTAAGCCCGATATTGCCTGCAGTAATTATTTGGATCAAATGCAGTTTATCTGCTTCATATTTGTGCTTCTGTGCTCAGTGGTAACTTATAAATGTCATTGTGGTGTTTATTTGTTATAATGAAACTTAATGGCGTTGGAAGCCAGGAGCAGAGCGGGTGGGGCGGCAGGTTTAAAACAATCTCTTCATCTCTGGAGAAAGAATGAGGCAAGATAACATGGAACTTCCCCAGAGGGAGGAGATTTGCAGACATGGTTGTGTCCTCGTGCTGTGCGGTGGGCAGAGAGGGCCAGGGAAGATCTGGCTAGGTTTAATCTCGGCACTGCCCCATCTGATGTCTTTCCTCCATCTTCTAAGGGTGTTTCACAGGTAGGAGGTGTTTCATGTTCACACCACCCAATGGGTCGCCCAGATAAGACATACAGGCTGTCCAGGGGCTCGAGAGGCTAAAGTCCTATTGGATGGGGATGGAAATGAACACCCCAGGGTGACTGTACTGTGGAGGACAGACCATCAGACAGAGGCTGGGAGAAAAGAGTGGGGACAGAAAACAAAGGGAGGGTATCCTGGGGAGCCAAAAGAGGGCACTGCGAGGCTTTCCCCTTTGGGTGAGGAAGCAGCACTGGCGATAAGAAGCACAAAGCATGGGCAGAACAGGGAAGAGCTGGCCGGAGGTGGAGGCAGGGCGCCCCACTGACTCTGCAGAAGCAGTATGGACAAGGACAGGCCATTTAATGTAGAATAAAGGGCTTTGGCTTCATACAGCTCTGGACTCTGCCATTGACTAGCTATCCAGCTTTGGGCAAGTTATTTATCCTTCCAGAGTTTCGTTTCCTTATGTGGAAAATGGGAGTAGTAACAGATACCTCTCGGATGGCCGTGACGATAAGTGAGGTGATGTGTATAAAATGATGAACACGGTGTATGGCACACAGCAAATGATAAATAAGCGGCTGTGGCGGTGACTGGTGCATAGTAGGTGTTCAATAAATGTCTGCTGAGTGAATAAATGAATAATCACACTTCCCACCTGTGTGCATTATAAAGCCGTCTTCCAAAGAGCTGGGCTTGGATTGAGACCTCACAGACACGCAAGGCTGATCTTATCATCCCCATTTTATAGTGTGAACCTGGAGGAGAATGGTTATGGTAACTTGTTCAAGGCTACTCAGCTGGTACATGTGTGGGCATTGGCTCTTCTGCATCCCAGAGCAGGATTATCTCCACCAGTCACGGGGGACAGCTCCCCATCTATGCTGAGAGACTGAGCTCTTTCCTCCTGACCAACTGCCCTGCTCCCCGGAGCCCAGTCACACGGCCTGCACTGACCTCCCCAGTTGAACCTGGTTGCAGAGGTTAAGTTGGGGCCTTTCCGTCCATTTTATCTTAATACTACATTTAGTGTTTACTCATGAAATATTCATTTTCTCCCCTCAGCGACATGCTCATACAAGGCTCCTAACATCATAAATATGGATGAAAATTATTGCCATTGTTATTTCTCCCACTAGCCAGCTCCCTCCCCCCGCACCCTCCCTGTTTTGATCTCAGCAAAATGGGACTGACTTGAGGGTTTTAGCCTGGAACTCTTGTAGTAATGCCTTGCATCTTGTGGTGCTTTATGCTTTCTCAAAGAACCTGTATGAGCATCACGCGTATGCCCATTTTGCAGATGAGAAAGCCTAGGTCAAGAGTGATCAAGGTCAAGGCCACACACCTAGTCAGGAACCAAACTTACTTTTAAAAACATTTATTTGTTGACTGTTTGACTTGTGATGAAATGTTCTCTGGGAAACTGAATGTGTTTGTTTCATGTAAAGAAATAGGAGCACAATCTTATTTGTATTGTACTTTACAATGTGCTATTTTTCTGGTCCTCACAAGGCAGGCTTGAGTTTTGCCTATCTGACAAAACTCACACAAGTTGGCGGCAGATCTGGGCCTTAAACCATCATTTCCCAAAATGGATTCCAAGGAACATTAGTCCTAAAACACGCTCTAAGGAAAACCGTTTTGTAGTCAAACAAGTTTGGGAAACTCTGCGAACCACATACCCCTTTCAGTGGTTCCCTGTGCCCTTTGGCATATTAAAATCTCTGATGCGTTCTGTAGGATGGACCTGTTTAGTGGGGGCTGACCCAGCTTCTCCCCGCCCCGCCCCGCCCCCACTTATTTAACCATGGAGCCTGGTTTTCATGGAAAACCTATTACCATGCTACGGAAATGCTGCTCCAGGGAAATGTGTATGTCTGGTCCCTCTTCCTCTTTCTGAAGTCATAGGCTTAGAGCAGGGCTGGGAGAGGAGAGGCTGAGGACAGGGTGGAAAGCATGCCTGTGGGGCCACCATAACTGAGGTACCCTCATCTCATGCTTTCTCTCCTCCTTCCTACACCCCTAAGGCAGTGAATTCCAGATAATTCACTCAGTGTTAGGTGTAGTCAGTCCAGTCTATATCTGAGGCAGGGTTAGAGGGGCGCCCTGATGGCTGATGGGGGGTCTCCATGGGCAGCGTAATGCAGGGAGATATGGGAGACAGTGGTCAGTGGCCATGAGGGAGAAGTCTACAGGGGTTCATGACAGGCGCTCGGTCATGGTGATGGAGGGAGTCACCCCACCCTCATCTCCCTAATACACAAAGCAACCTGAGGCAGAGTGGAAGTAAGAAGACCAGGGTCTGAGTCTTAGCTTCACCAGGTAATAGCTGGATGCCTTTGAGTAGATGACTTAATCTTTCTGAGCCTCTGTTTATGCTCAAAATGGAGATAACATACCTACTTTGTGATGTGATGAGGATTACACGATGTAAGTGTGTGTAAGTGCCTCCCTGTGTCTTTGTAGGTTAGCTCCCCACCCTACTCCTGATTTCTCAGGGTCCGCCAGTATTACTCAAGTCAGAACCAATGGCTTGCCCCACCTCTCTGCTCTAAGAACGTATCGCCCATATACTTCCATAGCTCTCCCATCACCCTGCCTTCTGCTATTTTATTATATGTCTGTCTCCCCACTGGACTCAAAATTCTTCGAGAGCTGCAGCCAACTGTGTCAGATGGCCCGCCTCCCTTGCCGTATTCCTGACTCTTGACCACTTTAGTGCCCGAAGGCTAACTGCTAATCCCCAGTATCGGCAACCTGAGGTCTCTCTTAAGCCAAAGGACACTCGGCCTCACGGAGGGCAGGCCAGAAGTGCCAGGGAATTTATAAGCCCACCCCAACAGGTCACAACCAGTTACTGACAGGAGCTGGCAGACCCATTCCTCACTCTTTGGGTGGTCCAAATTTGAGGTGTAAATGCCACTTCCCTTCTCTGGCATTCCCACTGGGGGTGGACTCCGGCCACCCAGTCTAGTAGCCGGCTTGAGGAGACCGGCCCAAGGATCCCATTGCAGAATGGCTCCTCCCCTCCTCTCTTCCTTGAGGTCAGACTCCCTCCTCTGTACCTGCTCAGGTCAAAGCTCTGGGTGCAGAGTCCCCCCAGCATCCAGCCACCGTCCTTCCTCAGGGAGAGGAGAACAGCTTGGTATAGTGTTTGAGATTCGTTCATGAATAATGGTTGAGAAGCGCTGTTCTTTAGTATGAAGAATAGTGGTTATTCCTGGCACATTTGACTTGGAGGTGGGGAGTGTTACATTGCTCTATTTATCCCACACTCTGTACGCAGTTACTGAAACTGTCGCCGTGTCCTATATTCCATAGGCCATTATGTGTATTTCAAACCATTATATAAATGGACTTGATTTGGTACTTCTGAATGTCATTAAACTCCTCCTATACCAGTAACAACACAGTTTCCATAGAAACTAATACATTTGAGAAGGAAAGGCACAGGGAAGAAAGCAGATGGAACAGGGGGGAAAAATGCGTCCGTCCGATTATTATTTCCAGAACGCAGGACCCAGTGACGTGACATGGCCACTCCACGGAGATGGGGCAAGCTCCTTCAGGTTTTTATTGACTCTCCTTTGATAAGAGCCGTGGATAATTCATCTTAGCCTGAACCTGCTCATTCCAGCACACAGCTCTAAAAACTTTATGGCACCGCAGGCCATTAAGCACGCTCATTTATTCAGACTCTTTCACCCTAGGGAGAGGGGTGGAGGGAGGGTCTTGGCATTCAGGGATGAAGCTTTTGGAGCTCACTGAGGATGGAGGGAAGGGAGGCAGAGAGAAGGAAGGAAGCCCCCTCAGGACACAGTGCGCAGAGGGTGAGACCCCAGGATTTTGCCAGTGGCTGTCACCTAAGTCACTTGGTTCCATGGCCATCAGTGCAGTTAGATGATAAACTGTAGATGTTCGGGGGTTGAAGGGGTTGAAGCCCTTTGTGAGAGCCTGGCCGAGGAGGTGCCCATGGCCTTGGTAGACAGCAAGTTTTCCCTCTCTGGAGGGATGCACACATAGGTTGCAATGGCCTCACAAAAAAAGTATGAGGGCGCTCCTGGGCAGTACTCACTTGGCCTAGAGTTTGACTGGATTCCCTTTATCTCCTCCTGTGCATAGCTGGTTACAGCAATTGTACCATTGTATGTTAATTGCCGCGATATCCTTGGAGGCAGGAATTGTGTCATTACACACCGAGGGCCTACCTAGCACAGGGCGAGGCACTGGTGACTAAGGGAGCGCACAGCACCACAGCATTCACAAGTGTTCCTGTGCATTGGTACTTGGCGGGGATACCGACCATCAGAAGGGGGTGTGGACTGGGTGATCTTTGGTCCCTTCTGGCCTTGAGCACCTCAGATGATATGGTTCTAAACTGCTCTGACGATGCCTGGGATTAGAATCTAGATTCTTCTGACTCCCCAGCTACAGTGCTTAGCCAGCAAGCATACTAACCACAACGCTGAAAGGAAAAACGAAAACAAAACAACCGCAGTAGCAGCTTGGTATGAAATATATGCAGTCTCCCCCAAGGGGCGGGCAAAGTTCCTGAGGACGGGGCTGTGTCCAGCCTCTCTGAGGTTCCTAAGCCAGGCACAGTGCTGGGCTCACAGGGGGCGATGGCTCTACTCTCTCTGCATCATGTCCACATCTAAGAACCTACTCCCCTTTCCTTTTCTCTTTGCTTCTCGTCTCTTTCAAAACACAGCCTCAACCCATATTTTGAGGGCAGACTTCCCTGATTGGTCCACCCAACCCTGTGACTCCCCGACTTCCAAGACTCAGCATAGTTAAGAGACAGGAGGACCCCACCAAGGGTCAGAAGCCTGGGTTCAAGTCTTGGCTCTATCGCTTGCAGGCTGAGATACTCAGGGCAAGTCACATGACTTTCCTGAGTCTCAGTTTCCTCCTCCTCACGTGATCTGTAATGTTTCTTCTAGGGGTCCCTGATTCTCAGATCACCCAGTCCCAGCATCTTGGGAGCCACCGACCAAGGGCAGAGAAGGTTACTTCCCTCGCTCTTCTTTCAATGTCTACGCTGTACAAACGTTATGCTAGGGTCCTGGGATGTAGTGGAGACCCAACGGAGCTTACAGATTAAGGGAAGGGTAAGGAAGACAAGTATTAGTTAAATAATGGCAATAAGAACTTACATGTACAGACTGAGCTAAGAAGGACCAGTAGAGACAGAGGCCCTGTGGCAGACGGGCCATTCCTGTTTGAGGAGCTGAAAGAGGCTGATGTGTCTGGGGTACAGTGTTAAGGGGACAAAGATGAGGACTGGATCATTTATAGCCTTGTAAAATATGCCGAAGATTTTGATATTTTTTCTAAAGCAATACAAAGCCATTCACATGTTTTCAAGAGGACGGTGACATCAGATTTGCATTTTGAAATATTGCTCTGGCTGAAGTGTGGAAAACGGATTGAGGGGGAAGGCGGGGGCATAGTGGGTGCAAGGAATCTGCTAGGAGAGTGCTTCAGTAGTCCAGCGAGGAACAGTGGTGATGGGGACAAGGGCAGTGGCCGGGAGGTGAACACAGGTGGTTGGACTCAAGAGATATTTGGGAGGTGACATTTCTAGGTCTTGCTGAGAACTGGATGTGGATGAGGGAGAAGGAAGTTAAGAACATTTTTTTTTTAATGTTTATTTATTTTTGAGAGAGAGAGAGAGAGAGAGAGAGAGGAGCAGAGAGAGAGAGGGAGACACAGAACCTGAAGCAGGCTCCAGGCTCCAAGCTGTCAGCACAGAGCCTGACGTAGGGCTCCAACCCACAAACCACAAGATCATGACCTGAGCTGAAGTCGGAGGCTTAACCGACTGAGCCACCCAGGTGCCCCAAGGAACAGGAAGTTTAGAAAGGAGCTGGGCAGGGTCTGTGGCCAAGGACCACCTTAGATAAGCAGGTTTCCCAGTAGGAATGGTGGCTGGAGGCATGGGCCCAGAAAAGTCTCTGGAATTCTCCATCAGGTCACGGAAGGAGAATGGCAATGGCGAGCCTCTTGTTGCAAAATGCCAAGTGAATTAAATAACAATCATAAAGTGCCCTCGAAGTCTGCGTCTTGCCATAAATAATAAACAGGAACGTTATACAAATAACCAGCTTTGCAGCCCCAGTGGAAGAAAACACATCAGTAAGAAAAATGAAATAAGAAAAAATGCACCCAAAAGCCCCAATGAACAAAATGACAGTATTAGCCAACATCCTGGGGGCTCTTGCAGGCAGTGAAAGAATAGTCTCTGGAAGCTGTGGGGCCTCAGCATAAGCCAGCCTGCTTGGCTGCACCAGCCAGAGCGGCAGGCGTTCAGAAGTCATCAGACCCGTTCTCCACTAGATCAGGTCCCTGGGCCAGGGTCCTGCTGCCCCTCTGCTCTGAAAAAAAAGCGCAGACTATCCTGTAGGCCTGCTTGACTGACTCATTGCCACCCAGGGGACAGCTGACATGGGCCTGAATTCACTCTCAGAGAACAGACAGGAAAAAGAAACACAGGTCTGCCTTCTGAGGCAGCTGAGCAAAGCCAGCCCATCAATACCCTGGTCCTGGTTCCTTTGGTGACCAGAGCATTTAAAATTAGGGGGTGAGTGGTGAGAATAGGGTGTGCGCAGAGTGCTGGGAGCCAAGATAGATTTTTTTTTTTTTTGAATCATCGCATTTCAAAGGCTTAGAGATGATCATATCCAACATTATTCACTTTCATATATGAGAAGGTTGACATCTGGATGTTCAGGGACTTGCCCAAGGTCACACAGCTGGCTCCGTATGTTTAGGTGCTCCTTCTGCTACACTGATGGGGGCACCTCTTTTTCTTACCAACTCTGTTAAGGGAGAGACAGGAAACGGGGCGTTTTAGGCAAATTTTTGTGGACTGGGGAACAGGAGTGCGGAAAGAAAGGATAGACTCCATGCCGGCACAGATAGTTCAGAGAGCTGCTGAAGACTCCTGGGCTCCCATCCTCCCGGAGTTCCCACCCCTGCGCATGGGTGAGAGGTGAGGACGGGCAGAGGGCATCGTGGTGGAGGTGTGTTTACCTTGAGTCTGGACTAGGAGGACGGCGCAGCCCAGGAGCTGCAGGGCACGCATGAGCCTGTAGGGGGCCTCCATCTGTGGGACCGGCTTTCTCCTTCCCGGGGGTTCGAGCCCCTCCCCAGGGGCCCAGAGGTCTCCAGTGAACAGAAGCTGCCTTTGCTAATCACTTGCATTTGTTTCTTCGTAGGAAGATGAAAACGACAGCGCTAGGAGGCATTTCTGCTTTCCCTTCACTGAGCTGGGAGAAGCAATCGGTCACTGCGGAAAGTCCTGGAAAACCCCCGCCCTGCCAGCTGTGCGCCGCAGAGGGTGCGCCTGTGGGGAGGAGGCAGGGCCTCCCGCGCAGGCGCACCTTGGCCTCAGAAAACTGGCAGGAAGGAAGGCCAGGACTTTGCTGTCTCCTTTCTTCGCCATTAAACATCCTCTTCCTCATTTCCCCTTCTCAAGAGTCCTAGGGGCTAATAGAATTTTCTGGTTCCTTAGAAATGATCTTCCCTGGTCTGCGTCTCTCAGTCCAGGCCTTTCCTGATTTCCTCCCACACCACCTGGAGACTTCTGTGTTCTGCCCCCCTTCCCCCAGCCCCTCCCACTTTCTCTGTATCTTCAGCTGCCCTGAAAACCAAACCAAGTTAAAGCGTTAGGGGCTTCCCTTCTGTTCATGGCCTCCTCTTTTGGAATTCCAAGAGCACTGGGCTGGATGTCAGGAGACCTGGAATGTGGTCCTGGCTCTTCCAGCAACTTCCCATTGAGCCTAGGCAAGCCACTCAACGATCCTGGGCCTCCCTGGGTTGGTGGTCGCCCTATAACTCTAGGGTTGTTGAAGTTCTAACACAGAGGAATACCAAGCTTTTCAAGAGGCAGGCAGCGCCCCTCAGCAGATGCCATGTGAAAGCTTTCTATCCTGCCTATGAATAGTGTCAACCCTGGGTAGGCAATGTGCATTGACAAGGTGAGTGGTTCTGGCTGGGATCTCCAGGAAAACTGGAGAGAGCCAGTTTTGAGAAGAGCCAGGAAAAGGGAAGGGAATACAGGTGTGTGTGTGTGTGTGTGTGTGTGTGTGTGTGTGTGTGTGTGTGTGTCAGGGGTGTGGGATAAGGAAACAGTGGGAACAGTTCCCTTTGCAGATTTGGTGGGCATATCTGTCTAGAGATGCCCCGAGGATGTGGCCCAGCAGTAGATGGGGAGAGGATGGAGAGCTGGTGCAGAGAGGAGGGAGACCACCTGTGGGGGCCTCCCCTCGGCTGACCTGCCCGGGCCCTGGCCTCCAGTAAGGGGCTATTGTACCAGAATAGGAGGAGGGCTGAGAGGTAAGACTTAGGACACTCATTTTGTGGAAAGCTCCATGTCAATTTGCTCTGCCTGGTGGCTCTTTCTCAAGACCCACCTTACACCTGTGGATGACTTCGTGTATCCCTCTGTTGTCAGTCAGGGCATTGATTCATTAGTTACATTACAATTGATGGACTACTCCTTATGTGTGAGACACTGGGCAAAGGCCCACGGGTAGGCGAGGAACATCTTTGCTTAACTCTTAGATGGGACAGACAGCCTAATCAGTAATCCCCAATTAGAGTAAGTGCCACAAAATAAATAAGCCGGTTGCCACGATGGCGCATAATGGTGGGGGAAGAGGGGCATCTAATTTAGGTAAGGCAGTCCGGAAGGATTTCTTTATGAAGGTGACAGTAACATGGGGAGGTACCTGTGTGTTTGAACTGTGGGCTCCTCGAGGGCAGGGATGATGTCTTATTTCCTGTGAAAGCTCCAGTGCTTAGAGCAGTGTCTGGCATTTATTATGCCAATTGGTATTATTTTTATGGTAGGTGTTCAATGAACTTTTGATGAATAAATAAATGATCTCTTTCCAGCAGTTCGTATTTAAAGAACCATGTACTTAATCACATGAAGACAATTATGTCGAACACACCTGATATTCTTACGCCTAATCTGTCTTCATTTCCTCCTCTCTCGTCTGCCCTTCACTGAATTTTGTTTGTGTCTCCATGTGATGCCTCAGATGTGTTAAGTCCAAACAGGAAAGAACACACACACCCCTCCCCCCCCCAACACATTACCCACCAAATGCTGCAGATTCTACCCGAGAAGCTATTAAGTGCTCCCAAATAGAGCAAACCTCTCATTGACTATCACATGCCTCCTTAAACGATCTTTGAATAGTGTTTTCTTTTTATTGCTTTGTGTAGTTTAACAGCACCAATTGCGATTACTCTAGCTGATGATAAACCCCAGATCTATAAAACTCCTGTTCATTCATTATTTTTTCTCTTGCTCCTTCTCAAGCTATTATTATTATTATTATTATTATTTTTAGACTGTAGCAAGGAGTAGGGGGAGGGAAGAGGAAGAAGGAGATAAAAAGATACCAAATTAACAAGGAGACAGATGAAATAGGAGACCACTTCTATAATAGGGTGACAGACACCCTATTAGATACTGCTAAAACAGAACAAATATGCTTTAATACGGAACAAGTAGGTCTTTTATATTTATTCTAAATTGGAAATATTATGATCACCACCTTATCTTTAATGGGAGAAGCAGCTAATTGTTCCAATATCTCACTAATTCCAGCATCTGGGAGAAAATTATTTTTTACCATTTTACCAATTGTTCAATTTATACCTAGGTGTGGACAGCGATTTCTGTTTCTTGATCTATGTCATGGCTGTGATTCCAGTTCAATTATTAATATGTGGAAGTTATAATTATTTTGAGTATTGGTACAAGATAATTATAAACCATAAAACAGCTCCCCATGCTTGCTGATGCCTTTTCTTATCCGCAGACGTGCTGGAGTTTGGGCATGCGCCTTTTAGAGACAGAGAACATGCATAATGTGGCACTTGGGGTAGCAAGACTGGCTGCAGTGGGGAGCAGAGGAGCCTTTGCCTCCCCCGCAGTTCCTTTCTCTTCTCCTTCCGTGCTTCCCACCCTCCAGAGCCAAAGCCAGTCCATAGCCTGCATCTCCCCACTGTCTCACCCTCCTCCCATCTGGTCTATTTGTTGTTGAGATGTGGAACTCATCATATGCGGTGGCTTAGCTTGCTTGCCACCCCTTTGTCTCCTTGTTTACCCAGCAGCAGCAGCAGCAGCAGCAGCAGCAGCAGCTACTGTGTGTGTGGCTGTGTGTATGTGCACGAATGTCTGTGTTGGGGAAGTTGGGAGGGGTGAGAACGACAGGCAAAGGAGGAGGCAGGGTAGGGAGTTAGGTGCTCTGTTACCCATTGGCTAATGCCTCTATTCCCTCCCTCTTTCTGAATAACTTGCTTTATTCCCAATTAATCTTCACTAGGGGGAGGGTTTTGGCAGGGGTAAGGTACCTGGGATTGCTCATTCTTAACCAAGTCCACCACAGCCAGGGGAAAAAGAATAACACATTTGGGTGGATTGCATGTGTTTGGAGAAGGGGCTCAGAGAGAAGAGGCACTGTTTTGGTATCTTCCCATTTTGACAAGAAAAAAACTCTTTAAAATGCCATCTGCAGGGCACCTGGGTTAAGCTGGTTAAGCGTCCAACTCTTGATTTTGACTCAGGTCACGATCTCACAGTTTGTGGGTTCGAGCCCCGCATCAGGCTCTGCTCTGACAGTGCGGAGCCTGCTTGGGATTCTCTCTCTCCCTTTCTGTCTGCCCCTCCCCTGCTCGTGCCCTGTCTTTTTCTCTCAAAATAAACAAACATAAAAAATTTTTAAAAATGCCATCTTAGTTTGGTTTTTGCAGACGGCAAAGCTAACTGTCCTCAGAAATAATCAGATCCTAGTCTTGGTTCCAAGTCCTCCTGTAGTCCCCCCTCTGACTCCCTTCCTTCCCTTTTTAATTAAACAGTATCTAATGTCTACTTAATATTAAATTTTTTTCTACCATTTTTTATTTTTATTTTTTTAATATGAAATTTATTGTCAAATTGGTTTCCATACAACACCCAGTGCTCATCCCAACAGGTGCCCTCCTCAATGCCCATCACCCACCCTCCCCTCCCTCCCACCCCCCATCAACCCTCAGTTTATTCTCAGGTTTTTTTTAAAGTTTATTTATTTTTGAGACAGAGCATGAACAGGGGAGGGTCAGAGAGAGAGGGAGACACAGAATCGGAAGCAGGCTCCAGGCTCTGAGCCATCAGCCCAGAGCCCGACGCGGGGCTCGAACTCACGGACCACGAGATCGTGACCTGAGCCGAAGTCGGACGCTTAACCGACTGAGCCACCCAGGCGCCCCTTTATTCTCAGTTTTTAAGAGTCTCTTATGGCTTGGCTCTCTCCCTCTCTAACTTTTTTTTTCCATTCCCCTCCCCCATGGTGTTCTTTTAAGTTTCTCAGGATCCACATAAGAGTGAAAACATATGGTATCTGTCTTTCTCTGTATGACTTATTTCACTTAGCATAACAGTCTCCAGTTCCATCCTACCACTTTTTAAATCCCTGGTTCAGAGTATTATCATTATACCTTTCTGCTATGGCAGATGCATTCAGAACCCTTGCTACATAATGAATTGTGTGTTCCCCCTGCCATTTCTGTGTTAAAGCCCCTAACCTCCAATGTGACTATATATTTGGAGACAGGGCCTTTACAAAAATAATTAAGGTTTAGCAAGTCATAAGGGTGGAGCCCTGATCGGACAGGATTAGTGTTCTTATAAGAAGAGACACCAGAGATCCAGTTCTCTCTCTCTCTGTGCCCCAGTGAGGGTACAGTGAGAAGTGGCCATCTGCAAGTCAGCCAGAGAGCTCTCACCAGAACCTCCCCCTGCTGCCACCTTGCTCTTGGACTTTCAGCCTCCAGGACTGTGAAGAAATAAGTTTCTGTGGTTAAAGCCATCTAGTCTGCAGTATATGGTTATGGCAGCCTGGGCTGACGAATATACCCCTCCCTTAGCCACTGATGAAAGGTTGTAGGGGGTGTTCATCAGCCTTGTGGCATGATTCTTTTTAGGCCCCAGGATCTGGAGTCACTATCCTTCTGCTGGGGTCAGACACTTGGAACTTGAGGTTTCTAATCCAGCCTAGCTCCTGACTTTCTGGCTTCCCCAATCCCTGCGAACCTCATTTTCAGCCTCTCTAATGAGCGTTGCCAGCAAGAGAATGTGTCTATTCAGCACTACGGACAGAGGCACCCTGTCAATTCCCACAAATTAGAAGTTACTGGCTAGCACTCTCACAAAGGTGGTATTGGGGAGGGAGGAGGTGGGCTGAGCAAGAGACAAATCAGGGAGGAAGACCACCTGGCAGGATGTGGACAATGCAGCCCCTAACCCTGGCTATGCTCAGCCATGGGGCTCCTACAAACGACAAGTGCCTTCTTGATGCTGCTGCCTTCTTACACAGGCTGCACAACGCAGGAGGGGATTCTCCTTGTACTCAGTTGTGCTGGCCTAACTCTTGTCAAACTGTCACCGTGATGGGTGCTGGTAACAAACCTACAGCTGGCAAGGTATCAGGACTGGGGAGACCATGGTGGTGTGGGTGTCACGGACTGTGGGCTGGGAGAAGAGCCAGCAAAGGAGCATGGGAAGAGGGCCTCAGAAGTTTGGTATAACTTTGGGGGTAGAGATGGTACAGGTGAGCTGCCTCCTCCATGCCTGGGATGGGAATGAGGCTCCAGGGGCTCTGGGCCTTGGGAGGGGAGGGGCCCAGCTCATGGCAAGCTGGCTGGTGGGGAGCCAAGGCTGCATTTGTCTGACTTTAATGAATAAATGGCATCCCCAGCCATTGTTTATCTACTTTTGAATCCTGACAAACAGTCTGTGGCATCTGATGGAGAGGGTTATTAGCTGCACGGAGACAGATGGCTGGGGATGAGGGGATTGGCTCTTTATTATAGCAGGCCCACAAGTGACAGCCCCCCTTTTACTTCCCAGCCTCCACATCAATGTCAATACCTTCCTAGAGCCTTCTGTGACCCAGTGAAGCCTCAGAGGAAAGACCCAGAGCAAAAGGAAGGCAGAACAGCCCATGAGTAAGAGGGAGAGATAGGGCCAGTGGAGTTGGAAAAGACAGCAGATTTCCAATTGTAAGTTCTATGAAAATAAAAGCTCTGCCTTATTCTTTACTATTTTCCCAAGTGCCCTGTAAGGTGCTGTTTATTCAATAGGCATTCAAAAAATGTGAATGATTGAAGAGAAAGGTAGAGAGGTCTGGATTAAAAAAGATAATAGAAGCAGATTTAATTGTGCTGGGTGAGTGGTTGGGGAACAAAGGTAGGAAGGAGAGAGGAAGACAAGTAGAGGGCACAAAGGGAGTAGGGAAGATAGCAGAAGGAAACGTGCTTACCAATCAGCATGCTGTGTTTTAGGCATTAGCTACTCTTCCCCACATTACTATATAAATAGCTTCATGGAAATCCAACCGCTCTGCCCACTGTCCCAGGTTCTTCTTCCTGCTACCATAGCAGCAGGGCAGCTGCAGGGAGGATTTCACCCTCCACCTTACCCCCAAGAGTGTGGGCAGGTTCTCACTGACCTTCATTCATTCTCCGAAACTTGTCCTTGGCCATGTAGCCCAGCACCAGACAGCATCCTCTCTTCTGGAGGCCCAGCTCTGGAAGAAAAGCACAGGTGAGTGAGCTTAGAATGGATCAGGTGTCATTGAAGGCCCCTTTGCAGGGGCTACGAAGCTGCTGCCTTTATAAACAGGGCTACTTATTTAACATTTATGTAGCACTTGCGATGGTCCAGGCATCATTTTAAGCCAATAACTCCTCATTCGATCTGCACGATAACTCTGTGAGGTGCGTACCATTATCTCCATTTTATAACATCCCCGTTTACAGATGTATTGAGTAGGCAGTCTTAAATGGAAGAACCAGCTGGTGGCAAAACCAGGAGTTTGAATCTAGGCAGTATGGCTCCAGAGTCCACGCTCGTAACCACTACTCACAGGTTAATGAGGCTCTCTATATAGGCTGGGGGCCTATACCCAGATCATGCTGTGGTTGACCCAGATCATGCTGTGGTTGTGATCAGGCCTGCCAAAAAAAGAGGCAGAGTCCAGCCAGTGGTGTCCGGGATGGAGCAAGACAACCAGACACAGGGGGTGATTCAGAAGAATGACGAAGCGGTTGGGTGAATTTGCGGGAAGATGTGGGGGTGGAGGTAGGGGTAGAGGAGTCTACCTTTCGGGAGAGAGTGAGTTTCTGGGTCTGGGGATTCCCATACATTCCTATATTCCGGCACAAGGCAGTGCCTTCCTCAAGCACTTATGAGGTGTGGACTCAAGTGTGGAGCACAGGGATTGGAATGGCTAAGAGACACAAGACACAGATTGTGGTCCCACGAGACTTTGACACAACAGAAAAAATAAGGCAGGACAACGATCCTAGGTAGCAAATGCAAGAGGTTTTTTGTTTTTGTTTTTGTTTTTTTTTTTCCACGGCATTTGGTAAATGGGTGCCCACTGTGTGTGGGCGTTGGACTAGAGTACATCTGCCTCACAAGAGAATGAGATTTCCCCTCTGGTTTTTATCCTCTAATTCTGATCTGTCTTAAGCGCTTTATGGGCTTTGAAGCAATTCTACACCAAATTCCTCTTCTGATCCCCCACAGCACCCCATGAGGTGAGCAGATAGGTTACTGCTATTCATACTATGCAGATGGGAAACCCAAAGTTCAAAGATGTCAAATGACTTCCCAGGATTATTTTAGACCCCCTGCCCCGCTTCTTTGCTTGGAACTCATACAAATGTGACAGCTGCCATAAACTTGGCGAATGGACAAGGGGTATGATTTCTGGAAGAGGGAATGTGACTGCACCCCCTCCCAGGGCTTGCCAGGCTTTCTGGGCACCTAGGGGTTCCCTCCATTCGTGTCTCAGGGAAGGTGGGCCCCAGTGAGTGCCACATTAGAGCAACTTCTCTTGGGACACTGGGTGTTTCTCTGAGCCCTGGAGGTTAACATCTAGGCTGTTAGAGCTTAGACAGGATGGGCTCATTTCTCCTCCCTACCTCTCCATCCACCTCTTGTCACCCAGGTCTACCCTCCATGGGTTGCAGGATGAAAGGGTCCATGAGAGACAGATAAGTCAAGCTTAGGGGCTCTTGCCCTAGAGAAAAACAAAGCATGGCGTTCGGTGGCAGAATGCCACGGCCCAGGGAGGTTACTAGCTTTGATCTCTTGATTCTCTAAAGGGGTTTATTAACTATCAGTAAAGAGCAGAGAAGCAGATCTGAGCGTGCCTTTTCCAAAGGCGCTCACTTCTCTTCCGTCCCCTCCATGAGCACGCTCTTCTGAAGGCACGGCCAAGCCAACCTCACTTCAAACAGCTTTACATCTCAGGCGCCCAAATTGACGATGTTAAGTTCCCTCATCCAAGGCCTTGGCTCTTTCTTCAAGGGCTCCTGCTCTGTCGAGGGCCCTGTGGATCAAAGCCCCTTTGATGTTTACTTACTATATTTGTGGATTCTTTCTAACAACCACCTTCAAGAGGCAGGAATGCAGCCTGCCAGGAGGGGGCCAGTGGAAGTACAAGCTATGAGGAGGCTCTCAGCCCCTGCGAACAATAGCCCCTTGCCTGAGACTCTGGGACTGTATAGAAGCCTCAACATGCTGACGACAGGCAGAGTTAACCAGCCCATTATAATTGCACGACCATTGTTCATCACCACAATGATAAAACTGCTGACGGTTCTTATTATATTTTCCATTGACTTCTTATGCCCATCTAAAGCACATCAGCAGTGACCCCTAATGAGAAAAGGAGCTGGGGTTCCTGCAATGAGCCCAGGGAAGCACGGAGGAGTGGGGGCAGAAGGTGCTGGATGGATTTAGGCCAACATTCCTGTTGGTCTTGCTGGACCATCCCCTAAGCTCTCAAGAAAATGGAGCAGGCATAATTCTCCTAAAGATTGAGAGAGTGTGGGCGACCTGTTGAGTCCAGATCGTCTATGTTGGCTGTCTCTGCCACCCCAACTCAACCCATCGTGTGTCACATAATAGGTTGCCCCCAGGGTGACTGCCTGAGGAAAGAGGCCACATGGATGGTTATCGTAAGTAAGAGTCTCACGGACCATGTTTGATTTTCGCAAATGAGCAGGAAAAGAATTTTTTAAAAACCTGATTAATAAAAGAAATGGAGGGCGAGGCAATTTCTCAATGTATTTGGCTCATTTAATTTGACACGTGTGGGTTAGTCTTAATTATTTAGGCAGCTATATTACAAGGCGCTAATAAGCACACTGAAGAAATGTATTAAGTGAGAGGGCTCTCCAACTGAGTCCTCACTGAGAAGTGGGGAGAAGCCACTGGGATCCTTGCAAGAATGAGCAGGTTGGAGAATTAGTGAAGTGAGAATTAGATAGCTATCCACATATGAAAATTTGGGATGTTCTTTGGAGAGATTTGCAGAGCTAAATTAGAGGTCACTGGGTCCACAGGAGGAAGGAGGGCTGAGGTGGGGGAGGGGAGGAGAATGTGGAAATCCAAGAGGGGAGGAGGTGTGTTGTCAAAGGCACTGAGCAGAGAGAGGGCTGGGTGGGGCGTGGCGGGGGGTGGCAACGGGAAGTAATCGCTTTGTCTTGGAGAAACTCTACCCCCGCCAAACGAAGCAGGCTCCTCTTAGGGGAAAGATGATGGACTGTGACACAAAGAATCTTTCACTTGGTGAGCTAGACCAGCCACCAGACTGCCACCTTCCTTGTCACACAAGGCTGGGACCGACAGTGGAATCAGATCACAGATGCCCATTTTAACAGCAAGATGTCGGGGTCTTCTCTATGTGGACCTTAGGGCTGCAGCCTTTGGTTGAGCACTTATCAGTACAGAACCATCAGATGTACCAAAGGCAGCCGTGGAAAATGATGAATAGGAATTGAGTCATCCTCGCTTAAAAGGAAAGTTCACAGCAAAGAAGTCCAGGGTCACTGGCAGATGGGGTGGGGAGGGCACTGTCTGAGGAGAGCAAAGGCTTAAGAAATACTATTCTGCAAGGAAACATTTATGGGGAAAGGGCATTGTTTCTTGGGAAGAAGTGAATGAACCCCAGGAATTCCTGGACTGTGAGCCACAGAAGGGCCAGGATTGTGCCATTTTCAGCTCTGAGCCCTTAGTCCCCAACACAGTGCCTGGCACATGGCAGGAGCTCAGGACAAATCCGATGATTCGATGTAAGCACCAACTAAAGACTATTGGGCAGTCGCCTGCTCTCCCCTACCCAGGTCAGAATCAAACCAGGTGGGCTGAAACGTGGCACAATGGAGTCAGTTAGGTGAGGATCGTGGCCGAGTGAATGAAAGTTGTAAATTCATTGGAAAAGAAGTCTAGGAAACGGAGCTTTCCTCTGGGAGGAATAAAAAGGGCTGACTTTGTAAATGGAACCGTTTTCCTTCAGTTTCACAGGGTGACGATGGGACTTTTTCTAGCCTTAGGATTTCTTTATTCTTAGAGGTAATAACAATGATACAGTGCTATTACTTCACATTTGCGGGACCCTTATTTTTACACGATGCTGTCATATTCACTACCTTATTAGATGCCCACAGTAGCTCTGTGAACTAGGTGAGGAAGAATGGTCTATTTCCTCCAGTTTGGTTTCAGAGACTGAGATTCAGAGAAGTAAAAGGGCAGTTCAAGGGCAAAGTACGAGCTGATAATAGTACTCAGGTTAGAAGCCGGGTCTGATTTCTAGCTTTCTCAGGGGAAGGTCTCGGATCCCAGGGCTGCCGAGGCTGTGAATCAAGACAGACCAGACAATAGAGAACAGATGTTGGTGGCCCTGGCTAGGACAGTGTTGTGGGTTGAACTATGTCTCTTCCCTGCCCTTCCCCTCTCCCCCTCATTCACATGTGGAATGTGGATTCACCAGAGAATGTGACTTTATTTGAAGATAAGGCCTTGACAGAGATAATCAAGTTAAACTGCTCATTAGAGGGGCCCTAAGCCAATGCCCCTGGTGTCCTCATAAAAAGGGGACATTTGGAGACAGACACACATACAGGGAAAACACCATATGAACATGAAGACAGCCATCTACAAGCCAAGAGAGAGGCCTGGAGCAGATTCTTCTCTCAGAGAGCTCTGAAGGAACCGACAGGCCAGGTTTGCATCTTATAAAGACCATTTTGGCACTGGTGCAGAGGATGGATGGGGAGGGGTAAGCCCAGACAAGAGAGCGCCATTGTTTGACTATTGCAGTACTCCTGGTGAGAGATGATGGGCTGACATCTGCTCTCTCTCTCCCCACTCTCTGAAGACAGCCTGAGATCAGAAAGCAAGTGAAAGGACCCTGAGCTTTCTCAGGGGGACATTCAGAGTCTCTCCATCCCTGCCACCTTGACACAGGAGAGCAGTGGAGAGGCTGAAAATAGCTCACCAGATGGTTCCTGAGACCATATGGAGAAGGCGTCAGCTGGACCTGGCTAGAGTCACAGGGAGGCCATGTGTGCTTCGAAACTCTCAGTGTTGGCTGGAGCCTTGCTCTAGCACTCCAGAGTGAGCCATGCTCTGGGTGTCTCTGCACTTTATAAAATGTGGATACTAATAGTAAGACGCTCTGCACATGGTTAGTATGAAAATCAGATGCACTTGGTGAAGAATGCCTACAATGAAGTAGCTGGTAAGGGCGAGCTCAACAAATAGAAATGAAATGTCAGACTGGGGAATAGGGACCGTTAAATTCCTCCCCCTTCTTTACAGGTATGAAAGGGGAGACTCATCCAAAGTGATATAATGAATAATGAACTTTGGGGCGGTGTTCTTTGGAGGCTATTGTGGTAGCTACAAGTTGAGGGACTGGAAGAGGAAGTGAGTCAGGAAGACCAGCCAGGTGGGTACAGCAGGTGAGGCTGAGGCCCCAGAGGGGCCAAAGATGGAGAGAACATGGTGAATCTGAAAGACATTCTGGGAAGAGACTATGGGCTGAGTGCCAGAGTGGCCAAGCAGAAGGGGGCAGATGACCACAGTGGCTTTAGTTGGGGAGGTTGGGGGAAGAGAGGTGTCTGTGTCAGAAGCAGCTGACAAAGGAAGCCAATTAGGCCATGGGGGGGGGGGGCGGATAATGGTGCATTTCTGGACTTCTTGTGTTTGAGGTGATGGGGTTCCCAAGTGAAGCAGTCTTTGATGATTACATGAGCTATGAAGAAATACATTTTTAAAAAGTTTATTTACTTATTTTAAAAGAGAGAGAGCAAGCTGGGAATGCAAGCTGGTGCAGCCACTCTGGAAAACAATATAGAGGTTCCTCAAAAAACTAAAAATTGCACTACTAGGCATTTATCCATGGGATACAGGTGTGCTGTTTCGAAGGGACACATGCACCCCCATGTTTATAGCAGCACTATCAACAATAGCCCAAGTATGGAAAGAGCCCAAATGTCCATCGATGGATCAATGGATAAAGAATACACAATGGAGTATTACTCGGCAATCAAAAAGAATGAAATCTTGCCATTTGCAACTACGTGGATGGAACTGGAGGGTATGATGCTAAGTGAAATTAGTCAGAGAAAGACAAAAATCATACGACTTCACTCATAGGAGGGCTTTAAGAGACAGAACAGATGAACATAAGGGAAAGGAAACAAAAATAATATAAAAACAGGGAGGGGGACAAAACAGAAGAGACTCATAAATATGGAGAACAAACTGAGGGTTACTGGAGGGGTTGTGGGAGGGGGATGGGCTAAATGGGTAAGGGGCACTAAGGAATCTACTCCTGAAGTCGTTGCACTGTATGCTAATTTGGATGTAAATTTTAAAAAATAAAAAATAAAATGAAAAAAATAAAAAGGGGAAAAAAGAATAAGAAAAAAAATAATGGAATTCACACATGTATGTTGTATAGAACTTTATGAAAAAGTATGCTGTTAGAACATGGCTTTATATCTACTTTTATTAAAATATTTTCCTTACTACATTACACAGGTAATAGTCTTTACCTGTGCATTTATTTTAATTTGTTTAAAATAAATATGTAATTATTATCATCTGACAAGAATTAAAAACTAATAGGTGGTGAAAAATTTTTTAAAAATGAGAGAGAGAGAGAGAGAGAGAGAGAGAGAGAGAGACAGAGAGAGAGTGGGGAGGGGCAGGGGCAGAGAGAGAGAGAGAGAGAGAATGCACCCTGTCAATGAGGAGCCTGATGTGTGGCTCGAACTCCTGAACCATGAGATCGTGACCTAGGCTGAAGTCAGATGCCTAACCTACTGAGCCACCCACCCAGGTGCCCCTGAAGAAATACCTTTTCAATCAGCTTTACTGACCTCAGAGAGCAGATGTCTTCTGTAGATCAAGTCATTATGTAATGAATAACATAGAAAGCAATGGAATAATATATGGGTAGACTCTGCCACAAGTGTTAGTACCAGCCCTGCACAACCAGCACGTATTTATAAACTGTGACAGGTATGGTATCTGGTCCACAGACGCTCATGGAGAGGCTCCTAAGTGCACCATGTGCAAGACAAAAACATGTAAGGCAAGCTTCCTCCCACAATGAGATGATAATCCAGTTGACTATGTAAGGCATATACTTGTGAAAAGGTGAACGAAAATCAAACACTGTAGTTCAGTAAAACAAAGTGTCATTAGCATGTGAATTATTTCCACACTAATGGCAATAATTGCTACAGGTCATGGGGTGGCTCTCGCCAAGGGCCCCGAAGGCTGGAGATTTGTCTGGGGGGTTGCCCTCGGTGGGCGTCCATACCGATGGCCTGACTCATCAAAAGCCAGTCTTGCCAGGATGCCTGGGTGATCACAGGATGCCAGAGCCTCGTGTTTGAGAAGTCCTCACCTTGATTCTGCTAAGCTCCTGCTTTCTGCTTCAGTTCTGCCTCACCCTGGTTTCAGCATTATTACTCACATCCCGGGCAATAATGGTGCCCATAAATCGCGCAGAGATCACAGTTTTCTGATCAACCTCTATAGTAAAGAGGCCTGAAGAGGGGAATAGCAAAGGCTTATTAATCCTGACTAGTGTCTGCCTATGGCCCTCCAGGACAAGTAATAAATGTTTAATAGCCCAATAATACCTGTTTCATAATTTTTGACTCTCATTGCTTGCTAACTCTAAGTTTATTAAAGAACTATAAACTTTACATTGTTGTAAAGACATAATTGCTATTTCATTACCTATTTAATATGAGTTAATTATATTAGAACTAAGTTTTTCCCCATTCATATTAAGTATCAATTAGTTGTTTTAAACTATTGATTTCTATTTAATTGCCTGTGCTATTACATACCAATTAAATTCTTGTAGGAGAAACCTGAACCAGCTATAGCCTTAAGTTTTTAAGATAATAAATTAGATGGCAAAGCTCAAGTGGCGTTATCTTCTTTCAGGAAGGGTCAGCAATCATTGTGATAATTCCCAAAGGTCTTTGTGACCCACCAGCTCATCCCTGCTAGTTCCTGCAGGGGCAGACCTCCCTCCGATAGCTGATGGTAAGAAGCTTCAGCTTCATGAGCAGCAATGGCAAGAAGTAACACTGGGGAAGCCCTTTACCAGCCCCTGGCCTCCTCAGCTGCCTCAGCCTGCCCTTACTGGCTGGCACGGCCCTATCCACAGGACGGCTAAGGCAGGCAGTCTTTCAGTGATTCCTTACCACCAGCTGTGGGGTCCATGACTGCCCATGTTGCCGCTGGCCCCAGACCCCACGTGCCTACAGGAAGTCTGGTGCCCATGTGGTCACTACTCCTCTGGCTTCCCCAAACTCCTGGTCCACTGGCCCGACTCTACGTTGTGCTCAAGACAAATCGGACATTTACCGGGTGGCAATGGGCGTTTGACTTTTCTCATCCTGTTTCCCCTTCACACCGACCTTGTAAAGACAGGTGTTACTATTCTTATCTTTATTTATAAAGAAATGGACATTTTAGATGGGTAAGGAGTCACCTAGGGTCCCTCAGCTATTGAGTGGCAAAGCTTGAGTCCACCTGTCTGCCTGACTTCATGCCTGGTGCACCTTGCCATGCTCTGTCTCAGTCCTCCATGAGAACTGAGTCTCTGCCCACCGGGCTGGCTCTTGGAGACCTTGCCTGGCTCCTGCCATCTTTCTTTTCACAGAAGGTTGGGCTCATCTTCTACCCTCAGATACTGCCTGGGGTCTTTCTCCCAACTAATTAATTGCTTGGAATTCCAACATGGCCACCAACTGACTGAGAATGTGGCCTTCCTCTGGGCCACTTGGGCATCAAGGCAGACCCCAGGGGTTGCACTCCTCCCACACTCCTCTACACCCTGGAACTGGGACACAGGTTACCCTACCTCCTGGGGGCTGGATGCAGCCCAGCCTTGCCCCTCTCCACTGGTTGGTATCACCAAGGGCTCCCCCATCTGGGGCCAAGCTCACTTCATTCATCATCACAATCAAAGTTGCCATTTATAGGGGCACCTGGGTGACTCGGTTGGTTGAGCATCTGACTTTGGCTCAGGTCATGATCTCATGGTTCATGAGTTCAAGCCCCACATCAGGCTTGCTTTGCTGCTGTCAGTGAGGAGCCCGCTTCAGGTCCTCTGTTCCCCTCTCTCTGCCTCTCCCCTACTCACTCTCTTTCTTTTCCTCAAAAATCAAGAAACATTAAAAAAAAAACAGTTGCAATTTGCTGATTGCTTATGATTTATTAGTCTCTGTGTTAGATACTTTGTATGCATTATCTTCTTCAATCATAAAAATTCTGTAAGTACTATTATTATTCCTATCTGCTAGAATGGGAAACTGATAATCTAAAAGATTCAATAACTCACTCAGGGTCATACAGCTAGTAAGTGTGGAAGCCAGTAAACCTGATAATGAGTGAGGTTTTTTGGATAACTGGTATAATATCTTTGTAAGAGTTGCAGGGAATAGGGGGAGAGTTTAGTAATATTGGTTGAAGAATTTTATGGAAACAGTTTTATCACATGTACAAGATTACCTCAGCCATCTCTGGTTTAAGATGTCTGATCCCATGGGGTTAATTGCTCTGTGAGGGAATATGACAGAGAAACAGGATCATGAAGGCCATCCCTCCCCCCTGGCCTGTCATCATTCTGCTTATCCTGTGAGGGACAGGGACTGCTGAAGGCCATATGCCTGCAAGGCTTTTAGACTTTTCCTGAGAGAAAGTTGGAAGTTGGTGAGTAATGTCTGAATGGAACCAGATGCTTGACAGCTGTGTGCCCTGTCCCTGGGGAGGCTCAGCCTGGTATAGCCAGTCAATCACAGCTAGGAGGCCAGGCAGAAAGAGGGCATCTCTTTTCTCCTTTTTCTTTTAGGACCAAAAGTGTCCCCAAAGGACTAAGACCGAGCGCCACGAGGAAGCCTCCAAAGTCCCCCCTACCTCCCCATACTCACACCCCATTCCATGGACTTGAGGTCCAGATCTTTGGGAAGGCAGAGGCCCAACAAAAGGCTATGAATATAAACTTGATGCATGGATTTAATCTTCACACAGATTCCTGGAGATATGGATTATCAGCCCCATTGTATAGGTGGGGTTCAGGGAAGTTGAGTGATTTACCTGAAGTCACACAGCTGGGAAGTGGAGGAGCCAGGACCAAAATCTAGGCGCATTTGATCCCAGAGCCCGGGCTGTGCCATTCTGCTGGGATACGGTCTGGATGCTGAGCCCAGGTAACCAGCAGAGACCCCAGTGGGAAGAAGGGGACCATATGTGCTCAGAGGGTGCGGGCCAGTGGAGTCATGGGCATTGCTGCCAGGGGGCTAGGGGGCACTGAGAAATCCTTGCGGGAGTCAGGCCCTGGAAAGTCCATGCGTGGAGAAGGATGGATCGCCTCCCTGGGAGACAGGGAGGTGGAGGCAGGACATGGAAGCATGGAGAACGGCTGCTGTTTAGTTATGTGCTTGCAAACCTCTGTGTCACCCATTTATGGCCCCAATAAAATCATAAAAGCTGAGGATTAACCAAGAGAGTCCCATAAGGGCCAGGAGCTGGCCTTAAGGAATTTATCAGCGGAGTCAGATATGGCCAGCCTCTGCCCGCAAGCCCTCTGCTGAATAGGGTGGGGGTAGACAGAGACGGTTGCTCTCACCTGGTACAAGGAAAAGGGAGGCAGAAGGAAACAGTGTTCTGGGAGTTGGGGGGGGCGGTGTACGGAGCGTAGGGCCATCCAATCTGGCAGTCCCACCCGAGGAGACAATGAGGGCAGCTGGGATGGTATGAGAGAGAGAGAGAGACAGAGACAGAGAGACAGAGAGGAGAGGAGACACATGGTCACCTATTACAGGGTCCTAGGATGGAAGGGCATTGGCTAAGCCTCAGTAGGCTGGAGGATGCCCCCTCCACTTTCTGGGTAGAAAGCTGTACAAGAGGCAGGCTAGGCAACAGTTTGCTTTTGTCCTCAGGCAAACAGATCAGAGCTGCCTGTTCACCTGGCCTTGCAGCAGGGGCCGGTACCTCGCTGGGCACCTTCCCTGGAGCAGAAGAAGAAGGCAGGGGCTGTGAGCATGAAGCCCCTTGCTGCCCCCACCTCACCATCTTCCTGAGCGAGGACCAGCCCAGGCCTGGTAACTTGGGTGGTCCCAAGAGCTGAGGCTAGAGAGGAGCAGAGGCCCTGAGGGTGGGCCAGACATTGTCCTCCAGAGCAGTGTCGAGCTCCCCGCCACTGCCCCAGCTCACACGGCGAGAGAGGAAAGGAGGCCGTGGGGTTAGGAGAAGAGCCAGCAGAGAAGGCAGAGAACCCCCGCTGTCCTCCCATTACTGAAATCCTCCTTGAGCCTCATACACCCCATTACAACTCTGTATCTTATAATTAAATTGAATCTGCCAGTTACCTCTCAGCACGGCAGCAATTCAAGCTCATTGGAGGCTTTCTTTGTTTATTTTTATTTATTTATTTATTTATTTAGTGATTATTTATCTAGCTACCCATGTAGCTACATGGAGGCCTTAGTGCAGGGTTTCTTGTGCCTTCGAGAAAATGAGGGTGTGCAAATGCAGTCTCTCCCCACTGGTGTATGTGGGCAGGAGCTGTAGGACCTGCAGGGTGAGCTGTTGCTGGAGGGTCCCTCTGGGAGAGGGCCAGGGTGACCACCACAGGCTGGTTCCACC
The DNA here is from genome assembly GCF_027475565.1 of Acinonyx jubatus. NCBI lineage: Eukaryota > Metazoa > Chordata > Mammalia > Carnivora > Felidae > Acinonyx > Acinonyx jubatus. Next base: position 90,090,877 of record NC_069390.1, on the reverse strand, counting down.
CCCTTGTTCTTGCCCAACATGCCTATGGAAGGTCCACTAATTCCAGAAAGCTCCATGGAAGCGCCTTACTCCCGAGGGGTAGAACATGGGTCGGAGAATGTGGTTGTGACTGGGTATCAGCAGTTAACACAAGTTTGTTGTCTTCTGTGCACCTGCTGGATACAAGCTCTCCTTGAACCCTCACGACACCCGAGATATTCTTGGAGGCGGGCACAAGGACCAGAGAGGTTCTGAGAGTTGCCAGAAGTCACCCAGCTGGTAATGGCAGAGTTGGGATCTGAACACAAGAATTGGGACAAAATCAAGCCCTCTCATCTTCCCTAGAACCCCAGATCCAAGCTGGCAGCCCAGCAACAGAAACCAGAGCACCTTTCTTCTCTTTAATGCTAACCTTTCGGCAGTGAGGGGGGGCAAAGGAGAGCCTGAGAGCTTTGATTAGGAACCAACCCCAAACAGATCCACGGGAGTGATTCTGAAACACCAGCCATCACTTAATAAGAACATGAGAGTTTACTCCCCACAAGGCTATCCCAGTGAGAGGCTGATTGCCATCAGGCATGCAGGGGACTGCACAGGCCTTGCACATTGATAGCTGAGTCCCAGAGATGGGAGCCCATTTGAGGAGAGGACGAGGTTGACTGGGATAGTATGAAAAAGAGAGAATGCATCTGCTCCTATATTATGGTGAGAGAATGGGAAGGAATTCCAGACTCCAGCTCACACCTTAGACAAATCTCCCCTGCAGAGAAAATGGTACGTATTCACCACCATTCACCATCTTCTCCCTTGCCTACCTGTACCCGCCAACCTGCTGGTTGGATCACTTGTGGGCCATTAAATACTTCTCAGAGCAGGGATGGGCGGTACCACCGAAGACCTGCATCCACACCGACCACTCCTGGTCTGTTCTGGAGCAAGGGAACTCACAAGGTTTTAGTGCATGTGGCCAGTGGCAGCCCATGTGTGTCTGTGACCAGTCTGTCCATAAGAAACCATGAGGGACCTTGACTCAGGCTCTGTCCTGACCACAGAGGATGGCACAGCCACATGAAGGAAGTTGGTGGCCCAGGCCAGAACTATGGAAGGATGTGTACCTCTTGTTAGTTTGGAGAAGGTTCTCTGGTTGGAAGACACAGTGAGGTAACCTGGTCTAAGACAAGGAGAGCCTTTAAACCGAGGGATTTGGGGAGCAGATTGTCCACAGCTGTTCTGACTTATAGATCTTGGATGGGACAGCCAGGTCCTCCCCTGGCTCCTGAGGCTAAGAGAAGCCAGTCAAGGAAGCTTGGACCACTGGGTCCATCCCCCTTGGGACTTCTCACACAGTAGTGTAGCCTTTTGATCGGAGATATCCACTTCATTTCCTCAGTCTGTGAAGTGGAGATCTCTTGGGCTGTGGTGAGGACCGGGGGATAATTTATGCAAAAAGCTGGAAGGTAAAGGTGAGGACAGGTGTGTTCCTATGACCTGTTCAAACATATGGAGCAAAGGCTGGACATATTGTAAACAACTCCACAAAGAGGCGTTAGAAAAATAACAACGTAATATATTATTATAAAAAGCATGGGTGTGCTGAAAGTCAGAACAAGAATAAAATAAGCCTGCAGTTTAGCCTGAGGGCTCTGGTTCTGAATAGAGGCTCTTATACCGTTGTAAAGACGATGTCCACAGCCGCTTGGGGGACAGCTACGCTCAGCTCTCTGGAAAGGGGCTGGCTCATGATGATCCTCCAGGGCCCTATCACCCATGGCTTGCATGGTAATGTAGGGCTACAGCTGGTGCTTTGTAGGATCAGAGAAGCCAAGGGGCCTGAAAATGGTCATCGTCAACCTTGCCAGCAGCTATTGAGTAACTGCAGAGTGAGCACAGGGCACGGGCTGGGCACTGGGGTAGAAAGAAGGTTAAGGTCCACCCTTGGGGTCTTATAAACCAGCCAAGGAATTAGAACAAACCTGGAGGAAGACCCAGATAAAGGTCCTCTCGTGACCGGTTCAGTTCAAGCAGGTGATGGAAGGTTCTAACCTGGCACAGCTCAGACCCACATGGAAGGTGGCGCCCAGCTCTGTAAGCTATTCTTCAAGGGGCGCAGGGCAGACCCAGCAGCACCCAGAGGCTGGTGCCAGGCCAGCAAGTGTCTGTAAGTCTTGCCACAAGAGGCACAGGTGAAGAGTTGGGGTGTGCAAGTAGGAAAGAGAAAAGACTGACTGTGGGGCTTTAGGGCAATGAGTTTGGACCAGGCGGTGGGGACTATAAGGAGGCAGGTTTCATTTCAGTAGAAAAAAAGAAGTTATCTTCAGTGCAAGGTGCTAGGATCTCTTCGCAAGGACTAAGGTCAGACTGGAGCCCAGGGAATGTATACCATTGTCCCATCCTGGGGTGTCGGCTGCAGCCAGTGGAGTAGTGATCTCGTGCCAGCTGGAATCTGGTTCCCATCTGCATTCGGTGAGGTCACATTGGCAGCCTCAAACTGGCCATGGTGAGTATTTCCACCAAGGAGTGGGACAAGGCTGCTGTGAAGGCTTTTCCCCCGCACGCTCTCCTTCCCGAGGGCTGGGTTACCAGCACACCCCTGGCTGAGCTTTAACATCTGAAGAGGGGTCTGTTTACCCTGGTTCCGGCTTCCAGGTCTTTCAGACGTGACTGAGGGCCTCCGCCTGTGATTTCTGCTTCCTGTCCTGTGAGTCACCATCCCTCCATGTCTCATCCTGTTTTTGCTGATGACTTGCTGAGCTGAAGCTGCTGCCTGGATGGCCACGATGGCTCATGTGGTCCCCTCCCTCACCTCCTGGCAGGACTGCCACTCCACCATTCTGGAAAGGTCACGACTGACGTGCCTTTAGGATCTTCAGAGGGGGCAAACTCACAACCTCTGCATGGGCAGCATCTGCTGGTGGCAGCAAGTTCTTCCAGATGCTTCTGCAGAGGCCCCCTGCTGCACTCTTCAGCAAATGCTTGGAACAGTGGGAAGAGGGATTTCTTCCTACATCCATCGCTACCAGGGAAGGTACCGGTAAGAAGCTGGGTGTGAGATCCTGAAGGGAAGGACTTACCACCGTAAGGTCCCCTGCCCCGGGCAGTGTGACAAAACAGCTATCATGTATTGCCAGGCACGGTGGTAAAGCACTTCATATAAATTATCTCAGTTAATTCTTACACCAGTCCTGGGAAGAGGCACCATGATGGTCTTGGTTGTGCAGTTGAGGACACTGGGGCTCGGGAAGGTTAAATACCTCACCAATGGCAGCTCAGCTATAGAGCAGCAGAGCCGAGACCTGAATCTGGTCTGAGTCCTATCAGATCCTGGTGCCCCGCCCCCTCCCCCCAGGTATAGGACTTCACCACTCACAAATCCAAATCTCCTGTCTACACCGTGGGGGTGAGGATGCGGGCAGCTCTGAGTGCCTGTCCAGTGTTCCCCGAGGAACCTTCTGTGTGGTGAGTGGAATGACGTGTCAGAGGGCGCTGAGTCAGCGTGCTATCACCCAAGTCCCTCTCTGCTATGGACAGAGAGGCAGCAGAAGCTGGAAGCTTTGGGGGCCGGCCACCGGGGCCTGGTTGCCCCTCTTCTCTGCGCTCCCTGCCAGAGTTGAGCCATGGCATCTGCAGGGACCGAGCTCCACGTCAGACATCAGCGATCCTGTGCCCTGCTGGGAGCGTCCCTGCTTGGGGCAGATGCTGGCCTGGTTTTCCTGGGAACTCGCCTCTGCTCTAATTAACTGGGTGAACTTGGGTGAGTCACCTGCACTTTCTGGGACTCAATTTCCTCACTTACGAAACAGAGAGTCTGAACTAGGGCAGGAGACTTAACCTGGTGTCTGGGGACCTCTAGGGACCTCAATCAGGGCATCTCATACCCTCCTGAATTTGCATACAAAACTGAGTGTGTATACATTTTTCTAGGAGAGAACCATGACTTTTGTGTATTCTCAGAGGGGATGATGCTCTCCCACCAAAGAACTAATAGCCTCTCACCAAAAAGATCGCTAAGGTCCCCCTAGCTTTTGGATTTGTTGGGTCTGAGAGGCCCCCTTCCTTGATGACTGCAGCTTAGAAATAATGCTGCCTGTAGGGGACTGAGGGCCACGGGAGGACTCCTACTACTTTTTACCAAAGCATTTTTTCCCTCTGTGTCGGGAACTCTGTGGGACGAGGTGTAACTTCTGTTTCAGTCCCTGGCACCACACAAAGGCTGCTGTCACCTGGGGACACTTAGTTCACGCAGGCCCAGACTTCCCTGGGGCTCAGCTGGGAATGTTCCCCTTCCCTGAGGGCTGGGGAGGAACCACGGTTCTGCAAGCCAGGATCTGAGGCCCGGAAGGGTGAGTCCATAGGTATTTCAAGCACTGCCCGTGTAGCCAGCCTATTCAGTTCTTACACTGTTTGCACTAGATTAACCCACGTTTCTTTGTGTATTTTCTTACGCCTCTGGTCTTGTGTACATATCTGATCTGGTGCATTAGTCAGAAATGTCATAGAATGTTAGAACTGGAAGGGAACTTAGAAATCACCCCATTCAACCAGGGACAGAGGAAGAAACTAACCGTCAGAGGAGTGAGGTCATCTCCCAGAGCCACCAGTGGCAGAGCCGCGTCCTTCCCCTTTCCCATCCTGGGGGCGCCCTGACCGGCAGGGATGACTGCCCAGCACCTTCCCCAGTCTTGTGGCCTGACCGGCCCTCTGCCTGACCGCAGGGCCGGTCATGGTGCGCAGGCCTGAGAATGTGCCCTGCTGATTCCAGTTCTGGGCCTGGGACCTGGCTATTCTTCCGCCAGAGACTCAAACACCTCATCCCACTCCTAGCTCAAGACCCCCCGTAGGGAAACACCCTCTCCACGTGGCCCTCTCCCACTCAGCCCTGCAGGTGGGCACCCTCCCCTGGACACCGCACGCTTCGCACATCCCTTTGCTATGGCACTTCCTATGGAGGAGACAATGGCTCCAGCCTTGTGGCTATGAGGTGGGGACGAACTCGACGGATCCTTGCATCTCTGTCACCTCGCACAGAGCCTGGCGCACAGCAGGCACTCAATAAACGCTCACATGGGGTGAGTGATTTAACAGACAGGAAAATCTGCCCCTACGTCCTGACAGATCACCAACTGATTTGGCACCCGAGTTCCCTTCCAAACCTTGGGGGCCAAGGTGAGGGCACAGACCTGAGAGTTTTTCTGGTGGTTTGAGAACCGGACTCGGTACGTCTTCTGCTTTTCGCCAGCCTTTTTCACTTTTGCAGAAATGTGCTGTAAGTCAGCCTCATGTGGTTAGTCATTCAGGTTCATATCGTTGATGGTTTTTTTTTTTTTTTTTTTCCCCTGTTCATCATTCACTGACTGAGTCACTCGTTCCGTATTTGTTGAGAGCTCACTAGGCATCGGTTCTGGTCGCTATGGATACCGTGCGACCGAGAAGACAATTTTTGCTTCCCCGACCTTCTGTTTTAGACAGCATCTATTTAGTCCCTTTCCCTTGCACATCACTTAGTGCTAGGAAGTGTCACATCACTTGGACAAGTCACCGGGCCTCAGCATCTCCATCTACAACCTGCTGTCACTGGAGCCCAACGTGAGCCGGCAGCGGGCGTCAGGCGCCACAGCTCGGCCCGCACGTGGCTGGGGCTGGTGCTCCTGGCTGTTCTGACTGTGGCTGCACGGGCTCCTGGGAGCCAGCTGATGTGCTTCCTCTCTTCCCTCGTGCTTTGTTTCTGGAGGCACATCGAGAGGGCCCTTTCTAATCAGCTCAGGAGCAGGACACTTCGGAGCTACCCTGTGCTAGGCCGCTGTTACACACGGCGATGCCATTCACCGTGTGACTGGAGAGGGGGCGGTCAGGCTCCTATTTCTCAGACGGGAAAACTAAGGCACAGGGCGGCTAAGGGGCTGGCTCACAGTCCCTGAGCACATCGTTGGCCGTGGCACAGGCTGAGAACCCAAACCCACGGCTTTCCTGCCGATCCCACTCAATCTCCCAGTGGGCATTTCCCCACATGGCGAGACAGCTCTGCTGGAGTGGAAGGAAGAGAGAACTAGAAAGTCACAAAGTCCTCTTTCAACAAAGGCCTCAGCAACATGTTTGTCTTGGCGGTGTTTCATATCGACCCGGTGTGTGGCACATGGATTAAGTATGCAGTTGGGTGGTCTTTAAAGGATGAACATTTTCTCTGGGATCAATAAGCCAAGTGACTTTGGGTCTAAATTCATCAAAATGTCACCCGAGAGAAATTCAGTCTCTGGACTTCTGCACTCAGTCGGGTCGATGGCGGAGGGCAGAGGCAGAATGCAGGCAACACGGGTCTCTGGAAGGAGAAGTTCTGAGCATCTGTTGCACAGCATGAGTCCAATAACCTGGAGGGGGAGTCCGACGTGGGGACCAGCATCCTGGAGACGGGTCATCCCTCCTCCGTTGTAGATTCCATCCTTGCCTTCAGCAAAAGTAGCTGAGGGAGAAGCTGAGTGGCGACACCCCAGTTCTGGATTCTTCACACAGAAAGGGCCTTTGAGGTCATTCAGACTCACCCTCAAGTCTGGTGCAGGATCCCCCTTTACGGCATCTCGGAGAAGTAGTCCCATGGTTTCCCCCTGGATCCTTCTAGAGACGGGAGCCCATTACTTTACAAGGCTGGGCTTTTCATTTTTGGAGAGCTATGATAATTTAAAAGTTCTTTTATATTGAGCTTAAATATCCCCTCCTGCCCTGCAACTTTGACTCATTTGTCCTGACCTGCCCCACGGGGCTGCACTGAACCAGACCAATCCCTCTGCTACCCAACTACCCCATAGTTAAACAGTACTTTCTTCTTCAAGAAAAACAACCCTTGGGAGTTTTGGGACCTGGGATGCTTGCAGCAGGAAAACACCCCCTGCACTCCTGCTTCTCTGTACATTTAAGGACTTGTCTTCATTCACTGTTTTTAAAAAAAAAAATTTTATGTTTATTTATTTTTGAGGGGGGGCAGGGGAGAGAGACAGAGCTCGAGCAGGGGAAGGGCAGAGAGAGAGAGGGAGACATAGAATCTGAAGCAGGCTCCAAGCTCTGAGCTGTCAGCAGAGCCCAACATGGGGCTCGAACCCCAAAACCACGAGATCATGACCTGAACCAAAGTCGGCCACTAAACTGCCTGAACCACCCAGGCACCCCCGTCTTCATTCACTCTTTAGCATCTCTCAAAGAAGGAGGAGGGCAAAATGGGAATCCCCCGGAGGAATCCTGGCCTCACATGTCCCAGGAAAGGGAAGATAGAGATCTGAATCTTGGATATGGAATTCCACATGGGTATGACTCCGACGTGTCTAATACAAGTCGGGGTGTGTATGCGCACATCGGAACAGGTGGGTGCGTGTGTCGCTGTGGGTGGATGTGTGGTGAGCAGGGAGTGTCTCACCTGTGTGAGAGTGTATGGGGTGCGTGGGTGAGCTTGTGTGCACACACACTGCTTGTGTGGGCCCTGGGGAGGGGCTGTAACGATGCTCCTGTGGCTTGGAATCTGCCTCTCCCCATGGAGAACTCTCTGAATGTGCTAGCAAACTTCTCCTGGCCAGTCAGTAGGCTTCTGCCCCTCTGACTCAGCACAAGTACTGTGTCTTCTGTCTCGAAGACCTATCCATAACCCTTGGAAATGTAAACGTTCCAGCCTCCCCTGTCACGGCAGGTCTGGGCTTACCAATCCCCAGGAGTCCACGAGCAAGTTTCGACCCCGTGAGACGGCTTTCCATACATTCTCTCATTTTATCTTCCCCATACCTAGAGACAGGAATCACCACTTGACTTGTGAAGACGCCGGGGATCAGCAAAGTGGCATGACAGTCTGAGGCTACACAGCTAGGGAGCAGTAGAACCAGATCAGGATCTAACCCGAAGCCGGCACTCTGTCCCCCAACACATGTCACTTTTATGAAGCAGGAGCCGGGGAAGGTCTATGCCAGAGCTCACCAATGCCTCTGAAGGGCTCCCTCCCCACCGGCCGTCCATGGTCCTGGAAGACGAACAGGTAGAGACTAAACAAATGATGGTGGTGTGGCTTCTGGTGATTTCCCCCCAGAACCCTTGGAATTTATCACTTGGGAGGGTAGTTAGTTCCCAAACACAGGTGAGTGTAAAATCCAATTTCTTAAATTCCACGTGGGGCCTGGGGAGCTCAGTCTCTGCTCTGTCAATTACGACGTCCTCAGGTACTCAGGACTGAATATCCTCATTTCCTTAAATCCTCCTGCTTGTTGCCTGAGCTTTTATCCCTCTGATCTGCTTATTAGATTTCTACTGGGCCTTTGCTCAGCAGAACACTCAGGGTCCCCAGGACCCACTCTCTCGCTTAACCAGTAACTTCTCTCATGAACCAGACAGGGCACAGGATGAAGCCGGAAGCTGGCAAGGGTCGGCGGGGAGAGCTGGAGAGAGGGACACGAGGGGCAGGGGCAGAAAACAGGGGGATGCGCATAGGAACCCATGCGACGTTGGCCCCACGGGGATGAGCGGGATGGCATTTGCGTCCTTCTCAACATCTGGACTTGCACCTGGATCTGGATGATGCTTGCAAGTTTCTGTCGCTGGTAACCTGGGTGCCCAAACACCCTCTCTGCTCCCATGTCCCCCACTGCTTTCTTTTTTTTTTTTTTTAATTTTTTTTCAACGTTTATTTATTTTTGGGACAGAGAGAGACAGAGCATGAACGGGGAAGGGGCAGAGAGAGAGGGAGACACAGAATCGGAAACAGGCTCCAGGCTCCGAGCCATCAGCCCAGAGCCTGACGCGGGGCTCGAACTCCCGGACCGCGAGATCGTGACCTGGCTGAAGTCGGACGCTTAACCGACTGCGCCACCCAGGCGCCCCATGCTTTCTACCTCTGTTGTTAAGGTTATTTGTCTGCCTCATCTGTCTGTCTGTCTCCTTGGATGACAAAGTCTTTAAAAACAGATCACATCATTTTTTTTAATACTGGTACATGTCACTGTGACTGTCCATAGGAATTTATATGCTGACCGAGCCAGACATTGTATGAAAGCATACGGATGCACTGGGCACATTTCAGCCCTCCAGGGCCCCCCACAGCTGGGGACATGGGATGCACACACAAAGGGCAACCAATAACCGCTGTGCTCGTCTGGCCACGGAGCGTTTCATGGAGGAGGTGGGACTAGAGCTGGGCCGCACAGGATGCCAAGGACGGGCCGGGAGATGGGGGCGAGAGCATTCGAAGGAGGAGGAATGGCTTGGGCGAAGGTTCAGGCTGGGAACGGACAAGGGGGAGCACTGAGTGTGGCAGCAGGGCAAGGATCCGTATAGGGAAATCAAGAAAGGGAGGTTGAGACAAACTGTGGAGGGCTGTGAATGGGGAAGGAGCCCAGAAGTTCCTCTCCTCCTGCGACAGAGAGTCTTTAGCTTGCCCAGACCAACCCGCCTGTGGTCCCAGGAATTTACGCACTGCCTTCCTGGTGAGTCGGGCCAGGCGGTTGGCATGGTGTCTGTGCATCCTGGACAAGCAGGGCCACATGTAGCCTGAGACTGCTCTGCTGTCTTCCTCTCCGAGCCCAGCAAGCAAGAACCAGCCCTGGACTTTTCTGGTTTGAGGGACCCTCTGTCCGCCCTGACCATGGCCTGATCCATGAGTCTCCTCTTAAGCCAAGATTAAGTCTCAGAACGAGAGTAAGACACTGGTTCTTGCACAGGGGCGGCCTCTGGTGTGTTCCGATAAGGAAGGGAAAGACTCACCCGGGGAGAGAAGAGGGAAGGTGCTAGCAAGCCGACTCTTAACTGAGCACCTGTAACAGACCAGGCCTGGCCTCATGGCTCCCTGGTTATGTGAGGTACGGAGTCAGTCTCCCTGCACAGAGGGGAAACAGAGACTCTTGGGAGTTAAGCACCCTACCCAAGGTCACACATCTAAGTGGCTGCCGATTCCAGAGCCAGGGTCCTTCCCTTTTCTTGGCCCTGGTCTGCCTGTGTGGTTTCTCTGGCCTTACTGGGTGATCTTGAGCAAATCAATGACCCTCTCTGGGCTTCAAGTTTCTCATCTCTCCAACGAGAGGGTGAACTCTCCACTGGCCGCCTGCTCCGATTAGAGACCAGGGGCCGCCTCCAGGATGGGCTGTTTGCTAGGTGGCTTGTACTTCTCCAGCAGTGCCCGTGACTGCCTTTCCCAGCCTTGCTAAGCCCTGGTGTGTGTTTCTGCTCTCAATGTTTTGTGAGAGTTGGTATCAGAACGCACTCCCCTGATGCTGCCGGAAGCAATAATCCAGACACGGTTGGAGGGTTTAGTAGAAATCCTCTGCTACAGCGGAAGAAAGCGAACCCGGCAAAGCAAGGATTTCGGCTCGATGCAAAATCTGCCCATTTACCTTCCAATTCTAGGCGGCTCAGCAGGGAAGGCTGAGACGCGGGCTGGCCCCCTCAGCTCCTGGTCTCCCCAAGGGAGGAAGTGAGAGCCGAACGCAGAGGTCTCTGGATCTCCGCAGGCCTACAGTCCATGAGGACGGAAAGGGCAGGTCACCAAGTACTCCCCGTCTGCACTCAGATTCTATTGAGCGCTGGCTACACTGCTCCCTGCAGTCGCTCATTTTCCTGTTAAGTCCTCACAGCACTGACCCAGAAGCGGGATTATCCTTAGTTTTGGTATGAGGCTCAGACGGCTTAAGTGGCTTGCCCAAAGTCACACAACCAGTAAATGACAGAGCAGGGAAGCGCTGGGGATACCACTATCTGTTCTTGGGGGCCAGACCCTTCCATGTCTCCCCTAGTCTGATACCAGCCACACGTCATCATGGAAAATTAGCCAGACACATCTCTAGCCTGCTCCCCTGGCCCTACACCTCCTGTGTGCAATCGAAGCCTCCTCTGTCTGACTCACCAATCTATGGTCACAGACCCTCCTGCTGCCCTCAGCTGGTTATGGACTCCTTCAGAACGGAGGGGATGGCGTGGTTACTAGGGAAAATAACTCCTGCTCTAGGCTTGCCAGCAGCTCTAGGGCAATAAGTTATCTTTCCAAACTGAGGTCTTCCATTTTTGAGCCTCTGAAAGCTCCAGAGTTGCTGAATGGCAGGTGCATCCCAGCACAGGACAGCCTGGATCATGGCTATTGTTGAGCTTCTTAATGGTGACCCCCCGCACCAACCCCAATCGGTAATAACAGTCTTGTCCAGCGCCCCAGCCCCTAATGCCCAGCCTACTACTGGGAGTGGCTCTCTCACTCCCCATCTACGTATGTACATATATAGACGCGGAACGGATACACAAAGGAGCCTAGCATAATGAATAGAGCATGTGCTCTGGAGTTAGACTGACCTGGCTTCACATCCTGGCTCCCCCTGCTTGTCGGTTGTACAACCATAGGCAAGACATTTAACTCTTCTCTGTGTCCGCTTCCTTCTTTGTAAAATGGGAATAATGGTACCACCCACCTCAAAGAGCTGCTATGGGGGTAAAACGAGATCAAGCACTTAGCACAGTGCCTGGCACACAGCGGGGGCTCCATAAAAGGTGGTCCCTGCTTACTAGCCTTGGCCCATGGAAAGGCCTGTCTTCTCAGTTTGGAGAATGACGGCTGAGGCTGCCCGGTGCAGGGTGCGGGGCGGGGGGGTTAGGGCTGCCTGTGTATGTGGTGGGGGACCTCTGAGGAACCTACTGGTGACTGCAGCCTTTGAGAAGGCATTACAGGCCATTGTTTTAGTCAATACTGTATTATTTCCTCCGTGGCATCTATCCCCATGTTTATCATGTGTAAATAGGGTTTTTCAATGATGCGATGTGTTAGCTTAATGTAGCTGACATTCAGCATGTAGAGTCTGGTGGCTGCCCCCTCAGGACCTCCGGGAAAATGAGATGCTGTATCCGCCACAAAGCCGTCCTCATGAGCGAAATCTGAGAAATACAAGTCAGTGGCCATCAGGGCACCCGGTGCATGATTGCAGGTGTGGACCGGGTGCTCAAGGGAGGAGAATAAACACTATCCATGCACCCTCGGAGCACGGTCCAGCTCCTGGACAGAGGGTGGTCATGGCTGGTGGCCCAGAAGTGGGGTGTTGGGGTTCCCATCTCTTTGCTATCCAGATGTAGATTCTGTAAAATACCCTACGTGGTCTGGCCAACTCCTGTCCATGTTCTCCGTCACTGCCTGTCCTTGGAACTTGTCAGAGTTGCTCCTCATGCTGCTGGATTCTCAGATGATCCCCTCCTTCCTTCCCATCGCTTGGCCCACAGTGGGATGGCCTCAGTGGATGCAGTGGAAATACATCTTGCGCACGTTTCTCTGGCTCGGCCCCAATCCCGTGAGCTTGGCCCAGCCTTGTTGTCCAGGCAGGCTGAGCAGAGCAAAGGTGGCTTTTCCAAGTTTTCTACGTGGGCCTAATTGTCCTCTCGCACCAGTACGCTCAGAGGAATGGCTGTTGGCCCTACCAGCCCCTCTCTTTCTGTCTCACTGGAGCGGGGCGGAGGAGGGGAGAGGGGTGCGTTAAGACTCGGGAAGAGCTTCCTCACCTTGACATCATCAAAGTTGCAGGTTAGATGCCACCACCACACATGTGCCACAGCCAACAGGCCAGATCCCCAACAAGAGCCATTTAACTCAACGAAATCAGCTATCAGACGTCTCGGGATTCATTTGCATAGCTCTATGGAATGCACGGTAAAGGAGTTAACCTTTATCAAGACAGTCTGTGGAACGTTACCAACAGGAGGTACCTTTATCCCCTGTTTTCTTAACAGTGTTTGGAAGCAGAGGACCGGATAGGACAGCGCTTGATTTTCTACCTTCATGCCAAATGGCAAAGAGGGCCCGAGGGAGGCTGCCTTTAAGAAATGTGAGTACAAAGGGATCTGTGTAGCACTTCACGCCTGTCTGTTCATCTGTCCTTGATGCTTGTCAAACTCTGGGGGTCCATCTAGCTAAAAGGTACTACATAAATGTAAATGGCCACCGTTATCATTAAGCTCCGTCTGTGTGCCTTAAACCTTCCGCACAAAACGTGTTTGGGGTTGGGCTTTGGCTTCCCTTCACTGCCTGAGAGATACGAAGGAGGTGTTTTTCTTGGCAAATAAATATGATATCATAAGCCCTGGCAGGATTCCAACTGAGTAATGGCCGTCTGCCTTCCTAATTCCCTCAGCAGCTTGGAACGGGAACATTATTCTTTACTTCCTCTCTTTAAAAACAAACTCTCTATTGGAGAGCATTACTCAGCCGCAGGATCCCTCCCCTGACGTGGCCGCGTTTCCAAGACGGGATGTGAAGGATGAGCTCAGATTACAGTGCATGTTTGGGAAAACACAGCAAGATGTTTGGCTCTGAAAAGGCACCTGAGGATCTTGAATTACAGAGGCCACTCTTCACGTGTCCTTGTTCATGAGGGACACAGAGCCAAAATCAATAAGAATCACATTGCTTAGTGCCGCCATGTTGCAGGTCTAAATCATTATGGAGTAACTGGGTAACTAGGTAATCCAACTGGAGCTGGATGCTCACGGCCAAGTACCAAGTTGTCTTGCTGAGTGTCCCCGCCCCCGTTGTAACATGTGGCTGGGTGGGGGTCTGACGGCTTCTCTGCTCAGGGGGGTACGGCCACCTTAAAGCGTGTAACTCCCCTCATCCTTTGCTTGTCATTCAGTCTTTATAACAACACTCTGACACCGGTAGCCTTCATTTTATAAACCTGAAATTCAGTCTCAGAGAGATTAATCAGACACCCTGTTCAGAGTCACACACACTGTATGCAGCGGACTTGAGGCTGAACGAGGGTCTTTTGGCTTCAAATCCAGTTTTTATGATGCACATCAAGCCTCATCACCTTTTCTGGGCCTTGAGGACTTCAGTACTGCCACTTGCCCAGACCGAAGTGGCTATTACAAGGTGGTGCAGGGGAGAGCCACTGGACCAGCACCTAGGTCTTGGGTTCACACCACCTGGCCACTGATCTGCTGGGGGCTCAGTGAGGTCACTTGGTTGGGCAAAGAGAACACCCGGCTGAGCTCACGATGTGGTCTTGAAGCAGCTGTACGGCAAAGGCCCTGGAAGTGTGTAAATGCTAGGGATTATCAATTCATCCAATCAACATTTAGGGGCACCCGGGTGGCTCAGTCGGCTAAGCATCCAACTCTCAATTTCCGCCCAGATCGTGATCTCTCGGTTGTGAGGTCGAGCCCCACGCTGAGCCCCACGTTGGGCTCTGCGCTGACAGCATGGAGCCTGATTGAGATTCCATCTCCCCCTCTCTCTCTGCCCCCTCCCACTTGTGTTCATTCTCTCTCTCTCTCTTTCAAAAATAAATAAATAAGCATTTTTTAAAAAGCCCATTTATTCAGCACCTGCTATGGCTAGGTGGAGGGACACACCTATGAACAAGACAGAGTCCCTGCCCTCAAGGAGTGGGTAGTTTAGTGGGAGAGATGGGTGGGCAGACAATTATAATACAGTGTGACGAATGCCCCAATGACAGAAGACGACGTGCAGGGAGAGTCGCTAACCAGACTTGGCACTTCTTAGGGAAAGTTCACGGAGGACACGCCATCTAAGCTGAAACCCGAGGGACAAATAGGAGGCCAGCTGATCAAGATGGGGCTGCAGAGGGTTCCAGGCTGAGGAGACAGCACGTGCAAATGCAGAGGTCAGAAAGAGCGCGTTGTGTTCCAGGGATGGCACACCCAGTCCGGGCTGGAACGGATCTAGAGGGGGAGTGTTGGGGCGGTGGGCCAAGGGGTCAGCCGGGAGCAGGTAGCAGACCCTAGCCACCGGTCTTCTCCATCAGGCATGTGAGTTCTCGGGGCCACCATGTCTCCCAAACCACAGCGACTCCCTCGCACCAACCCCTAGCCTTCAGGGTCTTCATTTTGCTTTGGACTCATCAGCTTTTAATTGTAATGCGAAGGGGAAGCCAGAAGTGCACCCCAACCACAGTAGACAACACCAATCCCTGAATCAACCCCCCCCCAACAGAAAAAACCCCCAAACAAAAAAACCACCCGACACCTCCCCGCTGTGCTTTATCTAACCGAAGTAGCCCGGGAGTTGTTCATTTAACGTATTTCTGCCTTCTGAATGGCTTTTACTTTTCTCTAAATTGAAAGTGCAGTACAATATATGTGAACGATTAGACTATGTAATACATTCCTGCAAATTTAGATTAGGAATAATTATGACTTAAGTAAAATAGTTGAACACAATCCTTACAGCCATCTATCTTTTCTCTTCTTTTTAGTGCTCATAGGGGCGACTGATGGCAAAGAACGAATGACTTCAAGAAAAGCCAGGGTCTGAGTGCAGAGAGGGGCTGAGGTCCATCTTGCGAGGGCTTCGAGAAGGAGGGAGAGGCCGACCTGAGAAGATGTGGGATCTGGGGCGCAGGGAGAGAGCACTGACCCAGGAGGCACATCTGGGATAAGTCCGGGCTCTGCCAATTGCTAGCTGTGTGACTTTAGGTAAGTTACTTAAACTCTGAGTCTTAGTTTTCCAGGAACAAAATGGGCTTTACCATTCCTGGGTCATGGAATGGTTTTGGCCAGAATGAGATCAGGAATGTGAGAGCAACACTGTGTCGTGGCTGAGAGCACAGATGGGGAGCCTAAGTCCTGGCCAAGTTCTGGCTCTGCCACTTACTAGAACTGCGTGTCCTTGGCCTTCATTACTCAGCCTCCCAGAGCCCCCGTTTCCAGAATGGGAATGAGTGCACTTAGCCATGTGTATCCTTGGGGATATAACTAACTTCTTTGTTATGTTTTTGTTTAGAGTCTGTCCCCCTGGTTCGGGGACCTTCTTATTCCCTGATAGACCCCAAGGACCTAGAACACAGCTTGGCAGTCGGAAGGCACTCAGGAAATATTTGTCCAATGAATGGATTTATGAGTGAGGCTAGAATTCTGTCTTCTGAGAATAACTGAGGTGAGTTTGGGGAGATGGCGGGGGAACCGGGGAAAACCGAGAGCATTAGTCACTCCAGCAGGGAGCTTGCTGCAGGGAGAAAGAAATAACAGCAATTTGGCGCGTGGAACCGGGCACCCATTCTTCAAGGGAGTCACAAGCCCCAGGAGCTTCCCGGAATCCCTGGGCACCTGCAACTTGCTGCATTTCCCGGGTCCCTCCCAGCAACCTGACAAAATGCCTTCCAATCGGAGCAATTACTGCAGCCCTGAGTCGCTGTCTCTCGAGGTGTCTGCCTCCTGCGGCTCTGGCTGGAGAAGATATTTCTCTTCTGTCCCTCATGACAACAGGGACAACAAATAACATGACGGCAGATGAAGGGCCCTTCGAGCCTTCCAGAGCTGGAAAGGTCTGGGCTATCGCCGCATCTGCGTGGAAGGGAAGAAAAGGGGCTCCCTGAAATGGGACGTAGCCACCCTCTGAATCTTCTAGGACTTGGGCTGTGGCCGCGCGTGTCCGTGACCAGTGTCGTTGTCAGCCAAGGAAGCAGGGCCACTGGGGCCATCTGTCCGCCCACCCTCCTGCATGCAGGGCAGGCACCGGCTCAGGGTCCTGTGCACTTGGGAAACTGAGAGGCAGCTGGCATTCATTCCTTCGGGGTCGAGGGTGTTGGTCTTGCTAAGTGCTTCCCCCTTCTTTCCTGCCCCATGAAATCAGCTACTGCTGTTTTCAAATGAGGAAACAAATTCAGGAAGTGGACTACTTTGCGCTTTGGTCACAGGGCTCCGTAAGTGGCAGGGCTGGCACGTCTCAGGCACCCTGGGACCTGTGGGGTGAGGACACTCACTACAGGGTGCGAGGGCAGCCCCTGACCTCCCAGCCTCAGGTTCCACTCGCGCACCTGTTACTGATGCTCGGGAGAAGTGCCCTGTCCCTCAACCTGCTGCGTCCTGCCACCTGGCCTAACCTTGCCAGCGTCTTGCCCCTGCCAGGCTTGGGCTGCTGGTCCCATCGTGGTGCCCTCGCTGCTGGCCAAGGTGCCGTTTCAGTCACCACCTGAGATCCCCTCCTTCTACTGTGTCTCGTCCTGAGGAATAAGAGCTCACCCTCTGAATACCAACCAGGACCAACTGCAGCAGACCGTATCCTCTGGGCGCCCATATTAACATGAATACGAATATGAATACAAATGCTGGCTTATCTGAGTCTCAGATGTGAACCCAGGAAGCTGACTCTTGAGGTCTGTGTTCTTAACCATTATATGTCTGCCTCTTCCTCCTATGACATAATTCTTTTCCTAAACCACCCTGGTATTCTCTGTCTTGTTAACATCCCTTTTTAAACAGACTTCTAGAACCAAATGCAAAACTCTAGATGTGGCCTGACTAAGCACAGCTCAGGGGGACGTCCCCTCCCTGTTTTGGACATCATTTTGCAAATAATGCAGTCTAAGATCACACTCACTTTTCGTGGGCCTCAATTCCCAGAGTTGGTAACTATTAGGCTTTTCAGCCAGCCCTAAGTCTCCAGGTCTTCCAGAAACTAACCACTGTGGGCAAACCTGTTTTTGTTGCCCTCTTGCACAGCCAAGGGCTGAAGGACGCCCCCCCCCCCACCACCCCCCGACCACCCAGGTTGTGTCTCCAATGGCTGCACTTGGCTTTGCTGTGGCATTCAGTGAAGGCTCCAGATGAAAGAGAACATGGTCTCCAGCAAGGAGGGGCCTGGATGGAGGTGAAACAGCCTGTGAAGGTCACTGCCACTGCTTGGCGAGCGATCTGTCCCCATTTCAGCCTCAGTGGGAAAGTGATGGAGGGTGTAATTAGGGCCTGAGCGGTGCCTGTGGGGGCTGCTGTCCCTGGCTCAAGGAGGCTGGGGACACAGACAGTAGTCTCTGTCCTCCCCAAGGTGGGGGAAGGAGCGTGCCAGCCTGTCCAGGGCAAGGAGGAGTAGCATAGGAGGCTTTCTGACCTGGTAACTGCTAATCCCTGATCATTCCTGGGAGTGTGTGGGTGGGAGTGCGGATGGGGAATAAGAATAGGAATGAAGTGAGGTAGGAAACAGCCCTAGAAAAGCTTGGGAGGGAGCAAAGCTGTCTCTGTTACCCTCTCATTTTCCCAGCTTTGTCTCCGCCTCTTTCCCTCACCCCACCTTGGCATCCAGGAGCTCAGACTTCTAGGGCCCTCCCCTGCTGGGCACCCCACCCAGGTCTCCCTTCCCTATTCCCTCCGCTCCTTCTCTCACCACCATTTATTTGTCCTGCGGGTCTCATCTCACCCCATTCCCTTGAGAACTCGCCTTGTTAGAAAGTGATCTAATGCACTAATGTGGTATTAAGGTGTTAAAGTCGAACAATTGGCTTGATGCTTGCAACCAGCCATAACCCGAGGGTATAAATACTTTAACAAAAGAATCCCTTAACCTGAAGGCATAAATCCCAGGGAACTGGCAGGGAGGTAGTTTGGGCAGGGCAAACCCCAAGTGGTTATGCCCTCTGGGCCACTGCTTCTCCCATAACCCACATTTCCTGGCTGAAGGTGCTTCCACGGCTCATCACAATCATGTTGGAGTTGACAAGGTGGGTGGAGACTTTCCTTAGGATGAGGAAACTCAGAGAGGTCTTGGCCAAGGTCACATAGCCCATCATTCCTGGAGTCCAAGCAACCCCAGGCTTCTTGCTGAGCCCCTCAGGGCACTGACATTCTGGAGGCCAGCAGTGACAGACTGGGGGCTCCCAGCCATAGGATCCTTCAGAGATGTCCCTGAGGTAGCTAAGGGCTTGTTCACAGCCCTGGCTGGGCCATGAAATAAAATTCCAGAACCTTCTGTTGGGCCCCTCACAGGGGACTTAAGCATATTGGTGCCTATGATGTTTCAGGCTTTGTCATGAGTATTTTTCAAATGGTTATTGTAAACCTCATTTCCTTAAACTGAGGCTTTTACTGAGTTTAACTGAGGAAAACTGAGGCTGAACAAAGTCAAAAGTCACACAGCGAGGAGGTGGGGGCACCAAAATTTGACAGTTTCGACTGATTCCAAAGTTCAAGCTCTTTCTCCTACACCATGTAGCTTCCCAAGAAACAGAGGGGTCTAGAGGAGGCAGATTCCTTGAGGAGTCGGGTCCAGTGGGGAGGACAGACCGCACCAGGATAAAAAGGATCACGGCCAAGAAGACACGGTGCCCTGCGTAAGCCTCTCCTGCACAAGTGAGCAATGTGCCAGTGCCTTGAAATAACCCTTTGGTTCAGGTCAGGGCCAAGAAAGCCGGAAGAATGGGCCCAGCAGGGCTCCTTGGGGAGGCCAAGGGGAGGAAGTGAGTTTGGAACCAGTCCCAGGTTAGGCAGTGTGTGCTCTGGGAAATGAAAGCTGGCGTACCAAGCAGGGTATGGCCACAGGGGGAAGGGGCCTGAAGGAAAGAGTCTCCACTCGGTTGGGAGAGGCCCGCTTCAGGGAAGCAGAGGACACGGAGGCCTGGGGACAGGCTGGGGCTGGGAGGGGCTTCGGGGAGGAGGCAATGGAGTGAGCCACATTAGGAGGCCGGCACCAAGAGCTTCTCAGGCAGAAGCCCACGGAGCCCACCCTTTCTGCAGACTCGTGGCTTATCTGAACAGTCCTTCAACAGGGAAAAAAATGCCACGGCTTTGGAGAAGCAAATGTCGCGGGCTGGGTTCCCTGCGGCACCAAGATGCTGTTTTCTGCAGGTCATTTTTGTGTGGACGCAGACCATGGGCCAGGTGGCTCTTAGAGCAGTTCCCTGACAGCTCGCCCAGTAATTGACTGACTCTTCGGTCACTGCTTGCGCGCTCAGCCATTGTTCACTGGTGACTTGAAAATTACCTTTATTTAGCCCTGTTATCAGGAGGCTGCAGGGGCGCCACGTTTCCAAGCCACTAGCTCTCTCTGGCTGACAGCAGCAAGCAGGCCTGTCCTACTGTCCCCAGCCCCCAGCCTCGCTCCTTCCTGCTCCCTGTGGGCACCGGGCAGCGTGCTCAGGGCGCGCAGCGGGCTGGCCGGCACTTGCCAGCGTGCTGCACGCCCTCTGGGTTCGGGGCGGGTGACGGAACCCCCTGGTGGCCCAACTCCCTGCTGACTGATCTGCCGACTTGACTGGCCTGCTGTTGATTTCCCCAGGACCACCCTGCCCTGTCTGCGTGAGACCCTCTGGAACAGCGGCCTCAACTGGGGTCGTTGGCACACAGTGAGGTGTTTGCAGGATTTGCCCGGTTCCCTAATTCTGAGTGAATGTGCATATACGCTTTTAAGGAAGGAGAATGTTCAGAGCTTTCAGCAGGTGCTCATGAGGCTGTGTGACCCCTGCCCCCAGCAAAAGCTGGGAGGGAAGTCATCGTTCTCACACCCCTTCTCCAGAAAGCTCTGCAGGTAAACCCACTGATTGTTGCCGTTATTGGTGTGGTACTCAGGGCATCGGGCAGTGCGTTCTGACTGTCCTCCAGGAGGGCAAAGCCAGGCCTGTGCTTTGCTCGGCTGTGCTCTCTGGACGCGCGGATGTTTGCTGACTGACCCACAAACCACAAGAAGAGGTCAAGTACACCTCGCACTGGCAGAGCCTCCTGCCTCTCCTTTCTGCCTTCATGGGGAAAAGAAACCAGACGTCCTGGCCCCCTGCCTTCCATCACCTGTTGGCACAGCGTACCTCCCTTCTATTCTCAGGACCTCATCCCCCACACTGGTCACAGGGCCTGTGCAGTGCGGATCTGCAGGAGGACGTGGGACTCAATTTACCTGGAGAAGGGAGGAAAGCAGAGGAGTGGGCCGGGAAGGATGGAGGGCCTGGGGGAAACTGAGGCTCTGGGGTGGGAGGCAACTCCTTTCTTCCCCGGCAGTGTGGCGAGTCAACTGCTGGAACCTCCAGGCCATTTAACCCTGGGCTTCAGAGGCCCGATGAGTGGGACCTTCAAGGGTACAAAGAGGCCGCAGCTCTAAAATTCTCTGAGGTCTAAGACACACTCCTGTCCAGTTCTCTTCTCTGTCCAGCTGTGGGTCCCATTCAAGAACATAGAAAAAGTCATTGTCCTACAGGTACACAAAATTCTGAGGGCGCAGAGAAGGAACTCGTGTTTAGGAGTTGCTGAGTGCTTGCTGCAAAAGCCTCCTGTCGTGCACCTCTCAGTCCTCTGTGCCAGTGGCACTTCCTGGCAAAAGCCACGCTGCAGCTGCCCAGGACGCCCGGCCCAGCAGGGTCTTCCTGGTTGTCGTGAACGCGGCACTGTTCTCAAGCAGGCACTGCCTATGGACACAGAGTTCCCCTTGGCTACTGTGGCATTATTTCCCCAGAGCTGGGTGGAGGTGGGGGGACGGTGACAAGGTCCTTGGCTGACAGCTGGCTGGAGAGCACTCGAGATCTACTTCATCGACCTCCTCTTCTCTTTCCAGAGCTCTTAAGCCACTTGAGCAGAGAGGAGGGGCCTGAGTGGGCTCCGCCCACTTTGGGCAGAGCTGGAGTCAGCCTCTTCTCCTGACTGGCTCCAGACAGCTGAGGTGGAGAGCATGAAACTCTTCAAGGCTAACTTAACGTACCTTGAGCCCTGCTTTCCTCTTTCGAGAAGGGGCAATAAAAGCCACTACAAATAAAGAGCAGAAACAACCCTCTAATCTGGTCTTCCAGATGAGTTTGATGGCCTCTGGTGATGGGGGCTGGGAAGAGAGAGCCCAGGCTGCGGTTCCTAGGGACCACTGGACATGTGCCAGCACATCCATTTGCCAATGACTAGGATCTGTAAAGCAGGAGGTGCGAGCAGGGTGGGGGTGGGGGTCATCATGTGGGTCCTGGTCCCTCCACTGAGTCACTCAGAGGGAAGCTAGGTCATAGGAGAAATTCCCTTGCTCCAGACTCGCCATCGCCAGAAGCCTGTGTGGTCCCCGTTCTCTTTCTTTGGCGGCTTTCCCTGCACAGACGCCTCAGTCCCCCCAGTGGGCTCCTCCACTCTCTGCAGAGCCCTTGGGCTTTCGGTGGCTGCCAAGAGCGGCACTGGGTGGTCCCAGGGCCTGGGCCAGGGTCTGCCTGTCGCTCTGTGGCTCCTCAGTGCTGGGACACCAAAGGTCAGTGCCAGGAGCCTGCTGCAAGCTGACAAGGCTGAGTTCACTTCAGTGCCGAGGACTCGACAGAATCGTCTGAATTAAGTGGCCAAGTTTAGTTTTTAATTAAGCCCCCGTGGTCTTTTAAAAAGGTCACTGATGACACCATCTTCTTTAAGGCCAATATGAAAAGACATTCAAAGTCAAAGTTCTGAGATGGGAGCCTTGTAACTTGAAATGTCACAGGAAGAAATTCGGAAGTGGGGCAACAGGAAGCTGGTGGAAAGGATGGCCCTGTCACATTGTTGTGCCATCAGCTTTGCAGTCGCCATCTGGGGCTCCAAACTATTTTGGTCTCAAAGGGCAAGTGGCCTCACTCTGCTGTCTCCAATACCTTCCCCCCTAACTGGTCTCGGGGCTCTTTGCTGCACCAGTGAAAGATGGGACCCTTGTGTTCCCTGACACGGAATAAAAGTTGGTATCCATGGGGCGGAATGTAGCGACTTGTTTCTGACCTCTGGGGAATTACAAAAAAATATGTAACTGACCGCCATTCTGCTGCTCTGATTCTTACATGCACTTTTTTTTTAATGTTTATTTATTTTTGAAAGAGAGAGAGAGAGAAAGAGAGAGAGAGAGACAGAGCATGAGCGGGGAAGGGGCAGAGGGAGAGGGAGACACAGAATCCGAAGCAGGCTCCAGACTCTGAGTGGTCAGCACAGAGCCCGATGTGGGGCTCGAACTCACAAACCGTGAGATCCTGACCTGAGCCGAAGTCGGATGATTAACCGACTCAGCCACCCAGGTGCCCCTGCATGCACTTTTTAACCTAACTTGACCAACACTGCATTTTTGGTAAATACCGTTATGCCCAGAGTCACTGATTTCCCCCCTTCCACAACTCGTCATGATCCTACAAATAAAAGCAAAGACCTATGACTGGTTCTACGAAGCCCAAAGAGGCGTAGAGACTCGTGTGCATTCAAGCAGAGCAGGCAGCACCTCCTGGAGAGGAGATGTGGGCCAGCCAGGAGCTAATGGGACTCGAGTCTGAGCAGGCACAATAATGTTTCCCTTGGCTCAGCACCGATGCCTGGGCATCAGGACCCTCTGGATGCTGGATAATGCAGTATAATAGCCAGTGACTTTGTGCTAGGGCCAGGGCACATGGTAGTGGACAGTCGTCTGGGCCATTCTGTCCATGCTTTGCCACAAGCAGTCTAGGTAGTGGAAAGACTTTGGGTGTAGATTCAGGAAATGGGGGTCTTGTGGCAAAACGTACTGCCTGCTTATATAATATAGATTCTTCTACTTATTTACCATCAGGATCCTTATATTGTTGAGCTGGAAATGAAACTAAACTAACAAAATATGAATTCCTAGCCTCCCTTGAAAAGCGAAAGGTGGCCACTGAGATACAACCAGGAACCATTGATTGGGTGGGCTTCTTTAAAGACGGCAGGTTCCGGGGCGCCTGAGTGGCCCAGTCGGTGAAGTGTCCAACTTCGGCTCAGGTCATGATCTCTCGGTTTGTGAGTTCGAGCCCCGCTTCAGGCTTTGGCTGACAGCTCAGAGCCTGGAGCCCGCTTCAGATTCTGTGTCTCCCTCTGTCTGCCCCTCCGCTGACTGCACTCTGTCTCTCTCATTGTCTCAAAAAGAAATAAACGTTAAAAAAAAAATTAAAGACGGCAGGTTCCCCCCGGGAGCGTACACTTCACTTCCTTTGCTCCTTCCTCTTCTTCTTGCCTGAAATGTGCAGCTGATGGCTTAGGGCTTTGGCAGCCATTTTATGGCCATGAGGTATAACCTCAGGGAAGCCAGTGTTCAGAATGGGCTGCCTACCCTCCTCTAGACTTTATGTTATGTGAGATAGGATTAACCACCCCCCCTCTTGTTTATACCACTGGTAGTCTGGATCTCGGCTGCTAACAACTGAATGCCAAACTAAAACAAAAATGACCACCCACGCCTACCATTTATTCCTGAAAGACTCTGGGTAAGTCATTAAATGTCTTTGAGCTTCAGTTTCCTTACCTCTACAATGGGAATAATAATTCTGGTTTTGCCTTGTAAACCTTATCTCTGACTTCTAGGGCCTCCTCACAGGGCTTCCGTCTGAAGATCAGGTGGTTTTTGTATCTGAGCGGTGGCTGCCTCCCTACCATTGTTGGGCCGGGTAATTGTTCCTGGACGAAGGCATGTGCCTGCCTTCCAACTTCAATGGCTTGCTCAGGGCTGTTATAAAGTCCCCTTGTGGGCTTCCATTTTCTAGAGACACAATAGCTTTTCCTGGCTCTCCCGGCCTCGCCCCTCCTTGCTGGGTGCAGAGACGGCTGCTGTTTCAAGCTGCTGAAAAGGAGGCTTCAAAGAGCCCCATGTTGGCCCCTCTTAGGCTCTGACTCATAGAAACATTTCTGGAAATCCTCAAAAGCCTTATTAATCTGTTAAGACGTCCCAGAGCGGGAGTCTGGGCACCCTATTTCCAGGGCTTTTCAGCAGCTTCCGCTGCCTCAGCTGCATTGTTCCTGGCGGTGTCTTGGCCCCTAATGGACTCTCTCTGAGGCAGGCCTGCTTTGGGCTTTGCCTGTGATTTCATCCCCTCTTTTCTTCTTCTTCTCTGTTGCCTTTAACTCTCAAAGTAAAGAAAGAGGTGACCTCTCTTCTTGGGCTGTTTATTCCTCTAACCTCGGGGGGTGGCTCTCTGCTTCACCCTTCCTCTCCTGGCATTTGGCTCTAGCTGGGTCAGGCACACAGGTGCCCATATAGAATCTGGGGCCCATTTGGCTTTTCCTTCAAACAAAAACCTCTAGGGGCCTGTCATGCCTAGAGAAGAGTCCTGGGATCATCAGTAGCCTTTGCAAGGGACTTGCTGACAGCTGTTGGGTAGATAAGCTTTGGGTCTGCTTCTCCAATATCCTTCCCCACCCCCTACCCGCCCGGCTCCAATGCATCCCGCTGACCACCCTTCTGATATGCAACCTTCCCTGTGGTTGAAGGGGCTCTGGGGAGAGAGCCTGGGCTCTGTTCTTGGCTTCGACTCTCAGCTGGGTTTCCACTGTCTTAGTCTACATTCAGGGGATTTGACTTGATGACCAAGGTCTGGTGGCAGGCAGCTTCCAATGATCTCTCTCCTGGTTTTCAAACCTGTGTGTGTGTGTGTGTGTGTGTGTGCGTACTCCCCTCCCTCGAGTGTGGGTTGGACCTAGTGACTTGTTTCTAGGGAATAGAATATAGCCAGCCGGAGTGATGAGAGGTCAATCTGTAATTAAACTATAAAAGACTGTGACTTCTGAGTTCTGTCTTGCTGTCACCCACACTCTTTCTCTTGTCTTCTTGGCTGCTTACTTTGAAGAAGAAAGGTGCCATGTTGGAGAGACCCAAGTGGCAAGAACTGGGTGGCTGTTGGCCAACATCCAGTGAGGAACTGAGGCCCTCAATTCAACAGCCTGCAAAGAACTGGATCCAGCCGAACTGGAGCTCGGAAAGCAGATCCTTCCGCAGGTAAGGTTTGAGCTGACTATAGCCCCGGCCAATGCCTTGACTGCAGCCTTCAGAGAAACTGATCTTGAAGCTGAGAACCCAGCTGAGCCGTGCTTAGATTCCTGACCCATAGCGATTTTGAGGTAATAAATGTGTATTGTCTTAAGCTGCTAATTTGGGGGTAATTTGTTACTCAGCAGTAGGTAACCAATACAGGTCTCTCTTAGCTTTAACAAAGTCTGTCTTTGATTTGCTCCTTTATATTTAGACTCAAGCACTTAAACTTTCACATCTGTGAGCGACCTCGGTGGTTGCATTTGTGTGCACATGCACACGCACATTCAAATCTATGACTGCCCGGGTCTTTTCACCCTTATTCCAAAAATATATTATCAGAATAAATGGAAGAAAGACATGGTTGAGATAAAGCTCTACTGAAGTGATTCTCGGTGTCTATTAGTAACCTAAGTAAAAATTTGAATTTCTGCCAGAACCCAAAATGCCAGAAGGGGCTTGACCGAGGAGGCCGTGGGGGTCTCTGGGCATCTCTGATAATTCAGTTCCATACCTTACCATTTCAACGCTTGACTTACACTTTCCTCCTCTGAAAAAAATTACCTGACTTCTCCAGCGAGAGTTACTGTTCCCTATCTGAGTCCCACATCCGTTCATATTTCTATCACAGCACATATCACGTTATATTTTAATTATTTGTGTGCTCCCTCTTCACTCTCTCTCCCCCCAAGCCCCCCAATTCCAGGAAGCTCAGAATGCAGTGCTGTCTCGAGGAAATCATCCAGGATTTCACAACCTTAATCAGAAGCAAAATCTAAAACCCTCTGCGCCCCCGCCCCCACCCCAATGTTCTGGGAAGTCAAAGCAGAGCAATTTCTCCAATCTAGGAAGCAATAAAGAAATGTATTTATGAACCAGCCTCTATCTAAGGGAGGGAATTTATATCTCTTCATGCTCTTGTTGACAATAATAACTGATTGCTGCATCAATGCGATGCAATATAATTTAAAAACTCTCTAAAACAAGGATCAGGAAAACGACCGGCAGGGACTGAGCCGTGCCCACCTTCGGTGTGGTGGCTGAGCCCTGGGCCTGCTAATGCCCCGACGCGATGGGAACACAGCTCTGGGAGCACCTGCAATCTCATCTTGTTTCTTCCCCAGCACCGGGGAAGAAAAGCAATTTGTTTGCTCTCATACTCTAAAGATGAACTTCCTGTGCTCAATCAAACATTATTATCCCAATGTAAGTCAATTTACCTTTGAATTTGAAGGCTATTTTCTTCCTAAATGGCTAATTATGGGAGATAGATGGCTGTAAACAGAAGCCTTCTACTTCGCCACTCAGCCAGTCCTTCTCCCGGCTCTGGCACCTGAGAGAATCTGGGATGTTCCGGCTTTCCCACCTGGTCTGGGCTGCCCGCCCCAGTCTCCTCTGTCACCCTACAAGGCCACGTATCCTCTCACCTTGACACCTGTTCCGAGGTTCATCTGCCTCCTGCTGATCCCCAAATCACAATTTCCCCTGCTGCGCTCCCTTTGTGGAATTTGTTCCCTGGTGCCCACCTCCCCTCCAAACGCAACCCATCTTCTGGGGCAGAGAAGAGATGGCAGAATCTGGAGGAAAGAATGGGGCGTGAGGCATACCCTGCGTGTGGGCCACACCTTCTCCCTCAGCTCACAGCAGTCTCCTTTCAGTCTGCTCTCTCTTTACCCCAGGTCAACATGGCACACAGTAGGTGCCCGATAAAAGCCGGCGCCTTCCCTCCCAGGTCCGTCCTTCGTTCCTTGGCATCTGCCCCCACCCCCCTTAAGGACTCTGCATTAAAAGTGGCCACTTTGGCCAGAGAACTGTGCACAGGGACGGCAGGAGTCTTAGGAGACAAGGGATCCTGTGTGCCTCTAAGAGGAAACAAGGTCACCGGAGGTTGCCTCTTTGATTCTCCAGGCAAAGTCTCGGAAGCAGACCAGCTCAGCACAGCAGGGCGGCGGCCTTTTCCTGTTGCATGATCAACACCACGCAGGAGCTAATTGAATGGCTGGGTTTGTTTACCGAGATGAGGAATGGCTCCCCGCCCTCTTCACAAAACAAAGTCTTTCCCCAGGAGCCGTGGCAAAGAGGTCAGCCCCGGCAGCATTTCTGTTTGCCTTTTGATGAATGCGGGGATTGGCTGCTCTGAGTAAGAGCTCATTGTGCGTGCACTGTCAGAGGTGGCTCCAGCCGGGAGACCTTAGCCCTGGGAGCTTTTTAGGGTTATGGAGCTTGTGGTGTGTGGGGTTATTCGGGAGGCAGTGCTCCTTCCAACTCGGCTCTCCGGGCCTGGCCCTTGGCCCTCTGTACTTTCGGCCGCAGATACCAAAATACTAGCAAACTTGCCTTTGTCAAGTGCCTTGTGGATTATACAGCACCTCTACAAACATTATCTCATTTGATCCTCACAGCCATACTATGAAAACGTCCTCATCAGATAGATGAGGGATAGGCTCAGAGAGGTCAACCTCTTCGCCTGAAGTCACACAGCTTGTAAGTGACAGAACTGAGACCTGCATCCGGGTCTCTTGACTTCAATGCCTCTGACGTCTTCATTCTCTGGCAGTTGCCTTGCAGAAAGGACCGGACGAGGCTGCATGATTAAGGTGCAAATGTCACCCTAGCGTTGGGCCTGAATCACTTGGGCTGGGTTCCAACTTGCGACCCTCACTTGTACCTTGGAACCATAACCTTGATATACTCATTTACCCTAGGCTTTCCGTTCAGTCTGGGGCAGTTCACCGGGGCTGGACGGACAGGCAAGAGTGGATGAGCTTTCCAGGAAGTGCTCTAGGAAAGTTTGAGGCTGTGGTGAGGGTCAACCCAAGTGTGGGGCAGGCCTCTCTCACACAGCCATGTCTGCAGGGCCCTCAATAAATGATTATTGAGGGTCTGACTGGGTGAGGCATAAGGACCAGTAAGAGATACTTTCTCTACTGGGTTAGACTCTGAGAAACCTACTTTGTGCTTCTCCCCACTTACTCCTGGTCACCCAGCAGGAGAGGGCGTCTGGCGACATTCTGAGGAAGGAATTCATTTTGCATTGGATAGATTGTCATCTTGAGACCCCTCTACATATTTCCAGAGCTGCTAAGCCCTATGCCAGGGTGAGGATAGGGGGGCTCCCCATTTAGCTTAGCGCTTTGATTAAAACAATAATTTCAACTGAATACCAATGGGCAGGCAGGTGGGGGCTTATGCCGGCTCCTGCTCCTTCCTGGCATCATCTCATAGCGGAGAAATATCTTCCTCCCCTGTGGTGAGAGTCCTAATTCCTGATAAATCAGGGAGCAGGAGCCACCCTGGAGCCTAGGGCGGGAGAGGTCATGGGAAGGGGTAGCGCTGGGGCCAGGTGTTGACATGCACCAAGGGCAGGGGGCCTTGACAAAGCAGAGAGGGACATAGAAGGGGAGAAGAAGGCCCAGAAATATTAGCAAATGGCCCCATCCAAGCCCCACCTCTGTTTCCTTTTCTCCACAGACATGATGGAGAAGAAGGAACATGGGGTCTCGGCCGGGTGAGCCACTGGGCTGGAGCCATACATCAGAGCACAACAGGCCAGGGAGTAGGGACAGGTCCTGCAGTGCCCCCAACGCAGGGCTCTTACCCAAGCCCCCCGAATAGACGCCCTTCCTCCCACTGGCCCCAAGACCAGCTGTACAGCCCTGTCTTCAAGATGAGTTTGAATTTGTGGAGATGGCCAATTGGCCGGAGACTGTCATGATTTGTATCACCCATCTGATTTTTTTGTTTATTTGGCCTTTTCCCTTCCTCCTTCCCTTCTATCCATCTATTAACATTTATTGATAATCCATCACATCAGGCAAGATGCGAGGCAGTGGAAATAAAAGGTGAATAAGCTACAGCCCCTGTCCTTGTTCTGTCTCCTCTGGGTGTCCAGCATTATAACGACTGTATTTCTGGACCACAAATGAGGACACGGAGGTGACAAGGGTGAATGCACATAGGGGAACAGGCATGAAGACCATCCGTGAAAGTATGAGACATGCTGCTCCTCACCGAGGATAAGAGCAGTTCAATAAATACCGGCCCCACTGCACTCTTGTCTAGTAGTTCTGCTATTCTTTAAGAACTTTAAGATCCATTTTTGTGAAACACCTACTGTGTGCCAGGCCTGCACCAGACAATCTGTGCAGAGCGCTTCATCTAGCCTCCCCTGCGGGCCTGCAGAGAACTCACCGCACACATAAGGAGGGGACATCCAGTGACCAGTCAGGGGTAGCACCGTCCTTGCTGGCCAGTCCTGACATCTGCGCTCCTCGGTGCCACTTCGGTGGCCAGAGGCTTCCATCCCGTGGCCACAAGGGGCAGGTGAAAGGGTGTGCACAGCATACTGCTTGGACCCCTAGTGCACCTGGGCACGGATGTGCCCAGGCGTCCGTGCTTGGAACTGAATAAAAGACCTTCAAGATGAGGTGAAGTAGGGAAACAGCACTAGACGCAGGGTCAGGGGCCCAGGCACTCAGCCTGGAGCTGTCACTTGCCAACTTCGCAAGCTCACTAGTGTTACGTGACCTCTCTGCGCCTCCTCCCATCACGGGGGCAAAAGGGAAAGCAGACTGATGTGATCTCCCTCGCAGCAGGACTTAGGAGAAGCAAAGGAGATGGCTATGTAAAAGCGCTTTGAAAATTGCAAAGTGGTGGATGTGATTACTATTACTGCTTCTCCAACATCAGCTAAGACCTGTGGTCACAGACACAGGGCCGGGGTGGTCCTGCCGTGTCAACCCTGTTTTTGTTTTTTAAAATGTTTATTTATTTAATTTTGAGATACATATAGGGAGGGAGCAGGGGAGAGGCAGAGAGCAAGGGAGACAGAGAATCCCAAGCAGGCTCTGGGCTGTCAGAGCGGCTCGAACTCACCAACTGTGAGATCGGGACCTGAGCCGAAATCAAGAGTTGGATACTTGACCGACCGAGCCGCCCCAGGTGCCCCCCTGTTTCTCACCCTTCCTTCTCTTACCGCTTCTACTCAGTTCCTCCCACCCTCTTGCCTCTTCGCATCCCTGGTCTCCCACCTGCCCTGACTGGGGTCCCTGTGGATAACTCTAGTCACTGACTGCAGTGGCCCCGGAAGCTGGGACCCCACCCAGCCATGTGTCCAGTGGTGCCTTTAATGTCGTCAATCAGGGGCCCAGCAGGCAGCTTCATCTCTAGGGGCAGACAGTGTGAATGATGGAGTGCCCCTGGTCTCCAGGCCTCCGGCCACCTGGGCCTCGGATTCCTGAATCAGAGGGATGCCAGAGGGAGAAGTCACGTGTTGAGTGCTGTCAGGGGGGTAGCGTGGGGGCTCAGGCTGGGACCCGCTTCATGGGAAATGATGGATGACATACAGGATGCCAGAGGGAGGCCTAGCCCACACTCAGCAGCTTGGAGCATGCAAGTAGGGGCTCCGCTCACAGCCTGCGCCCGACACTTTATTTCCCGGAGACAACCAGCGCGTTTTAATAATGTCTACTTGGGTTAATGAAAGTTGTCGGTTTCACTTAATGGATACATCACCATTCTGGGCCATACATATCTGTCACGCTGGGCCTGGAGTTGTGCATCCCTGCCCAGGAGAGCAGGCACGTTGGGAGCGGGGTGGCGGGGTGCAAACACGGGGCGCCTTAGTGGAGAGCTGAGGTCTGGGCCCTCAGGAGGACAGGGTTCCTCTTGGGAGTTAGGCAGAGCCCTTCCTCTCACCGCACCTTTCCTCCAGGGCCAAATCAGAGGCACACAGGCAGAAGGGAGCCCCCAGAGAAGCTTGCATTCATCTTTTGGCTAGGGGAAAGCAGGAATTTAGACTGTCCCTTTGGAAGGGAGCATCCGGGGCTAAAATCACCAAGCAGGCTCAGGCTCCGAACTCAGGCCGACTTGGAAAGGCATCCCAGTTGGCTGCTCGCCATCTCTGTGACTTTGGGCTGATTGTTTAACCTCTCTGAACCTCCACTGCTTTAGCTGTTGGGAGGGAGGCAGTGACAGCACTTGACCGACAGGACCGCGGTAAGCATCCCATGACCTGGTGCAGGCAAAGCTCTTAGCACACTGCCTAGCATATGAAGCACTCGAGTCAGGGCCAACAATAATAAATTTTAGAATGGTATTTTAGGAAGAAACAGCTCAGCCTAATATTTACAAGCATGGACTCTGGAGCTAGACCCCCTGGGTTCAAATTTCGGGTCTAGCACTTATTAGCTGTGTGATGTTAGACAAGTGACTTCACCCTTCTGTGCCCCAGTTTCATCATCTGTGAAACACAGGAAAGAAATAAGACCCATCTCCTAGGGTTACTGTGGGGACTGAATCATTGAGATGTGTAAAAATCCTCTAGAACAGAGCTGGGATATCGTAATGAAACTTTCAGAATTATCCTTATCATCATTGCTGATTTCACAGGGCCACGGGGAGGAGAGTCCGGGCTCCTTGGGGACCACCTTTGCCATTTCACCACCTAAGAGTAGTCACATGGTGGAGCGGATCAAGTCTGAGATCCCAGACACTGCAGTGTGTATGGGGGGTGGGGAGGGGGAGCAGCGACCAGACAACTCCAGACTGAGTTCCCAAGCCCAGTGACTTGGTTCAAAGTTGGCAGTGAGGGGAGGGAACCCAGGAGGCCCGTTTAACATTCCAGGGACATTCTTCTCTGGCTAGAGGCCTTAAAGCTTCCCTGAACTGCCACGCATCAACAGGCTTGCTTTCCTCTGAACTGTTATATTTTTCCCCCCTCTAAATGCTTAGACCTCGAAGAAGGGAAGGATTTGGGGGGGTGGGGTAGGGAGACCTTGTGGGGTGGGAGGAGGGAGCTCAGACCAACACAGCAGGCAGGTAATTTCTGGCGGAAGTAAGCAGTTTAAGAACCTGCCTGCCACAGCCTGCCATTCTAGGGCTTTGTAAATTGCAACGCCGAGCGTTTACTCAGTGAGCAGTTAGGCCCTTCCAAGGGGCTCTCCTGGGTGCCCGTGAGCCAGCCACAGGGCTCGTCTGGGGCTTGGGGGTAGCCGGTGCCTCCCAGGAGGCCATCGGAGTGGGTGGGGGGGCCGTGGCAAGGGAGCAGGTGGGGTCTCTGGCTCCACAGCCCAGGGGAGCGATGTAGTCACTCAGCTGTTGTTTTCCTTTTACAGGAAAGGAAACCAAGGCTGGGCTGGCAAGGTGGTCGCCTCCCTTTATCACATTGAGGTGTCAGACCGAGTGGGTTTGTGATCGTCCGCACTATTTTCTGATGCAACTGTGAACACTGCTTGCTGGCTGGGAAAGGAGCTGAAGGCCACATCTGGAGGGAGAGGCGAGGAGGCTGGAGTTTGCTGACCAAAACCCTCGTCCTCCACTGGAGGGAGCAGCCTGTCCACAGGTGGGGCTGTCCCTGGGGAGCAGGAACTCCTCTCCTGCACGCACGCCTGCAGGATAGCGGCCCTCTGTGTTCAGATAACTGTTATTGCCATTATTAATTGCTCACTGTTATTATCCTGTAGGCATTAAGTGGCTTCCCCTGTCCTTAGAGTAGGAATGATGAGAGAGCGTGGGGCAAGCTGAGGGCAAGGTACAGCTAATACCCCTCCACGCCCACCACCCAAGTGGAATAGGTGTGATATTCCCTGGACACCCCTGGCTCCCCAAGAACAAAGGAAAGGGGTTCAAGTGGGTAATGTGGGAAACTAAGGCAAATGAAAAATTAAATTCCCTTACTGCCTATAGCCCATTGACAAGTCCTTGGAACAGGCAGAGTGACCTCCCTCCAGGAGCTCAGCTGCCTCAAGGATGACGCTTTGTTAGGGGCAATAGGGAAACTTGGCTTAACATTATCCTGACCCCCCCCCAGGATCCTGCGAGTCTACTTTAACATATAAAAATTCCTTTGGAAACTTCCTTTGTCTCAACTTCCCCAAGACATATGCTGGCAATCATACTCCAAGCTTATGGCCTCCTGCTATACATCTGAAGGGTCTCGTGACTGAGGTTTTACTAAACGGTAATAAATGGGGTTTTCCTAGCAACAGCTAGCCCCTCGAGGTCCTGGAAACCTTGCTTCCAAAATTCCTTAGAGATTTACCCTGTCCCTAAGCTCCTCCCAACTTGAGGGTATATAATCAGTTACCTGTCACAACCCAAGTATAGCTTTCTCTGCCCACGGGCTCTGTCCCCATGCTTTAATAAAATCACCTTTTTGCACCAAAGACGTCTTCAAGAAGCCTTTCTTGGCCGTTGGCTCCGGACCACCCCACCATCACCCCCAAGCCCCATCAGTAACACTCGAGCAGCGAGGTCAAAACAAGGCTTTACTCCTGCAAGACTCTGATCATCTGTCCCTCCCTGAGGGTCCTCGGCAGTTAGCCATTTTACAGACGGAGAAACTGAGTCTTCCATTCCTTGCTTAATTGAGGGCCGAATCCACCTAGATGCGCCACCCCTCCTTTCCCTTCAGGAAAGTCCTAGCCCTGCTGGGGGCACAGGTGAAGGGAGAGGGGTGCTGCCCTCCGGAGCGTGCGACCAATAAGGGCCCAAAGACAGGACTGTCAAGATCATCACCCACTGCAGGACAAAAGCCACCGCGTCGCAAAGGAACCCAGCCCCAGCGCAGCAAACATCGGGGCCAGGAGGTGCCACTGAGGTCTCTCCTAAGCCTTTCTTGCCAGCTCATTTGCCTGCCAGGCCAGTGTCTTACCAACCGGGAGAGAAGGGTAGGTGTCTCTGCTCCATCCACACCACCGCATGGGACAGGGAAGGCCCCGTGGAGTCTGAGCTGGGTGCCAACTTCCAGGAACACGAATGGGGGTGGGGATGGGCGGTGCTGCTCCGGGTAGGTGGGAGAGAAAGTCTGGAGGCTTCTGAATTGGGGTGGGGGGGGGAATGGCTTAGAAGCCCCCACGGGAGCCTCCCCTCCACTGGGCAGGCTGAATAACAAAGGCGTTTGTGAAATCTAATTAGCATAGCCTTAATTCCTGACTTCCTGTGTATGTGTGTATGTGGGGGGGGGGGGGGCTCCTCTAGCCCCAGGCTATCGAACTGAATTAAGCTGCCTAAGATCACCTCATTAAATTCACTAACCTTGCTCTTCGACTGGTTTTAGCCCCTGGTGCCCTTCCTGTGTCTGTGGGCGGTGCACGTCTGGCTTTACCAGAGTTTGTTCTCAGGCAGGTGTTTTAGGAACACACCCCTCCCCTCCCCCAAATGGCCTTAATCACAGCTGCTTTTTTCTGAGCTAGTAATCACCCTGAACTGGTCCATCCACACAGCCTCTTGGCTCCTACTTTTTCCTCCTGCCTAAGGGGATGGTGGTCCTGCGTGGTACAGGGAACTCAACCAGGAGGGGGAGACCCTGGGCACACTTGCAAGCTGGTAACTCGCGCATTTGCAGTTTCCGGGGCCCTAACTGCAGTGGTGCATGGAGTGTGCTTCTGGTGCAGGGATGGGCGGTGGGTATGCTCAGTGGAGAGACTGATGCCCGAAGCAGGAAGGAGCACAGGGCTAGGGGCTCCTGAGCCAGGCGAAGGATGCTCTGAGCCCCTGATAAACAAATGATCACTGTCGGGGTACGCAGCAGAAACCCTCGGGCCAGGGGGTCAGTTATGGACGAGAAATGCAATTAGTATTACAGGAGAAAATCTCCTACATGGAAAAATCTCCCATGGAGACAGGGCTAAAGTTACTGCCAACTCTAACTCCACATTTAATTGGGCTAAATTGAGGACTGGCCATGCAGCCCCTTCATGCGCTGCTGAGGCTGGGACCCAGGAGGGGGGCTGGGAGGAAGCTGGCAGCTTCTGAGAGACCCTGGGTAGCTTCCTTAATGTCTCCCTTTTAGCCTCTTGCTAGGGGGGCTGATGGGGTCTTCCCTCCTTCCCTCCCCCCCCACCCCCCTACCCCACTCCGGGGCTGGAGGCTGGGTTAATTGCATATTGTTTATGTAGCATTCATTACTTATGATTTCCTTTTGTCTATCCTGAGTGTGAGAGCATGGCTAGCTGACGGGAGTTCTTCCTGCCTTGCCTTGGGAGGAAAGTTCCTTGTCACCCTACCTGGAGTGACCTTGAGGCCAAGAGTGGCTCCCTGTCAAGGCAAACGCTGGGGCACAGGCTTGGAGAGAGGGGTGGGTGACTGTGTCTGAATGTGCCTGAAATTGAGGGGACAGCTTCACCTTTCACCTTTAGCTCAGCTCCTTGGGGGAACCTCGATGTAGGCTTTCTTGTGTTGAGTTCAGCTGGGTGGAGCTGGGAAGGAACTGGGATCCAGGTTAGCGTGTTCCAGTGGTTCTCAACTTTGGCTGCGTGTTGGGAATCATCTGAGAGCTTTGACAAATACTGACAACTGGTTCTCTCACCGAGATTCGATTTGACTGGTATGGGGTTAACTCCAGATGAGAATTTAAGAAGCTCTGCAGGTGATTCTAAAATATAGCAAAGGTTGAGAACCACTGTTCCAACTCATTGTGACCATTTTTTCTGTTAACCAATACTAATAATAGCTAATATTAACTATTACTATGTGACAGGCATAAAGATAAGATTTTTATGGAGGTAGTTGCAGCAAATCCTCAGAACCCAATGTCGGTGGAAGATGCTATTATCATTTCTGTTTTACAGATGAAGAGGCTGACACTCAGGGAAGGAGGTAACCTGGCCCGAGGTCACACATTTATTCAGTTGCAGAGCTAGGCTGGACTCCAAAACCTGTGGTCTTAGACATTTATACAACACGGCATCCCACTTCAGAAGAACATTCAAATGGTGGCAAGAGCGTGAAAGGCATTTTGATGGCCCATCTGTAAGAGGATTTTGTTACGGAGTCTCCTAAGCAACGCTTCATATTCACAAATGAACCTTTGGGCTCTGAGACAAAAGGGATATACTTTGGGCAACAGGGTATGCCAGTGATGTGAGAAACTGATGTAGGTAGGGGTCAAGGGCAGCCTCCGCAGATGAACCACTTGGACATATTATTTTAAATAAAAGCTACTTAAGAAATGCTGGTGCAAGAACGCTCAGTCTCCCCGGAAAGCAGAAAACAAATCTCCCATATGAAAATATCCTCCCTATACGAAGAAGTAAAAAGACATCTTTATCGCCAGAAAGAATGACTTTAAAGTAAAAAAAAAACAAAACCAGAAACCAAAACAAAACTGCAGAAATAAACCTTGTTACTTTTTTACTCATCTATTACCTCGGTCCAAACACCTGTTTTCCTTATCCTGTAAGTTCCTCACAAACGTACTGCCTCGGTCTAAAAGGTATAAAACCTGCCTGTCTCGATCATTTCCTTAAGTCTCGATTTCACGATTGGCCTCCACGTGCACGTAATACAGTTTGTTTTTTTTTTTTTTTTTTCCCCTCCTGTTCATCTGTCTCACGTAAATGTAATTCTCAGTCCAGCTGGAAGACTTTGAGGGTAGAGAAGAATGTTTCCTTCCCTTCACTGACCACCATGTATTCACTGAGAGAGAATATTTTCGATGTGACTCTGTGGGCTGCAAAGCACCTGACAAATACAAGGCTCCGGTGCTATCATCAGACGGGGGACGAAGGAGCCAACAAGAGCCTGGAGGGGCTCCGACTATGGACGGGGCCAAGGGAAAGAGGAAGCGGCTGTCCCTGTGGTCACCTGGAGGGTCTTTAACTCTCTTGGAGCCATTTCCTTTATGGCCGTGTGAGGCCACCTCAGTGGGCTCTCTGGCTCATGCAGGCATGGGCAGGAGCTTCACCCTCAGGGAGCAGAGAGTATCAGTTCCTCGCACAGCCTAAGATGCCCTTGGACCTCACAGCCAAACGGGGCAGGGGTTTGAAGGCTGGGGCTATTGGCCAGACAGCTCCAAGATCCAGGAGGAGCCCAGACACGTCTTACAGCTTCAGACAAGCTGTGATGGAGGTGCTAGAGGGAGAAAGCCGGCTGCCCTAGGGCTGAGGGCAGGTGCGGGGCCGGCAGGGATGCTCACTGCCCGTGGTAAGGTCTGGGTCCACTTCTTCCTAGCCATGGGAACTTGGGAAAGTGTCTTAACCGACGTCCAAATGGCCTTGTCTGAAATGTGGCGGTAACAACGGGAGCTCTCTCCCAGGGTCAGGGGAAAATTAAATGGAGTAACACATGGAACATACTTAGCCCTGTTCTTGGCCCACCGTGCTCAATGATACAACAATACTGGCTATTGTTATTGTCGTTAGCATCACGGAAACCTTCTCCATTACTTTCCTTCCATAGCCTGTTAGCACGTTCTGCTTCTGGCACCTTTGAGGGATAATGGCTTGTGTAGGTTTAGGCTCCTTGCGGACTTCAAGGGTGGTTCTCTATCTGATTGATTCCGCGGCCTGTGTTCTCTTTGTGTGTACCCTTGCTGAGCACATACACTGAAGCCATATTCCCTTTCAGCCACGCGTCTTCAAACTGGACCCTGGGGACACCAGGCCGTCTTCATGTGCCTCCCCTCACTGTCCTCATTCTCACTTTACCATTTTCTGCCTCCCCTATCTCTCTTGAAGCTGTGGCAGACAGAAGGACGTGCCCGAGTCCAGATGCTTTAACAGAATCAGCCCGGATTTGCCTTCCTGTGTCCTTCCCCTAAGTATCCCACAGTTGGTTGCTCTTTGGGATGTATGCATTTAGGTGCTTTTTGTCCATGGACTGCTTTTCTTTTCTTTTCTTTTTGTAAGTTTTATATATTTTGAGAGAGAAAGAGAGACACACACACACACACACACACACACGAGTGAGGGAGGGGCAGAGAGAGAGGTGGGGGGACAGAGGCCCTGAAGCAGGCTCTGTGCTGAGAGCACACAAACCGGTCAGACACTTACCAACTGAGGCACTCAGGCGTCCCCTGACGACAAGACAAGAAGACCACGGTGGCTCCCATGCTCTCTGCACGAAGGTCAGGACTACATCTCCTCCCCCCACCCCCACCATTCTCCATAGATCAGCCAGCGGGATGCTTTGGGGACAGATCACACCTCAGCTTGACATCAGCCAAGGCTAAAGACCTAAGTCCTTAGAGACAGGCCCCTGTTGTCTCTCTAGAACCTGTCACGTCCCTCTGTCCTTCTCTGGTGCCTGCGGCCACATGGATCTTTGATTCCTTAACATGCCTGCTCTACCCCACTCAGATCCCCCCTCCTCCAGGAAGGCTCCCCCACCCCAGGCCCCGTCACACACTCTTATTTCACCCGGGATTCGTTTTTACCTCTCTCGTTGCTCTCTCGTTCTCATTCACCTCTCTCATTTGTAGTTGAGCAATTATTGTGTATTTGGTAAACTCTCTCCTCTCCACTGGAATGTGACTCCAAGAGAGCGAGAGTGTCTCTGTGTGTTCACTACGGTGTCACTGGGGCCCGGGCGCGCCAGGCATCTAATAAACGCTCCATCAATTTTTGAATAAATAAATACATGTTTGGATTAATTTGGATTAATTTTCTCCATCTTATCCCTGTTCTCACTATGCTCCTCTATTATCTGGCTCTGCTACGGTCTGGTGCATGTGGGAGTACGTTATTGGAGATAGTTTGTTTTTGTTTGTGTTTGTGTTTTTTTAGTACGCTCGTTTAAAAAACAAGAGATAGTTCACGTAACTGAAATTCGCCCTTTAAAAATGTATGGCTCTGCGGGTTTTAAGTATATTTGCAACATTCTGCAACCAGCACCATTAACTAATTGCAGAATATCTGCATTGCCCTAAAAATAAGCCTGTGCCCATTAGCAGCCACTCCCAACTCCTACCCCACTGTTGGCGACCGCTAACCTACTTTCTGTCTTTATGGGTTTGATTATTCTGGACATTTCATAGAAATGGGATCATACAACATGTAGCCCTTTTGAGACTGCCTTCTGTCACTTAACATAATGCTTTCAAGATTCATCCATATTGTAGTATGTATCAATGCTCCATTCCTTTTTTTAAAGTTTATTTATTTTTGAGAGAGGGAGAGAGAGAACGAGCATGAGCAGGTGAGGGGCAGAGAGAGAGGGAGACGGAGAATCCCAAGCAGGCTCCGTGCTGACAGCGTGGAGTGCAATGTAGGGCTCAAACTCACGAACCCATGAGATCATGACTTGAGCCGAAATCAAGAGTCAGACATTTAACCGACTGAGCCACCCAGGTGCCCCGATACTCCACACCTTTTTATGGTTGAATAATATTCCATTATGCACACAGCATATCTTGCTTATCTACTCATCAAGAAATGGACATGTGATGGGGGCCTGGGTGGCTCAGTCGGTTAAGTACCTGACTTTGGCTCAGGTCACGATCTCAAAGCCGGTGAGTTCAAGTCCCACGTCGGGCTCTGTGCTGACAGCTCTGAGCCTTTAGCCTGCCTCAGATTCTGTGTCTCATTCTTTCTCTGCCTCTCCCCCACTCGTGCTCTGTCGCTGTCTCTCAAAAATAAATACATGCAAAAAAATTTTTTTTTTAATAAAAAAAAAAGATGGCCATTTGAGTTTCTACTTTTCGGCTCTTACAAATAAAGTTGCTGTGAGTGTTTGTGTAAAGTTTTTGTGTGAACAAACGTTTTCATTTCTTTTGGGTGTATACTCAGGAGTGGAATTGCTGGGTCACATGGCACCTCTACGTTGAACTTTTTTGCAGAAACGTCAATTTGTTTTCTGGGAATAGTTTCGTTTGTTTGTTTGTTTATTTATTAAATGAAGGGGATGGCCCAGTTTAGTAGTTGTTAATTTTTTATTTTTTACTATTTTTTAAAATGTTGATTTATTTATTTTTGAGGAGGGGGGAGCAAAAAGAGAGGGAGACGGAGAATCCCAACCAGGCTCTGTGCTGTCAGCTAAGAGCCTGATGCAAAGCTCAAACTCACGCACTGTGAGATCATGACCTGAACCCAAATCAAGAGTCAGATGCTTAACCGACTGAGTCACCCAGGCACCCCATATTTTTGATAAAGAGCTCTTTTAGAATTATACTGAAAACCGTGGAATCTCTTCATGTGTATGTGTGAGTGCACAGAATTCTGGGGGTTCAAGAAAGGTCAGAAATTGTCTATGGATCCCAATGTTCTGTGATTACAGGCTCACACACGGCAGCATTTTAAGGTTAGATTATTTTCTCAAACACAGAACTCCATCTACATTTTTGGCTTTTCCACATGGATATAGGAAATGGATAATTTGACTAATGAGTTCCGATCCATGTTCTGATTTCCATCTGGGATCGGAACATTCAGCAGCCAATCAGTCCCCTTAATTTTTTTCCGCCCACTCTCTAATCATCTGATTGATGTGCAATTATCTCCCCCTGTTTCGACACTTGCTTCCCTTTCTCATGTTTGCAATCTCATGCCAGATAACCTTCATTTTTTCCCATTTATTTTGTGTGTGTTGGCCACTGTTTGATATAATTATTTTTGCAATCATCTTCTATTAGGTGAAAGAATATTGCAGTAGAGAAAGAAGGAGGAAGAAAATAAATGCCTTCCTGACAAGTTCTAATATTTTATGTTCACAAATAATCTCCCAATATCAGAGCAATAATATTATTTTCTCAATGTGCATTTATTAAAATGTAAAGTAGCTCCATCACATTGGGAACTAAAACCCTTGCATTACCTTGGCCAGAAAATATCGCGTACTTATTTCAGATTATATTTCCGGAATTTTAATACTGTTCTTCTCCCCCTCCCCTCGTCCCCAGTAGCCTTTATCTCGCAGGGAAGTGAACCTGAAGGGTTGGTTTCCAAAGAGGCATTGCTGAATGCCCAGGACCTTAATTCGGTTTTAAGAATTGCTTTCGGTTCTTGATTTACAACGCGGTTCTTTCCTGTGTAATTCTTTCGGCTGAAAACTGAAGAGAGCTCTCCCTTTGAGGATGGCATTTTGACACCACATTTTAAGACCGGGGTACAGAGGTGAGGGAGGAATACAGCAGACCTAGAAAGAGGACAGGGAATAACATGGGGGCGCTTAGGGGTCAGAAGAGCTAGGTCCATGATCTGTGTCTCCGTAGCGTCTAATGGAACACATGGGGGATTCTGGTTTGAAGCTGAGATGTTAACCTCCAGGTAGCCTAGTGAAAAAGATACCAGATTGTAAGGAAGAAGCCAGAACTCCTAGTCCTGCTTTCCCCTCTGACTAGCTTTGTGACCTCGGACAGATCACTTCTGCTCTTTTGGTTATTTTTTCAAGGGCAAAAGAACAGGTGAGCTAGATGAATGGGTTTTTTAATCCCGGCTGTGTATGAGAATGCCCTGGGGGAATCTGAAAACTATTTTGATAGTCAGGCCCTGAGATCAATTAAATCGCAATTTCTCCCGGGTGGGTGAATGGGCCTTTAACAGAGACAATGTTGTCTCTATTAAACACGTCTCAGGTGATTGTCTCATGAAGCCCTGTCTGGCTGTCTCTTCTCAGCCCTGGTTCGGGCGATCTCAAAGTTTCCCCCTGGATTTCCGGTTGTCCGATGCTATGAGCTGGGGTAGTGATGCCTCACCAGTCAGAGTTGGTGAGATGCACTCACAGACAACTGGGCCACAATCTCTGGATCGCGATTCGGGGCTGGGGGGAGCCCAGGATGGAGCTGGAATGGAACTGAATTTCTCTCGGTATCAGGCCTGCCTTGGGGTGGGTGAATCTTCCTTTCTTTGTGGGCCTGTGGTGCTGGGCACATGGATGAGGCAGGGCTACTAAAACACCTCTTGTTCCTTGGAGAAAGGCAGGTAGAAAGATAAGGCGGGCTTATTATTTTTGGAGTGGAATAGGGGGTTGTTTAACCCAGAAAAGAGCGGACTTACAAGGACATGATTTGCGGTCTGCAAGTGGCTGAAATGCTGTCATGTGAAAGAGGGATTGGAGTGATTTCAGATGCTCCAGGGGGCCGAACTTGAGGCAGTGGGTAGAGGGCGGGGAAATGGATTCTGTTGCATTATAAGGAAGAGTTGTTGTAATACAGAGCTGTGCTCCCATAGTCCCCATCACCTGCTTTTATGACTGCTGGCTCTACCTTAAGACGGTATCTTTTTCGTCTCTGTGGTCCTTGTACCTAATCCAGTTCCTGACATAGTCCTCAACAAATGTTTATGGTCATTTCTACGATTGTTATTAATGCCCATTATGCAAAGCACTTTCCTTGCTTATTTCCTTTGACCCTTCCAATGCTTTAAGAGGTGGGTATATTTACTGCCGCATTCTACAGTTAAGGAAACCAGAGATTTCCAACCAGGGAGGTTACGTGCAAAATGTACAAAATCGCAGCTAGTACGTAGCAGAGGTGGGCTGTGAACTCAAGCCTGTCTAACTTAAAACCTGCGCTCCTTCTTTTTTTGAGAGAGAGAGAGAGAGAGAGAATGAGAATGAACAGGGGAGGGACAGAGAGAGACAGGGAGAGAGAGAGAATCTTAAGCAGGCTCCATGCTCTGCATGGAGCCCCATGTGGGGCTCAATCTTACAATCTTGAGATCATGACCTGAGCCAAAATCAAGAGTCAGACACTCTACTGATTGAGCCACCCAGGTGCCCCTACAGCCTGTGCTCCTGTTGTGCTGCCCTGTCTGCCAGGGCCCGGAGTGGGCTGCCTATGGAGGTAGAGGGCTCCCCAACCCCAGAGGTATTCAGGTTGAAGTGACCTGGTTCTGCCATGGCTGAGTATGGACCCAGTTAGAATGGACCCTGATGATGACAGCTCCAAGAGCTGGGCAGATTTCTGAAGTCTTGGGTCACCTGGTAACTGCTCCCATCAGCCCCTACCAGCAGGCAAGGTTTTGGCTTGGTCCAGAGGCAGAGCCTCACTCCCTTTGGCCACACGGGCCCCGCATGGAGCTGTTCCCTCGGTGGCTGCAAGTCATTGTGGTCTCCTCTGCCACCTGCCTGCTCTCCTCAACAAACACCATTGTCACGTGTCAGGGGAGCAGACTCCTCTGCGTGCTCCTGGCAACAGGGCAGAATGGGGAGTGGCGTCTGGGTGTGTGGGGGCAAGACGCACGGCTGCTTTGGCCGTGAGACATTGTGTTAGCCTCTCTGTGATTGCGTAGCCACATGGCTCAGGGTGGAAGGCAGAGGGTGGAAGCAGCTGATGAAGGAGGGAGGGCTCCAAGGAAGTCTGCCATCAGAGTGATGGTGTAGCTAAAGGCACAGGAACAGTATTCCTGAGGTGGCATTGCCAATTAGTGGAAGGCTACAGGAGATGGAGGCTTGGGAGAATGGGTGGGAGAGGAGCTAGCACGGGGGAGGGGGGGAGATGGGGGAGGGGAAGGAAGAGATGGTGAGGCTGGGGACTTCTTTAACGACTTTTTTTTTTTCCCAGAAGTTGATTTATTTATTTATTTTGGGAAAGACAGAGAGGGAGGGGAAGAGAAAGTGGGAGAGTGAGAATCCCAAGCAGGCTCCGTGCTGTCGGCATGGAGCCCCAGGTGGGGCTTGAACTCAGAAACCATGAGATCGTGACCTGAGCTGAAACCAAGAGTCGG
Source organism: Acinonyx jubatus (assembly GCF_027475565.1). Taxonomy (NCBI): domain Eukaryota; kingdom Metazoa; phylum Chordata; class Mammalia; order Carnivora; family Felidae; genus Acinonyx; species Acinonyx jubatus. Next base: position 90,047,086 of record NC_069390.1, on the reverse strand, counting down.
AGGCTTAACCCACTGAGCCACCCAGGTGCCCCAAGACTGGGGACTTCTTAACACAATGTGTGCTGCGTTAAAGCTTGTGGCCTTCTTTCGCGTGGCCAACCTCAAGCCGCACGCAGAAAGAGGGAGTTTGGCAAGATGCAGTGGTGACCTTCCTGGTAGATCGGCTAGGCACAAAGGTGTCCCAGAAACTCCTTCTCTGGAGGGGCCAGGAGTTGGCGGTGATGAGATGGTAAGGACAGGGAAGGGAGTGAACGTTTGAGAATCCGGAGCCAAAGACACACTATCCCACTAGCGGCCGATCATAAACGATTGGGATAGGTGATAGGATTGCCATTATATGGATGACAAAACTGAGGCTCAGAGGGGTTTGAAGATTAAATTACAAATAAGAGTGAGAGAGTCTCATCTTCACGTGACTTAAACCCTTGTGTTCATTCCACTATATCATACTCTCTTCCAGACGAGGTCCACTCAAGGCAGCCCGGACTAAAGCTGGAGATTTGGGAGGGTGCTGTCTGAGGAGGCTCTCACAGGCTAATAGCCCCATGGATTTTCCCAGTGAGCCCTGGGAGGAGGTCCTCCTAGCCCAGCCAGGCAGAGGCCACAGTCCCGGGGCACCTGCAGGATAGAAAGCTGCTCTCATCACCAAACAGACACAGATGTGGTTGGCGTGCATGCCGAGCAATTAGATGGCAGGTCGCTGAAGGAACATGGTTCCCTTCTCTCATTTAACTCTGAGGGAGGAGGAGGAGCCCCAGATTTACTACAGAGGAGTCCAGAGCTTTGTCTAGGGCATGGGTAAGCTGATATTTAGAACAGAAATACAAGGCTGGGCATTCATTTTGATTTCTGTTTTTCAGAATTTACACTTAGCTGCTTTTAAAACTTATTTGCAGAGGCATATCCTTTTCTCAGGAAACGAAAACACCCTCTAAAAATTCTTCTAGCTTGAATATTGCCCACAAATCAGCCTTCTTACCAAATGTTTATGGGTTGTCGAGCAAATGACGATGTGTAAGTAGCACTGCCATTGTGGAATCCCTACTAGATGTGTGGCACTGTGTTAGGTACATTACACATGGTATCCTTTTGAATATGCCTCACAACCCAGAGAGACAGGTATTTTTATTCCCAGTTTTTGGATGAGGAGTTCTGAAACCCAGAGAGATGAACTGACATACCCAGAGTCGTCCACCACGAATAAGCAGCAAAACTGAGATTTAAACCCAGGCCTGTCTGACTTAAGACCTCGTGCTCTTCCCAGTCGGCGGCATGAGGCTGTGAAATATGCAAATGTCAGAACTAAAATCTAGAGTTTGGCTCAATTTACCTACCCAGTGGAAGGATCCTTCCCAGAGCATCCCTGAGAAGGGCTGTGACTTGATCTGTCCGCCTCTCCTGGTGGAAGTCTCGTTAATTACCCCGTGGGGGTAGAAGTTTCAGTTTCATTAGATATTCAGGAATACCTAATAAATGTCTAAGATGTATCAGGCACTATTCTGGAAGCCAGCAAGCCAGATAAGGGCCCGCTTCTCATGAATCTTGATTTCTACTTGGCGGAGCTAGGATCAGAAATTTAAAAAGTAAATAAACATGAGTTTCAGGTGGCGATAAATGTATCGGAAGTGATGGAACAGAGCAGCAGAGAGGGCCGGGGCGTGGGGACCACTTTAGGTTGGACAGTCAGGGAAGACCTTGCTAAAGAGGCGACGGCTGAGCGGAGACTGCAGTGAGAAGAAGCATTCACCCTCCAAATTTCTAGGGGAGAGCATTTGGAGCAGAGCAACCAGGAGACGACGGCAAGACTTTGAGGTGAGCCCGAGTTTGTCACATTAAAGAAGACCAACGGCCTGGAGAAAAATCAAGTAGGAGGGGGATGGAAGGAGTGGAGGTTGGAGAGGAAGGCCGAGGCCAGATGGTCTAGGGCCCACCCACCATAGTGGGGGACTTGGGCTTTTGTCCTAAGTGGTGGGAAGCCATTGAGTGGGTCTAAATGGGGAAGTGACATGATCTGATTCATAATTTAGAAAGATGCTTTGTGAAGATCAGTTTGCAAAGAGGTGCTTCTAATTGTTGGGAAGATGATTCCTTCTCCTACTGACCAAACGTGGTTTTCCTAGTAATGACTCTTATACTAAGAACTAGAACAAAACCCCCAGTTGAGGCTCCTTCCCTCTTCAAATTTTTATCAGCTGTCACATTTGCGTTCAGTGCTACACTTCCCCTGTTATTTCAATTGTTGCTTGGATTCTAGACTCGCCACCATCTCGATCATTCCTCATTCACTAGTCTCTTCTTTGTCCAGATCCTCTTAAAAATGTGGTACCCAGGATTAAACATCCATTAGACCAGCCCAGGATTCAGAGGGACTATTAATTCCACGGGCATCCACTAACAAAGAGTAGTAGACCAAATGTGTAAGGGGCAGTAGCTCTTTACGTGAGGCTTCTGGGTCCATGGATGGGGTCCACCCACCTCATTCACGATGGTGTATGTATGTGCACACACATATGCATTTCTGGGAAGAAACACTTTCAAGTCTCAAGTGTTGGTCACCTCAAAAATAGAGAGCCCCTGTTTTAAAAAGTTAAATCGAGGGATTTTGACACTAAGGAGAAACTACAATTAGCCTCTCCTCTAGTCCTACATTCATTCTCTTCCTGCCTGCTTCAAATGCCTTTTACAGGTCTCTTGATCTCTTCTTCCTGCCTCACACCCCACTTTAAATTCCTTCTCTAGCTTCTTATAAATCATCCAAACCCAGAGAAGACAAGCTCTACTTTTTTCTTAGAGAAGAGGCTAGCGAGGAAGGCTGTGTCCAATGGACAGATTGAGAACATATAAAGAAATGGGCATGGGGCCGAGGGTTCTTTTTTTTTTTCCCCTGGACTCATAGATCTTTGGAACTGACCCGTGTGCCTGGCTTGCAGATTTCTTAAGAGCAGAGCACAGAGTCTGGTAAAGGGCTTGAATGTGAGCTCATGCAAAGGGCAAAGTCATCTTGAAAGAATTATTATTCATTTCCCATTGCAGTTAATTTTGGCCCCATCATCAGGGTTTAAATTCTAGTACCATATCATATCAAAGGAAAAAAAAAGTATTTGATGTACATGTTAATTACTGCCAAGATGTAGCTACTTAAATCAAGAGTTCAATCTTCATTTGACTATTTGGAACAGCTCTGAGTCGGGGATGGGGAGAGCCCCTTTTGATTTGGGTTATTTAAATAGGTGATGTGAACTTCAAGTAAAATGGCTTCCTAGTTTCTAAACCAACATTTGGAATTAGTACCCAGCTAAAGGAAAAACAGGAAAATCAAGGTCCTCTAGGAATTCCCAAGCCTGCCTGTTCTATGAAGTGGGAGAAGGTAATGAATAATATAATTTTGTATGCTCAAAGGCTTGAATCTGCAGAATGATGGCGTAATGGCAAGTGAAATCTTAAAAGCATGTGAGAGGCTTAAAAAGTAGATCTACGTAGAAAATAATATACTATTATTTAAAAGCATAAATTGCAAAAATGATACTACTCTTGGATACACTCTTTATAAGAACCATGTTGGATGAATCCCTAATGCGCATTTCTTTTTTTACACCACAAAACTATAAAACCCATCGAAATACCGAGTTATTTGCCAAGTGATTAAATCATACTCATTTATTACAGTTTTACTAGAACATTGTTTTCTTGCATTTCCAAGGCTTTATCGCTTCAGATGCAACACTTTGCTCCTAATAATCCCTATTGATTTTACTATGTTACCTTATATTTTTAGATTTGTTTTACTGCCTTGCACTAAATTCTAACCTTAATGTGCTGTATAAAATGAGATACATCATCACGTTTCTTAAACCTTACGAAGATAATTATCTTGTCCACCATGGGTGAAAAATGCTCATTTTTGGCTGTTGACAGACTTGGGGACCCAGCGGCGAGGGAAGTAGTTGGCAGTCCCTGGGGCTGACCGTTTTGTTATTTCTGGAGTGGACAGCTCTGAGGTACTGTGCATGGGATGGCTGGGCACTGGTAGGTGTGGGGACGGGGCCCAAGCGCAGGTTAGAGAAGGTATCTGGGTTTGCATTTATGTCACTATTTTGCTATAGTTGCCAATCTCTCTTGGGGTTTGTGGCTCTTACGGTATCTTCCAAGTACTTTGCAGACAGTAATTGTTCACATGCTAGACTCTCCAGTGGAGAACTTCGTGTTCTTCAAGAAAGTCATTGCCCCTGTGGGTACTGTTTTAATTACTCTTCTTAAAGGTGCCTTCTGATGCTGTTGAAAATGGGGACCCATTTTTATCACACGCTGAACTTTGAGTATCTATTCTCTGGACAAAGGTTTTGCTGCGGGCGGGAAGGCAGTAGCTTGTTCTGGCTCTGAAGCGATGAAGCTACTGTTCCCTCTGGAGGGAGGGCAGCTACTGATAACCCCTCCATTAGGGCAGCAATCAGATGCCCCTGTGATCACAGCAAGATGTCACGTGCTGTCATCAGGTACCAAGGCAATTAAGTTGGCAACTTCATTGAGCTTGAGGGGAGGCTACCTCCTTGATGCCCAGGACCTCAAATTCTGGAAGTAAGAAATAATCACAACAGCCACATTTTTTATTTTTATTTTTTATTTTATTTTATTTTTTTAATTTTTTTAAACGTTTATTTTATTTTTGAGACAGAGCATGAACAGGGGAGGGTCAGAGAGAGGGAGACACAGAATCTGAAACAGGCTCCAGGCTCTGAGCTGTCAGCACAGAGCCTGACGCGGGGCTCGAACTCACAGACCGCGAGATCATGACCTGAGCCGAAGTCGGCCGCTTAACCGACTGAGCCACCCAGGCGCCCCTATTTTTTAAATTTTTTTAAACGTTTATTTATTTTTGAGACAGAGCATGAACGGGGGAGGGTCAGAGAGAGAGACAGAGAATCTGAAACAGGCTCCAGGCTGTGAGCAGTCAGCACAGAGCCCGACGCAGGGCTTGAACTCACAGACCACGAGATCGTGACCTGAGCCAAAGTCGGACGCTTAACCGACTGAGCCACCCAGGCGCCCCAACAGCCACGTTTTTAATATGCTAACTGCATGCCAGACACGGTTCTAAATACTTTATCTGTATTCATTCTTTTAATCCTTACAACAGATCTCACAAGGCAGATGGTATTTGGGTCCCCATTTTACAATGAAGAAACTGAGGCACTGAAAGCGTATTTTGCACAAGTTCATACAACTAGGGAGTGGTGGATCCAGCCAGAATTCTAACCCGGGCAATCTGACTTCCAGAGTCCAGGCTCTTAATTAATTACATTCATACAACATTTATAGTTTACAAAGTATTACCCACTAATTATGTCATTTGATCTTCCTGACAACCTTTGGTTCCATTTTAGAATTAGAGGTAAGGTAACAGAAAAAGGCAGTCATTTGTCCACGGTGACATAGCCAAAACCCGCTAGCAGGACAGCTTTCTTGCTCTTTCCCTCTCCTAAACACACCTACAAGGCGGGGGGAAGACACACCAACATGTCCTTTAAAAGGGAAGCCAAGGGCCCCTGCACATGCGCAGTCTCTGCCTCACCGGAAATCATGTCCCTCCTTAACGGTGCATGAGGGAAGCCCCCTGGGGAGTGGCACTGGAGCAGCAAATGGTCTCAGGATGGATTATGCACAAGTGGATCAAGGAGGGGGGGCGGATTCTTAGTTCCCGTGCATCTCATGGGCATCGGCTCCAATGTGCTTTTCTCAGCTTGTTGCTACCTCACTACGATTCCAAGGTCTTTGAAGGAAGAGACTATGTTGGAATTTTTTGATGTTGACTGCCTGATGTACTGAAGAGATTTTATAGCCGTTGGAATAATCAGAAAAGCATTTATGTGAATCTTGAATGATGAAGAAGGAAGAGAAATTAGCCAAGAGTGATGAGGAAGGTAAAAGGGGCTTCAGAAGATGGGCCAGCAAGGGAAGAGAGGATCCCTGGCGTCAGATCTAGGGGTGTGCAGGGCATCCTCTTTTGTTTCCTTAAAATAACAGACCGGCCAAAGGAGGTAAGGAGAAATTCACCGACTAAATGTCAAGCTGGAAAATAAAGACATACAGTGAAATTCTAGGTCCTCAAGAAAATGAACAAACCAACCAGAAAAGTCCTTTTCCATGTATTTGGTCCTGTGTTGGACCCAGCAATAAGTTATGGCTCCCCCCTACCCCCACCCCTCACTAGTTCTCAAGGGGCTGACAGGTAGATATTTGAGTCCATTGAGAAAGTAATAGGGAGAAGCTGTCTGAATTCAGTAAATAATGCTTGAACTGGTCAGAATCAGAGAGACAGAAGCTCACATGAGGAGGCCAGAAGGCCTAGTTTCTTCTTTATCTGCAATGGCTGCTTTCTCACCTGTGGCCTGGTTAAAGAAAGGACCATCCTTGCTGGCAATGGATGTTGATTTAGTGCTTTGAGATCCCCGGAGGACAGGTCAGGCTACTAACAAGGAAAATGGCATTTTGGGTCAAATCAATAGGAACGAAGGACAAGGACACGTAAAGGGAAAAAGCCAGAATGAAAGATAGGAGGGTCACAGAATGGTGATAAGTTTGTGCAGCTGGGATCATCTGTTATTCTCACTAAACAGATTATTCTTTTCTTCTCCTCTGATTTCCACTAGGAAAAACACCAAAACCCCGGATCTGTCTCAGACCATGAAGCATGAATCATTTACACCAGAAAGATGAAGAAAGCAACATCAGGTGCTTAAAAAGCAATTATAATTGGAAAAGCCCAAGAAGTTGTGGTTCATTTCTAGCAGGTAAACAAATGCACATTTATACTGGTGTAAAAATCCGGGTCTCCCCTTTCCAGCCCGGGTACCTTCACTGTGGGCTTGGAACACTCTCCCATGTTATTCACCTGACAGATTATACTCCGAAGAGGCAGGCTGCCTGGGCCTGTCGTGTAATTCAGCATTAAGTATCCTATTGATTCACTGAAGTGCTGCCATGGATGTTAATGGAGACAAATATTGTGGCTGTGATTTTTCAAAGGGCTGAGTAATTCCCAAGCATCAATAACATCTGTCATGATGTAATGCAGGGCGACCTCAAGATGCTTGACTTGAGGCCAACTGTGAGGATGGGGCTGCTGGCAGGGGCCCTTGGATACTGACCCTGGGCTTAGCAAGGTAGCCTGTAGTTTTTCAAGACCTACCAAGCTAAGGATTGTGGGCGCCGGGGTGGGGCAGGGTGGGGGCGGTCGAAGCAGAGGTGACTGTTGACAGCATTTCCTAGGGACTCATCACAAAGGTGCCTGATTATCAGAAAGCAGGAGCAACCTACACTCTTATCACAAGAGCTTGCCAGGCCCTGGGAAGTTGCAGCCCTGTTGCCAGGCCCTGGGAAGTCAGACCCTGCCCTGTTGCATTTCCCCTCCCTCCTTCAAATAAAAATCACTCCTCTGTTCCTACGCTCGTGGGCCCTGGAAAATATCTCCTCCCCTGTACCCTGCTTGAGCTGAGCATAGGACTACTTTAGTGCATGATTCCAGTGACTTCTTCCAGAGAGATTAATTTTCTTCCTCAAGGTCACCGAGCGAGGTAAGTCATGGACTAGGCTAGAATCCAGGTCTATTCCCAGTCACCTTTAGACAGGATCTCTGAAAACTATTTGAATATATGACCTGACCTGAAACAAGTGACATTTCCTTCCCCCAAAGCTCTGTAAAAACCTCAGGGTTAGTAATTGTAAGAAATCAATTACAAACAAAACCCATTTCAGTCAAATTCTGCAGGCTGCCCGGTCTTTCCTCCATTCCAATTCAGTCTCTGTACTGCCACTCAGGTTATCTTGCTACAAGACAATCTGATCTTGTCACTTCTGGCATAAAGACCTCCATCAGCCCCTCTCTGCTGACAGGGTAAACTCCTTGGCATGATCTTCAGAGGACAGTCCCTTCCCATCTTCAGTTTGATGTCCTGCCCCACCTGTTCCCAGCCAGTCCGGACATTGCTGACCATCCTATGCCCTCTTAACCACTGCACATTTTATATGTGTAATTCTAACTTCAACGGCTTTCCCCCACTTAACTACCTGGGAAACTTCTATCCATCCTTAAAAACAGCCAGTACCATCCCGCCCCTGAGAACCACCCCGTCTCTTCTGTGTACTGAGGACCAGATCCTCCTCTGAGATCTCACAGAACAGGGCTCATCCTTTCTTGTATCTGCATTATAACAGCCTTTTTGCTGTGCTGTCTTCACATGTTTTCTTATCTACGTCCATCACAATGTGAATTTCTGTGGTGAGGGGTTGTGCCTTTTTCGTTTCTGTATTCTACTTCTTGGCACACAGTAGGTGTACTCAATGTGCTCATTCAATGAGTAGGGTAATGTATATTGGAATAGAAAATTGGGGCAGGAAATGTCAGTAAGGGTTAGGGAGCATACACTGGCCCTGTGAAACACATTTCTATAGTCCTGGGTCCAGGATGGACCTTCAGAGGATGGAGACTTAGAAGGCAGACAAGCAGTGCCTTAACTCAGCATCATATGGGGGTCTCGGTGGGGTGTGCCCTTTTACTACAAAGTTCTTTAAAAAAATTTTTTTAACGTTTATTTATTATTGAGAGACAGAGAGAGACAGAGCATGAGCATGGGAGGGACAAAGAGAGAGGGAGACACAGAATCCGAAGCAGGCTCCAGGCTCTGAGCTGTTAGCACAGAGCCCGATGAGGGGCTCGAACTCACAAACCTGATCATGACCTGAGCTGAAGTCAGACGCTCAACCAACTGAGCCACCCCGGCGCCCCTACTACCAAGTTATTTGAAATCAACGGGCCTGAGCTTAATGTACAACCATAGGCTCCTTGGGGAACAGAGGCTGACATTCTAACAGAGGAAACAGCACACTCTACTTTGATAGATATTAGACTGATGAGCAAGGTTGATATTCAAATATTCAGTCACTGCCATGGCATGTGCATTGGCCAATCAAAGAGGGGTCTTTTACGGCCAGCATAACTCTTTAGGTGCTGGACAGTAGAGGGTATCTTCAAGCAAGGTCTGGGAATAGTCGAAGCATGTTGGGTTCAGGGGGCCTGGAATAGTCACTCTTTACCAGTCAGTATAAAAATGTCTCAGTACTCACCCTGGGACTGCTGTACTGGTGTGTGCTAACATGGTAAATATAACTAAAGAATAGCAAAATTTTGAACCCACCCTCAAAGGAAGGTGTGTGTGTGTGTGTGTGTGTGTGTGTGTGTAGATGCGTGTATGGAGGAATGAGGGAAAGCTTTCATAAGAAGGCAGCATTTGAGCTGAACTTTTAACTTGTATATGTATTTCCATATAAGGAGAAGGAGGTAGAGAGAAAGGAATTTCAGGCCTGTGAATGAGTTCACAGAAGTGTGAACGGGCCTGTTTGGGAAAGGTGATGGGGCACGATGCTTGGAATCGCCGGGGGCTATGGGGAAGGAGAAGTAGGTTGAGGCCAGGTTGGGAAGGACCTTGAAAGCCATGCAGAAGCACTGTTAGCTCACCTCTGTTCCCACAGGCAGCCCTCTAGCCAAACCTTATCATTGCGGGGCAGGCTTCAGGGTGGCCCTTACTGGGACAACAAGTGCTACTGTCTTCACCCAGTCTGGGGCTGTCACCTGGTGAGGAGGACAAGCTTCTCCTTAATTAAGAATGTCATGGCAGCCTCCCTGGCTCCATGGTGACTGACGCTGCCCGTCCGGCTGCCATGTGGCCGATGTGTCCTACTACGGTACATCATCTCCTAATTAACACGTCTTGTCAGGTCCAGCGGTTGGCTTCAGTAAACATGTTCCTAGCAGCTGTCACTGGGACCCTGTGTGGGGCCTGCTGCCTCATTAGCTCGAGAGAAGGGAGATGGTGCAGGCAGCAGGGTGGAGGGGGAGGGATGATCTTTGTGGAGAGGGGTGTTGGCAGGCTGAGAGGGATGTCAGATGTTCAGAGAGAACTCACAGGGCCCAGTGGGCTTCTTTCCTTGGTGTGTGACAGGATGGGGGGTGGCGCTGTAGTCAGAATACTGGGCCGGGAACTGGGAGGCCTGTTTCCCCAGTCTGTCTCTCCCACCACCCAGCAGGGCTAGGTGTCCCCCTCCGTCCATATGTCAAAGCCCTAACTCTCAATGTGGTGGTGTCAGAGGTGGGAGTTGGGGAGAAGAGTAGGTTCAGATAAGCTCACGAAGTGGAGCTCCACGCTGGGATTAAGAAAAACAAGATCCCTCTTTCTGCACACACGAAGGAAAGGCCACGTGAAGAGGGAGGGTCCTCACTGCGAATCCAACCACGCAGGCACCCTCATCTCAGACTTCCAGCCTCCAGAACCATCTCTGTTGCTAAATCCACACGGTCTATGGTAAGTCGTTGTAACAGCCCGGATGGACAAGCAAAGCTCTATCCCAGCCCAACCTACCTCATGGGCTTGCCGAGTGGCTCTAGTGAGAAAACAGACATTCTGAAGGGTAAAAGCCCTAAATACTATGAAATAACAAGTTTAAAGCACGGTTCTAATTTGGGGCTCTGGGGGAGCATCCTTTGTTCAGGCAAGATCAGGCCTATGGTATTTCTCTGGACGTACCTCACGTATCTTTCCAGGGCCTCCTGCCTGTATCATCTCATTGCTCAATATATCAAGCCCTTGCTCTCCCCTCTTGAAGCCTACCAAACCCCCTCCCTCCTTGGAGGCCCCACCCACCTCACCTTCTCCATAAGAAGAAACATGAGAAAGTCCCAGAAGGAAATGCTCTCTTTCCTTTGGCTACCCTGGGCTCTGTGGGAAAGTCCACCTTCCAGTGACTTTGTGGACATACTTAGCCCACCCCCTACCCCTTGATTTTGAGGTCTAGACTCTGTACCCTGAGAGCACATAGCTGGCAGTTGGTCAAAGTCTGTTGAACAGGAAAAGCAGTATATCTCCTTCTCGCAGCTCTCACAGCAATGGTGGGTGGTCTCATGATTTTTTTCAACAATTTGTTCTATTTTTGGCTTTCCTATAGTCCTTCTGAGGTCTAATCTACATGTCCCTTGGGGCAGTGCATATTTGTTTCCGCTTTGTCTGTCCCTATCAGAAAATGGAAATTGGATTGCCATCCTCTCCCCCTATAGTGGGACAGTAACACTGAGCACTCTGTCTTCTTCCAGACTTTAGATTCCCTGAGTCCAGCCTGTAATCTGGTGCCAGTTGCCTGCCCCCAGCCCTGGCTCCCTGATAGGGTCTGTCCTGGATAAAGTCAGAGCAACTGCGGAGGTCACAAAAGTGTCTGGTTGTGGCACAGAGGCCGGCTTTCCCAACCCAGCAGAGGCATCCAACCTGTGAATCTTTCATAATGAGCATTTACAGGGCATATCCTGATGAATGGAGCCAGGAATGACTAGCCATGGAATGCGAGCTGAAGATTTTAATTAGAACGCCTTTTCGGTTTCCCCTTTCCTCTCCTTTGTCTCCAACCCCCCCCCCCCCCCCCGCGGTGCATATTTCTTATTTCTGGACCAGGCCTGTACAAAAGGAGAGCGTCTCCTATTGCCTTTGACTAGGTTGCTCTCTGAGGGATTTAGAGCTCCTCTTTAGCATGGGTCCACTGTGTTTTGACAGTGGTGGTTTGACAAAGGCTGTGCACACATGGGTGGGGGAAACCAGGAGTTCACTATGCTGCCTGGAGCCAAGCAGATGTCTGTACCCCAGGAAGCACAGCGGGGATCCAAAGAGCTCATGAATAAGTGGCAGCTGCCAGCCTCGTGAGCTTTCTGGGGTGAAGCTCTGGGGTGAGGGCTGGGGGGGGGGGACCAGCTGAGGGACTTCCGGGCCAAAGGGGTGTTTCTTGGGCCTCTCGTGACACTTTTCTTTCCAAATGGCTAAAGTGAGTGGGAAGCAAAAGCAGCTGCGAGAAAAAGGCTTTGTTTGCACTGCTTCCTCTAGGAGTGGAAAGGGTGCTGTGCTGGAAAATACCTCCTGTTTGCTTCTCCAGATCCATCCACCCTGCCCTGTGCCCTGGGAATCTGAACTGTGTGGACTTCATCAGTACGATTCCTTGCCATAGGCTTTGGATGGGATCTGGCCAATGAGGAGGCCTTGGCGGGACACTGGAGGGAAGCAAGACAATGAGGCTAGACTATTTATTCCAGTGAATCTTTCTTTGGGGGATCATGGGGGGATGGTCTGTCTCTCGACTGAAGTTCACAATTTCTTGTTAAGGAGATTACCTTATGAGATGCTCTCCTTCCTGGTTCTATTAACCACTCCCTTCCCTCCCCCCTGCAAGCATAGGGTAGTAAGGTCTGCCTCTCTTTCTAGCCTCAGAGTACTCTATCGTTCCTTGTGTAGTCCCTGAGCACGACTTCGGAAACAGTTCCTTTATTAATAAAGGACTTTATTAATAAGCTTTATTATTCTTTATTATTAAAGCACTTTAAAAATAAACTTTAATAACTTTATTAATAAAGGAACAGATGACGTGTGTCATCTGTTTTCTCCCAGGATCCTGATAGAATCACTTCCTTTCCAGGCCACTCCCTTTTGTTGGACACTTGGTTAGAATTATCGTGTTTGCTTCAGCTTATTCCTGGGATGGCAGCTTTGATGTGGAACAGAATTCAAAGTCTTATTGGTGATAAAAGGCCCCATTTCCAGGTAGACGAATTGGTTTTGGAAAGGCCCTGGTGAGTCTGCTCCCTAGGACCCAGTAATAGGCCTCAAACTGATCCACAGGTCTTTGTAGGGTGAAGCAGAAGCCTTGTGTGTGTGTATGTTGGGGGTGAGGTGGGAATGGGGCTCATTCCTCCCCAGAATGCTTTATGCAGACTATGGTGCTATTCTTGTTTATGGGTACGGCTACAGCATTTATGTCACTTGACAGGAATTTGAGGGGCATGCTCTGGCTTACTAACACTTGGGAAAGAACTGAAGCAGGTGTTCTAGAAATTGGTGAGAACCTCTCCCTCTTTCGCTCCTTTTCTCTTTAGTTTGCTCCCTGTTGACTGTGAAGACTGATCTCAAGGATTCTGCGAGGAAGTGAGTAAGAGCATTGACCTCAGGGTAGAAAAGACTCTATTGAGATGGAGCCTCTTATAAGGCCAGGCTTCTAGGACTCTTCTCATGAAGTGATTGGTTTACTTCCCTACCTCTCTCTGGAGCCAGCCCCTGAGTAGGGTTTCTGATCTTGGTTTAGCTGATTGATGGCCTCCTACAGGTGTCCCATTCCAGGACCTTGAACTTTTAAAAGCATGCCCCGCCCTCAGCAAAGGGGCTCATCTTTGACTCCTGACTGACCCTTTCGTTCGGTGATTTGGGTTGGTGTTCTCAATGCCACAAGGCCTGGACTCAGGTTACTCCAGCATCCACAGTAGCCTGACAAGGTGAACCTGTCCCTGCCCTGATGCTGTGACTGGCTGCACTGTGGGTCTGCTCATCCCTCAACATCCATCTCTTTCTGTTCCACCTCTCCTAGTGGAGTTCCCTGACCGACTGGCAGAGAGAGAGGCACTTTCTCCTTGATGTGTCCTGCCTAAAATGTTAGCTTCCACCCTGCCCAGTACTCCCCACACCAAAATGTGGAATTGAACCTCTCTTCTTGTCCACAATGCCACAGCAGCTACTTCATCCATACTCTTCATTCAGGTGTCTGTACATTCAATCAATATTCATTCATCTGCTTATTCATTTATTCTTTTGCTATCGAGCAACCTCCAGGTGCCTGAATTTGCGAACATTATCTTATTCAATACTCACATACCTCTATTAGGTATGTTCTTTTCTCACTGCCATTCTACACAGGAGGAAACAGGTGTCAGGGGTGGCTTGCTGAGGGCCACACAGCTGGTGAGTGTTGGAGCCAGGGTTTGAAGCAGGTAGTAAGACACTGGAACTTGTCCTCTCAAATCCCAGCATGATGTTTCTATTTGCAGACAATCTGAAATTGTTCCTATGTAGAAGTAAAAGGTCCTGGGCAGATTCTCTCTCCTTCTTCCCCAAACCACACTTCCATCGGCTGTGCTCGGAGCAGGTATCACTGTGTGTGTACAAAGAGAGATGAGAAGTCTTGAGAGAGAAGGGGAGGAGGGGGCAGGTGCAGGTGGAGCCAATTCACCCTGAGATGATTTGCATCTGTAGCTGAAGGGAGTGCATATCAGGCTGTCACAGTCTTTTCCTGTATTGACATAATAACAATCCCTTACTTTTGTGTAGCACTTTGTAGCTTTCACAGCACTTGCAAATCCATTAGCTCATTTTATCCCCACAACAATCTTGCAAAGTGGCAAGAATTGTTATTCTTACTTGCAGATGAGCAGGCTCAGGTGAGGTTACATAATTTTTCCCAAGTGGGGGATCCTGGATGAAAACCTGGATGACGGACTCCCGGTCTCATGGTCTGGGCGGTATGCCTCTATTTCTTCTTCATCTCGTTCCGATTTTGAGCCATTTGGGGGTAAGGCTGGCTTTCCAGACTCCCAGAAACCCCACCCTCCTGGGCTCCGTGCCACTTAGACTATATAAAGTGGTAGTTCTCAAATCTCACTAGGCATCAGAATTACCTGGAAGGCTATCAGAGATTTCTGGGCCCCACCCCAGAGTTTTTGATTCAGAAGGTCTGGGAGGCCCAAGAGTCTGCATTTCCAGCAGGTTCCCAGGTGCTGCTGCTGCTGGTCTGGGGACCACACATTTTGGGAACCACTGATATCAGGCAATGTCTCATGGCTATTTAAGCTGGGCTCATATTGTGGGCTAAAGAAATCCCAGACAAAGAAAGAATTGCCCCTGTGGGTCTGGGGTGAGAAATTCGTGTGCGTCTTGCTTCAGTGACTGACTGCTGTGTGGCCCAGAGAATGGGAAAGAAAACCTCAGGCTTTTTGGTTCATACACACAAAAGGAGAATGTCCACACATGAGATTATTAATTCATTGTTCAATTAAGTTGTGATCTCTAAAATTATCACAATATTTGGCTGGGAGGAAGGCAGCATTGAATAGCTTGTTCCACGTAATGTGTGAATAATGTAACTTTATTACTTTTCTCGCTAGTGAGTAATTGTGACTGACACATTGGCAATAACACAGATTACCTTCTTACCCTCCCCTCTCCCTACTCCCAGCACTGAGCATTTATTTTCTTATCTGCATCCTTGCTTGCTCACCCCCCTCCCTGCTGCCAGCCCCCTTTCCCTGTGCTGCTTCTTTTCTGTTCTGCCTACAAAGTGGGCCTGTGAAGGAAGCAATGTTAGTGAGTGGGAGCACCACGTGCAGGCCCCTTGGCCAAACTGGAGGGAGACCTTGTAAAGCTTTCTTACATGTCCTTCTTCTTCACGTTCCATTTCTCCCAAGCCTTTTGTATGTCCACTCAGGGGCAGTGCACTACAGCTCAGCTGTCCACCTCACGACAGGTGTGAGCTGACCTTGGCATACACGCTATGCAGGGAGGCAACTGTTAGAGTGCTGTGGCAGAGTCTATGCATCCTGCCAAAGGCAGAATTATCTGTTTTCTTATTTTGCATACCTTTTTAAATACCTCTGAATCTAGCTTCTGTCTCTAGCTGGACAATTCTGGAAAAACATGTTATTCATCTGAGCCCCTCATTTCTGGCTCCCGGTGCTCTGGGCACTCAGGGGATGCAGAGATGTTGTCAGAACCCTGGACAGCTCCCAGCCCCCTCAACTGCATACTAGCTATAGGTGTGAGGAATATACTTATATAACTCCTCATTGGTCCTTCTTTCCCTATGATACTGAGATCTAAACGTTTCTAAAACATCACTACTTAGCTCTTAGGAGCGGCAGTTGGTTCAACGTCTGACTCTTGATTTCGGCTCAGGTCATGATCTCACAGTTTGTGAGTTCGAGCCCCATGCTGTCAGCACAGAGCCTGCTTGGGATTCTCTCTCTCCCTTGCTCTCTGCCCCTCTCCTGCTCTCTCTCTCTCTCTCTCTTTCTCTCTGACCCTTCCCCCGCTTGTGCTCTCTCTCTCTCAAAATAAATAAATAAATAAATAAATAAATAAATAAATAAATATTAAAATACCACTCCTTAGCTGTTAAACACCATCTTGTCTTCCTTTTAAATCATCCATCAGTACACATTTTTGTACCAGCAAATATATTTATTTAGGCAGAACTTGGGTGCTGACAACTTATCTATAGTGTAGACCTGTAAAGGATTGAAGGGATGGATGTGTCCAATAGACATTTGTTTCACATGGTTCAGGCATGTTCCTGCTGCAAGGTCCATGTTCAGACACCATTTCTAGTCTCCTCCACCTTGTCAGCAAGTACAGTCTACTCCACGTGAATGAGACCTGGCCACAAGAGAATCCTTCTGTCTTACTCCGAAGGTCTGGTTTAGTGAACTGGCTTAGCTTCCTCCAAAGCTCCCGTTCAAAGGGAAAACAGTCTCTCTTTCTGGACTGATCCCATGTAGAAGGCCAATTTGCATGCAGACTCTATGTGTTGCCTATACTGCTCCATCAACAGGTAGGGTGGGAATAGACTTGACTTAACTTTCCCTTACTGAGTGGTGAGATCTACCAGTTGAGCATGTACTTTGTGCCAGACTCTGTAATAAGCAGTTGACATGAATTATTACATTTAGTCTTCACAGTAATTGACTGGGGAAGGTGGCTTTTCTTCCTCCCCATTTTACAGCTGGCCAGAGAAAAAGCCAGGAGTCTCCACTCCAAAGCCTGTGCTCATCACAATACTACAGTCGGTGGCCTCTATGGATGGATATCTGGCCTCACTCCTGATGCTTGGGACAACTCTGGGCCTAATCAAGGTGAAGCAGGTGATCGGCTCAGAGGGTGGGTGAAATGGGGAGGGTAGAACAACTCTGTGGAGTTGAGAAGAAGAACCACTTGAATGAGAGAGGCTGGGTGGGGGGGCTTTGTGTAGTAAATGAGGCTTTTCTCTTGGATCCCAAGAATTTAAGGGTTGCCTTCTTCTAACAATAGTACTACAGGAACCAGGCATCTTTGGTTAGACTTGCCCTGAGTAAACCCGGCAGGAATCAAAGCTGCCGCCAATCAAACTTAGTGGATAAAAATTCTCCCTCATCCAGCCCTCCTCATACCACATTTATAGCCTGCTCCTTGTTCAGGGAAGAATCAGATTTCCCAAAAAAGCCACTCTCAGCCCTGGGCTACAGGTCTGGCTCCTCTTGGTTATGGTGGCCCTCAATGTTGTTCTTTCCATTATGCCTCTTTCCCCTCTAGTCTTCAAGAAGG
Organism: Acinonyx jubatus; assembly: GCF_027475565.1. Lineage (NCBI taxonomy): Eukaryota > Metazoa > Chordata > Mammalia > Carnivora > Felidae > Acinonyx > Acinonyx jubatus. The sequence goes on along the minus strand of NC_069390.1, from coordinate 90,029,882 downwards.
GCTAATTTTAATATGGGGAGCAAAGAGGAGAGGGTCTATGCACTCAGGGAAGAAAGACAGCACAGCCCTTCATGCAGCTTCTAGTTATAGATGCTGCACTTAGTTAGGAAGTGGGGACCATTCCAGCTTTTGGACGACTTGCTCCTAAACTCATCAGGAGTAACGCTGGGTTTGAGAATGAGCCCAAAGAACAAATCTCCTCACCGTAAAAGATGCTCTAAACCTCAAAGACAGAGGCATAGCCCCTCCTAGTCCATAGCAAATCACTATCTCCAGTTTTTTTTCCCTCACTTCTCCCATAGAGGTTGGACTTGAGGATTACATTAGGGTTATAAGGAACAGAGAAGCTTCATCATTAAAATGGGTTGGGGGGTTGGGTGTATTCAAGGGCCACAGTGACCACAGTGAACAGTGACCAAAGGTCTGGTGTAGGAGACAGTTGGAGGAGAAGAGACTGGTGGCTGAGATGTCCTCTCAGCTGGCCATTGTGTATCCACAGGGATTGGTACCCCTGCCAGGTTGTGCAGAGAGAGCAGAGATTCTGGGTCAAAAGTCAGACAGACCTAGGTTTAAGACATGGCTTTGACACCAACTAGAGATTTGGCCAGGCTGTGAAACCTCTTGGGCTTCAGCTTCCTCACCTGTAAAACGTGGATAGAAATACCTGCTCTCCCTACCATGAGGTTGGTGTAAGAGTCTAAAGAGCCAATTAGTGTAAAAAATACTTTGTAAAGAGCAGAGTGTGGCCCAGGCATGAGGTGTGAAAGAGAAATCCTGCCCTTCTCCTCTGAGACATCCTCCTTTGTTTCTCATTTCCAAGGTGAAAATAATGAAGAATTCTGGGGAATAAACTTGGATATTTTTAAGTCACAGGAGGGGCCAGCAGGCCTATAGGTAGTGAGAGGGGTTACTGTAGGAAGTGATGTGTCTCCTATAAGACTTGAATATCTCTGAGTCAAACTCTGCTCTCAAAAGCCAGTCCCCCTCCTGTGGCAGACATGGGAATACATCTCAGTTCTGCTACTTATTATTTTTATGACCTTGGGAAAAATCAAATAAAATTCTAAATTTCAGTTTCCATTTGTAAAAAAATAGCACTATCTTCAGACATCCATAGAATTATGACACAGGGTTAAATATGTAGACACAACGCATGGCATGTACTGACTACTCCATAAATGTGGACCATTATTGTTATTGTCATTCTTGAGCTAATTGTCTTTGCTTAATATGGAGAAAATACCCATTTCTAAGAGTTGGAAGGTTAAATGAGGAGGCATGTAAACAGCACCTGTGTGTCCTATAAATGGGTTGTCTTCTTTTTTCTCCCTTACTGTACTTGTTTTCTTGAGGGCCCAGTAATGCCCAGACCTGGGAATTAGCCCTAACAGGAAAGGTAGATGGAGCCATGAATTATGTGGAAGCTCTGTATTAATACTGGGTTCACATTGCAGAATGTTGAGTATCTGCACCTCATCCTGCCTCCCAGGTCTTACTGCCCTCTTGTTCTTATATTGGCTTCTTGTCTTCTGTGTTGCTCTCTGGACCCAACATTTCTCCCTGCTGTGCTTCTACACCCCTTATCAGTGCTCCCTTACTAGTGCTCCCTCACCAGGACTCTCTTACTAGTGTTCTCTTGGTCTAGGTACCTGACTGGGATCCCTTCTTTGCTGCTGGTTATGGTCTTGGCCTGATGGGATGGGCTCTTTGTGTCTCCCCAGAGTATGGGGATAACACCACAGTGGGATCCAGATAGCCCAGGCTTGGATTTAAATCCTGGCTTAACTGCTTACTGTGTGACCTTAGGCAAGTTGATTGATGTCATTGAGTCTGTGCCCTTGTCAGTACATTGAGAGTGATGCACACCACACCTTTTTCATTGCATTACTAAGGGATAAAAGGAGGTGATGTGAAGGTTCACATCTCTTTCTACCTACCTCCTACCTATTTCCCCTAGGAGAGTAGGTACTTAGTGAATACTAGGTTACCTCCCTCCTTCCTCTTCTTGTTCCTCCTGTGCATAAGCCTGCTCAAGGGAGGGGTAGAGGGTAGGGTGGGGAGCTTGCTTTTTCTCTCAGATGACTCAGACCCCACTCTTCATTCCTCAGAGGATCACTCTCATCTCCTCATTGTACTCTGGAAAACCTAGATCCAGCCTCAAGTAGGATGTTTAGCTGGACCTATTTTTAGGAGTGGAAAACAGAGCTTCCTCATGGGTGTGCTGTGTTGATTTCCATATGGGCTGATTTCAGAGTAACTGAGAAATTTCAGTAATTAGCAGTAGCAGCATTAGTGAATCATGTTGAACCACCCTCTGCTCACTTCTCTCTTTTGCATGCTTTGGATGTCTTTGCTAAGACTGTCTTACCCTCCTCTGGCCCTTGGCCTCATGTTCTCACTGCAGATGCCATGTTTCCTGCTTAGCATGATGGGTCAGTCTCTGTCAGCCTCCTCCCTTCTCTTTTCTAACCTCTTGCCCAAGTCTCTGCCTACTTGTTTGCTCGGAACCCAGCAGGCACACTTAGCTAGCTTGTCCTCTTGCAAATCCCACCTATGGGTTTATTTCAATTCTTAGTGCTGGAAGAAAAGAACAAAAATGAATCATGTCTAAATCCTGAGGAAAATATGGCTTAGTGGTGTCTGGGCTGATCAAATCCTACTTGGAGAATGGGGACCTATTTCTCTCCCTAAGGCTGGCTACCCCTGAATGTTGGTCACTTAAAAAAGGATAAAAATGCAGAGAAGGGTTTTCCTTACCAAAAACATAATCAGTGGCTCCAACATCTATCTGTTCATCCATCCATCCATCCATCCATCCATCCATTCACCCATCTCTGTATTCAATAAATATTTACAGAGTGTCTACAATGTGCCAAGCCTAGCACTGGGCTTTGGGGACACACAGATGGTAGCTGGGAAGACTGACAAGTAAATCAATGATCACTGCATAGTGTGACACATGTTATGAGTGCATTGGGAGCATGAGGAGAGACATCTGAATCAGCGGGCAGAGAGGATGGCTTCTCTGAGGAATGGGACACTTGAATTAAAATTGAGGAATGAAGAGAATTTAGCTTGACAGAGTTTCCTTTCACTGGCACATGTGTGGTACCAGGATCCATAAGGTCCAGAATCTTTATAAAGTCTATACCTGCTCCAGTGTGGGGAGAAGTGTAATATACTGGGAATGTGGAGATCAGAACAGGAGTGATAGCTGACTTTGCTTTGGCATTCAGCATTAACTTCTCAGAATCATGGAACTCAGAACACTGAGGGAATATCACTTCCTCTTGACAGGATTTTCCTAAAACATGCCAGAGAGATTGAGCTAGAAACACCTGGCTTGTTCTTGAAGAATCCAAAGTTCCACTAATTTCCTTTTTCATTCCATCACCTCCTGTTGTTGGAAAACCTTGTTTGTCCTCTGGTTGCAGTGAAAGCCAATCTTCTTAGGAGCCAGAAACTCTTCATGTCTCACCAACCCTCCTTTTCAACTAAGCTTAAGACTACAAGAGTTGTTCTATATTCTATAGTGGGTCCGGCCTGGGCTCAAAGAGTCTAGGCAAGACAAATAGTTACTGTCTGGATACAGAGCAATGTTAGCAAAAAGTGGAGACACTCAGATGAAGGGAAGCCATTTTGCCTTAGATGGACTGGAGAGAACAGCCCCACAGTCTGTGGAGAATTCCACCCTCTTTATTTTGCCCTCACTTATCCTGCACTTTCTCATCATTGCAGTCATTTGGTGGCCAGTTGTGGTGGTCAGTCATGGTGAGTGGAAGCCCAGGCTGAGGGCTTGAAATTCACTCAGTGTAGGAATCTTGGTGAGAAGGCTGCCAATGTCGAGGACCATGGTACAAGAGAAGAGCCAAGTGGTGACTGAGGCATCATCCTGTCTCCCACAACTCCAGTGACAGAAGGCACAGGGTTTGGATATTGATTTATTACACATCTCCTTTTCTAGAATACATAAGCTCTGTTTTGCATACTACTGTATCCCCAGGGTCTGGGACAATGCAATTTAATGATTTTTTTTTGATGTCGTTGTTGGATCAGTTAAGAGTCTCAAGTAATATGAGAGGAATCTCCATGTGTCCTACTGGTGTCGCTCAGTGTTGGGCTGTGTTGTTAAAGTCTGCAGTTTCTCTGTGACTTGGCCAGCCCCCAATCATCCCAAAGCCCAGTCAAATGCAACACTTCAGTGCTAATGGATCTGGAGACTAAAGCTCTGGAGGGCCACCTCTGTCAGATGAGATTTGCCTTCAAAGGCCACTGGCTCTGACCTTTTGATAACATTTAAGAAAAAGAAACCTTATGTATTGACTGAATCAGTTCTATCTCCAATGAAAGTCTAGACAGCTATTTGTATTTCTGTTTGAATTTTTTTGGTCCTTTTCTTTTTCCACTTCTGGGTACGCATAAAGGAAAAAGAATTCCTTTGCTTGACCAAACCTAATTTAAAAGTTGTTTGTATTTTTTTTTTTAATGGAGCCCAATCCCTTAAGCCTTGAAAAGTAACCTCCACTGAGCTCAATAAACCATTTCCAATGTGGCAGCTTCTAATCCAGGAGAGTTTAGAAGGCAGATGCTAAACAACCACCAATTGTATCCCAGGACAGTTGCCGACAAGTCTCAGGGTTCTGCAAGCTGGAGATGTGATCAGCTAATCCTGACTCTATTCTCATGTCCGCTGTGCTAGCTGGCCTGATTTGTGCAATTAGTATTCTCCACAGTGTTGATTTTGTTCAAATATATTGGGCCCATCAATCACCCACTTTCCAACTCATCTGTCTGGATCAGTCAATTACAAAGTTATTTTTGAGCCACTAGGATTCTTGTGAAATAGACACAAGAAGGAGCTAAACTCATTTCAGGTTTGACCTCTGAGGCTGGGATCTGAGAAGGCTTAGTTTGCTTACACTTCATGGCCATCCAATCCAATCTGGCCTGTAGAATAGAAAGGCCGCTTGCTTAATTGGGAACACTTTAATATAGATATCCATTAACTTATGCTAAATTACAGTAAAACATCTATGGAGGAACTTGACGTGACATCTGCATGAATACTAAATAACTTCATTACGATCAGTACTGGGACAATGAATATGAAATGAACGTGCCCAGAGAAGACAATTAATCTCCCACCTTCCCAAGCCATTACTGTTTTATTTTCCCCCGCACTGCACTAAAAAAATAAGGCATAGAAGCTCTATGATTTTCCGAGACTATCACTTCCTTTCAGCTGCTGAGTGGTACCTGTGAGTTCCTATCATTTGTTGAGTGGAGATGGGCTTGGGACACCCTGAGGGATAGCCATGGACAACAGAGAAGTGGGGGTCCTAGGGTCCCACTTTGGTATGGGAAAGTCTTTTGAGACTAACTGAACACTACACACACACACACACACACACACACACACACACACACACACACTGAGAGTCGTCCTCATCTGGAACTAGCAAAACAGACTGTCAGTTCAGATTAGCAACATCAAAAGCATCCCAATCTGCTCCCTGCATACATTACATGCATAGATCTGAGGGAAGAATTTGGCCTCTGAATTAAGTCAGCTTTTCCTCCTGGGCTGCCTGCACCTGAAAAGTATGGCTAAGAAGGTCCAGCAGTCAGATAATACACCCCAGAGCACTTGGTCTGAACTACACAACTTGGTCTTAAAGATACACCCTCTCATATTACGTGATACTATTTCACAAAGGCTCTTTCTGAATCTCAGGGTGAACCACAGTGACCTTTTTTATTTATGACTATGCCTAAGTATGTGAGGAGTAGCCCGGGAGAGAGGCAAGTATGAAACAATATTTCTGAGTTCCCTACTCTGGTCATTTTTCCCAGGTCACAGAACTCTCTTCCTTGCTGGTTTCCCCTCCTTCATTTGACCTTTACAGCACCATCCCTGGGCTCTGTCCTTGGATCTCTTCCCTTGACCTAGACTCAAGTCTTATGGCTTTAAACACCAACTCTGCTCTGATCTGATGTCCTTCCCATTTATATCCATAGCCTGGACCACTCCCCTTAACTCCAGACTCCTATATCCAACTACCTATTCCTCTTCTCTCCACTTGAATGTCTGGTGGGCATCTCCAGTGTAACATGTCACAAAGAGAACTGATCTTCTCCCACAGACCTGCCCCCTCACTGTCTTCCTCATCTTTTAGATGGTGGTTTTATCCTTCCAGTTATTCAGGTCAGAAAGCTTGGAGTGGTCTTTGACTCTTCTCTTTCTTTCATGCCCACATCCAATCTGTCAACATAGACCGTTGTATTGAAATATATTCACAGACCAACCACCTCTCACCACTTCCTCCACCACCACCTGGTCCAAGCCACCACAGTTCTTGCCCAGATGACTGCTACACTCTCTTCATGTTTCTAAGCTTAGCAGGACATCTACTCCAGGCCTTGCCTCAGAGGAGCCTCTAAGTGGCTGCAAAGTTTTTCTCTGCCACTCTCATCAGATCAGGGTTCAGGGTCTCATGTGGAGTTTTACAAGTTTTGGCCACAAAGATCTGAGGTAAAGGGATACCTTTGATGTTAGTAACAGTAGGAGAGTACGAAATTGCTATTCCCACCTAGACTGCAAGCTAAGAAAGTTCCAGCCAGTGGGATATATCTCACCAAGACTCTACTCAACAAGAGGCTCCTGGTTTCTTTTTTCTGTTTTTTTTTTTTTTTTTTTTTTTGAGAGGAGAGGAGAGAGAGAGAGTGCACGTGAGAGTGAGCCTGGGGAGAGAAGGGGCAGAGAGAGAGAGAGAGCCCGGGGAGAGAAGGGGCGGGGGGGGGGGAGGGAGGGAGAGGGAGAGAGAGAGAGAGAGAGAGAGAGAGAGAGAGAGAGAGAGAGAGAATCCCAAGCAGGCTCCATGCTCAGCATGGGGTTTGATCCCTGATCATGACTCGAGCTGAAATCAAGAGTTGGACACTCAACTGACTGAGACATCTAGGCGCCCTGGGCCTCATGGCTTCTTATGGGGAGCTTGGGAGTGCATGATGCTGCACTCCATCCTTGCAGCCAGCTCCATTTCCCTATTACATAACAGAAGCCTCTTTGTTTCTCGTTCTCTCCTTTCTTCTCCCCCGCCCCCCAATATCCAGAATATCTACTATATTTAAATGATGGACACCATTTAAATATTAATTTACAGGATATTTGAGAATTCAGAGTAAGTCCAATTCTATATAGAACCATTTGATGCCCACTGAACTTCTCCCCACAAGTTTCCCTGCTTGGTTGTACATATCCCCAGCTTCCACTCTTTGTTTGGGCTACAATGTCAATTCTGCAGTTCTAAGTGGTGGCCCTGAAAAGGTCCTCTCTCCATTACACAAAAGGCAGGTGTCCAGTGGGGAGGAGTCTCCCTGTGAAATGTGCAGATGTCCTTGGATGCTTCAGATGGAGCCCAGGTCTCAGTGGGCAGCTGTAGGGACATTCATGGACAACCAAAGGCTGCTCTGCAAGGGGAAGATCTCCATACACCACAGGAACAGAAGGAATGCCAGCAATCTTGTTAGCATGTCAAGGAACAGATTTTGACAGATACTTCCCTGCTTTCTAGTACCAATGTCAAAATCCTCCCTGTGCTGGTCTCCCTGGGGTTGGTGATTAGTTCTCACTGTTCCCTCATCTGAGACCAGCAAGAGGCTCTGTTTGTGCCAAGCCTCCCTGTAGATACTATGGCTATGCCCATCCAGGCAAAGCATTCCTGGGAGACAACACTGAGTTTGCTTTAGGACTCCAACAGGGAACAGGGGGAGGATGAAATTGCCTCTCTGTGAGAGCAGATCACCCACCATGTGGCCCAGCCTGAGCTAAACTCACAGAATGTGAACTCTGCCCTCCTCTTTCTATTCCCTCCCTCTCCTCTGCCTTTTCCAAATGAACTCTCAGTCTATGAAGAATAGGTCTGACTTCCTTGGGTGACCACAATCTCCAAGCTAACAGGGAATAGGCCATAAACAAACAACAAGTCTCAGAAAAGTCCAGAGAAACTGACAGGAAAAGTGGTTATGGACATATTGGGGTTTTAGGGGGTAATGACACAGATGGCGGTAGAATGGGACCAGAAAGCAGCATAGTCATAGTCTTTCAGAGGCAGGGGGATGACTGACATAGTGTTTTTATGTCCCTTCCAGGTTTATGACTTTGTATGTTAAAAATTCTAAATAGTATGCCTATTATTTATTAAGTACCAAGCATCGCCTCTGTGTCAGGCTCTAAGTGAAGAATTCAAAGGTGAACTAAGTATGGTTCTGATTTCAAAGACCCTACAATCTAGAAGAGTAAAGAAAAAAGGGCATTTGGACATTCCTCCTCTCCTGCCTCCCTCTTTGTCGGTCCTCCTTCCCTCTCTCCCTCCCTCCCTCCATCTCTCCCTCCCTCCCTTTTTTACTCTCCACCCAATGAAAGGCAGACTGTACTAAAGGAAGGGTAGCTCAGGGCTGATGTGAAAAGCAGAGGAATTAAGCTTGAAAACTGGCTCCACCACTTACTAACTCTGTGATACTGGGCAGGAAATTTAAACTCACTTAACTTCAGTTTTCTTCTTCATATAACAAGAACATCAATGATGCCTATCTCATAGGGTTCGTGTGAGGATTAAATAAAATAATATATATTAAATTTCTTCACACATGGTAGATAATTGGTGGATATTCATTGAACAAATGAATTATAAACAGAGAAACGTTAGGGAAACACAGCAGAGAGATCAACAGTTGGGAGGGACAGTATCTGTGATGATTTTGAAGGGTGAAGACAATTTTGACAGGTGTAGATGAAAAGCCATTTCAGGCAGAGGGAACAGCATAAGCATTGGAATGACTGGCCACACTTCCAGCAGAGGCAAGTAGCGGGAAGTAAGACTGAAAATATGGGTTGAGGTTATATTGGGGCAAGCCTTGATTGCTAGGCTAAAGAGTACGGGCTTGATCCTTGGGCAACAGTGAATCATTAGTGAAAGGAGTGGCCATGAGTCAGGAAGCTCAGTGTGGCAATTAAAGAGTAGGATTGTGCGGGAAATTAATTGGAGACAGGGAGATGAGTTTGGAGGTAATAATAATCTCAGTGAGCTTAAATAAGAATCTTGACAAAATTGGTGATAGGAAAAATGAAGGAAAGGGAAACAGAGTTAACAGGAGCTGGTGACCAACGGGATGTAGAGAGTGAAGGAGAGGGAGGATCAAAGGTGATCCTGAGTATTTAGGGAGAGGTAAAGGAGAAGATCATGATGCCAACTATAGTTCATGGAACACAGAAAAAGCAAGAGTTTTTGGAAGAAGGTAATAAGCTATGTTCTAGATGTTGAGTTAGGAATCTTGCAGGAAGTCTTGCAGGGGTGATGACTGGCAGTGTGGGGGAAGGGTATGATTGAGAAGTGGCTAAAAGAACTCTTATGGGACTAGTATGTTAGGCTTGAAGTGGATCCAGAGAACTCTGGCTCCTGAGAATAGGGGACTGGAAAACCAAGTAGGTAGAAGGGCAAAAAGGTGAAGAATTCTAGAGTGTTTGCAGCAGTTCAGGCAAAACCTGTGGGTTTAGACTGAGGAAAGCCAGGGAGGGAAGTGGGAAAACGGGAAAGGGTGCAATGACTGAAGGCTGAGGGAACACCAGATAGCAGGTCAAGAGGGAGTGAGAAAATGGGTGAGGACAGAGAGGGATTTTGACAACTGAAAATCTGAGTGTTTAGTAGCTCTGAGTTGTATGTTTCAAGATGCAGAAAGGGTAAAGACAGAAGTCACTGGAGTGGAGAAGCCTTGAAACTGAAGGAGTTGGGTTTGAGAGGACTGGAAGTCACTGAAGGTGAAGGAGGTGATGCCCAAGAGAGGGGAGGGCTAAGAGCTTGCTGCTCACATCCTTGAGGAAGACGCGGCCATGCCCAGAACATCTGTAGATGAGGTGAGAAGGACAGAGAGGTGGTACAATGGATGCAATTACTAGGGCAGAGAGCTTAAACCGAAGAGGGTCTGGAGAAAACAATACCCAGGATGAATTTAACGCTTTCCTACTAAATGCTTCAAAGAATTAAAGCCTTTGGTTGAAGGGTCAAAGGATACCTACGAAACAAGTAATAATCAGTAGGTTATAAAGACACCAAATAGGTCGAGTGCTACAATGTGTGGTGCTGGCCACATATAGCTCGAGTCTGGTGCCTTTGACCAGCCCACTCGATAAATGGCAAACATTCCAAGTCCCATGAGGCACCGCGCAGCCAAGAAGAGTCCAGTTACCCACCATGGAAGAGGTGGACCTGGGGTGCACCTTGAAGGAGGGGTAGAAACTGAAGGGAGAAGAGCACTCCAAATAGTGGGAGAGAGAATAAGTGAGAGGAAGTGGAATGAACAAGGCATATTCTGAAGCTAGCGTAGGAGGGATGCAGGCTGGGAGTTATGGAGGAGAAAACACTGGGACCAGAAGACGGAGGCACACACACTGATGTCATGAGAATTCAAAAGCAACGAAATATCCCCAAGTTGGTTTTCCTGTGGTCACAGGCTTGGGACGATTGAAGCATTTAGTTTTTACATGGGCCCCAAACATTCTCATCTATGATCCCCAGATACTGAAGACACATCTATCTCCTAGTATTTGCCATGTAGCCCTGCTGGTTGACAAGCCAGTCTTTCTCATTCTACTGTGAGCCACTGCAGAACAGAGAGCACCATCTATCTGGGCAGTCCCCTCAGTCTATAGGGCTCCATGCATCCTGCCAAGTGAGAACTCCACAAATATTTGTGGTGTGGATGAACCAATCAATGAGTAACAGTTGGGCATAAATCAGAGGCTAGGTACTTAAACTGGGTGACGGTGCTTAGCCAGGGGCCTCCCACATCTGAATGGAATGCATCATGGCACAAGGTGAAATTCTGGGTTTCTAAAGAAAAGAATCTCGGAAGGACTCTCAGAGCCTTTGTTAATTAAAAACACGAATAGCTCTTCAGGGAACATTCCCTGCCTTCCATTCTCTCTCCTTGCACTGAATGGCAGATAAGGTGGTATCTTTGCTTATGCTTTGGACCACATTTAATTAAATGCCTACATTGACTGCTTCCTCACATACCTTGTTTTATTTCCTTCCCTTCCTTCCATGCTAAAGAGGGCCAGGACTAATACTAATGCATATGCTGTTAAACCTTTTTAATTAACTTCAACTTCTTCCAGAGATTTATGTTTAAACAGTAAATTTTTTGTTGATACTCAAATACATAGGCGGCACTCAGAATGATGTACGAGTACTCTTGTCCTCAAAATGATTCCTCATGAGTTACCACCAGAGACGTTTTCATGAGCCTCTTTTATTAAAATAATAATACTCGGCAAAGCAATAATGCTTTACAACTGGCAGCTAATTAACCCACTCCCCCCCACCCCCACCTCCCCAGGTCAGCATTAGCATCTACAGGTTAGCGATATGATCGCCCAGTGGGTCTCTCTCGTACCTTAGGGTCAGCACTGAATCCGTCTGGGTTTGTATCCCAGAATCTGTGAGTAATGATTTTCATTTAAAACACATCTTTGTTCTCGGACTGTAGCCCCATCTATTATTTTCGTTATTTATTTTGTTCTTATTTAGTCCCTTCCCTGTGCCGAGTATCGGTATGTTTGATCTGCAGTTGACCTCCCCAAACAGAATTTAGCCATGCCTCGAAAAATCCAATGGACTTAAAAACTCTTGCTTAATTGCAAAATCCATTTATTTTCCTGTAACTCTAAATCTGTGCTCCAAGTATTTTTAATCATGACGTGCGCTGTCAATTGTGATCGCACCACAGCAACACTCTGCCAACAAAACCAATCTACCTACCCAAGTTCCCGTTCCATTCTTCATGTTGAAACAACACTTTTCCCCACCAGCCGATGCAGTTACATTCCATGTTGTACCATCGACGAGCCAATTATTTCAATTTTGGCATCAGATTTAGAAGAGGGTTTAATGATCCTCAGTAGTATAAATTGAATTTTGATTCCTACAGCAATTTAGTAATGATGATGACATTCAAGCACTTACAAAATGTTTCTCATCTTCCCACCACTGACAAACAGGAGGCCAGATGATCATTTAAGACACTTCCCTGTGCAAGTCCAAAGGAGACCTCAGCCTCAGCACCATTTTGCAATAATTATGCAACCCAGACTTACCCCTGCAATGCTGCCAGGGGCTACGGGGAGAAAATCCCCCAGACCCAGGACCTACCTGCTGGGGGTTCAGTTGGAAGTCAGAACAAAGTCCCGGGTCTTGCACACCTATCTTAATTAACTCATTTATTCACGTATTCAACAAATATTTAATGAGTTTCTACGAGGTAAGGAAACTCAGCCCCAGGAGAGAGACTGAGTTGTATGAGGTATGCCCTTTTTCCTCTAATCAAATTCAACCCCAACCCTCTAAGTGAGACCCAACTTATTTGAATATTTCATTTATGCACATGTTTACTCCCTTCATTCAGCAAACATTTACTGGGCACCCTCTAGGTTTAAGGTGCTCTTCTGGGAGCCTAAAAGTTTACCAAAAAAAAAAAAAAATCTAATCTGTCAGCAAATCCTGTTGACTCTTTTCAAAGTAAACTCAGAATCTGACCTTTCTCACTCCCTACTGCTAACACTGGGCCAAGTTATGATGATCTTGCACCTAGATTATTTCCAGAGGCTCCTCACTGGTCTCTCTGGTTCTACCCTTGCCTCTTGACACTCTCTTCTCAAAACAGTAGTCCAGGAAATGCTTTAAAACTGAAGTCCGATGGTGCCATTTCTCTGTTCAAAACCACCCAGAGGCTTCTCATCTCAGCCTAAAAGCCAAACCTTTTTCATGATGTACATCACCCTACACGGTCTTGCTTCCTTGTTCCCTCTTTACCTTCATCCTCTACTCTTCCTTTTGCTGCCTCTGCTCCAGTCACTCTGGCCTATTTGATATTCCTCAAACATGCCAGCCATGCTCCTGCCTCAGGGCCTTTGCACTTAATGTTCCCTCTGCCTGAGACATTCTGCCCTTAGTCATGCACAGGGTCCAGTTCCTCACTTCCTTCAGGACGATGCTCAGTCACCGGCTTGTTAGGGACAGACCACCTTATTTAAAATCTGCACCCCACTCTTACACTGTACCCCCATCTCCATAGCGTTTACCTGCTCCTTTTTCCTCTATAGTGCTAATTCCCATTGGATATATATTTATCTTGCTTACTTGTTATCTTTTTGTCTCCTCCTCCAGAGCATTAACTCTCTGAAGACTTAAGACACTTGTCTGTTTTATTGACTGATGTATTAATGCCTAACACACACATATTTAATAAGTATTTGTCATTTTTATAGTCAGTATGTGTAATAAATAGCACTGGCCTAGTCTTTAAGAAACATAGGGTCAAACAGGAGCTATATCTGAAAATAGTGAGTTCTATTTTAAGAAAGCTAGACGTAAAAAGCTATGGTAGTTTAACTGGTAGAGAAGCACCTAGGTGGCTTATTTGGTTGAGTGTCCGACTTCGGCTCAGGTCATGATCTTACGGTTCGTGAGTTTGAGCCCCGTGTTGGGCTCTGTGCTGACAGCTTGGAGCCTGGAGCCTGCTTCAGATTCTCTCTCACTCTGTCTCTCTCTCTCTCTCTCTCTGCCTCCAACCTGCTCATATCCTGTCTCTCTCTCTCAAAAATAAAAAAACTTAAAAAAAAAAAAAACATTGTAAAGGGTAGAAAATTTTCCCGGTTGGATGGGCCTGAGAAAATCATGGCCCTGATTTTACAATCATGGTCCTGTTGAGTATTGGAAAACAGCTGGAATCTACATTGAAATTTCAGGACAAAATAGTTCCCTCGACTGGATCAAGGATGGCTTTTGGGAACTGGTGACCGTGTACGATGTGCAGGGTTTTTACTGGGCCTTGCTGGCTATTCCAGCTGGGGATCCCTCTCTACCCTCCCCAGATCTCACACACAAACCCTAGGGAAACTCAACTCCATGTTTCAAGCACTGAATGTTTCTCAGGTTTGTGTTGCTTTTTACAGATGTCAGGGGAGGTGTCAAGGGATGCAAAGGCAGTGTGATTTCTAATGGCTGATTGTGACAGGACGTGTCAGGTGAGTGCTAGGTACCCTGGAGTCTAACTGGATCTTGAGGATAAATCTCTTATTTTGGTAGCACTTTAAAATAAGTGGCAGTGGTTCATGCATAATTACTTCTGAATTATCTAGGGGATTCATCAGGTTTGATTATAGATGCATAATGAATTTACCAAATTTGTGGGTATTAGGGAGATATTAATTCCATAGGAAACCTCACAATTCATTCATGTGCCATTTGTTTTCAGTCCTTTTTTGATAATAAGCTATTTAGTTTAAATTATTTGTACTTGTACAAGGTCTTGAAACACATATAAGGAAGGATTATACCAGAGAACCCAATAAGTGGGAAGCTTTGGAGGCAGCATTAATCGTGATAAAGGGTTCATAAAGCAGTAGATGTTCAATTTTCCCATTTGGGGTGGTAATAATAGGTCTAATCATGACACCTCCATAGAGTCGTGGGAAGTCCCTAATTAATGTTTTTGAACTCAGATGTTTCAAAGAAGGTGGAGGGAGTCACTATGCCATGGGGAGAATGAAGCGGAAAGGGAAAGTCTACCCTGTTGTAACAGCAAGGTCTTATCAACTCCGGCCAGGAGGAAGACAGGTGTATGTGGTATCTGATCCGTCTGGAGGATTCCTGTAAGACGGACCTAAGGTTCTGGGAGTCGCTGGCAAACTGGGATTTTGGTTCCTCAGAACTGCGGGATTGACTTCTTCAGGCTGGGAGGTTTCCATTTTCAAATGGAAAAGGACACCTTTGTTGCACTAGAGCCATAATCATCAAAAATACTGAGGCCTTTTAGTTCTTCATGTGGAATTAACACCCTCTGGCCAATGAACCTGGGCTGGAGTCTCTGTGGGTTGGTGGGCAGTAAGCTGCGTCCCTTAGGTCATGAGGAGAAGCCTAGGCAGGAGAGGGCGGCCTGGATCAAACTTACTTGGGGGGGGGGTCTATGGCAGTAGTCACCATCACTACCATACCTTGGGCACACTGCAAACGTCAGACACAGTGCTAGGCACTTTACACACACCATATCATTTCATCCTCCTAACAGCCCCATGGCGTGGATGCTCTCATCACCTCTGACTTTGCAAGTCAGGGGACTGTGGACAAGAGGTCATGTAACTTGCCCGAAGTCACCCATTCAATCAGTACACAGGGGGGCTGGAACTCAACAGGATGTCTGATTCTGAAGCCCAGCCTCCTGTATGTCTCCCAAACATCAAGGCTGTTAATACAGCCCCATCATTATGACCCCTATTGTCATTACTCCAAATGGAGAACTCTGAAGAGTTACTCTTTTTTGGAAATCTTAATCTCAGATCTTCACTCTACAGGCAATCCACCAGGCCAGAGGTCTTTAGACTTTCGTCCCCATTGTCCTCTTCCGTGGAACAGCAACAGAAGGACCAGCTACCTCACTGATCTCCTCCTGCTATCAGAGAAAGCTCCACAGGGGTTAATGCAAAAAGAAGTTCTGCTTTGGATGAGACACCAGTTTAATTTACATTTGATTAAAAAAGTCATTCATTCATGCATCCGGCAGCCGGTATTTGTTAAATGTCTCTTACACTCTTAATTGGGTTTTGTTGGGGGAGGGGAGAAAGGGATCAGGTATAATAAAGCTTATGCCAGACACCTTGTTTATAATTTTCTTGGAAAGAATATATGTGCACACCTGAAAAGTTAAGTAAACAAGGGAGTGATGGAATAACCAGGCAACTGAGAGATGCCATGAGCTTTCTATGATGGTCAAATGGAGGAGATAGCACCGGGGCCTGGTCCAGGGAAGCTTCTTAGAGGAAGCAGGGTGTGAAGTGCTCATGGAAGGGTGGTCTGGGACAGGGCAGCAGAGGGCCCTAGCTGGACCCAGCTGGGAAGCTAAGCGCCGGCCTCAATCGGTGACTAGGTGTTTCCCTGTGGAGGTGGCTGGGGGGTTACTCTCTAGTGCCTCACTTCCTTCCTGTAAGATGGACATAATGACACATCACAGGGGTGCCATGAAATTCAAGTAGGGAAATGGATATAAACCCGCTCTCACAGATGTAAAGTATAAGGCAAATGCCAGATATCGCATGACAGAAAGCAACTCCAGAGGCAGGCATTTTACACACACGAATCTCCAAGTGCCACAGTTGAGCTGGAGAACTCTGGACACTGAGGCCCAGCTCTGTCCTGGTAGCATGGAGGCGCCATGTTGCCGCCTGGGGCAATGAAGGAGCCAAGCTGGAGAAGCTGGGAGAGATGTGATAAGGCCAAGGCCTGATCCTGAAGGTTCATTGACTCGACAGGGGGTGTGTAATGAGACCAGGAAATGAGAAGTAGTAAGAGGAAGGGAGGCCCTTGACGCTTCTCTCATCTCTTGTGCTATCAAATGGAAAAGGACACCTTTGTTGCACTAGAGCCATATTTAGTTATACCAAAAAGGGTAGTTGAAAAAATATCTTGTAAATGCCTATATCGGGATCCAGGAAGGAGTTATAATGTCTCCCCACAGGGGAACTGCCTTCAGGGTAAGGGGCCCTGCGTCTTTATTATTTCCTGCCACACCAGACCCACAGCCCAGCACTATCTAAACCTCAGTCATAGTGAGGCCACAACCTTCTGTTCTAGTGTTTAAGGTCCTTGCATCTTCCTACCATGGACCTCTGGTTCCCAAGGGAGCCTGGACATATTAATTTCTCCTCTGAGAATCTCTTGCACTGTCCTTGGATCTCTGTACTCAGTTTCAACAGGCTGATGAGTGAGGCCCATGGTTAGGACACTTGGCCCGGCATGGGGGCTGGGGCTACCTTCTCTATTGGTGATACTTGTTGTTTTGCTAAAAGCTGCCGAAGGATGTTTTCTCCTTAGCATCCAGGACTTTTGTTTTTTTTAAATGTTTATTTATTTTTGAGAAAGAGAGAGAGAGCGAGAGCACATGCAAGTGGGGGAGGGGCAGAGAGAGAGGCGAACAGAGAACCCCAAGCAAGCTCCACAATGTCATGACAGAGCTTGATGTGGGGCTCGAACTCACGAACTGTGAGATCATGACCGGAGCTGAAGTCGGACGCTTAACTGACTGAGCTGCCCAGGCGCCCCCAGGAATTTTACTTCAGAAATAGGGTGAAAGATCAGTCTCGGGTAGATGAGTCTAGAGGGTGTAAGCTGAAAGGAATTTTAAGTGAGTGACAGGCCCTTTTTTCCCACCTCTGCTTATCATGCCTCTAAACTGTTGAAGGATGGTTAGAGGATTGGTCTTTGTGGGAAGACCTCCGAGAAGAGAGTTTCCACTGAGGAGAGACGACCTGTGGTCACTTTTAAAGGCGAAGAGGAGTTTGAGACGAAGCTCCACTGCTTCCGAGAGATGTCCTTCTCTCGGGCCACCTAAGCACACGATGGCCCCCAAACCCCCTTAGGCGTCTGTCTGGAGGGGGCGTTTAAGCTTGTGTCTCCCACTGGACAGCCACACAGCCTGACGCTGCAGGAGGCCTGAGCCCCTCAGAAGCACAGACTCTCGATGCTTGAACTTCAGGGGCATCTCTACTCTCTTTGCCTTCCACGCTGCATCATTGCGTTTGATTTTAAGTCTGGAGCGTTTGAAGGATTTGCGTCTTTAAAGCGTTCGCCTCCTCTCCTTACATATTATTACTGACCTTTTATGTGATAGGACGGGGTCTGCAGAGGGCCATTCATCTGCCCCAGGTTATGGTAACCCCCTGCTCTCTCCTGGCCTTTTGAAACAGGAGGCTAACACGGACGGATTTTAATTGGGATGGAAGAAGGCACCGAGGGACGTTCCCAGCTCAGCCGCTGGCAGAGACCGTGCTACATGGGGGTCTCACCCACAGCGGACAGGTGGTGATGAAGCACATCTGTCCGTCTCCTTGTGTTGATGGGCTGGGATTTAGCATCTCTGCCAAAGATTTGCGACGGGAAAGGGAGAAGGCAGGGTGCAAGGTTGGGGTACAGGGAGAGAGGGTGAAGGGGGGAAATAGTCACCTAAATCAGGATAATTTTTCCTGACGTCAAAGCCTCATCCAGGAGAGCTTTCGCTGTTGCTTGCTTTTATCCAGAAAACAATACGAACGGCACCTCTCCAAATCAGGTCACAGCTTGCGAAGGCAGGGGCTCACCAAGGCGCGAACTGCCTGAATTCTCGGTGGATTGACACAGCTCTCTGCTCTGACAAATGCCTTCTTTGTTCCCCTGAGAAGTCTGACTTGCTGAAGCCTTCACGCCTGCCTCTTTTCTCCCTCACCCTTGCACTCCTCCCCCCCCCCCCCCAAACAACTGAATTTGGAAGGTTCAAACATCACTTCACTTGTCAACTCGAACTGCTTTCCCTCCTCCTATCAAAGTTGTTTCATTTCCTGCTCAAGGAACGAAGCGCCTGTGTTATCACTCTGGAGACTGGAGGCCACTTTGAGAAGAGGGGGCTCTGCGATGTTCACGGCACGGTCGGTCGTGGGCTGGGGAGCAGGACGTGCTAGTCTGCCCCGGAGAGTGTCAATGGGCTATAGAATGAGGTGGGGGGAGTCCTGGTGGCCTGGTCTCCTTGGGCTTGTCTGGGCTCACGCCTCTATTTGGCAATACTGCGATAGGAATCCCACCAACTCTAGTAGAATCGGGAGAACGACAGCAGGCAACAACAAACGTTAGCCCTTGTTGGGATTTTGAGGACAAAATGAACTTGTTCTAATTCTTTTTTGTTCCTGAGGCTGCTGGTGGCTAGGGTGTTTTCACAGTAAGACATGTGACCCCTGAGGATGGGGGTGAGTGGGGAAGCGGGGAGAGGAGATGCTGGAAGCTAATTAGAGCTCTCTAGAAGTGGGTGGAAATGAGAATCTGACCGGGGAAGGTCCTGTGAGTTCACTGGACAAGGGGATTGTCTGTTACCTACGTTCTGCCAAGGAGTAAGAACCTGGAGATGTCTCTGGAAGCCAAAACACAGCAGGGGCTCACGGGAGCAGTGTTTGAAAGTGAGTGGGGTCAGGAAGGACTATGCAGTTTGGATTCCAAGGTCAGAAAGATGCTCTTGCTCTAACCCTTCCTACCTATGAGATCTTGGGCTGGTTTCTTAACCATTTTCTATGCTTCTTCATTGCAGAAAAGTGTCTTCATATGCAAAAAAAAAAAAAAAAAAAAAGGCTTTAATACGACAATATATTCCAAACTCTTGGCACACAATAAGCCTTCAACAATTGTTTACTATTGTTATTATTTTATGGTTTGGAAAAGAAATAGAATAACAGATACTATCACTGAAGTCTCTAGAAAAACTTGGTTAATGACTTTGAGCCTTTTAACAGTAGTAGTAGATTATTTTTCAGATGAGATTTTATGTGGAATCTCAACACATACATTTGGTCCATGTGAGCTACAAGGCAGTGGGTGGCAGGCAGTGGTTAGGTCCTGGGCTCTGCCTGCCCAGCCTCCCCACTGGTTGCCTGTAGAGGCAGCTTGGACTTTTTGGAAACCCCAAGGCTCTGAGGGGCCCAGTCAGAAAACTGTTGGTTGGAATATTATTAAAACTGCTGGTGGATTATTTCCAAAAAAAGTAGAGCCCAGCCTAACACCCTGTTAGTTAGCATGTTTTAGTGAACCAAACAAACCAACACGGAAAGAAATGGATCAGAAGCCTCCAGGTGGGGCAGGACACATGTTTTCCAGGTAACTGCTGGTGGAACTGATGCCCAGAGATATGCTTTTTGGAAGAGAGAGAACAGAGCTTTTTTTCCTTTTCTCACCCAGAGCGGGGCCAAGAAGTATGGAAACCCAGGGCCTGGAGATGGGTTGCAGATGAGGTGGAACAAGGGAATGGGGACAGTAATACAGAGATGGTCTGTCCCCACCCCAGAGAGGACTCTGAGTGGGCTCTGGAAAGGAGTGAGGGTCAGCTGGGGTGTCTGCAGGTGGGGACAGGTAGAGCTGTGCAACTCTGCGTTGATGCAACAACCTGGGATATTTTATCCTGGTGACACTTTTGTAAGTTTATTGCTTTCTTCCCTTTTGCTTCCTCTTAGTTTTCAGCAAAATCCCAATCTGGATTTACTTCTGTCTACTGGAAAAGACAAGGAAATGGTTTGACTAGATCCAGGCCAGCAAAGTTGGCAGAGCATAATTAATGATCAATCCACAAAGATCTCCCCCAGGATACCCACTAGTTTAACAGAGAAGATGAGCATTGCCAAAGCCCAAGGTCATGGGTCCCTTCATGACTCAGTCACAGCTCTCCCAGTTTAGGAAGAGTCTAGTAGGCTCTTTTTCCCATGGGATCCCTCTGAGGGGATTATTTTTAAGACTTGCAGCTTTAATACCCCCACGCAACCATGTCTGTTACAGAAATACACAAAATAAGAAGGTTCTGTCTTACAAGAATGAGGGAACTTCCCATGGTCCTGAATAATGTGGCTCCTTACTTCACGTTTGCACATCGGTAGGTATATTCAGCTTCAAGGAGATCATTCAATATTTCTATACATTTCAGGACTTGGTACCTTAATTCTCTGGGGGAAACTCATAACCCCAACTTCCATAGATGCCACTTTAGTCCTGTGTGGGCTTTCTGGCCTTATTCCTCATCTTGGGGCTGGAGGTGACTCAGGGATATACCTTGCTATTTTCATGATTCATTGGCATCTCCGTAATGAATGCTCTCCACCACAGTGCCCTCATTTAGCCCAATAACCTCAATAAGGTAATATTTGATCTGTGCTAAGTATCTGATTAAACAACATAAAGTATTTAACCTATTGATCTCTTATACTTTGTCAGACCTACATTCCTGGATGTACTTTAATTACTGACTTGGAGAGCTTTCCTGAATGGGATTTGCATCTTGTTAAGATCTTTTCTTTGTCTTTAGGGCTTCACTGTCAACAGCTTTCTCTTCTTATTGCCTCTAGGCCTTATTCTACTTGCTGCTTCTCCACCAGACCCTGCTTGATTCTGCCTGAAGCCTGATAACATTTGGTTAATCTATCAGAATTAGGGTCCTCCATGTGACCATGAATCCTACTGCTTATTTTTGAGAGTCAATGATCACATAAACAATTGGACTTAATCCTTTGTCCGCTCTGCTCTTTGGGGCATGGGAAATGGTCTAAAGTGACAACCTCATCTTAGGCAGCTGGACACAGATGCTGGATTGACCTATGCTTCTATCTCACAAGGAGAACAGGCCAGTGGGCAAAAATCAAGAGAATCACAAAAAACCATTTCAACTGGTCAATTAGTTAACTAATTGCTTTAGTCTGAAACACCTCTTTGAAAACTACAGAAAATCCTACTTTTTTCCTTTTGCCTGCAAGGATATAGTCATGAATATTAATAATAATTAGTTGATTTACATGCTGTCTTTTCTTCAAGAATCTCAAACATGCTGGGTTTGTTTATTTTCTTCTCTTATTTTAAAATTGACTCTACAAAGACTGAGATAGCTTCTCCACAGGGCCTCCCCAAATGAGAACAACACCTCATAGGATTAAGAGAATTCAATCAGAAAATTCATGTGGAACACTTACAATAATGTTGGCCACCTAGTAAGTGCTCAATAAACAGTAGCTATGATTATTATTGTATCATCTAAGAAAGCTCTGTGACTTATGGGTTGGCCATGAATTTCTGGACATGGTCAGGCTGGGAAGAATGTACCCTGGCTCGAGTGTCTGTATACTTTGCCAAGCCTACCTAGTGAAGATTGTCCCACTCCCACATCTACATTCCCTCCTGGCTCGTCATAAATTAGACTTGAACCAAAACATAGTAGTTTATGGAGAAAAAAGCCGTGAAAAGGCCAATGTTCATCTCCACTCAAGCCACTGCTCAATGTCAGATCAGAAACAGTCAGAATGGTTCTCTACACAGAGGGTCTCAAAGGGTGTCTCTCAAAGGGTGGTGTGCTTGACAATAATGTGAATTAAAGGACCTCCCCCAGACATCTGAACTAGAATTTCTATGAGTAGGGCCCAGGTATCTGCAACTGAAACAAGATCCTTGCGTGAATCCTATGTTCAATAAAGTTTGAGGACCAAGGGTTTCCTTTCAAGGCCACCCTCAAGAGCTTGCAGTAAACTTCAAAGAAAGCCTGGAGGTTATGAGGTACTTAGGCTGCAGGAGCACCTGACAGACTCCACGTCTCAGGTGGCACTCTGGTGTTAAAGAGGGGCAATACAAATATAGTTTGGCCAACAAGCAGGGACAACCCTGCAGCCTGTGGAGAGAGTGGCTTGGTGGTCCTCCTGACCTCCCTGCCAGAATCTGGGGCAGAGAGTGGGTACTAGCCACCTCTCAGGGGGCATGCAAGGCAAAGTGGGGCCCCTGGTGGGAAGGGACAAGCCTTGCAGTGCCCACAAAACTACTGAAATAGAGGTCCATGGTCATCTTCACTGCCTCCGTAAACACTTTAGGGACCAATTTAAACTCCATGTTGCCTTCCCTCTGTTACTCATGATGCAGTTGGGATGTTGACTCCTGCTTTCCAATGATGTTATCTCATAGAATGCAAACTCTGGTACATATAAAACAGAGAATCCACAGAAAACATGACACTGCTGGAACACACACTCATGCGTACACACTTACATGCACGGCGTCACTACATTTATTCCAAAGCCAATAAAAATGATTTCCAGATAATCTGCTATTTTGGATTATCTGCACCACTGCTCATCTCCATTAGCATGGCTAATTGAGAACCGACTGGGTGTCTTGGACTGTTTCCAAGGAGGGAACCCATTGCCTGGATGATAAGAGTTCCTCGAAAGTGCCAAGTAAAAGGCTGGATCCGTCAGGGTGATGCCCACTGGAGGAGGAGCAAACTTTTAAAGACGACCTGACCATTACCCAGTCAGAGAAAGCAATCTTGTTCGGCAGGCTACATTGATTGCCAAGGTAGTAAACCATAAAACCGTCCCACAGCTAGAACATGCACTGACTCTGAGAAAGATGAGACTTGGTTAGTAAAGGATGAAGCCATTCCAAGACCCAATAAAAGATGCAATGTGGTTTTCCCTGGGCTGTGTATTAACACCATCCAAGAAGCTACAGGGAATGGAAGTTTGGCAAACAACTCTGCTTTTGCTTTGACTTTTGCATAGCAAGGATGAGATAGAGGCCAGTGGGGAGATCATCTGAGACCAGAAAAAAGGCTTGTAAGGATTAAGCCTCTATAGAAACTCAGACTCTAAAGAAACCACCAATGTTTATATGCCATAGACATACTCTTCTGTCATTTAACATCTTGGTGAAATACCCAAATAGATCTCAAAACCAAAACATACTAAGAAAAAAAAAATAAAGAAAGAAAGGCAGCACAAAGTCGTAACTGTCTTCTGGGTAACGTGTTTTGGATGGTGTCATTTTTCTTATGACATAAACTCCCAAATGGCACAGACGCTGTCTCTTAGAATAAATAGTAGCTAGCGGTGGGTCATGCCTCCTGTGGGTTTCTGATAAGTATTGTTTGGTTGTATGCTGTTTATCACAAAGAGAACAGATACTATTGTCAGGCTCACGAGCTGCTTTTGCAAGAAGAATGAGAGAAGTCCCCTACAACTTTCACAGTTCTGTGTTCTGTCCCAAATAATAATGAGAAATGAATCACCAGGACTGACAGGTAATTGAAGGAGGTGATACATTACTCAGGAGGGTCAGAAAGCCTATGTCTGGGGTTAATCTGGACCCATGGGGTCTTTTTAGTAGGTCCTCTGTTAGCCAGAGGCTCTGCTAACTCTACTTCTTCCAGATAATCCCCTGGCCCCGCCGTATCAGAACCAGAGGATGTGAGTTGGGAAGATTACCGAGGAGGGTTCTGAGGGGAGCCGTCTATAGCTTTGGGTATGGGGCTAGACATAGTGGTTTTCACCACTGGATGCATGGATCACCTGGGGGGAGAATAAAAAAAAATAGAGGTACCTAAACTCTACCTCCAAAGATTCTGATTTAATTGGTTTGAGGTGGGCCCCCAGTGTGGGTAATTTTAAGAAGTACCCAGAAGATTCTGCGTGCGACCAGGGTAAGAAAGCCCGAGCAAGAGGCTCTACTGTGACATGAGTGAACCAGAAGGCCCTGGCTCACTTCACAAAGCTGAGGATCAAACTCAGCCTTTTGAAAGAGCACTCTTCATCTTTATAGGATGCCAGGAAATAAATGGCAGTGGGGGACACGGGTGCATATGGGAAGGGAAGAGGGAAAGAGAAACAGAGAGAGAGCTAAAAGCCTACTGAGAGGAGAGAAATGAGATTGACTTTCCCTGAGGAGTGTTTTGCAACCAGGGTCTGAAAGGTGAAAGCTATGCTCACTCTTACCCCCTGGCAAGTGTTATCACCTAGTAGTGAGTTAGTGCTTCCATCCCCATCACAGAGGAGTCAGGTAACTGGTGGGACAGTAGCATCAGGGACTACTAAAATGAAAAATGCACATCTCTGACCAAGAGTCCATTAACCATACCAAGTGTAAGTGGCTTTGGGGAATCTACCTACTGACCGTCAAAGAAACCAGAAAATGGGGCAGGTCCTTTGGAGAACGGTGATGTTAGAAACTAAGGCAAAGCACAGAATGTGACTTAACGGGAAGCAACATAAGGGCAGTGAAGGAAGAAACCCGGTTTCATGTGGGTTCTCAGTTCTAGGGTCTTTAGCCCTCTAGAGGGTAGCCATTTACTTTTTCTGGTCGTTTCTGTATTTTTTCTTTGTCTCGTCTCTCTTCTTGCTCATCTATTTCTACTCAGAACAAGAGCCAGGGATCTGCTGTCTCTTCACTGACTTCTGCTCGGCAGAGATGTGTGGAAGGACAAGTGTCAGGGCACTGCTCAGGCTTCGTCCGGGAAGAAGCAGTGGGGAGAGTGCCAGCGAGTTCACCTGCGAGATGGATGAGGACCTGGAGACGGGAGGGTGCCTTGGAGGAGGTTTCCACATCTCTGCTGGCTTTAACAAGACCAAGCCATTGACGGCTTCTCTCCTGCAACTCCTGATTCTCCCCGGGGAGGTGCTGGTTTCTACTACACAGGGATAGATGGAGTTGTTTGTCATAATTAAAACATCTCAGGGGAGTGTATGCCTCTGTGGTTTTGGGGAAGCTGCACAATTAGCTGGATCCCCAGGGAGTGGGGAGAACCAGGCTGCCCAGCAGGGGAGGGGCCCAGCACCTAGACTCTTGGATTTCCACCTCTGAACCTACCACTCCCTGCAGCCAGTTGCAGATTCCGTCTGAGTGGCTAGAGAAGGCTGAGAACTTGAATCCTCCCTCTGGAACTCTCTGGCAATTCTCAACCCCTGAGCCTGCTCTGATAATAAGCATGGGAGAGCCCCCAAGGCCCTGTGTTAAACTCAAGGAGTAGGCTGGTGGAAGAAAACATGAGGGTCACTGGCCTGGAGACTGGAGGGAATCTGCTGAGAGGTGTGTGTGTGTGTGTGTGTGTGTGTGTGTGTGTGTGTGTGTGTGTATTTCAGCCTATGCCCCTGGCACAAGGGAAATTAACCAGACTCTGCCTGTGTGGGAATTCTGCATGGCAACCTAATCAAGGCTTAGTTTTTCATTAAAATTTCCATTAATACTGGAGCTGTTTAGAGCAAGTTGAGTGGGAATATCCGTAATGCACCTTCCACCCTCTATTACCAATCTGAGGATCAGTGGGGAGGTTGTGTGCTTTTGCTGGGGCTATTTGTATTTTCGCCAACATTATTAGCATTGTCCGTCCCAAGCACCTAATGTACACAGCGGGCAAAGTCCAGAGAGGATCACACAGAGCCCACCCTTGTCCGATGTGACAGACAGGAAATGAATAAAAGAGGTGGCTGGTAGAAGCATGGAGCGCAGCATATTGAGACCTCATGGATGGACCTCACTTTTGGGCATTGAGATGTGCTGCTCCCCTCTTCCCTGCCCTGAATGCCTTCCTTGCCTGAATGAGATTGGAGTGCAGCCATCTTGAAGGGAGAGAAGCCAGCAGGTCTTCTGCTGGGGCCGGGGATGCTGAGAGGGATGAAGGAGTTTAGGCCTCACCCTCTTGGGGTCATTTCTGTATCAGAGCTATGCAGAGTATCTCCACCACTAGGAGCTCTGCTGTGCTCTGTCTACACCCCCCACGCCACTTATCCCTTGGAGACGCCCACTGTTGTCCTCTGGGTTGTGGGACATCTTGGAAGTTGGTACACTCGTTTCAGGTGTTTCAAAGTTTGGCTCAATGACACCTGTTGAACTGCACCCCTTTCGACCCTTAGCTGTAGCCGCACAAAACTGCTTCCTAGTACATGAACACTCTCTGCTCTTTGACAGGAATGCCCTCCCGGCTTCACCCACAGGTACTGGAGCTCATCCCTTCAGTGGCCAGCTTGAAAGCTGGCCTCCAGGCAGAATCAACTGTGATCTTAGTCGAGGCTTCCGTAGTGTCTCTGTTCCCCTTCATGCTGTGAGTAGAGGCTGTACTTCATTCAGCTCGTATCCTCCATGATCATTGGAAGGGCAGGTCACACAGTGCTAGCTTATGAAATTTTGTTGAAGTGTTGCAAACTTCCCTGCCCTTATCCGAGGTGAGCCTCGTCACTGTTACTGACAAACCAATCAACGTGCATTAACAAGAACATCCATGCACAGCGAATCCAGTCTGTTATTGGCACTTGGGGGAGGATGCAGTGGACACATTCTATTTGTGTCACACATCTACCTTGCCATGCGAGGCTACCAGCTCTGATGGAAAAATTCTACTATGAGAATATTTAAAGTAAATTTTAGTATGGTGGCTCTTAGCCACATATGCGTTTTGGGAGATATTTTAACGATCGAGCCCTAGTGGTAAAGAGCACAGAGTTTGGAACCATACAGGGGTTTGAGGCCTGCCTCCAACACCACCCAGCTGGTGACCCTGGGAAGATTTCTTAAATTCCACGTGTATCCATTTCTTTATTTGTAAAATGGGATCACAACAGAACCTATCACCTAGGGTTGTTAACGAAGATTATATGAGGTAAGTTATATGAATTTAGAATAGCTTCCACTTATGCCATGTAAGTATAAACTCGTATGGTCTCTACTACTGTTATTAGTGAATCAGAATCCCTGGAAGGATGATCTGGACATTTTTGTTTTGCAAGAGCTGCCCAGGAGATTCTGATTTGCACCCTTGGTTCAAACCAATTGTCTATTGGGGTGCCAGGGTGACTCAGTTGGTTGAGCATCTGACTCCTGGTTTCGGCTTGGGCCATGAGCTCACAGTTTTTGGGTTTGAGCCCCGCATCTGGCTCTGCGTTGACAGAGTGGAGCCTTCTTGGAATTCTCTCTCTCTCTCTGCCCCTCCCCTGCTCGCTCTCTCCCTCTCTCAGAAATAAATAAATTAAAAAAAAAAAAAAACCAATTGTCTATTGGCTTGTCTCTGTAATAGAAGTTGAGAAAATACTAAGTGCGGTAGGATCTTGGTTAACCAGGAAGAGCACAGATTCCTGGAATCCAATTCTCACAGGCAAATTATTTCAGGTTAGCCTGCCTTCCTCCTCCTCCCCATATCGCTAAGAGTCTTCGATCTCACCTCCTGTCTGGGCAACTCTTCCTGCAGGGATGAGGCTGAGCAAGGAAGTGCTTGAGAGGCAGGGGAAGGAAGGAAGGGAAGTGTGTGTGCAATCCACCCACTTCGTAATGAGCTGCTGAGAAATAGTGAGCTGATGGTTGTGAGAGCTCTGGGGGCTGCTGAGCCTTCCAAGGTTTACCAAGACGGGACAAATCTAATGAGAAGAAAGTTACAGCAAAGCTTATTGAACAATAACCCATTTCCTTCGCTTAGAAACAATGAAGAAACATTTTTCTCACTTCTGTGGCACCAAGAAAACAATATCAGTGATTTGTGCTGCCTGGTTATCCAGTCTCTTTACCAACTTGGCTTATCTTCTTGCTGCGAGATATGAACACTTAGGGCTGAATGTGGCTCTCTTCTCTCTGGTGAGCTTCCCCCCCCCCCCCATTTTTATTTGTATTGACTGCGGGGTCTTTCATCAGAAGAATGAAAAAAAACACAACAACATGTTCTTGAGGAACCAGTCACTGAGCTTATGTGTTGATCAATGGGCAGTGCTGATGTGAGTATGTACATTTCGGGTCTGGAACAGGAAAATATCTGTTGAAAGATTCCTGGGGAGGGAAAGGTCCTGACCGACAGCCTCAGAGTCAGGGTCCCTCCCCCACCGCCCTACACAATTCAGATACCCAACATTTATTCTAGAAAATGTTGCTGCAGTCAGTAAGAAGCTTGTTGCACAAGGCACTTTTCATTTGTCAAAAAAGCTCTGCATCTTTTTGTCCAATTTATTTCATGGAAAGGTATCACTTTGGATTAAAAAAAACAAAGCAGGGCGGGGGGGGGGGGTGTGGGAAACGCCAGCCACTCCATGATGGAGCATCTGAAGGAAATAGCTTTGAAAGTTGAGATTTATAGGAAATTAAAAAAAAATCAGAGAACGTGCCTCTGATGAATTAAATCGCAGCAAAAGTCCATTTCCATTCCCTTGAATTCTAGACAAACAATTTCCAGTTGCAAATATCTTCCAGAAGAACTGCATGCACAAGGTTGGATATTAAAGTTGCTTGACAAACATTTCGGATGAAAAGTGCCTGCCTAGAAGTGGCTCCTGGAAGAGCAATAATGTGGCTTCAGAGAGAGCTGGGTTGTTTGCACATAGTTGTAGCTTACGTGTTTAACGGAGTTTTGCAGGAGGGAATTGCCTGGAAAGCAGCAGGTTTTTAAGGATGAATTTCCAACTCTTGAAGCGAGGTAGAGGGAAGATTAAGGGAGAATAGAGAGAGAAAGGCAGCCTCTCCAGAACCTGCCTTCCCGGGAGGGCCATGACTATAATGACTTCTCCTTTGCTGTGACAGATTCAAAAACATTTTAGTCCATGCTCCCGCTCTCAGACAGAATCTCAGCTCAAGATGGCCCAGGTCATCCTACTTGGATCCTGGGACCCCTCCTGGGGCCTCATTTAGGATATTCACAACTAGCACTTCGGAAAACTCCAGGAGTGTGCATGTGAGGGGAGCCATTATTTTAGAGAACAAACCAAGCTGATGATAGTTAGGGAAACCTCACTTTGGCAGGTGCCGTGACCTTTTGTGTGAATGGCGCACAAAAGTCCTAGATCTGTCTGGTCCAGGGATGTTGGTGTGTCCTGATCTTGGGACAAAGATCCTGGAACTCCCACATCCTGGAAAGGAACCCTGTGGCTTCTGTTCTCCAGGACTGTTTGGTCACACTCTTTAGTGATTACGGATATCAAGAATCTTGTCTCTGAGCAACCTCAGCACCTCATGAGGGGCGGATAGCAGAACCCCTGGCTACAGAAAGAGGCTGAGTTTTCCTCTTCCCAGACTGCTTTTCCCTCCCTCAAAGTCTGACTGCCTGTCCAAGCTTGGGGAGCTTCCCCAGCGGGAGAAGGGCCCTGCCAACTGGACCCTGGATAGTGTGGAGGCCTTTCCTCCTGCTCCTCCTCATTAGTTTCCTCCTGACTCCCCAGGATGACAGAGGGACCCCTTCTTGGTTTTCATTATGGCTGAGAGTCTGCCAGCAACGTGCCATTTGCAGTTTCAAATCTATAAGGAGCCGTTGGCAGGACACTTTTTTTTTTTTTAATTTAATTCCCCCAGGTGGCTCACCAGGGTTTTTAATAACTTTCAGCTCCATTTTAAACCCCTAGCCCTGAGAGAGCCGCTAAATATCTATTCCTGTGGGTGTCTGGTTATTTCGTTAGAGTTAACGAAAATGTCCCCTTCCCTTCTTCTTGCCCGTGGTTGAGGTTGTGTGCACCGAGAGTGGGTGTGTGGGGGTGGTTTCCAGGGACGCCCTGAGATTTTATTCACCTGTTAAGATTTTCCATCCCTACTCCCGGCAGAAAGTTGTCTGGTATGGAGCTAACTAGAGAACTTGATGTCACCCCAACTTGCCTGTTCTTTTGCTTTTCCTGCATGAGCACTGCGCTGGAGCACGTGGATCCTTCTCTTGTTTGTTTTGGCAGGATTTTTCCTTCTGTGACGACTATAGGAAGTCGATAGACCCGCTGGACAGATGGAAGTAAAAGTGGCCTCTAGAGCTGGTATTCCAACCCCGAGGTAAGCTCCCCACTGCCACCCCGATGATTTCAAACACTTACAAGGTCTTTCCCTTCCTCAAGGCCTTGCCTCTCCTTTAGATTTCAGACCATGAGCCACCTCCTTCAGGAAGCTTTCCCCTATTTAACCCCATCTATTTTTAACACACTAGCATATTCCCCCATCTTTCCAGATCTTTAGTTAATTCTTGTACTAGCTATGTGTACTTAAGGATTTCTTTCTTTTTGCTTTTTTTAATGTTTATTTTTGAGAGAGAGAGAGAGAAAGAGAGAGAGAGAGAGACAGACAGAGCATGAGCAGGGGAGGGGCAGAGAGAGAGGGAGACAGAGAATCCGAAGCAGGCTCCAGGCCCTGAGCTGTCAACACAGAGCCCGACGTGGGGCTCGAACTCATGGATTGCAAGATCATGACCTGAGTCTAAGTTGGACGCTTAACCGACTGAGCCACCCAGGCTCCCCTAAGGACTTCCTTGTTAATTATGGATGGTTAGATGTTTAACTCCCCATTTGGAATGAATCCGTCTTTTCTAGCACATGACTATAGGTCTCAGTGGCATGCACCAAATACTTGCTAGCTCTGGGGTTGACTCATTCAAGCCCTCCTGTGACCCAGATTACCCAGTCAACCAGCAAGCTTTGAAAGACTTCAGGGCTCAGCTGTGGGCTCTCCTCTTTTCTCCACTTATTTATTTTTTTTCCCTCCCAAAGTAACTGCATGAAATCCCAAGGTTTTATACACCATTGATACACAAATGATTTTAACAATTATAAATACAGCACTCGCCTATCCTCTGAGTTCCAGATTTCTATATTCAACTACCATTTTGAATCTTTTTTTTGGGGGGGGAGATCTAATAATGACTGAAAACTGTAGCATGAACAGAAAAGATCTGTAACTTCTACCCAGCTCCCAGTCTGTTTCTCTCCCAGTCTTTGTCATGTTGGTACTTTGAGATACTAAGCATCAAACTGCTCAAGGCTCACATTTAAATGCGTGTCTCGATTCCTTCCTTTCCTTCTTCTACTACATTCAACATCCCGGCAAGTCCTATTGACTCATGATCCAGAATACATCTAGAATCTGTTCATTTCTGTCCACTACCAACATTCCAGTTCAAGCCACCACCAGCTCTTGCGTGGGCCCTTGCATTGGTCTTCCCAACTGGTCCCTCTGCTTCTTTTCTTCCTTCCTAAAAATTCATGTCCTGTACAGCAGGCACAGTGATCTTTTAAAAACAAATCGATATTTGACCAAATTCAATGTCCGTTCATAATAAAAGCTATCAAAAAGCAAGGGATAGAAGACAATATCACAAGTTTAACAAAAGGAGTGTGAGAAAAACCTGGAGCTCATGTTACACTTAATAGTGAAAGACTGAATGCTTTTCCCTGCTCACCACTTCCATTTATAGAAATCTTCACTAGACACATGAAAGAAAAAGTATATAGCTTGAGAAGGAAAAAACAACTTGTCTTTATTTACATATGACATGATTGTTTATGTTTAAGACCCCAACGAATCTACCAAAAAAAAAAAAATCCTGGAATTAATAAGCAAGTACAGCAAGGTTGCAGAATACAAGGTGAATATACGACAGTTAACTGCTTTCAATAGAAAGTCAGAATCATGGCATGGTGCCTACTTTGGGCCACTCTTAAAGACTACAGTTTAGTTTTTATGGAATGTAATCAACAATTTAATGGGAGGAAATAAAAATTTATACCTTTAATGAAAACAAAAAGAAGAGTCAACTGCCTTCCTATATAGTAGTCACAAACAGTAAGGATTGGAAATAAAAAAAAAAAAACCCAACAAGCATCCATAATAGCAAAGAGAGAAACAAGAAGGAAAAAGAAAGACAGACAGACAGACAGACTTAGGTATAAACCTAACAAAATAGGTGTAAGATCTATATGTGGAAAACTATAAAACTCTGATGAAAGAAATCAAAGAAGATCTAAACAATAGAGAAACATTTCATGTTTGTGGACTGGCAGATTTAGTTTTGTTAAGATGTCAGTTCTTCCCAACTCAATCTGCACAATCCCAATAAAAATGCCATTAAGCTATTTTGTAAATAGAGGAAAACCGAACATAAAATTTATATGGAAAGGCAAAGAACCTGTAATAGTCACCAGAACACTAAAAAGGAAGAACAAAGTTGAAAACTCACACTACCCAATTTCTAGACTTACTATAAACCCACAGCAATTAAGCCAGGATGGTGTTGGCGAAGGAACAGGCAAACTGATCAGTGGAAAGAGGAGACAAAATAGACCAGAACCGTACCCACAGAAATATATTCAAGTGATTTTTTTTCACAAAGGCACAAAGACAATTCAATGAAGAAAGGACAGTCTTGTCAACAAATAGTAGCAGAAGAATTGTCCGTCTTTATACAAAAAAAAAAGAATCTAGACACAGAGGTCTTATATCCTACATAAAACTTAACTCAAAATGGGACGTAGACCTAACTGTAAAATATGAAACTATAAAACTTTTAGAAGAAAACATAGCATGACCTTGGGCTTGTTGATGAGCTTTTAGATACAACACCAAAAAAAGATCCATTAGGCAAACAAACATAAAAGGTAATTTAGACTTTATTAAAGTTAAAAACTTTCGCTCTGCTAAAAATACTCTTAAGAGATTGAAAAAAAAAAAACATGTCACTAACGGGGAGAACATATTGGCAAATCAGATTTCAGATAAAGAACTCATATCCAAAACCAACAACAACAGCAACAACAACAAAACCCTCTTAGAACTCACCAGTAAGAAAACAAACAGCCCAATTAAAAAAATGGGCAAAAGATCTGAACAGACTTCGGTACAGAATGTATGCAGATGGCAAGTAAGCTTATGAAAAGAGAAAAGATAGTCAAGATCATGTCATTATGGAAATGCAAGTTAAAAATACAATGAGATACTCTACACTCTTACTGGAATGGCTAAAATTGAAAAAGCTGACAAGACAATGCAAAGATGTAGAGCAACAGGAACTCCCATTCATCCCTGGTGGAAATGCAAAATGGCACAACCACTTTGGAAGATGGTCTGGGAATTTCTTACAACGCTAAATACACTCAGATCATAGGATCAAGTCATTACACTTCTACATATTTACCCAATTGATTTGAAAACGTTATGTGCACCCAGGTAGATGCCTATAGTAACTTTGTTCATAGCTATCAAAAACTGGAAGCAATCAGTAAACAAACTTGAGTAAGTTCATATAATGGAAGACTATTTGGCAAAAAAGAAATGAGCTATGAGGCCACAATACAGAAGAGTCTGAGATACATACTGATGAGTGGAAGAAGCCGGTCTAACAAATCTATATACGGTATGATTTCACTTATGTGACACTGGAAAAGACAAACAGATAAGAGGTACCAGGGGCTTGGGTAGGGGAGAGGGTGGAATAGATGGACCATAGGGAATTATTTTTTTAACATTTATTTTTGAGAGACAGAGAGAGACAGAGCATGAGTGGGGGAGGGGCGGAGAGAGAGGGAGACACGGAATCCGAAGCAGGTTCCAGGCTCTGAGCTGTCAGCACGGAGCCCGACGCGGGGCTCGAACTCACAAACCATGAGACCATGACCTGAGCAGAAATTGGACGCTTAACCGACTGAGCCACCCAGGCGCCCCCGGGAATTTTTTTTTTTTTAAAGGCTATTCTGCACGATACTGTAATGGTGATGTAGTATCATAACAAATATATTTGATCCTCATTCTTGGTTCCAGGCAAAGAGCTAGGAGGATACAAAGATAATAGAAACAGCTCTATGAATACTTAGGGAATTTGCTATCTAGCTAGATAACTGGTAGAGTATTTCTTTTCTTGTATCTATAGCGTCGAATTTCCCCCCCTTACTTGTCACCTAATCACACCAACAAACCAGCTGACTGACTAGTTAGGCAACTAACTCATTCCCTGTCTCGTGTCCTAATTGTTTTGTGTTAACTTTTTCTTAAGTCTCAAACTTTTTTTTTTTCCAGCCAATTTTTAGGAATCTTCCTTTCATCAAATTATAGAAAGTAGGGTATACAATAAAGAGGATTGAGTTTCCTCCTCTCCTGGCCCTTGTCACTCTCTGGAGACAGCATTAAAAACAGAAATGGTCCCCCCCTAGTGCGCAGCTGAGCCAGGAAGGGGGAATATAGTTGGGAGCTTAAAGGCGAAGCCGATCCAGACAATGGGCATTTGGTTGTATTCTGCTAACTTGGACAGCCACACCTGTAAAAGACACGCAGGGAAGGATTTGACCCAGACAAATGAAGTTCAAGGAAACAAGGCCGTTTTTGGCATGGAAGGGCAGAGAGAGAAGTTGGTCGGCGAGAGAGCTGTGCTGCGTGTGCAGAATCTGAGCCAGTCCCATCTGTTACCTGCTCAGGACAGGCGGACGGGAGGCAGAGTTTGGGCTCAGGCAGGCAGCACCGGGAGGGAAATTTATGAATAGACCTTTAACTCTGGTCACTCTGTAGCCCAGAAGCTCTGGAAATTAGATCCAGATGGATAGTATTTTGATAGCTTCTCCTGACCAAGGAATTTATGTTAATTCTTGGGGCCCAAGGGGAAAAAGGAAGCATCTAACGGCAAGGAATTCATAATTGCTTCTTAATATGTTTCCAAAATTCATCTGTGTTTTCACTCGTTGCCACAGTTGCGGCTGGCATGGGGACTGGAGAAGGAAGCACAATCAGAGCCCAGGGCCCCTCTCAACACACATGTGCCTTATGTGAGATTCCTGGAGCAGAGCAATGGGGAGCTTCTGGAATATTCTCCTAAAACCTCTTAACTCTTCCTGGGCCTCCACGTCCTCACCCGTTCATAGAAATGCTTGCACGAGAGGACTTTTAACTTCCAATTTTCAATGCTTCCTAGGCCAGCATTGGAAATAGTCTGGCTCTGGTGGAATGCTATAGAAAAAAAGTAATTATTATCTGAACAATATTTTGGGAATTCTGTAGCTTGGAAAGAATTGCAAAGACTATGTCTTCTATCCTTACGTGAGATTTATCCCCAGTTTACATCTCAAGAGGATGGGACCTCTCAGGCATACTAATGATCTTGTGTCCAGGTTGACACAGCCTTTAAAAGTACTCACTGAGTATCTACGATGTGCCAGGCCCGGTGCTAGA
Source organism: Acinonyx jubatus (assembly GCF_027475565.1). Taxonomy (NCBI): domain Eukaryota; kingdom Metazoa; phylum Chordata; class Mammalia; order Carnivora; family Felidae; genus Acinonyx; species Acinonyx jubatus. The sequence goes on along the minus strand of NC_069390.1, from coordinate 89,994,594 downwards.
AAGTCCTGATTCTCTATTGAGGTGTCTGAGCAAAGCAGTGTCACCAAGGACAGGCTTGGACAAGTTCAGGCTGTCAACTGTAAGAGGAGGGCCAGTGATCAGTGTACTTAGTAAGGCAAAGCTTCCAACAGTCTGTCCTGTTGCTCTCAGAATCCAGACACTGTGGCTCAATATCCATTCTCTTTCCTCATCCCACATAAGAAACCATCCCCTAATACTGATATTATCCAAGCCCTGGTACTGCTTGGGCTCCCACAAAAGCAAAAATTCTTTTCATTTATCTTTCAATTCTGTAGCAAGGGCTATTCCAAGGGGCTAGTGGAGAAGGATGGCAGGGTCTTTGCTTGGGGGCTAAGAATTTTAACTTCTGCATAAGAGACGGTCACCGTCAATGGATTCTAAGAAGCCGATCTGCCTTCTCTGGACCCTCCCTTGGGTCCCATAGCCTGGGCAATCATGAAATCATATTATTCTTGTCTACACCATTAGGTGGCTCGAGGAGATGGCATAGTGCGTTCTATCTCTACCAGAAAAGAAGTAAGGGACCAGGTGAAATGGTATGTTAACCAGAGAACCCACGAAAGGGGTCTACCTCGGGTCAAGAGGCTCTGTTGGGTCACTTCCAAGTTCAGTGTTTGTGGAGGGTCCTCACCTCCAGGCTTGCTGTCTGCCCATGCCAGCTGGCCCCTTAGATCCTCTGAGGGAATGACACCAGCACCACCCCTCTCCCGCTGATTTCATTTATCTCTTGAACACACCATCCTAGTTTGGGGCCCTTTATCTACATGCTAGTCTCATATAATCAAGTCCAACTGAGCCAATGATCTGACCTTTTATGTTTCCAGCTACTGTTCATGTCTTTAGAAATGGATTTCTTCTCTTCCACAGCACTCAGCATGTTTGACCTAATGGGCTGGGCCCTCCTCGCTTGCTCTGTGATTATACACTCGGCATATTACTAATTATGGCTCGATTCTATATTTTAAAAGCCCGCAATTTTGGACTGAGGCTACAATGTAAAACATTTAGCGATGGCTTACGTCTGCTTTCACGTGGGGGCCAAGGATGGAGTCGGATAGTGGGGAGAGAAGTTGCTATCATAGGACTGAAGCCTGCAGGCAACACTATTAGACAATTTTTCTCTAGTTGGGGGTGGTGGGGACAAAGGGGTCAATCACCAGCATGTAGTGGGGAGCATCCCGATGCGTACTGTCTGTCTTTGTCACTCCCAGGAACAAAGAGCCTGCTTCCTGGCTGACTGGGAGCTGGTCATGGTGGAGGCAGGGAGTAAAAAGAGATGAGCACACGGGGTCAGTTCATGAAAGGTTTAGTAAGCCATGCATAGGAGTTTGAACTTTATTCTGTAGGCGACGGGAAGCCATTTGAAGCGGGGAAATGATCACTTCAGCAGCCGTATGGGTAACGGATTAGAGAGGAAAGATTTGCAGCCTGGAGGCCACAGCAGTAATCCAAGCAGAGAAGAGGAAGAGATTTTTTGGAGGCAGAAGAGAACCCACTTGTTGACTGAGAGACGGGAGAGGGAGGCGTTGCTTTTGGTTTGAGACACCGAATGCCTGATGAGGTCAACACCCAGAATGAGGAGTCCAGTAGGACAAGGAAGTCTGAGAGAGCGAGAGCATGATGGGTTCGGTTTTGGGGGTACTGGGTTTGACGTGGTTTGGGGGCATGCAGGTAGAACTGTGTGGCTCATTTGGCCCTATGGGTCTTAGAGCCCCAGAGAGAGACGTGACTGGAGATACAAACGGGGGTTTTATCAGTGTCGGTGGTAGTGGGCACCATGGCAAAGGTACAATCACTTAGGAAAAGAAGCACAGAACTGTCAGGAGCACAGCATCTAAGGGTCAGGCAGAGCTAGAGAAGCTCTAGAAGGGAGGAGGCTAAGGAAGCGCTGTTAATGTCTTGGAAGGAATTCTGTCACATCCATCCTTATCTCAGTCATGAAAATTCCCTCCCAAGGGGGGCTTCTCACACTGCCCCCCCCCCCCCCCAGGGCTGCAGGGCTGGCTTGGGAGAATGGCCTCACCAACGCTGCTCTTAGACCAGTGTTTCCCAAACTAACAGCCGTAGACGCCATATTTTGTGGTTGTTGTTGTTTGCTGGTGGGGGATGGAAGAGGTGCTGAGCGTTTCTCTAAAGATCTGCCCCTGGGATACATACTGTTCTGAGGGGCCTGTGTGTTCTCACGTTTCAAGCTACCCTGGTGTGGTCCATGACTCTGCACCTGGACTTGAGGTGCGTGTCTTGGCCTGCCTAGACCAGAGATACACGCATCCCAGCATGGGCTCACATGCATCCCAGCATGGGCCATGCCACCATGGGGTGCCATGTTTGTTACTGTAACATTTTATTTTTATTAGAGCTGATGGTTCCCCTTTTTTAATAGTTGTATTAAGATACAGTTCTCATACCATGCAACTCACCCATTTAAAATGTACAATTCAGTGGGTTTCAGCGTGTTCACAGATTTTTAGGACCATCACCACAGTCAATTTTAGAATATTTTCATCACCCCAAAAAGAAATCCGACTCCCTTTAGCTATTACCTTCCTATCCCTTTAGATTTAGCCTCCACCCCCATCTCCCCAGCCCCAGGCAGCCACTAATCTACTTTCCGTCTCTGTAGACTTCCCTGTTCTGGACACTTCCTATGAACGGAACCATACAATATGTGGTTGACTATAGCTTTTAAGGATTTCATCGTCCCATCTGATAACTTAATCTTCACTCCGGAGGAAGGATATAGGCATTAAGCACAAGGCTGGGTGCTTTTCTATGATCTCATCTAGTTCTTTCCACCTCTCCAGAAAGGTAGCCTTATCAACCCCATTTTACAGAGGAGAGAGCCAAGGTCATAGAGATTAAATGCCTGCCGAAGGCCTCCGAGACACTGAGCAGCAGTACCCGATGGGCATTCAGCTCTGTCTGGCTGCACACATTCGCTGGGTTACTAAGTGCTACAGGAGGGGCGGGAGGGGTGAGGGAAGACAAACCACCCCCAGCAGCTTGCACGAGTGGGCTCTGCCACACCGAGTCCCGTGGATGCTGCTGGACCAGAGCAGTGTAAGGCTGATTCCACCACCAAGTGGATGCTTACCCGGGGGTTGGAGCCAACTTCCCTCTTTTACTGCTTCTCCCTGTCGGGGAGGGAGTAGCAGGAGTCTGAGCCCATAGGAACCTTGGTGCCCTGGGAATGTTCCGGACCAGATGACTCAGGCTGTTGTTACCACCAAGCCTTTGCCCTGTTCTTGGCCTCAGTGCCAGGCCCCGGGACACAGCTGGACACCCCATCTGCATGCTCTGGCTTCGTAGAGCTTCAGAATCAGAGCCCTGCTACATCCACCGCGGGGCACTCATCATCTCATTATAAAGGATAAAGCATATTTTTTTCAGTATGGTTATACGTGGTAATGAAGCATGCAGAAAACCACACAAGATAGATGGCAGCTTTCACTAGTGAAGCCGAAAACTTGGTTAACTTAATAGTCTATTTATTACATTCGCTCTCTGAGCTTACAGCACCTGATTAATATCTCCCATCTTCCCCCTTGCTATACAATTAAAACTAGTAATATGTGATTGCACAGGCTGACTTCAGCACCAATGACCATGGGTTTTGAGCTGACAGAATAAGTGGAGAAGGACTTTTCTTCCTGGGTCAGGGTGGTGGTGTCAGATCCCTGCAGCTTAAATGAGAACTGCTTCTAAGGAAGTAAATGAACTTGAGCAGAAAAGGACACTGATGCCCTTCACCTGGTCTTACCCATTCCTGTGCTTCTGGCAAGACAGGGACAGATTCTGCATGGAGAGTGGATATCAAAGGAGGTGGCAATACACCCTTGAATCGGCAGAAAGATGGCTGGGCCTAGCCTCACCTACTAAGACAAAGTGTGGGGCAGAATTAGATGACAGAACTGCTCAAAAGCCACTCCCAACTTCCTGCTCCCTACCTACCTACTAAGAAAGAGCTGGGTGGATGGCCAAGTTCTGACCAATGAGATATAAGGAGAAATCTGCTAAAGGATTTCTGGGAAAAATATTTTGCTTTCTAAAAAAATGGAAAGGCTTGCTTTGAGAGTTTGCTGGTGCTTTTTCCTCGTCTTTCTTCCTGCATAGAATGCGGATGTGATGCTTAAAATTTTGGCAGCCATCTTGCAAGTATGAGGATGGAAAGGTAACAACATGTGGATGTTGATAATGGAGCAGGCAGTGTGCGTTCGGGGGCTGGGAGTATAAGAGAAATCTCTGTACCTTCCACTCAATTTTTCTGTGAGCCTAGAACTGTTCTAAAAAAATAAGGTCTATTAAAAAAATAGAACGTCTTAAAAAAAAAACCAAGAAGTAACAGGCAATGGATAGTACAATAGTAAAATAGAGGGAGCCTGGGCTCTTAATGACGTTACTCAGCTAGCAGACCAACTCTGAGACCATCTACCTCTGGACTTTTTGTTAAGCAAACAATGTATGTCCTTATGGTTTAAACCACAGTCAGAAGGGCATTGTGTTCCTTGTAGCTGAAAAACATCCCCAAATAATATAAATGACTCCCGCTTATTGAGTCCCACGTGGATGCCTTTGGGAAGTGCTTTATGTGCATTTTGAAGCTTCACAAAATCCCTTTAAAGCAGGTGCTACGATTACCTCCATTTCGCACATGAGCACTTGGGTTTAAGTGTATTAAAGGTCACACAGCCAGGAAATAGCAGAGTCTGGATTTGAACCCGGGAGTCAATACTTTTAGCCATTAGACAGTAGACCCTCGAACAACACGGGTTTGAACTGTGGGGATCCACTTATACACGGGTTGCTCACAGTATGGTACTGTAAATGTATTTTCTCTTCCTCATGATTTTCTTTTCCTCGGCTTTCTTTATTGTAAGAATACAGTATATAATACACATGCCATACAAAATATGTGTTAATTGACTCTATGCTATCAGTAGGGTTTCTGATCAATAGTAGGCTATTAATAGTTAAGTTTTGGGGGAGTCAAAGTTACACACAGATTTTCAAGCGTGGGGGCTTGGAGTCCCTAACCCTTGCATCATTGTTCAGTGGTCAACTGTACTGTGTAACCTTACAGTTTGTTCATTTACTTGAGCACTGAGGCACGGGAATGAGTTGCTTAGAGACTGGATGACTTAATGGTACTGAGCATAAATCAAGAGGTTTGTCCACATGACCCTCTGGAATAAGGTGAAATTCAGCCTAACTGGTGATCTGATCTGCCCCAAACTACCACAAAGAATCCAAAGAAGCCGCATTTATTTACAGGTTGAAATCAGTCAAATGAACCTAACCTGCCCCAGCCAATGAGATGGTCAAAGAGTGACTGGGGTGCAAGGAGAAAAGTGCCCAGAGAAGCTCTCGAGAACCCCCATGGAGCCTCTGGAGCTCACCAGAGCCCACCTCACAGCTTGTGAGTGCAGAGCAGGGAGAAGCCTCTTCCATGGCTGTTGAAAACCAACGAAGATTGAGATGGCTTTGCAAACTGCGTCTGGTTCTCCCAGAAACACTTCTGTTGCCTCTCCTACTTTGGAAGAAACAATGCAAGTTTGCAATTGTTCTTTGGCAAGAATTTCCCCGTGTGAATTACTTGAGACTGTTTCCAATTCCCTGAGGTGCCTACTCCGTGCCGGCTGCACAGCAGGTGCTCAGTGAATATCTGTTGCCCTCATGACCAATCGGGGGATAGAAAAAATGTTCTTTTAATGGAGAGGATTCATCCTTTTATTCCCCAATGAAAAGACAAAGCACAGGCTGCTCTCTTGGTAACATGTGTTGAACAATGGTACTTAGCATGCTAGGGACCGCTTACTGGTCCTTTCCTGTTAGTCTATCATGCATCAACTCTTGTATCAGCCGATGGAGGGAGTTGGCCATACAGCTATTGTCTCCCCATCCCAGCCATCAGACCACTACCCAACAGGCAGTAAAGTTCTCCCCTTCCTCTTACCACCTCTAGGGCAGAAACTGTCTAGAGAGGGGAAAAAAATCCAAATAATCGTATGCAAGAACTGGGGTTTAAACATCCCGTGCAGATGAACTTATCTGCAGTAATTGCCTTAACTAGGGGGTTTTTAATGCTTTTCGAAGTTTCTTAGAGGAGGAAAAAATATGCAGAATGAGTCTTATAGCAGCCAACAGAGGAGATACTCAGAGTAAAAAAAAAAAAAGGTATCAACCGTAAGAAGCCCATAGCTAGGAAATTTTAAGGCACTGATTCTAGGGGATTTAATAAGAATGTAATTTGTATAATTAACCATTCATCAATGTCAATTTCATTAAATGAATGCCAGAAATATTACCTTCAGCAGCACGACCTAACAGGATTGGAATATATTATACGAAAAATGAACACTTAGTGGTTCCCCCCTCACTCTGTCTGTCACAGCAAGATTTGCAAAGGCTGAGAAATAATTTAAAGGGTAGTAAATGAAACCGGCTAAGGCAAGTGTGTGCATTTTGGTAACTAACCTCTGTCATGATGTAGGAGAGTTCATGTCAAAACGTTTTCCTGTAGCAATGACTAAAGGGACTTGTAGCTTCCTCCTAGGTGGTAAAATGCGAGAAACAGGGTCCAGAGCTTGCCAAAGGCACCCCTGTCCCCAGCTGGATACAGTTTACTCTTTCTCTAGACTGGCTATCTAGGGTCTAAGCCCAAAAGTCATGGATTTTTGTATCCAGAATTTGCAGACATTCCCTAACACCTCCAAGAGTAGCCTTGCGCTGAATCACTTATCTATCTGCCCAAGAAGGTTATGACTGATGCCCAGTAGAAGGAACTCATTCTGAGTTTTATTCATGTTATTGTCTACAGTCATCAGGGGGAATGTAGGGCTTGAGGCAGGTGGGCTGATGAAATATTTGTAAATAGGACTTATTTCCAAGGTTTCTCATAAGGGAGGTAGTTTATGGGGGGTTATTCATTTCAGTTCACCATGGGAAAAGTGGAAAACTGAGGGGGCCAATAACTTGCTCACGTGTGCGCCCGTGGAAATGTATCCACAGACACACGCACCAGATCAACCATATAACCTGGAGGTCAAAGCTTGAGCTTTGCAAATTATTGTCACCAGAGTTAGCATGGTGCCTCACACACAGTAGGTGCTCAATCAATGCCTGTTTATTGAATGTCTTTCAGTGTTAATCCCTCTCACGTTCTCTTCTGTTTCAAGACCCTGCAAAGCTAATAATATTGGATCAGTATTCCTGAGGAATCTGCCTTTCAGAATCCCAGGTCCTGAGAGACAAGAAATACATTGCAAGCAAATCCAATGTACCTTAAAAAAAATGAAATCATGTAACAGAGAGATTTTTTAGAATGTTTTTTTCTTATACACTAGATTTCAAACATCACACAACCTAGCAGGAAGAAAGAAAATATTAGTTTGGGAATCAGGAGACTCGATTCGAGATTGGACTAAATCTTCACAGTCATTTCTGGATTTAAAGCTCTGTGTTATCTATTATTTGAAGCAAAGCAATAAAATATTCCTCCCTCCCCTAACTACTGTAATAGTCATCTGCAGAACCTATGTTAAGGAAGTGTGGGTGTCACAACACTAGTGTTGAGTATGTGTGCCCAATTATGTGTACCTGGTCCATGAGTCCTCAGGATCCAAGACTATGTACATCGAGTCCTGAAACCTTTCTTGAATATGTTGCCTCCTATACAGCCCTACGGTCCCTTTCTCTTCCTTCTAGCCTGGAATGGGTGACATTGAGGAGGTTTTGTATCCTCTCTGAATCTCACTGTCCTCATCTGTAAAATGGGATAATAATATTCCTTCCCAGGGCTGCCACGAGGATGAAATGAGATGGGCATAATGTCCCTTCTCCATAAATGAGCAATGATCTCTGAGGGGTGAGCTCCTTTGTCAGCCTTCTCAGGGAGGATAAGAAATCTGGTAAATTGGTTCACCTTAAGATGTTAGGAAGTAACTATGTTACCCGTTAGGGGTATTAATATTTTAAGAAACTACAGCAGGAGGGAGTAATGTTTACCATTAAAAAAAGAGAACTCACGGTGGAATTTCAGAGATCTTTCCATGAGGTATTTTTATTTTTTTAATTTATTGAATTTTTTAAAGTTTATTTAAACTTAAAAGGGGGGGGGAGAGAGAGAGAGAGAGAGAGAGAGAGAGAGAGAGAATCACAAGCAGGCTCCATGCCGTCAGCATGGAACCCAAAGCGGGACTCGAACTCATGAACCATGTGATCATGACCTTTGAAACGAAGAGTGGGAGGCTGAACCCAACCGAGCCACCCAGGCATCCCTCTACGGGGTATTTTTAGGGATAAGAATCAATGTCAAGCCCTTTGGTCTATATCACATGGGTACTGTGATACAAATTTTCTGACCCCCTGACTGGGACAGATGATGTGACAAGAGTTCTTGGAGCTACTTCCAAGGGCATCAACTGAATTTGGGATTTAGTAGCAATAGGATTCTGAAGTATGGGAACGTTTGTATAGTGTGACGGCTTGTGAACAAGTGGAACACACTATGTGACATCAGGAGTGTTTCCTCCCGACAGCTGTGGGCCACAGGGGGAAACACTTCTGGATCCCACCTGGAGCAGCCAGTGTTTTCTACTTAGAGGATCTCTGACTTTGGGCAGGTCACTGGCCCTCTCAAGCCTCCGCTTCTTCTCTGCAAAACAGCACCATCGTAAAGAGGCGCTGGGAAGAGAACATATAACGCTCTTAGCACCTTGCCTGACACACAGTGTTCAGATGTGAGTGACTAGCTAGGGCGTCGGCCGCAGCACACAGGGGCCACGGAGACCTCAGGAATGTGGATCTGACGCACAGGAGCTGAAAATAAGTATGCTGATATCAGCTCCTTTTCCATTTTGTCTGCGAGCAGTGAAAGTAGCCAATTAGGCTCCATTCAGCGCGACGGGCAACCTCCTTTCTCTCAGGAGGTAAACTTGCTTACGGAGTGAAAACAAGATGCATTCTTGAAACACAGGCCAGGCCCCAGACCAGCGGGTCTATCAGCAGTCTATCAGGGGCACGGGAGGATTCCTGCCTGGCCCCTCGCAGGGGCACTAGGAGGGCTGTGGCCTCAGAGGTCCTTCCAGGGTTCTGGGAGCTGGAGCCCGGGGTTCAGCTCTGGGCCTCTGGGTGTTCTTTCTGAAGGCAGTTCAGTGTGGAGCATCTTGCCCGCTGGTAGCCGAGGGCTGAGCTGCACTTCACGGTGGGTCAGTGTGCCCACATCTCGGGCTGCTCGGAGCCCCGGAAGAGGAAGCTCACTGTGCAGGGAGGAGGGGTGGGGAGGGAAGGGAGGAGTGTGTGATGTGGTGGAAAGGGCCAGGGCTGGAGTTGCTGACATGGCCTCTGTGCCCCCCTCTGCCACCGACCAGCTGTGGGACCCCTGAACTTGAGGACCTATTTCTTCTGCTCTAGAGGAGGGCAGGGGACTAGACCAGGGGTTTCAAAGTGGCTGCTGTTTTACACAGCAGAACTTGTTTCACAAATTGGATTCAAACAAAGAACTGTTACATAAAACAGTGGAAGTAGAACTTACTGGTTAAACCAGCTCCACCCCCCTCCTCCCCACAGTGGTTCTAAGGCACTTCCTTGAAACCTCAGGGCTCTGAGGAATACTGGGGAAACCATCAGTGTAAATTGTATCCATTATTCTATGACTTCATCTGACCAGTTGCGTCCCTTCGTTATTTTGATGAATATCTCTGCGAGATAATAGAAAAAAATATGTTGGTCTCTGCCCCCCAGTTCCTGGCACAGGAACTCCCCAGAGCTCCTGAATCTCTGATAATTTCGTAAATGATAAGAGTGTCCTTTGTTCTAATGAGGTGACTCCGGGTGGGCTTCTGGATAGGGGCTAGTCACTGGAAAGATCAAGCCATGATCGGAGGCTTAGGATTTTCTGCCCTGACCCCCATTCTCTAAAGAAGGAAGAAGGGAGGGAAATGGAGTCAATGATCCATCACGTCTACGCAAAATCCCAGTGGTATGGGGTTCAGAGAGCTTCCACCTCCACACCAGGAGGGTGATGCACCCCAGCTCCACAGGGACAGAAGCTCCCGTGCTTTGGACCCACCCAGACCTTGCCCTGTGTACCCATTCATCCAGCTTTCACCTATATCTTACATCATGTCCTTTAATAAACTGGCAAACATCAGTAAGCATTTCCCTGAGTTCTGTGAGCCACACGGACAAATTAATATAACCTGAGGAGGGGGGCACGGGAACCTTCAATTTGTAGCCAGGCCAGACAGAGGTTGTGTGTAACCTGGGGACCTGCTACTTGTGATTGGCCTCAGAAGTGGGGGCAGTGTAATGGGGTCCAGCCCTTAACCTGTGGAATCTGAAGCTGTCGCCAGTTATAGTATCAGAATTGAGTTGGATTGTAGGATGCCCAGCTAGCGTGGCAGAGGATTGGTGGTGGTACGGGGACCCCCCCCACCCTCAACCAACCACCCTGCCACGTTGGAACTGGGTGTAGAACCCTATAATCTGGGCAAGTCTCATTTTACTCACAAGAAGATCCAATACAAAGGAAACATTTTAGAATGAAATTCATTTCTCTGGGTGGGTCTCCCCTTTTGTTTACATTTTCCAAGAAGGCATTTATGATGTCACAATGACTTATAGTTATCCTGGAAGGTACTGAAGCTTGTAAAGGCCACCTGATCACTTTGCTTTGATATTCATTAGTCATTTACACCTATGAAGAATGGAAGATATAGCGCAGGGTGTGTGTGTGTGTGTGTGTATGCACACGCGCACGCATGCGTATGTACGTATACGGTGTGGGGTCTGGGCCCCAGGTGAATGGGCCCTCGGGAAGATGGAGAAGCTGCTGGTCTGGGTACTAATGATCCTTGGCTGGACTGGTTTCTTTGCCTTTTATCTCCTGACCACCCCAACACCCTTCTTCTTTCCTCTTTGTCTCCTTTCCTCCTTCCTCCTTTCTCCCAATGTCGAAGCAATACTAGACACAGTCTCCCCTTCAGGTATTGGGATGGAAAGAGATACCAGAGGAGATGCCAAGATGAGGGGCACAAAACAAATCTCTGCAGGGAGCTCCAGGCCTGCTTCGGAGTGGGACCAACAAGGAAGCCCAGTGCAATAAAGAGTGCGAGGTGGCCGCAGGGGGCCCTGAGATCAGAGCTTCCAGCTCCACACAGGGGAGTGAAAGGCAGAGTGGCGGGCACACGACGAAACACAGAAACCTCTCTCTCCCACCCAGCACAGCGCAGATTCTGTGCAGGAGGATTTCTCAAAGGAGGGCTGGGGAGAGAAACTCAATGGGGGAAAGGAGACGGGGTGGCTGTCTTGTCAGAGGAAGGATCTCCCGGGCCCCGCTCCACCTCCATACAAGCTGATGAGACAGGTTCACTGAAGGGGTGTGCCCCCAGTGCACAAAAATAGCAACAATCATTAATCATCTGTACTTCATGAGGTTAAATTAATAATTATTTTAATTATGATGTGTTTTCTTCCTCTTTTCCCCTTGCCAGGGCGGACTTGGCGCTTCTCAGGATTACAGTCATAATGGTAACAGATAAACCTTAATTAAAACATTCCAAAATACAATGGCGGAATTAAAATGCTGTGACATGTCGTTTCCATCTCATTTTGATTTCCTGCTTGTGACGGCGAATGTTTCCCCACTGTTAGCAACATCTTGGCTGTTCAGAGCCGTTGCCTGCACATTACCCAGTTTCCAGAACAATGCTACACCCCTCAGAATGGGATGGTGAACTCCTCGGAGCCTTTTCCTCCACGCTAGCTCGTCACACTGCATCTAGTACCTGATTAGCGCTAAATCCAGTCCCCAGGTGAAAGCCTCACTCATATGACACCACCCTACCCCTACCTTCTCATGCCTTCTAGACTCGAGGAAAGGTTCTCTGCTCTGGCTTTGTGGGCACTATCCCCACGGTTTGCGTAAAGCCTGACCCAGGCAGCCCCCAACTCCATAAACTTCTCCTTTCCTTCTCGTCCTGCTTGTTGGCAGGGATCTCTCTCTGCTTTCTGGCTCACCTTGAGTTTCTTCCCCACAACCCATCTATCTGCTCATGTCTTCTGACTCACGGCTCTAGAGGCAGCTTTCTGTATACTGCGTAGCTTCTCCAAGGTCATTTCTGGACTTTTTTTCGGTGTTCAGCATACTTTCATTCATTTATCCATGTGTTTGTTCATGAGTAATGGACAAATTCGTGGACCATCCTAGGCATTGTGCTTGGTGCTGGTCCTGGTTTTCAAAAGACATCGGTTTGCTCTCATGAACCTTATCAAACAACAGAACGGAAGGTACACAGACAAAGGGAGTCCTGTGTGCTGAGTGTTTTCAGGAGACCGCGCTGGCTGCTATGGCAACGTTGGGGTGGTGGGTCACTGAAGAAGGGGGAGGGCGGGGGAGGGACAGTTTCCTGGGCTTGGGACCCTAAGCTAAGTTTTGAAAGATAAGTACGAGCTATCAAGGAGATGGTAATAGGGGAATTGTCAAAGGACAAGAGGAAGCACTGAATTCAAAAGGATGAAAACCCAAAATACAGCATAGCATTCCTGGAACCGCAAGTCATTAGTGCGGCTGGCTATGGGATTCAAGGGGGTGAGAGGCACGGGGCAAGGCTGCAGAGGTAGTTAGGGCACGCCTGACTTTGGGACATGCCTAAAAGCGCTCAAGTTCACGGATGGGCGCGTGAAAGAAGCATGCCACAGACAGGAGCTAATTATATTTTACAATATTATCTCAAACATTTGCTGAGCCCTGCTTCGTGCCAGGCAACGTGCTAGTCATTATTTTCTCTTCTGGCTTTCTTGCCAAAGCTAATTCACAGAGTTGCCCTGATTCAGGCACCGTATTTAATTAAAAAATCCCTTTCTGACTGGCACAGACAAGAAAGAATTCTCACTGCCCACCCTCCCCCAGACATAACAGCCCTTAACTTACCTAGTCCAAAGTTATTTTTTAAATGTTTATTTTTATTTTTGAGAGAGAGAGAGAGAGAGAGAGAGAGACAGAGAGAGAGATAGTGAGCAGGGGAGGGGCAGAGAGAGAGGACAGAGGATCCAAAGCGGGTTCTGCACTGACAGCAGTGAGCCCAATGTGGGGCTCAAACTCACGGTTCGTGAGATCGTAAACTGAGCCAAAGTCCGGTGCTCAACCAACTGGGCCACCCAGGTGCCCCAGTCCAAAGCTGTTTTTAAAATATTTTAATTGTTGAACATTAAAGCTTAGAAACAAGGCCGTCTCACCCAGCTGGAAGTTTTCTTGTGGAAACACAGACCAAGGCTTCTAGGAATTCCTTCAGCCTTTTGGAGTTGCAAGTTTTGGAAACAATATGATGGTGGTAGTGGTGGTGGGTGGATTACTGAATTTTCTATTAGCTCCAAGCAGATTTTACCGTTTACCAGAACATTCTCCTGCTATATGTTTAGTTAACTGATTGACTGATTAACTGATTCATTAATACATTTTTTTTCATTTCTTAATTCAACAAATTTACATTGTTCCTACATGCAAGACAGTGTTTGGGATATTGGAAATACCAAGACGAATGCTACAAGGCCTCTATACCCAGAATGCTCATAGTCTAGTGAGAGAGCTGGAAAAGTCCATGGATAATGGTAGGCAGAGGGAGAAACCGTGTAATGACAGGGTGAGCAGGACTTTAGAGCGACCCAGCCCTGAATCACAGATACCACTGCTGGCAGAGGAGAAGCCCTCCCACCTATCCAAAAAGAAAAAAAAAGTCTAGAAAAAGAAAATAAAGGGTTCAATGTCTATAAAAGGTATCCTGGGCGCTAGTTAGATTTGAGAGATAAATAATTATATTTATGAAAATGTCAAGGGGAAGGAGATGCATCACTTCTTTAAAAACCACTCCTGCCTCTGCCAGTATGTCAATACCAAGAAATCTAAAATAATTTGGGCTTTAAGATGGACGTAGCTGGGGAGCTCAGCAGGGTGGCCAACACCGTATATTAATAACACAGAGAACATTCTTCTCTCCACTGTCTGGCTACCTCCTCACCCAGCACTGGCCACAGTCAGATGATCTCAACAAGTGCATTCAATAACTTTCCTTTTCCATTTAGAACATGATCGCGTGCATGCTGTACATAAGGGATATTGATCGCAAATTCGTTGTTGACTAGAAGACGTGCCTCCGTGGAAATGTTGGGAGGGAGTGGGAAGGGAAATACAATTAAAAAAGCAGAGTGAGAAAAACCCATGGCCTCCGGTTGGAAACTGCTCAAATATTTGAAGCTAGCAATGTTTTGGTTGCCTTTTTCTTCCTTTCTTTCTCTCTCTTTTTTTTCTAGGGGTTCTAAAATGTCAATATTGCATTTACCGCTGAACAAACTAAAATCATAACAAATATAATAAAAGGAGAGAGTAAACCTCAGCTTTCTTCAGAGAATGATTGACATTTTTGAGCCCTAGATTGGTTGGGCCTTTATCTTGGCTGCGTCAGCTCATAATTAAACAATACAGGAAGGGATTGTTGTTACTTGCTTTCAATATACAGTGTCAGTTTTCTGTAAGCAGGACACTGTGTATTTTATAAGCTCTGTTGCTGTCCCAGCTTCCTGTAAGGAAGGAAATGTGTGTATTTTATAAGCTCTGTTCTTGTCTCTGTCAATGCCAAAAGACTACAAGATGACATGGTGGCTGTCACAAGAAATTTTGCTTAATAGCACCCAACACTAACTACCCAGAGCTCTCTCGGCCCCAAAGAGAGGTAGGAAGATGATGAAGAAGGAAATAAAAGCCAAAAAATATAATGGTTGGACAGGGGAATTTTTTTTTTTTTTCTGGTTCTCAATCTTGCTTTTGTTTGGCTGGCTATAAAGAAAAGCTATGTAGAAGTACTGTGTGTGTGTGTGTGTGTGTGTGTGTGTGAGAGAGAGAGAGAGAGAGAGAGAGAGAGAGAGAGAGAGAGAATATGAACAAGTTGTAATGATGTATTGGGTGTGAACAGCTGCATTTTCACCAGGTGATAAACTGACCTGTGATCCTGCCAGAAATGCCAACTATCTGTGATTTGCTGTTTTAGTGACTGGAAAGAATTCTGGAATAGTTAAGAAAGATGATTTTCAAATGAGCTAGTATGTTCTGCCCAGCGGCCTCTGAGATTAATATGTGGTATAGGAATTTGTTTCATCTAGTTGTGGGGGAGAACGGGTCACCCGGAGGATGGACCGAATCAACCAGAGTTGCACATTCCAGCCGGGAATTCAGGGACCCCAGGTCTTCTGACAGATCATTCAACACCCTTCTCCAATGTGTGTGCAGGATATCACAAGCTCGGCTACTCTGGCTCCTTCAAGCTCCAAAGGGGATGTTTCCTATGTTCTGAAGGAGAAGCCTTCAGACTTTCTAGCTGCCTGTCTTGTCACCCAGCTCTGTCTTACCTTGACACTTCCCAGTGTAGACATGTCTAATTATTCCATCCAAACCTAGCTTGGAGATTGGAAAAGATGTCTTGTTAGCCAGTTCCTCTGGTAGCTTCCATTGCAAGGGTCCAGGTTTTAGTTAGTTTTGCTTCAAGTCAGTGCAACTAGCTACCTGTCTGCCTGTCACTTTTCTGTGGCTGCCTGGGTCTCAGCAGAGGATATCCTGGGACTGACAGGTTAGCACTGAAGGCATAATCTGCGATTCAGATTTCACACTGCTGCACAGGGAACAGGTACCCCTGACAGGTAAGTGAATAAATACGGGAAGACACTTGCTATTAACCACAAATGGCAAGCAACACCTTCGAAAGCTGGTTAGTGAAACAGAAGCAGGAGCATGAGAGCCGACTCTCATTTCAGTCCCTGTTTATCTCTCTGCCTCAATGTTTTTCTAAAGCTTGGACATTTCCTTCTCTAGGTCCCTACTTAGCCACGGGAGGAAGCCTGGGAAAGAAGCCTCAGCTACATTCCAGAATGGACCTCCTCCTCCTCCTTCTCCTCCCCCTCCCCCCTCCCCCTTCTCCTCCCCCTCCCCCCTCCTTCTTCTTCTTCCTTTTTGCTAACTTTTATAGTCCTTCTCTTTACTCTTCACCAGAAACTCCATCCCAGCAGGAAGTCCTTTGAAGCCTAACCATTTCTTTGGCTCCAAAGAATGCTGGAGAGACATTAGTTCTATATAGACTATTATTTTTGTTTTCATTAGCCTGAGAGCAGTTTTAGAGCAGTTTAGACCAAAAGAAATGGTCTTCCTTTCCTTAGTGTGTGAATAGTCATGGGAAGATTCCCTGCCTTCCTTGGGAATTCTCTGGAAGGTCTCTGATGGTGGAAGTGTTAAGGAGTTCTCTTTGGGAAGGATGGTTATTTCATGCCTTAAGTTTTAGGGTTTCCTAAGGCCTGAGTGTTCCTGGACAACCATGTGTGAGAGTATCTTGGCTTTGAGCTTTTGTCCCTGTGAACACCTTTTCTGGACTCAGATGAATTCTCTAGCTGGCAAGAGAGAAAACAGCACACTTTTCTGACTACTCTCTGAGCTAGCTAAGGACAAGGCCTTGGAAAGTTGTGTCTACACTAAAGGAAGTTTCCATTTGATGTTAGAATACTCCACTCTATGACCAGCTGCTCATAGGGATCCAAACACATCTTTATAGTTAACAGTAGAAACTAGGAGGATTTCCTGAAAAATGCCTGCCATTTCTTTTGCCCACTTTCTTTTGAGTGAGTTGTCCTCTTCTTGTTTATATTCTTCACACTGAAGAATATAGACAAGGGTGTGCATGGCAAATAACTCGCTTTGGTTTGTGACTTGTTTTTCACTTTCTTTGCGGTGTCTTGATGAACAGAAGTTCTCAATTTGATTAAAGAAACACATATGGCCAATAAACATACGAAGAGATGTTCAGCCTCATTAATGATCAGGGAAATGCATATCAAGGGCAAATGAGATTCAATCTTCACCCATTTGACTGTCAAAAATTAAGAAGTTCAACAATGTCAAGTGTTGCATAGAGTGTGGATCTACAGAACCTTTTGCACATTGCTGGTGGGAGTGTGAAACTGTGCAGCCACTTTGGGAAGAGTCTGGCATCATCTTGTGAAGCTGAACATTCAAATACCTTATGACCCAGAAATCTCGCTCTTAGGAAAATACGGAAGGGCAACCCATGCACGTGTCCACCAGCAGACATGTATGAAAATGCGCATAACAGCACTATTCATAAACAGCAAAACCCTAGAAACCATACAAATGTATTCTGAAAGGAGAATGGATAAATGTATTCTGGTGTGGGTATATAATACAATAATAAACCTCAGTCAAAATGAATGAGCAACAGCTCTGTGCAACAATATGGATTAATCTTAGTAATAGAATTTGCGTAAAAAAAGCAAGCTCCCCCAAACCAAATATTGCACGTTACCTTTGTATAAAGTTAAAATCAATCTAAGCCAAAATGTTATTTTTAAAGAAAATATGGAGTTATAATAAAACCTTATTTGGAAAAAAAAAAAAAAAAAAGGAAAGCCAGGCAATAAGAAACATAAGATTCAATAATGTTTAGTTACTTTGGGCAGAGGAAGAGGGGAATACAATACAGACTGATGTGAATGCTCTAGTTCCCCTGTTTGTTGGTGACTTAATGGACACTTATTAATGTATTTAAAAATATACAAATGCAACAACAAAAACAAAAAAAATCAAAGACTCACTTAAACATCAATATTTCTCCAATATACGAATGGTCAACAAACATATGAAGAGTTGCCCGACATCACTACTTACCAGAGAAATGCAAATCAAAACTGTCATGAGATATCACCTCACACTCATTAAGATGGCTACTATACAAAACATCAGAAAACACAAGTGCTGGCAAGGATGCGGTGAAATTGGAAACTATTCGTGGGGATGCAAAATGGTACAGCTGCTATGGAAAACAGTATGGAGTTTCCTTAAAAAATTAAAAAATAGAACTACCATATGATTCAACAATTCCACTTCTGGGTACATATCCAAAACATTTGAAAGTAAGGGCTGGCAGAGATATTTGCACATTCACATTCATAGTATCCGTATTCACAATAGCCAAGAGGTGGGGGCAACCTAACTGTCCATCTACAGTTGAATGGATAAACAAACGTGGGAGATACACACAATGGAATACTATTCAGCCCTAAAAAGGGAGGAAATTCTGACATATGCTACACCGTGAATGAACCTGGAAGACATTACGCCACGTGAAAAAATCCAACCACAAAAAGACAGACACTGCATGATTCCGCTTATGTGAAATATCTAAAGTAGTCAAACTCAAAGAAACAGAAAGTAGAATGGTGGTTAGCAGGGGCTGGAGGAGGGAGAAAGGAAGACTTGTTATTTAATGGGTAAACTTTCAGACTGCCAGATGAAAAAGTTCTGGAGCTCTGTTTCACAACAATGTGAATAGATTTAACACTACTGAACTGTGCACTTAAAAACAGTTAAGATGGTAAAATTTATGTTATATTTTTTACCACAATGAAAAGAAAAGGCAGGAGCTACACTATAAACACTCACTAAATTATTACCAAATGTTCACAGGAAGAATCTCTGGTTCAGTTAGGACCAGGTTAAAAAAAAAAAAAAAGATTACACATAACTAACATAACAACCTTGTCCCTCCACCAAAAGCAAAAGCAAAAGCAAAAGCAAAACCGAAAGCGAACAAACACATAAATAAGAACAAACACATAGATTAAGAAATAAATAAAATTTTAAAAAGCCGTCATGGACTAAAGACGAGAGTATGTGATTAGTGGGTGTGTTTAGTTCGATTGTGTCTCAACTTGGGTCACTGGTATTGATGAAATGGAGTGAGGCCACAAATGGGAACCTCCCTGATGAGCCTGACGTGGAGAGAGGAAAAGCTTGGAGCACATGATTATTGAGTCTGAGCATGGAGGAGAGAGACTGGCCAGAGGCCATAAATTACAGCTTCTTCTACATTCTTTTTCCTTGATCTTTGTGCTGTTCTCTGGGCAAGATTAAGCTAGCGTCTTTGACTGAAGAAGATTTGAATGCTTGTTTATTGCTTATTAAAAGAGGTAATGAAACTTATTGGATTCATACTTTATTTGCTATCATCCTATGAATTCACAGGTTGGCTCATTGAATAACAGACGATCCTATCCAATTGGATTATCTATTTAGCAGTAACAAAGACCTTCCCCCTGCGAGCTGCAGCTGGGTCCTGAGATGACCACACCATGGCCAAACTTGGAAGAGATCAGAGCTAGGTACAAAGGATGATGAGAACACATAAATGGGTACAGTTGCAACAGAATCAATTTTTGGATTTGACCTGGTTTATGTTATGTATACATCCATTAGTGAGGATGGCAGACAATTCTCCCCTCTCCTTGTATCCACAGTTTGCGATGTGACTGCTGCTTTTCCCGTCAAGGAATAGAGCCTCTTTCCTTATTCCTTGGATTGGAACTAGCCTTGTGACTTGCTTTTGGCCAACAGAATGTAGTGGAAGTGAGAGTGTTCTGGTTCGGAGCTGAGGTCCACGCACTCTCTTAGAGCCCTGATGCCATTGTGCAAACAGGCTTGTGATAAACTGCTGGATGGTGCCAGACATATGGCTCAGCCACCTCTGTCACCTCTGCCAACAGCCACACAACCACCAGACATGTGAGTGTGGCCACCCGAGACGTCCCTGTAGGTAACGACAAACAGGTGACTGAGTCCAGTTAAGTTTAGCTGATCCTGGCTCATATTAGCAAAACCGTCCAGCTGACACATAGCCAGAAGAGCAGTAGGAAATGTTTATTATTTTGCAGCTGTTAAGTTTGGCATTATTTCTTACACAGCAATAGCTAACTGATACTGTGAGGATGGCTGAGAAATGTCTGTGTGAATGTGTATAGTTTTCACATCCAGACAGCTTAATAGACTTAACACACATAAACCAACATGAGAACAACAAATGATAATATCAAATCAAATGTTAAGTTGTATCATCTGTGCAATCAACTGTAACGTGGGTCTGCAGCGTGGCTAACGATGAGAGCTTCACTGAACAGTCACTCTGCTGGGATTCCACACTCACTAAATAGTCCTAAGAAGGTTAGTGACTTCACTAAAGGTTAGTACTCACTAAATAGTCCTAAGAAGGAATGGAAAGAATGGTTTGATTCTAGTAGGAAAATCTGATCTTGGTTAGATCTGATTTGTTGTTGTTGTTGTTTTGTTTGTTTTGCTTTGTTTTAAGTTTACTTATTTATTTTGAGAGAGACAGAGACGGTGTGAACTGGGGAGGTGAAAAGGGAGAGGGAGAGAGAGAATCTCAAGCAGGCTCTGTGCTACCAGCTGCAGAGCCTGATGCAAGGCTTGAACCCATGAACCGTGAGCTCATGACCTGAGATGAAACCAAGAGTCGGATGCTTAACTGACTGAACCCCCCAGGTGCCCCTGATTTTTTGGTTTTAAGTGTGGCTGGGGCTCAAGGTGAAGAGCAGAGTCAAAGGAGGTTGCCAGCAGGCTATGCTTGAAATACAGGGTAAGACTGGTTGCATTGTGGGAAGTCATAACATGGAAACTTCCCACTGGGAGGTGAAGAACCCTTTAAAAGTCAACAAGGAAAGAGAGACGATGCGAGAATGCTACAGAAGCATACAGCTCATGGTATGAGACATGGTTCCAAACAGACTGAACACACGAGCGTGTGTCATGTCCCGCACAGACACATGTACATGCACATGGGCACACGCGTGTGCGTGCGTGTGCACACGCACGTCCATAGCTAGACTACAGCATTTTAAGTCAGGTGAGCTTCCAAAAAGAAACACTGTCCACCAGTGACGGACTCTGTAGCTTTCTCATTAGTGTAAACTGAGGCAGGGTTACCTCCTAGCCAAGGAATCACATCTAACATCAGAGAAAAAGAGGAAGGAAACAAAGACATTTCTGATGATGCCCTGGCCTGGGCTCCACCCCCTCCTCTTACCTTTTAGAGACACTTTTATAAAACTCAGATTCTCTGGTCTCAGTCTCCTAGTCCTTGCCCCTCCCCTGGACCCCACCCCTGTCTGCCCACCTCATCTCCCAGAACATGCAAAACCTGAGGTCAGAAGCCTAGGTCAGGTCGGTGGAGGGAGGCAGGCTGAGGCAGCCACAGGCCAAAGACGTACAAGGACAGAAGCATAGTTCACAAAGTAGCACTTAGACAATCGGGAAGTTGAACTTGGCAGGTTGCAGCAGGAGATGGGAGCACTGGCTCCATCCCTAAGGGAGCCACATTCGTTTTTTCCCTTTCAAAGTCATCAGGCACTAAAAGAAAATTGCAGGGTTGGGGAAATAATGAAAAAGGCTCTTTGTTTTCCCCCCCGTCCGAACTCCTAGCTCATCACACCTTGGAAATGCTCACTGCAAATGGCTGTTCCTGTTTTATTGCTTATTTATGGGAATCTATTTAAAGTGAATTGCACTTTTCCAGTGTATCCCAGCGTGCGTGTGCGGGAGTTGTGTCTTCCCTGGCTGTGGGGCTGTCTGGACTGGGGATTCTGCCTGATTGTGTCAGCACCATGCTCCATGACATTTTAGAAGTGGGGAAGGAAAATACTGCCGAGGAAGCAAGGAAAAGTGTGGAGAGTGATTGCTCAGGCCTCTGTTGGCTCTGGGTGGGTG
This sequence comes from Acinonyx jubatus, assembly GCF_027475565.1. Lineage (NCBI taxonomy): Eukaryota > Metazoa > Chordata > Mammalia > Carnivora > Felidae > Acinonyx > Acinonyx jubatus. Next base: position 89,972,966 of record NC_069390.1, on the reverse strand, counting down.
CAGGGAAAAATTGGTCTGGGGACAGGTTTGGGGGTGGTGACCCAGCCTTCAAACAAACAAGAATCTGCTTCTTTGGATAATGAATGGTACTGTGCCTTTCCAACTCTCTGAAATTTCCTCTTGGTTCTACCCTAAGCAATAAGATCTTAGAACAGTTACTTAATCTCTACGAGCCACGCTTTTTTTTTTAAGCCTGCATAAGACGTCATGAATGCAGAGATGTTGTTAATACCGATGATTATGGAGATTTTTTTTTTGTATATATGGAAGGACTTACCTAGTAAAGGTAGGGGCTCGCTAAATGTAAAACCGCCTTCTAAGGGCCAGCTGGAAAAGACAGATTAACATCCAACATAACCTCTTCTTTTGGACTTGTGCAGTGTGTCTGGGGACTCTCCAAGAGATGAAGTCTCCCTCACTCCGTTGCTTTGATTGGAAGATTGCAAGGGTCCCTGTGCCCAGAATGTTCTATGTCAAGGGTCAGCAAACAATGGCCAAATCTGGCTGTTCTCTGTTTTTGTAAATAAAGCTGTATTGGAACACAGCCAAGCCCATTTGTTTGTGTTCTCTCTGTGGTGGCTTTAAAAAAATTTTTTTTAACGTTTATTTGTTATTGAGAGACAGGGAGACACAGAGTGTGAGCAGGGGAGTGGTAGAGAGAAGGGCAGACACAGAATCTGAACTAGGCTCCAGGCTCTGAGCTGTCAGCACAGAGCCCAACATGGGGCTCAAACTCACAAACCACGACGAGATCATGACCCAAGTTGAAGTCGGTCGCCTAACCAACTGAGCCACCCAGGCGCCCCTGTGGTGGATTTTACACTCTGAAGGCAGAGATGACTAGCTATGAATGAGTTCGTAGAGCCCACAGAACCAGAAATCCTTCCTAAAAAGTGTGCCGACCCTTACTCGGCATGGATATTTCTGGGGTTGCTCCTATCTGTGTGATCAGAGCAACCACAGAGCTATAAAATGGCAGAGGGAGCTGAGAGAATAAGTGACCTGTCCAAGATCACTAAGCTAATGTCTGAGTTAGAAGGGCAATCAGTTTTCCTGATTCCTGGCTCAGTGCTTGCTCTTCTCTCGGTCCCACAGCACAGGGACCTCACCGCCACTGGGATTAGCTTTGCTTCCTTCTGCCTCCCAAGTCTCTCAGTCACATGGCAGCCTGAATTCCATTTGGCTGATAAACTTGGCATTAGTCCCTCCCACATTTCCCAAGGCTTCACCTTCTATACCCCTCGCCAGTGCACCCCCATCTTTCCAGGCTCAGCAAACCCTTCCAGAGCCATTGGGGTCCCCTTGCCCCAGAACTCTTTACTAGCCAGCAATGCTGGCCACCACTCATCATCCAGAACTCTGATGAGGACCGGGCCAATTCCTTGGCGTGGGGTCTGTCTGTTTGTGTGTTTACACGTGTCTGCCTGTCTGTGGACTTCCATGTTGCTGGGGCTCTGAAGCACTACAAAGGGGGAGCTGGGGTCTGCAAGAAGGGAAGGAAGAAGGGAGAGGGAGCTCTGGGTTTGAGAAAATCCTCTTTCTCCCATGGAGACTTTCGAGCAGGTGGCCAGATGTACAGTCACCTGGAAAACTTTGTTTTTTAATTTATTTTTAGTGGGAAGGCATGAGATTATCTATAATTCATGGGAACATTCCCACTTCTTTGACATTGCTGCCTCCTCTGATGCCTTGGCTGAGAAAGCCTTGATGGCTTAAAGCTCCCTTCTCGATTAATTCATCCTTCTCCCTTTTCTTCCCAAACCTTCTTCTCTTCTTCCTTGAGTTCCCAGCTTGGTTAGCAGCAACACTGTCCACCCAGTTTCTTAGGCTTAACTTCTGAGTTGTCCTCAACTGAGACACAATCTTCGTTCCTAACCTCCAAACAGGTACCAAGTCCTGCTGCTGCTTCGGCAGCCTTACATCAGGCATATCACCTCTTGTTTTTTAATGCTTATTTAATTTTGAGAGAGAGGGGGAGAGGGAGAGAGAGAGAGAGCAGGGGATGGAACGAGAGAGAGGAAGACACAGAATTGGAAGCAGACTCCAGGTTCTGAGCCATCAGCACAGAGTCCAATGTGGGGCTTGAACTCACAGACTGTGAGATCATGACCTGAGCCGAAGTTGGACTCCCAACCGACTGAGCCACCCAGGCGCCCAGACACATCACCTCTTACCTTGACTTCTGGACCCACCTTCCAAGTGATTTCCAAACGTCCAGGCTTATTCTCCATCATGGCTATCCTCCCAATATCTGTCGTTTACCGCCAACCTACATACCACACTATCAACACACCACACCCCATAATGGTGCCACATCACCACAGATGGGTCAAACCCATTGCATCATTCATACGGCCCTTGGTGAGTTGGCATCCGGCTCCCTTCCTGCCTCATGTACTGTCTGCACCGTGTGCTAGCCACACCAAATAGAGCCCATTGTCCAAACTTCAGCTGTCCACACTTCAGCTCTCTCGAGGCAAAGGTCAGGAGGTAGACTAGAGTCAGACTGTCCAGGGCTCAGACTGTGCATCTGTTGTTCGCCTTCCTCTCTAAGCAAGTCACTCACCCTTCCCGAGCTTCCATTTCTTCACCTGAATTAGTGGAGATACTGAGGACTACCTGCGGGTTGCTCTGAGTATTAAATGGTATAACGAATGCAAAAGGGCTGGACAGAAAATGCACTGAAGAGAAGCGTTGGCTCCTTCCTTTCAACCGCCTGCCGTACATGCCTGCTGTCCAGAATGCCCCTTCCTGCTTCTCTCCCTGGCAAACTTTACTTATCATTCATGCTGCTGTTCTAGCACGTTCCCCTCTGGCTCCTTGTAAATGCTTGGTCGCTCCTTCCTCCCGGCTCCTGCAGACCTTTGTTCCCCTGGCTCGTGCCCTCCTTAGTTACTATTGCAATAGTTTATGTGCTTGTTTGTCCAGCGGATGACAGGGTTACTAGAAGGAAGGGACGTCCTCCATTTTCCTGGGACCAAAGGTATACGGTAGAGAGCACTCGCTATGAAGCTAGAGATCCAGGACGTGATACTCTGTCTCTGACCTGGGCAAGTAACCTAACGTCTTAGAACTTCTTTTCCTGGGTGGAATGTGAAGATAATTCCTACTTGCCAAAGTACCTTTCACAGGCCCTGATTCAAAGCAGCCATGGAATAAGCATTGCTTCTTTCCCACTCTCTGGGGATTAAGTTCAAAGATCTGGACACCATAGGTAGATATTCAATGCCTTTGTGTTGAATGAAGGAATGAATGAATGAATAGGGAGTACGAATGAGGTGCTGGAGTCTAGGGCCCATAAGAGGTCGGAAGATTCGGACCCTTCCCGTGGCCTGAACTCAGGTGAAACTGGACGAAAGAGAACACTGGTTCTTTACTCCCCCTCCAAACCACAGATGCTAAATGCTTATTCCTGGGGACTCAGCCTCTTCCACGGCTTCAGAGCGGGTCCCAGGGGCAGAAAGCGGTGCTACAGACTGCCTTGATCATCTTTTCTTATTTCACAGCAGATCACATCCTACTCAGCCTCCCAGCGAGCAGCCATACTTTTGGTAAACATTTCAAGTTTCAAGTTGGGGGGGCAAGAGACGTAGGAAGAGGGGGAGGGCGAAGGGAAAAAGAGCCTGGAAGGCCGAGAAGGAGAGCGGGAGCAGGCTCAGAGAGCGGCCAAGTGCCAAGAAGAGAAGACGGGATGCCGGGGAAGTCTGAACCAATGCAAAGTCAAGCACAATAATAATTTGGGCAAAATGGCAAATGGCACAGCTGAGGAGGAAATAGCATTGTGAATGTAAAAACTCCTAAATGGAGCGCAGATGGGAGGGAAAAGTGTAATCTTCTGGAAAAGCCTCTAATTGTCTGCCCACACTAATAATTTCAGCAAACGCGCTCTCTCTCCCTCCTGCGTATAATTACACCATTCCATCTGTCTATCAGCAGGGTTTTTTACTGTGCCTTACTGCTACCACGTTCTCATCTCACGGAGAGATGAAGGTTTTTTGAAGATTTAAGAATCCTTCTGACACATATCCTGAAGAAAAGACACTCAGGAGAGACAAATCCCTCTCCCAGGCCTGCTAAGACTCTATTTTAAAAAGTCATATAATCTCTTCAAATGCTATTACGGAGTCAAAAAGAGGCAGGGCCACAGGGTCCCCCCACTTTGGGTATTGTCATCTGCAGGCTTGTCTTGGTGGGTCAGCCGCGGGGAGATGACAGGTCACTACTGGCAGCCGCTAGCAGGGCCTGGTGGTGACGCTCCTTCACGGAGACACTGGCCTGTGTGTCCTGAAGGTGGCAGGCCGTCAAGGCACCTGCTCAGGGCTATCCCTTTACTGCATCACGGTGGCAAAGCCAAGGTTCTGCTGCCTGAGGAGGATGAGGAATCCAAATGGAAGGGGAAAAGTGAGTCGGAGAGGCGGGAAAAGATTGGGAATGTCTGTGGCCTGTGGCGGGCCTGGGGAGTGCTGCCCGGTGTCACCGTCCAGTGTCTCAGGGACTCCAACTGCCTTTGGCTTCTCATCCTGCTCTGGCAGTGACTCCCAGAGAAGACAGGTGGCCTCATCATGTTCCCTAGCAGGAAAGGCTCCAGGTTTCCCGCCCAAGTCACCGCCTCTTTGTATGCAGGAGGGAAAGTGCTTCCCGTGTCCTGCTGCATAGACAGGGAAGCCAGGGGACCTTGATCTCAAGATGTTACTCTGGGGAAGAGAGGTGCCTGCAGGTGATTCAATAGGGAGTTTCGCTTTCACGTGAAAAATCCCACCCTAATTCACCTCCCCTCCCCTTCCAATATGTGGGACCCCTTAACCATGGGAACGGCAGTTGGTAGGGGAGCAGGCCAGGAAAAAGGGGAGGTGAGGCCATTGCCCTGTGCCTTCTGAGGGCCAGGAGGTGTAGTGGTGATGGTGGGCACCACCAGAGCGTAACCTGTTGCCACATACAGACAGGAGACTGCAGAGGAGGCGATGGCAGAGTCAGAGTCCCTGCACCCAACCTGTCCTCACACAGTCTAATATCACCTCCAAGCCTCCTGAGTGGATGAAGAAAAGAGTGTACTCACACCATAATCCATCCAAGAAGGACAGATGGTATTCCCACAAGGTACTCTAGGACGTAATACAACACACTTCCAATTCTCTAGGGCAGCGACGTCCAAAAGAAAGCTAACGAGTTACATATGTCATTGGAAATTTCCTAGTGTCCACATGGCGTGCAAAAGAAAACCGTGAAGTTTATTTCAATAGTATGGTTCATTTAAATGAAGGTACCCAAAATATTATTAGTTCAACATGCGATCCTCAGGAAAGTTATTAATTAGATTGCTAATTGGATATTTTACTTGTTTTTTGGTAGGAAGTCTTTATTTTCTATTGTTATTTTTTTAAGTGTGTATTTATTTTGGAAAGAGGGAGAGAGAGTGTGTGAGTAGCGGAGGGGCAGAGAGAAAGGGAGACAGAGAATCCAAAGCAGTCTCCATGCTGTCAGTGGAGAGCCTGATGCGGGCTCAAACCTGGCGAACCATGAGATCATGGCCTGAGTTGAAGTCAGATGCTTAGCCAACTGAGCCATCCAGGCACCCCTTGGTGGTAAGTCTTTAAAATCTGGTAGGTAAATTCATACTTACAGCACATCTCAGTTTGGACTAGCCACATTTCAAGTGCTCATTGGCCACATGTGGTTAGTGGTTAGTGCAGATCTTGGGCTAATCAGGAAGAGAAAAATGTATGTATACTAATAATTATAATAAGTGAATAGTAACTATTAATGCTTGACTCCAGATAATCATTTGCTAAATACCTTCCCATACATGATCTCATTGGATCTTCCTGGCAATTTTGTGAGATAAGGGACAGTCAATACCACTATTTTTGAACAGATGAATACAAATGAGATTCAGAGAACCAAAACGATTTGTGACCTGAGAAGTAACGTAATGTGCTTCTCTCCTTGTTTCTTAAACACACAGAGGGATGCACACATCTTTTAGGAATGGCCTTCTATGGCCTGTGGAGGAACATCCCACAAGGGTCTTGACAGATGGGAGGCACTTTGCCACAGAGAGATGGGCGAGGATAGAGTGAGGAGGGGATTTCTTGTTCAGGACTGGCCACCATCAAAGTAGAATGGAAAAGTACAAGCTCCTCTCGGGGAAAAGCAATGTCCCAATTATCTGTGGAGCAGGCCAAGTGTGAGTGAGTAGTTGAAGATAAGGCTGAAAAAGTAGCTTGAGACCCGGTTGTTGGAGTGTGTGCATGCAGATGGAGGGATCTGCATTTAATGCATAGGTGGTGTAGACACTCATTCAAGTCTATTTCATTCACCCATTTACTGAGCACTTATGTTGTGCTACGGCGGTTTTGAATGGCGAAGTGAAGTGGCCAAAATTCTGCGTTAGATCACGATCATGGGCTCTTCTGGTGTTACACGGGATGGACTGCACTAGGAGAAAGGGACAGAAGTGGACTCAGAGAAGCCTGTTGATGAGTTAAAGGTCTCAAGCAGCATGGGAGTCATGGAAATGGAAGGGAATGGATGGATGTCAGCGCTATTGAAAATTCATTGTTGTACAGGAGGAAGGGAGCAGTTACATTTGACTTCCAAGGTTTTGAGCTTGGATAACAGGAAGGATAGTGATATGAAGAACACCAGCAGAGTGGCCCCACCAGGGACAGCTGCTGCACTGATAGGAATCACTTCCCTGCAAGGCTCTCAGGACTCTCCAGCATGCTTTGAGGTGGTAGAATGGCTGCAGAGACAGCTTTCTTTTATTTATTTATTTATTTATTTATTTATTTATTTATTTATAAATTATTTATTTATTTAGTTAGTTAGTTTTTAACATAATTTATTGTCAAATTGGTTTCCATACAACACCCAGTGCTCATCCCAACAGGTGCCCTCCTCAATGCCCATCACCCACCTTCCCCTCCTCCCGCTCCCATCAACACTCAGTTTGTTCTCAGTGGGACACCTTTCTTTTAAATGTTTACTTATTTATTTTGAGAGAGAGGGAGACAGAGAGAATGTACGAGCGGGGAAGAGCAGAGAGAGGGAGAGAACCCCAAGCAGGCTCCATGTTGTCAGCGCAAAGCCTGATGCAGGCTTGATGTCACGAACCATGAGATCATGACCTGAGCCAAAATCAAGAGCCGGATGCTTAGCCAACTGAGTTACCCCGGCGCCCCTGGGTGCAGAGACATCTTAATATTCCCTATCCACCTCACAGTTTCTAAGGTTTACAAATTATGTTTGATAATTTGGAGCCATTGATCCCAGATAAGGCGGATTTCATTTCCTTTTACAACCAATGGAAAGAATAGCGTGGCCAATTCGCTCCTCCACCCCTCCTTCCTCTTGCCCTCATGCTCCACACCAACTCTGGCGGGAGAAGACTGAATGTTGGTGGCTCTCTCCCCTCCAACAAGTTGTGTCGAATCCCAACCTCATCACTCATCTGTAGAATGGGGCTAATACCCACCAGGCTGTTTGGAGAAGCAAATGAAATCCTGGATATGAAAGGCTTTCAAGCATCGCTCAAAGGCTGCTTGTTGGCTGCTGACTTCCCTTCTTGGTGGATGAACGGTGCCAAGAAAGAATGTCACAGCCTCTGTGCACCTCTGACTTCTTGATACTGTCTTGTTCTTTCTTGCCTTAGATATTCTGTATGTGCTCCCTTGTGTCAGGATTACCTACGTTTCCTCTCTTCCTTACTAGCTCCTACTTATCCTCAAACACCAGCTCAAAAGTCTCTTCTTCTGTTAAAACTTCCTAGATCATCCCCCATCGAATAGTCAGTTACTGTCACCGTATCTTGTTCTGCCCTTTTAAAAAATAATTTGTTACTGTATGCTAAGGAATTGTAATAAGTTATATATCCGCATCTGTCCCCAGGCTGGGAACTCCTCAAGGGCAGGGAAAATGTCTGATTTGTTTATCACTGCATCCTACAGCCCCGACACAGTGCCCAACACACTCCAGCTACTCAGGAGGTGTCTTCAGAATGAATGAATGTTGTATAAAGAACCACATGCCAAAGGCATCGCTCCTGGAGAACTGAACTCAAAGTTGACATCTTAAATCCAAGGTCCTACACTTGCGCACCGAGCGCCCCAAACCCACACCCTTTTGTGGTTATAATTAAAGGATACAGGTTACAACTATGATCGCTTCAAATCTTCCTCTTCCAGCTCCCAGGGTCACATGAGCTTGGGAATGCTTACACTCCCGAGAGGGAAACCCATCCTGCCATTTGTGTAGAGCTGTTGGGAGGCCGCCTACCAGAGCAGCCTTGTCTCCTTAGCCCCTTTTACTCTTCCCTTTGGCTTGTTCTTCCTTCCATATGGCCCCTTTCTTCCTAAGAACCCAGCACAGGCAGGGGCCTGGAAAGCTAATCACGGTTACCACAGTACGTTACATGTAATCTTCTACCAACTTCTCTCTCTGTTCCTGGATGACACTGAGCTGTGCTGTCCTTCTTGCCAGGGCAAATCCCTCCCTGGCTAGACCCTGTCCCAGAGGGGAGCCAGTGGGCACCATTCTCAGAGGGCTGGGGAGCTGGTCCCAAGAAGCAGGTGGGAACCCCGGTGCGGGGGGGCAGGTATTGTCTCTCTGGGAGGTTCATCCCACCATTCAGCACTTTCAATCTTTTCTCCTGCGACCCCCATCCCTGCCCCACGATGTCCAACAGGCCTTAATTTGTGGTGGGCTAATATCACCCTGAGATCTTCTTTACAGGCAGGACATTTATCCCCACACCCTCCTCGGCAGCGTTGGGCTAATGAGCTCCATCCTTTTAAACCCAGCTCCTGTCTCAACCCTGCCAGCAACTCCTTGCTTTGTGTCCGGTCATGTAGACAAAGCCCAGAATTAAGGCCTCCAGATTCATTTCATTTAACGAGAACCCACAAAAGCCAGCCCAGCAGTCCATTCATCCCAAAATAGCTTCTGAAAGCCTGGGCATATGTCAGTGTCTCTTTGCAAAAACCACACTGTATTGTCATGAAAGGTCCATTTGAACACAGTAGCTACAGAGAAATTATCTCAATGTATTTCAATCACTTCCCAACACCAAGGTTCATTTCTGAGTAACACAGTCTCTTTGACAATAAATGAACTGCACGATCAGATTGGTGTGTATGTGTGTTTGCACGCATGAGGACCCCCTCCTCCAATGACGAATCCCCAGATGAGCTGATGTCACAGATGATGGGTCTATGCACCCATTGCAATGTAACATGCCGTGCTGAAACACTGAGCCCCCTAGGTTCTGTGTCATGGTGGGAGAGGCAGTGGGGATTGTGTTCCCACTGCTACAGAAGGACATCCAAGAGAAGCAACAGGGAGGCAGCATGGCATAAACGCTCTGAATCAATGGCCCTTTCTCCTCGGTGGCTTTGAGCTTGCAACCTACCATCCTGCAGCCTGCCATGTTGAAACGGAGACTCCTCGGAAAGTCATTAGGTTGGCTATCTTTAAGAGCAGCTTTTCTCCTGTTGTGCTCAGGAACCCCTGCAGCGTGCTAACGAGCAAAGGGGAGCAGAAGACTGCAGAACTCCCTTTTTGAGAGAAGAAGGAGATGGAAAGGCAGAAGGCAGAGGAGATGAGCTGGTACCCCACCCACCTCAGGGAAGCTCCCACAAGGAGTCCCGGAGTCCGCTCCCAGCCTGGGAACAGCCAATCCCCATCCTTACTGGGAGAGTTTGAACAAGACTTTGCTGGCCTGCACTATAAGGAGGGAAGGCAAACGTTCTATGAAGGTGTCACAAAAGATTCTTAGGTGTTTTTTTTCTTTTTTAATTTATTTTGTTAAGACCCTTAGATTTGTCAGTGTGGGCCAGGTCCTGGGTTCTAGAGCCATCACCAATTTGCTTTGTGGTCTTGGGCAAGTTCTTTAACATGTGTTAGGCCTCCATTTCTTTGTTTATAACAAGGTCATAACATACCTCCCTATTTAACTTATTAGTAAAACATGATGTTTGCTGGTGTGGGTGTGGAGTCAAAGGTATCTGACTTTGAGAGGCGCCTGGGTGGTTCAGTTGGTTGAGCATCCAACTTTGGCCCAGGTCATGATCTCGAGGGTTGTGAGTTCAAGCCCCACCCCCGGCTTGCTGCTGTCAGTGCAGAGCCAGCTTCAGTCTTCTGTCCCCATCTCTCTGCCCCCCCTGCTTGTGATCTCCCAGAAATGAATATTTAAAAAAAGATACCTGATTTTGAACCTGGGCTCTGCCACTAACCAGCTATATGATCTTGGGTAAGCCTCCACGGGTTCCCCAACCAAGTTTCCCATTGAGATCCTCATCTGTGAAATGGGGGAGAACAGTACATACATCCTAGGTCTGTTGTGAGAATTAGGTGATGATGCATGAAAAATGCCTAGCATGGGGCTCGCCATACGGAGTGTAGCCTACTGATGGTAGTGACAGGTATTTGTACAAGCTTGTACTTGCAGTGAAAACAAATGAAGGCAAGCAAGATCTCTTTGAAAAGTGCACAGGAATTCACAGGTGTATGACATTGTGATTACTATGATCATTACTGGGCATGTCACACCTTCATGTGAAGTCCAAGGGCGGTGGGCATCGGTGCCCAGACAGACAGCTTCCTCTGATAGGCTGGCTCCAGGGAGCTGGAGGGAACGGGAGCCTCAGCCCTGCACTCTCACTGGCTCCTCTCTCAGCAGTGTCCTACGGCCTCCATGGACACTTTCCAGAGCAAAGCAGAGCAAAACAAAACACCCATGGCTGCCAGATGAAAAACACTTGTGTTCTAGAAGGCTGTCGGGTTCCCCGCCTCATCCTGCCCCCAGGAACGGATGCAGCCCTCTCTGCCAGGCCCCTTGGGTGTGTCCCATTCTGTCTCCACATGCGCCAAAGATGCTCGTCCTAGAAGGCGGGCACTCGGCAATGTGTGTGTGCTGCCTCACAGGGAGCATGTCGTCCCCCGAAGGGGGCTGATGGAACTGGGGGCCATCTGGGCCCAATCTATCCCCAGGAGGGGACAGCCTGCAGGAGGAAACAAGGCCCAGTTCTGCCTTGCTCGTGAAGGGTCATGCCAGCTGCAATCTTTTATTCTGGCTGGAACGCCTGATGGACGATTGCTGCTTTTCCTCTTGACGAGCCTGTTTATTTTCGGGGTGGTGTGAAGGATGGTGCAGGGTGAGTGTGAACCAAAGTGAGGAGGGATATGGATGGCATATTCTCTGAACTATGACTACTGGTCAGGCCCCTGGCAGCTGGGGCAGAGTGGGAACTGCTCTAAAAGGCCGGGAGGCCTGGATTCATTCCAGCTGTGCCACTTCCTGCCTATTTACCTTGTCTGGCCTACCTCCCAGGCCAGGCCACCATGGATGGTTGTGCAGGCCGCGTACTGCACAAGGCCAGAGGTTGCCAGCTGCACAGACTACGGATGACTGGAGCTCCAGAGAGCTGTGCTGTGCAGCAGCTTTGCTCACAGGGCTCTTGTGAGGAGCAAACAAAATCATTGTGAGCAGCAGCGTCCTTACCTTACCTGTTTTGTGTCAGGCTCCATAGTGAGCATTTTTTTAAAATATTTTTTTAATGTTTTATTTATTTTTGAGACAGAGAGAGACAGCATGAGCAGGGGAGGGGCGGAGAGAGAGCGAGACACGAATCTGAAGCAGGCTCCAGGCTCTGAGCTGTCAGCACAGAGCCCGACGCGGGGCTCGAACTCACGAACCGTGAGATCGTGACCTGAGCCGAAGTTCCGTAGTAAGCATTTTACACTTCACCGCCTTCTACAGCCTGCAAGGTAGGTACTGTTATTACCTCACTCCCATGTTACCGATGAGAAAACTGAGGTCAGAGAGATTAGGCAACTTCTCTCACGTTGGTCAGATAGGGAGTGACAGAGCTGTCATCTGAACACAGGGCTGGCTGAGCTCCTTTTTGTTTTGTTGTTTATTTATTTATTTGGAGACAGAGAGTGAGAGCAGGGGAGGGGCAGAGAGACAGGGAGAGAAAAAGAATCCCAAGCAGACTCCACACTGTCAGCACAGAGCCCGATGCGGGGCTCGAACTCACAGACGGTGAGATCATGACCTGAGCCAGAATCAAGAGTCGGACACAACCAGTGGAGCCACCCAGGCGCCCCCTCCCGCAAGACCATCCACTCAGCAAAAGAGAGTATCGGGTAGCGTGGAGCCAGGAGTCTGGGGTCTGGTCCAGTGGCCTGCCCCCAAGCCCTGTCTCTCCATGGGAAGGAAGGGGTAAGGAGGCTCTTGCTGAACGTGGCAGAATCCTTCTCCCTTGGCCCTGTCATCCTTGTCTTGGGATCCCTCCCATAACACGGATCATGACTCTCACTCAGGAACCAGTGTCGGCAGTGGCTGTGCTGGGGGCATCCGTGTTCTTTGCTTCATTCCCCTTTCTCAAAAAAGAAGAAGAAATGGAGCGGTCAGATCATTTGGACCAATTTTCTAGAACTGCCAGGCCTGTTTTTCCAGAGAGATGGCCACCAGACTCATTCCTCCCTCCCCCCATCGACCCCACGCAGGTGCAATTAGATATGACTCGATAGTCACATATTTGCGCACTTTACATGGGTCTCTTAGCATCTGCTCCTTCATATGCAGGCCCAGAAAACTGTCACACAGTCCTGCACACACCCACAAATCTGTACACACCCATACAGCTGTGAGCCATGTACTGACATAGCACACACACATGTGCGCATGTCTACGATGATCTCGTTTAACTGCAGAACCAAATGAGCCCAGCAGCACAGAATGACAGCTAGGAAGAGGTGGAGGGTGGAGGAAGGGCGGGGGACGGCAGGAAGAAACAGCACTGTCAGGACACAGGTTTGGAAAGGACCGCAGGGGCCAGTCCCCAGTGGACTGGGGCTCAGGGTCTGCTTACTTAGACGACCTGGCCGAGAGATCTCAGCAGAGTACAACTTCAGCCACGGGGCCGTGGCTCTACAGCGTCTTCCTCTAGGAGGCCGTCCCATCCACGTGTGTGTGCACACGTCTGTATTGGGCTTACTCGCTATAGACAGATAGCACTTTATTGTAAGATGTCTTTGTTTCCACAAGCTGGGGCTAAGAAGGGAAGTCTGAGTCGTTCCTGACACCTGGGCTTCCGTGACTGGACGTCTGCATTTTGGCCCCATTGCCTACACCAGTCCCAAAGTTTACCTCAGAAAACACATTAAAATTCAGGACAAAACAAGCCAAGGGTCCCCTAGAAGAAAGCATTCAGGGAAATACTATTCTGTTCCTCAAACCCTGCCCCCGGGACAAAAGTCTCCGTCCTCTATGACAGCTCAGTTTTCTGCCTCCATAAATGATCACCCAAGCCCTTGGAAGATAGGAAGAATACAACGGTACAAAGAGGTCAGTCCTTTTTCACCGAGGCCAAAATTATAACCAGTTTCTTGTGCATCATTCTATAAATTTACATAGAGCAATGTACCTACATGCGTATACACACACACACACACACATCTATATACATATATGTAGATGTAGATGTGGGTGTACATGTAGATGTGTGTGTATGTGTATACATGGAAAACACACCGGAGAGGATTACAGATGGCCGCAAAGATTTTGCCACTTCTTCCACAGAACATGGAGAAAGAGACGTACTGCTTCAGAGACATAACCTTCACAGTACCACTGCTGTTTCTGCTTTCAGGTGTGTGTAGTGCTTCCTCTTGGAACCGGGCCACCATGCTGTGAGAGCTACATCACATAGAGAGACCCAAGGAGGAGAACGGAGGCAACTGGCCAACAGCACAAGCTGAGCTCAGTTGCAGCACCGATTGCCTGCCATGAGCGTGATCCCTTTGGGCCTTCCAGCCCAGTCGAGCCTTCAGATGACTGCCGCACCCCAGGTGATACTGGACAGAGGCAATGAACCACCACTGGACGGACTGAACCCAGCCATGCCACAGAGCCATTAAAGCCAGTGAACGGTAGCTTTTGTCTTAAGCTACTATGTTTGGGGGTGGCAGGTTACACAGAAATAGAAAACTGAAACGTTGATGAATTCTATTCATTTTATTTTTTAAATTTTTTTAATGTTTATTTATTTTTGAGACAGAGAGAGACAGCATGAATGGGTGAGGGGCAGAGAGAGAGGGAGACACAGAATCGGAAACAGGCTCCAGGCTCCGAGCCATCAGCCCAGAGCCCGACGCGGGGCTCGAACTCACAGACCGTGAGATCGTGACCTGAGCTGAAGTCGGATGCTTAACCGACTGAGCCACCCAGGCACCCCAATTCTATTCATTTTAATACCTATCTACTAATTTGTCGATTAGCTATATTATAACTTTATAAAACTAGTATCATAAGAAGGGGCATATTCATTATATCTAGTCCCTTGCAGGGACAGAGCAATGGACACCCTATACATGTGTATTTGTGCATATGTGTAAATAGATATCTCTAGGTTAAATTCCTAAACATAAAATTCTCATTGAACAACGTGTGAATTTAAAATTTTGATGGCTATTGCCAAATTATCCTCCAAAGGTGTCCTACCACATTTTGTATTTCCAACAAAAATGTATGAACGAGCCAGATTCTCTATACCCTTGCCCATAAGGGTTATGAGGATATAATCAAACTTTTAATCTTTTCTTGTCTGACAGATTTTTAAAAAATCAGCTGTGTTTTACTTTGCATTTCTTCAATGCCCGTTGAAGTGCTTCGTCTTTTGATATGTTTATTAGCTATTTTGTTTTCTTTCTCGGCGAATGTCCTTTGTCCATTTTTTCTACTGGCTCCTAAGAACTTTTTACTTTATTGAATTTTAAGAACTCTGTCTCCTTATTGAATAGTAAGAACTCTCGGATGACAAAATGAAAGAAATTAGCCCTTCGTCATTTGTGTTACAGATATATTTTCACAGATGATTTTTTTAGCCTTTGACTTTGTGCACACACACACACACACACACACACACGATACATTTACTTTTTCTCCTGTTTTATGGTTTTGTCTCTCCTTCATCCGGGTGGGATTTGTTTTGGTATAAGGAGTGAGGAAGAGATCCTATTTAATCTTTTTCTTCCAATTATCTGCTACTTGCCCAAGAGCATTTATTAATTGATCTCCCCGCCCCCCTGCTTTGCAACACCCCTTTATCATAGGCTATCTCCCCACAGGTACATGTGAGTCTATTTCTGTGCCGTTTTGTTCCCTTGGTCTCTCTCTACTGCAGCCAGTACCTAAAGCCTGCTTCTCAGCTATTTCAGCCTGCATTTCCTCTGGGATTCAGTTTGCTCTCGGAGCCAGTGTCTAGGGTTCTCAGCCTTTGTTGCCAGCCCCAGCTATAATGCCTCCATTTCATTCTATTCTAACCCACTCTTTTCTTCCATAGACTCTTTGCAGCATTTCTTTAGAAAGTTTCCCTTTCCCTGGACCATTTCTCCCTGAGTAGAGAAATGCCTTTCAACAGTTGCTCTTAAACTCTTCCTCTTGGTCACTGTGATTAGCTTTTCTCGCTTCCCTGGAACCCTTCCACCCCGAGCCAGAACCTCCCCCTCCTGGCCTCCTCTGGGAAAATAGTTCTCTTTCCATGGGCCATCCGTACTCATTCATTCTCCTGCCTGTTCACTCACCTGCACTATTAGATGGGGTGGCTTGGTCTGGTCAGTGGAAAGTAAACCAGGAGATTGATGGACCTCTAGTAGGTGTTCCTGAATAAGGTGATGATTGCCACAGGTCTTAAAGTACCCGTGTGTCATTGACGATCAAGAAATAAACTGTCTCTCTCTTCCACCGACTTTTCACATGCGAAAGAAATCCCTGGCCAGGGAGTCAGAAAATATTCATGCCGCCTGAAAACTCATCTGCCTGTACCGCTTCCCTTTTATTCCTGGCAGTTTACAATGTTAAATTGCCACTAAAGCAGGCAAAATGAGTGTGTGAAGTCAAGCATCTGAGAAGGCCTGGGAAGTCTGAAATAAACAATATTGGAATAACAATGTCCTACTCACCAAGGGCATTTAGCTAGAAAAGCACTCCTGCTTAGGAATTCTATTTGTTTTCCTCCTGGAAAATGGGGCAAACAGATCTGTAATTCAGCTGTGAATACCCTATTTTCTTTTTAAAGAGAACCACTGGAGGGGAGGGCTGGAAATGGGGTCCTTTATCTCACGTCTCCAACCCTGGCCCAGGGCACACAAGACCAGAGTCATCACCATCAGTAACAACAGCTTAATTAACAAGCTGCAGCTCCCAGGTGGGCCTCCTATGGTCGGGAAGGCATGTGGTTCAAGGGTCCAGGAGAGGCACCCGGAACAGAAGAGCCAAAAGCGACAATCTCAGCAGATGGCTGCAGACTGCCTCCCTCATTTCTCTAGTGCCTCCAGGGTGTCCCCTCACATTCAGCACGACCTCTGTGGACTTCATCAACACCCTTCCCCCTGCCCCCCCCCCTCCAGCTTTCTGTCAAATGCACCACTCTCCACTAAGCCAGGTCTAAGACCGTGGGATCAACTCTGAGCTCTCCCTTTCTTTTTCATTCTCCCCTCCTTATCTCCAAACTGCCCCTATATTCGGTGTTTCTCCTTCAGGTGTCTCTTGAATGTTTCTTCTTCTTTATCCCACAGTGACTGCCCTGATCCATGTTAATCCAAGAGTTTCTGTCCCCACCCGGGTACAGCCCTGTGTCATCATGGCCAGATGGATCTTCCTTTAACACTATATTCAGCATATCCCTTCTGGTCAAGAGAGAAGGATAGCAATATTTGAATGCCTACATTGCATTGGGCACTGGGTTACACTCTTTACTTATTTCATTTAATACTGTCAGCCACTTTAGGAAGTGTGGTTTATTATCCTTAAGCAAAAGGACCATGAGATTATTAGAGTAGTTCCATGTCCTTTTCCTGGTATCCAAAAATCTCCCCATAATATGCCTCTGATTTGACTATTTGGCTGGATCAATACTCCATCCCAAGTGGAACTTGATTCCAGTCAGGCCCATCTCTTGTCTAGGGGGAGTAGGGAGTGGAAGGAAAGGCCCTATGGCAGAAGGACGGTCAAGCAGAAAAGGCAGAGTTCACAGCTAACTGGATAAAGTCCAGACAATGAGTGGTTGTGTGGTGATAGGATCTGTTATGGGCTGAATTGTGTCACCCAAAATCGATATGCTGAAGTCCAAACCTCCAGGGCTTCAGAACGTGACTGTATTTGGAGAGAGTCTTTGAAGAGGTGATTATGTTAAAATGAAGCCATTAGGGAGCGTTCTAATCCAATCCTACTGATGTCCTTATAAGAAGAGGACACAGGAGCATCTGGGTGGCTCAGTTGGCTAAGCATCCCATTCTTGATTTTGGCTCAGTTTATGATCTCACCGCTTGTGAGACTGAGTCCTGCGTCGGGCTCTGTGCTGACAGTGGGGAGCCTGCTTGGGATTCTCTCTCTCCCTCTCCCTCAGCCCCACCCTTGTTTGTGCTCTCCCTCTCTCTCTCTTAAAAAAAAAAAAAAAAAAAAAGAGGACACAGACACCCACAGAGGGAAGACCATGTGAAGGCACAGGGAAAAGATGGCCAACTTCAAAACAAGGAGGGAGGCCTCAGAAGAAACCAACTTCAGACTTCTAGCCTCCAGAACTCTGAGAGAAGAAATTTCTCTTGTGTAAGCCACCCAGTCTGTGATGCTTTCTTACGGAAGCCCCAGAAAACTAATACAAAAGCCCACACAGGTCCTGGCTGAAGAAGGGGGGCAGTGGGACAATGGGCATGAGCATAGGTGATGATAGGTAGGTACCTTCATTGAGCACCTTCTGTATGCCAAGCACCATGCTACTATGCAAGCATTTCACATTCATTACCTTTAATCCTCACAAATATCCTGCAAGGTAGTTACTGTCACAGCCATTTCAGAGATATGGGGTCCAAAGCTCCAAGGGATAGTAAATATCTCCAGGAGACACAGATAACGAGCATCAGCTCTGGGATTTGAACCCCCATCTTCCTGTGAAGCCTGTGCTCATTCTACTGTGCTGTGCTGTGTGAGTCAGCAGGTGGGCTGGCATTGGTGGACCTCAGACCTGTCCACAGGCAGCAGAGCCCTGACTAGCAGGTGGCTTTGGGAACAGTACCTTGTCTAGGAGGGCATGCTCAACAAGTTCATGGGGCAGAAGCACAGGACTTCACAGAGTTGAAGAAAGGAGGAACAGCTCAGTGTTCTTTCCACCAAAACACTGAACCACCTCCCCTTCCTCTTTATATCCGGCATGGTCCCGGAAGTAGCCAAATGGGGAGCCAACGTTAGCTTCCTGAGATAGCTTAGTATCATTCACGCATACCCCACCACGGCATGCTGACATTCTAATGAGATGAGAACACAGTCCTTAAAGCGCCAGTTAACGTGTATGCAGATGGGAGCTTAGGGGACTATTTCCCTAAATGGCACTCTCTATGAATAACCATCACCCTTCCTATCTACCGGGGAAGGCACCCTCCTCTGTCCTCAGAGTGGGATTCCCTCATCCCAATGTGGACTTAGAATCCCTGGTGCCCTGAGGGGAAGCAAATTAGTGTCCCTGATAATTAAGTGTCTCAAATAAAGGTTTGGTTTAGGTTTAATAAGAAATGCGATTCCAAGTCAAACAGATCACAATCGATTATTAAGAACAGAATTACCAGCGTTCCACAACGGCCACAAACATGAAATCTTATTTCAGAGTTGCTAAACCCCAATAAATACCATTTTAATAATTAATGAGGCTTTAATGAATGCATGACAACAGTCTCGACTTGCGGATCTCTTCACAAGGAGCAGGGGGAGATGGGGAGAGAGTTCTGTGGGAAGGATTCACGTAGGACAACGGGCATGTGGAGCCCTGGGCTCTAGGTGCCCCTTCCTTGGGGCAGGGCCTCTGTTCAGCTGATGATGGCAAGAAACTGGCCAAGTTCACCCTCTCTCAAGGAAAATCAGGGGTCTTCATGAATCAAATTAGCCACTTAATTGTCAAACACTCTGAGCGTTCAGGTTTCAAACACTAACCCCAAGAGACAGTAAAGTGCTTTTGCGTCCTTAGAGAAAGGACTCTGCTCCATTTTTTCACGGACCAAACTGGTGGCAGATGGACGGAGTTACTGCAAAATGATCTCCATCCTGCCTGACACACAAGCAAGTAGCCACCTGAGTTTAAAGGGACTTCTTGAACTAATTTATCAAATCAATGGTTCCCACATAGGTAGCAAAACTAGTATCGTGTTAGTTACCAGGAAGAAAAAAGGAAGACTGTAGTCCTGTCCCTTGTCCCATAGAAATTCAGATTTTGTGGGGATAGGCTAAGAGGTCTGATTTAAGGGTCTGTAAGGTGGGGATTTCTAGTACAGTCCCCATTGCCTGACAACGTTTTGCTGGCAAAGGCCAGGGATTTGTTCTTTAAACCAAAGAGCTACCCTCCCACCTGGCCCACCTCTCCAGGTGATTCTGACACATGGCCAGCAATGGAGCATTTCATTGTAGAAAGCAATAACATTTCTAAGAATATGGTATTCCAGGAACATGGAAGAGCTAATGTTCCACTGGAAATGCCTCCCTTGGGGTCCAGAGAGGCTACTCCCTAGTGACAATGACCTACTGTTCCTCCGTGAGTGGTCCCCTGGCTTGCACTATTGCTGGCCAAGCCCCTATCCCAACGGTCCTCTTCGGATATGAAAGATGTCTGGAAAGGGGAGAGCAAACAGTGAGCTGAGGCGTTCCTACTTCACGAGCATTTTCTTTCTGTGTCTCTGGTGAGTCAGAGTTTGTTTGAATGTGAATTATCTGCAATCATAAAAGTGACAGTACAGCTGGCTGCTGGGAGCCTGGAGGAGGAAATGTATGCTGCAGATAAGGTGGGGGAGAGTGTGAGTGTGTGTGTGACAGAGTGTGAGTGTGTGTGTGTGTGTGTGTGTGTGTGCACGCCTGGACCCACTGGGGGGCCGGGGCTGTCCACACCAAAGCAACTCCAGAGGGGGCCTTTCTGAGTGAGGAAAGGGCTGACAGGGACGAGTCCTTCAGAGTCCCTTCGGTCTGTCTGCTCTTATGATAGCAGAAGGCCAGGACCTCATCAAGCCAGGGAGTGCCTCCTGTCCCTCCTCTCCAGCCCCTGGATTTTAGTCCAATCCCAGCCTGTCCCCTCTGTTGCCCAGGGATGTGGGAGAAGATAAAATGGAGGCCCATGGTGGCTACCCGTATTCTCCTGGTGCTGGCACCCTCGCCTCAGGAGCCAGGGCACAGGTGAGGGCCTGGGCATGATGTCCTGTACCCCTGACATCAGAAGCCATTGCTTCTGTGCAGTCATTGTGTGGGGCTTGTGGGAAGGAGAGGAAGGCAGCGGGAGGTCTTCAAGTTCAGGACCATGGCTTTCTGAGGTTGGTGACAACCGAAAAACTGACAAAAAACCCCACACAAAACAGTAGAGAAAAGAAGCAGGTGGAGACAGCACTGCTTTTCAGCCCAGGCCCCCTCTGTCCATCCTTGCTCCTCCCACAAACTAATAGGTGGTCCAGAGGTCACCCAAGTGCCCCTGCCAGTCATCTGGAGAGACACCACAGTTTAGCTGTTCCAAGGGTTTTTGGTCATTCACCGGACACTGAGTGCCTCCTAAGCTCTGGCACGGTGTTACGTGTTAGGTGTTGGGTGCTGGGGACTAGGTTCTTGGCTCCTGGCCTCAGGGAGTTCAGAGTCCAATAAAGAGGGCAGTCAGATAAACAGTAATTTGCAATGCGGTGTAAGAACCACGAGATCGGGTCAGCGCAGAGGGCTGTGGAGGTGCGGGCAGCTAACCGAGGCTCTGGGAGAGGACAAAGGAAGGGTCTCTCAGGGAAGCCCAGCGCCTGCACTGATGTTGGGGAGCGCAGAAAGGGGGGCATTCTCATGGAGGAAGTCAGGGACAACTGGTAGACCAGCATGGTGGAAGCCAGGGGAGTTGGCTGAGGTTGGCAGAGGGCATGAGGGCTGCTTATAAGTTTGGATGCTCTCACAAGGCCCAGGGGGGCACTGGGTGCTTTTGAGCAGAGGAGTGGCATGTCCAGGAGTCAGCCAAGAACTGTTGCCGAGGCCTGGGTGAGAGATGCTCCAGTTGGGTGAGGAAGTAGACTTAACAGGCCTTGGGAACTGACGGGGCTTACGTTCTGAGGAGGGAGACAGACATTAGACAACCAATTACACAATTAATTATGCGATTACCAGCGTGAGAAGTGTTCTGAAGGACAGTATGGGGTGTGTGGGCCCACTGGGGGGCAGATCGGAGGATCCCTCTGGCCAAGGGCATGGGGGAGGCTTCCTGGAGCTGAGGTGGTGAGCGGGGCAGGGAGCAGCACGTGGACAGGGCAGGCAGGAGGACGCATGGCATCTCTGAGGACCTTAGAGGCCAGTCCGGCTAGAGCAGGGGAGGGCCAACCATGGCCTGGGAGCCGAATACAGCCGCCTGCCTCTGTTGTCAGCGAAGTTTCACTGGAACACAGCCGTACCGGCTTCTGTACACAGTGGAGGTGGCTGACACACTTTTTCACACTGTCAGGCAGGGATGAGAGTGAGGGAAGGGAGGGGTCCAGGGTGCACCATTTAGGGAGGCCTTCCCCCGCACAGCCCCAGCCCTGCCAAGCAGCCAGCCAGCATTTCCCCACAGTCCTGCAGTCTTCCCTTACCTGCCTCTTACTCCCTTCCTACAAGGGCAGAATTGAGTACCGTTGACCTCAGAACAACGGTAGGTTCCGGGGTGTCGCCCCCTACCGTGTAGTCAAAACGCCACGTCTACCTTTTGACCCTCCCCAAACTTAACTACTAATAACCTACTGTGGACCAGACGCCTTGCCGACAACATAAACTGGATTCACACAGATTTTGTACGTCGTATCTACTGCATACCGTGTTCTTACGATAAGGGAAGCTAGAAAAGAGAAAACGTCACGAAGAAAGTCACAAGGAAGAGAAAATACATCCACCGCGCTGTGCTCCTTTACAGAAAAAAATCTGGGCACAAGTAGACCTGCATGGTTTGAACCTGTGTGGTTCAAAGGTGTTGTAGCTGCAACGGAGACCTCTGGTTGCAAAGCCGAAAATACTGGCTCTCTGGCCCTTTATAATAAGAAAAACCTTGCTGCCCCTCTGGCCTAGAGCACAAGCATGAGGGGGCGTGGGGTACTGGCCAAGCACCGATGCTACTGGAGTGCAGTCCACCTCCCCTTAGCGCTCAGCTCTACAGGCAGAAGCCACCTGTATGAGCACCTGGGCCCCTGCAGGGGGCTGGCAGAGGGGAGCACAATTCCTAGCTGCGGAAACATGCACAGTCCATGTAGAAGGCAAGCAGGAGGTGCTGGCCAGTTATTGCCCTGGAAGCAGCCTTCAATAAATGATGGATCGATAGGGGGGGTTGTGGGGATAAATAGTCCAATTTCCTTGCTTCTCAGTGGGGGAGAAGGTTGGGCCCCAGAGCCGCGTGGAGGGACTAAACACAACTGCACGCCGCGGTGTCTGACTTGACAATGAGCTCTCCACTGGCTCCTTTCCTTCCCTTTCTTGCTCACCAGCCCCATCCGTGCTTCCTGGGATCACTCCCCAAACAAATTACGTGCATTTTTGTTAATGTTTATTCATTTATTTTTGAGAGAGAGAGAATGACTGTGAGTGGGGGAGGGACACACACAGAGAGAGAGAGAGACCCAGAAGCCAAGGTAGGCTCCAGGCTCTGAGCTGTCAGCACAGAGCTCCAACCCACGAACCGTGAGATCATGACCTGAGAGCTGAAGTCAGACACTTAACTGACTGAGCCACCCAGGCGCCCCTGCATGCATCTGAATCCTTGTTCTAGAATCTGCTTTGAGGGGACCCAAACTAGATGGTGAGATGTCCCTGAGCTGCCCAAGGTGTCGGAAGGTACCTGTACCACATCCTGCTGTAGAGGAAAGAGGCCTTCTGGATAATTAACAGGGTTTCATTTGCATGAAACCCCTCCCCTCCCCTAAGCTTCAAGCCACAAGATGAGGAGGTGGCCTTAAATTTTTTTTTGTTTTTAAGCTTTTTTTTTTTTTTTTTTACCGTTTATTCATTTTTGAGAGACAGAGACAGAGCAGGAGCGGGGAAGGGGCAGAGAGAGGGAGACACAGAATCTGAAACAGGCTCCAGGCTCTGAGCTGTCAGCACAGAGCCCGACGTAGGGCTCGAACTCACAAACTGCGAGATCCTGACCTGAGCCAAAGTCGGATGCTCAACCGACTGACCCACCCAGGCGCCCCCAACATTTTTGTTTTTAATTCTAAATTCAAATACTACCTTTCTGTGGGACTGCGTTGCTGAGATCCCTACATTCCTAACAGTTGGCTCCTTGTGCACACCTATTGCTCTTCTGCCCTAGGAAAAATGTCCAGACAACTGATGGAGTTCCTGTTTTGTCATCTGATAACTCTGCTTCCTTCCTCCTTAAAGAAAACTGTGCCGAGAAAGGATCACTTGAGAAAAGCTATCTTTGCTTACCCTACTCCAGCCATCCATCTTGGACAGAAACTCAACTATTCTGTGCTTTTCAGTTTCCTTCCCAAAGGTCTCGGTGCGCATTGGGCCAGTTCGGGCAAGTTGATAGGCTCGCCTCCTGCACTGGCCAGCCCCTGATGGGGCCCCAAGTTAAAATACAAGTTTTAAGTAAGTGCTCTCCTTTCCTGGGAATTGTTGACAGCTAAAGACCACATGGGCTCATCAGTATGATCCCGAAGAGAGAAATGATCGGGGCAAATGGCTCCAAATGGAGATGAAAAAGCTTTTACAGTGACAGGGAAGAGATATCGCAAGCTGCTTGAGGAAATGCAGTTTGGGAATATAGGGGAACATGGGCCATTCTGTCAATAAAAAGCAAGAGGAAAGGGACAGGGAGCACGCGAAATGGTGTAAAAGAGAGAAACAAGATGAGGTGAGAAAAAGGGGTAGAGTCATCAGGCACGGGGAGGGGAGACGGAGTAAGCCAGAGCAGTGGCCATCAGAGAGCCTTTCAAAGAGTGGCAGGGAATACAGAGCGTGTTCGGACCTCATCGAAGCTGAACACCGTGGCAGAGGGACTAGTGTTGCAGCGTGAAGTGTGTAGGAAAGCTCTTGGTGCCCATTTGAAGAACACAAGAGCAATCTGCGGTGTGATTGACTAACAGAAAAATGGCTCCTCCCTGACTTAGCACAGGATGCATTTATCTTCGGACAGAACCTCAATAGGGCCCGGAGTTAGTTCTTAGGTGTTTTGGCAAGAGGTCGGACGTGAGAAGTGTGGAAGATGCGCTGTGGGGTGTGGGGTGGGGTAAAAAGAGGTGGGTAGGGAAGTGAGGGCAGGGATGGGAGGTGATGGGAAAAAAGCAGAGGAAAGGAGATAGAGAGAGGGAAGGAGACAGGAGGGAGAGAAGGAAGAACACACGGGAGGGGGCTAGGAAGGAGAAAAGAAACGACAGGATGAGAATTTAGGAATAAGAGGTAGGGAGAGAAGAGGGGAAGGGAAGGAGCTGAAAGAGATTTGGAAAATCTTCAGCTGGGAAGAACAAAGCAGCTGACATCCTTGGAGGACCTGCTAGGTTGCACACATGGACCGAGGCGTCATTTCATTATCTTATTTAATCCTTATATCAACATCTCATTGGTGCTATCACCCTCCTTTTTATAGGTGAAGAACTGGGGGCTCTGAAAATTTAAGTCACTTTGTCCGCAAATCGCGATATTGAGGATGGGATTCAAACTCAGGAATAAAGGAAGTTTAAGGTGGTTCAAGATTGGCTCCACCCCAGGGAAACAGGCTAGCTCCTGCTTTTCCAGATCTCTGGGCTGTGGACCAAAGCACAGGACATTCATTCCTATACTGCACTGTAGCATGGAACAACTTAGGCCTCCAACCACCAGGGGGAGCTGTCTTCCCAGCAGACATAGGAAGCCAATTGATCTAAGAAATAGCCAAGTCAGGCAAAGTTATTAGCTAGCTTGCCTTTGTGGGGGATTAGTTCCATGATCAGGGAGGGCACCAGCTGAGAAAGCTGATTCGTATCAGCTGATTTTTACTTTATCCTGGACTCCATCTAAATGGGATTTACCTGTTAATTTCTCCATCAGTATCTGTTTTGCTCCCTTTGCTCAACTTGGGCTCACGACTTATTTGTCTACTCTGGTTCTGTCTGTCTCCCTTGGAAGGCAAGGCTGTGTCTGTTTCATTCCCTTCTGTTGGCCCAGGGCTGGCATTGTAGGTGTGCAGTACATTTCTGATAAATGAATGAACAAGTGAGAGGACAGACACATGCTTGAGCAGGAAGGGATCTTGAAGAAGCATTTAATCCTACCAAAGTCCAGTCAGATGGGAGTCTCAAATGTTGTTTTTAAACAAACAGCTTTCTTTGCTTACCATGGATCCTCATGACGGACATCACCTTCAAGACCACCTTCTTGGTGTTTTAGTTGTTTAACCAACTGGTGTCTTTTGTGGGGTGGAGTGGGGTTGGGAGTTAGGAGGAGGACCACATGTCTTGTTTTGTCCTGGTAATGATAATAATAAAGGTTCCCTGCCAAGACTGTCATGATGTCCAGAGAAACAGTGGATATGCGAATGCAGTTTGTAATCTGCACTTTGAAAGTGGTCACTGTTTTCTGGAGTACCACCATTCTTCACCATGCTGTAAATTCTCTTATAGGGGCTCAAGAAGCTATGGGAACCGGGAGTGACAGAATGTTCTAACAGTTGGTCACACCTCCTCCTCGACCTACCGAACTGGAATCTCTGGGAGCTCTCTCTGGAACCTGGGCCTCAGGTAGGTCTGCGGTGGGTATGGTCAGGCTTGGGAATCACGGTTCAAGCACACCTTGTCCCCCGTCCCCACTCATCTCTGTCCTTGGGTTGCCCACCCACCCCAGCCTAGGGTGTCTGCCTCTCTTGGTGACTTCAGGGTCACTGTGCAACTTGAAAATCAGTTTCCACCAATGGTGTTCTTCATTTTGAGCCACAGTATAAAACACTTTATTGTGATTACAAATAGCAAAGTCACTTTCTGCCAGAGCTTCAGCATCTGAACTTAATAGCATGCGGTAATGCCACCCTGTGCTGATGTGTGGCATATTTAATATCCATCTTTCTTAGAAATAACGGTGTTCAGAAATTAGAAGGGACTTCAGCAGCGAAATAATTAATGTGGGTAACCGTCATAACGCCACAGACGGAACAAGTACAATGGTAGTGAGCCGTGATTGCCAATATGCTAACCTGTTTTGACAGAACTTTACATTTCTTCCTTGGGAAGTTCGTGGATGGGAGTTAAAATGACCCTTTCCTCATGACAAGAGCCCAGTCTTCCTGGGTTAAGGATTCATTGGATCCCCTGCCCGGGCAAGGGAGCAGTGCAGAACTTAGGCTAAGAGAAGGGGGGCATGCTGGGTCTGGGACTCTCTTCCATCATGGCTGCCTGGTGTCAGGAGGGAGACTTCCACCTCCCACCTCTGTGTTTCTGGCCTCTGTCCCAGGCTCGGGCAGGCTGGGCTGCCCTGGAAGTGCAGCCAGACATCTAGCTGTCCTGCACGGTGGCCCTGAGGGAGGGCAGGGGGCCCTGGCTGGGCTCCACTCAGTGGGCAGTAGCTCTTTGAAGATCCTAGCAGCAAGCAGGGGGCGGGTTACAGAACCCAGCTCCAAGATGCTGCATGGCAGTGAAAAATAGCCATAGAAAAATAACTCCTCAAACTCACAGCTAAGTATCTGAGGGAAATGTGGTGAAGAGGTGTTTGGGAAGAGCTACCGCTCACGGCTGCTCCTGCTTCAGCTCCACTGGCCTCTAAGCCGGAAGGACCAACCAGGATTCTCAAGATGACTCAGAGGTCCCCAGAGAAACCCTGGAGGGCAAATCATGGGAGGAAGGGTAGCTTTTACTGGGCCCCTACAATGGGAGAAGCACTGTGCTCTCCACATATTTTATTTACTGTGCCCCAGGATCATCTCAGGTGGGCATGGTGAGCTAATACTTAAGACACGGAATCTGATAATTGGACAATAAGTGATTTGCCAAGTTCACCAGGGGCTCTGGGAACACCACCTTGGCCAGGCACCCCCACTGGTGTGATACTAGAGGGGCATCGCTCAGTCTTTCCACCCCTGAGGTCAAACCCTCCTCTTTGGTGCTGAAACACAGCCAAGGAGACTGATCCAAATATTTGTCCCCTTTCCCTCCAGCACCATCATTTCCCCGTTCTCTATTTAATCATCTTCTTACAAAAATGCTGCTACATCTCTAAGTTTTAAAAGTGAAGACACCTCCCTTGACCCTGGTTTCCCTCCTGCTACAGCTCGTTTTCTGTGTTCTCTTTTATAGAATTCAAAAGAGCTGTCTCTCCCTGCCTCCAATTCCCCTTCATCCATTTTCTCTTGAACCCACTCACTCAGATTTTGCTCCCAGCACTCCACGGAGACAGTTCCTTTCAAGGTTACTGCCAAATCCAATGGTCAACTCTTGGTTGACGTGGTTGATCAGCTCTTCCCATTTGAATGCTCTCTTTTTTCAGCCTCTGGGAGAGCAATCTCTTTTTCTGGACAGAAATTTCTTTTGGGTCCACTCCTATCTCATGGTGGGAGTGTTGGTTCTTCTCCACCTCTATTATTCCCCAATTTTGGAGGACCTCAGAGCTTCTCTGGGCTGTCCACATTCACTCGATTATTATCTCATTCAGTTCTATGGCTTTCAGCAGCATCCACATGCCGAAGACTCTCTCCTTGCTTGACATGTCCATCTGGATGTCTTATGGGCATCTAAAATGTAAGCCAGCCAAAACTGACTCCTGCATCCCAGCCTACCCTCTTGCCCCCTGCCTGATCCGTATCTCATTAGATGGCAACTCTGTTCTTCCTCTTGCTCAGCTACAACCTTAGAGGTCACCCTTGCTGTCTCCCTTTCCTTAACACTTTGCATTCAATCTTTTATCCAGAAAATGACTATTTCCCACCATCCCTGCTGTTGCCACCCCGATCCCAGGCAGCAGCATCTTGCACCTGGAAGAGAGCGTGAACTCCTAAGAGGTGACCCGCTTCTATTCTTGTCCTATAGTCTTCTGGGCCCAGGGTCCAGAGCTAGCCTTGCACGGGGTAAACAGAACCCTGTGGCTCCTCTGTTTAAACGCTTCAGGGGTCCAGGGTCAGGATCGGGCCCCTTTCCCTCTCTGATCTCAGCTCGTACATCTTCCCTTTACTTACTCTGCTTTGGCTAAACTAACTTCCTTGTTTTTTCTCAAATACACCACGCAGGCTCTTGCCTTAGGATCTTGGTCCTTGCTATTTTTTTTTTTTCAGTTTGCCTTATTTTTCTCCCTTGAACTCACCATTACCTGACATCATATACTGATTTGTGGAGTGTCTCTCCCCTCCTGCTAGAATGTCAGCTCTTTGAGGCCAGGGCTCTATCTGTTTTGGCCACGACTGTGTCCCCAGTGCTCAGAATAGGAGGTGCCCGATACCAGGCACATACTAGGTGTCCAGGGAATATTTGCTGAGGGGATGAATCTAAACTCCGCGTGACTCTGGGGTCTTTGCCTCTTCCACCAACCAGCACAGTGCTGCTTGCGTGCAGAAGGGGGCATGCCAGCAAGATGGGGCAAGATGCCTGGCTCTCTGGCGAGACAGAGTTCTATGTGCCAGTGAGGGCCCAAATGCTCCCCAAGAAGGGTGTTGCCACAGTAGCTAAAAATCAGGGCCCAGGGAAATATGCTAGATTACAGGATGCATAAAAGGAAATAAGAACATTAGATGGGTAAAATGTGGGGACAAACTGAAAAGTATTTTCAATTTAGATCCAAGGGGCTTAAATTCACGTTCCCTCTCCTGTCCAGCCTGGGTGAAGACATTGATCATGCAAGCAGAGACACTTTGGGGGGGTGAACGGGGGCTATTAATAAGCGTGCCAGGACACGCCCCGGCCACCAGCCAACCCAGGCATGCTTCCTCTCCTGAATCGGAGAGGAAGGGGCTGGCTGGTGGCTGGGGTTGATGATGCTGCTGGAAGGCCAGGGCTGAGGGAGATGCTTGGGAAAATGCAGGGAGACAGAGAGGGGACCAAGCAAGAAGGAGCAGCTGGGAGAGGGCAGAGAAGTGTTGGGGCATTTGGTCTGACACATGAGAAGGGCAGAGGCTGGAAGCAGTCCTGGGAGAGGGGCCACTTCCCGTGCCTCATAGAGGAGAGAGAGATGGGATTCCTAAAGGAAGAAGCTAACGGGACACAAAATGAGCCGGTAAGAGAGGGGAGGTGAAAGGAGAACAACTTTGGCAGGAAGCCCAAGTGCTTTCTGGGGCTGACGGAATGAGGAGCAACATGGTACTTTGGAAAGAAACATGGAGTCCAGACAGACTTTGTCTCACATTCTGGAACTTGGACCGTGAGGGTGTCACTGACTACGCTCTGCCTCACCTTCCTCGTCTGCAAAATGAGGGGTGATAGCACCTTCCTTGAGGAATTCTGGGGAATAAATAATGCATGCCAGGCATCCAGCACAATGCATGCATCATGGCACATGATAGGTGCTCCTCTGGCAACAGAGAGGGAGCGTGCTGTGCTCCTTAAGAAGATGACGACAGGATTGGAGACTGAAGTTTACGTTGGGAGAAGTTGGGGACGTGAACCAAAGGGTCTGATGGGGAAGTCTGAGCACTGAAGGAGGGGTGATGGTGGGGGTACTCTTATAGCTTGCTATGGCTGCACATGGAATACGGTATCGCAGTATTTGGCACATGGAGGACTCCTCCATTTGACTGATGTCCTCATGGGCAGGGACTGTGGTTTTGTCATCTCTGTCCCAGGCATCTGGCTCAGAGCCTGTGACGCTGGTCGTGGCACGGTGGTGCCGCTGAACACGGCTGGACTTCCCCACTGAAACCTCTTGTAGCCTTCCCATTTAGAGGGCTCGGCTGTATCTGTGGAATGGAATGGAAGGCAAAGGAAACTGGGCTGAACCAGAAAGCACTGGTCCAGTGGGGGCTACAGAGAAGGAGCTAGAAATCATTAAGCAAAGAAGGGTATCCTCTATTTTGTCCCACTCTGGTATAAAGAAGTAACAATTTTCTAAAACCGATTCTCCCGGCCCCCTGACTCACATGCTCTGGGACTGGCACGTACCTGCGTCTCACGGCGAAGCACTTCCTGGATGCTTCTCTTCCGTGGTTTTAAAATAAAGGTCCTCGGAGAGCAACCAAAGCAGACAGAATATTATCTAGAGTCTGTTGAGAGTAGTGAAGTGTGTCTTACTTGTTTGCACCCTCACTTCCTAGACCAGCACCTGATCACATAGTAGGTGCTCAGTTAGTTTGTGCTCGATTACATAACGAAATGACACGATACGAGAAAGGGAGGGGCGGGGGAAGGGAAGCAGGAAGAAAGGCATCAATCAGCACAAATGCTTGCTGGGACTGGGAACTTGGGAAGCAAACCAAACGACCAACAAGACACTCAGAATACTTTAAGAGATGGTAAAGACCATCATTGTTGTCTCCCCCTCTAGGGTCCCTGGGAATCTTCTTCTATTGTAGAACACAGTTGCAAAAAATACGACAGGTCTGATTGCTGAAGCTCCATGATAAGTGCAGGAGGTGGAGGCAGACTCGTGGCCACGCGTGCTGGATAGAAATGCTGACGTGCCCTTTTAAGCCTTTGTGTCCTGCCTGGCTCTTTGTCAAAGCCAAGACCCTTGCTGAGGATTGAGACAGACACCATGCCCTACCCCGACTGGCCCTGGAGATGACCTAGGAGGGAGCGAGGGGAAGAAGGTCACCCCCACTGCACCCCTTGGAGGGTTTTGTTTGGCCATGGCAAGGGGAAGACTGGTTTCTATGTGAGATTCTCTGTTTCTGTCTCCTTGAGATTGGTTCGTTCCCTCCGTACCTTAGACACTTGTGCTGCGATACACTAAAATCATCGCAAGACAGGCCCCTTGCCCGGTTCACACACATGCACATGCACAGGCAGACGTCCTGTCATAGCTGATTCCTCTTATGGACAAGATGCGGAGTGAATGAGCTAGCAGATGGACACCCTGGAGGTTCTGAGCCATGTCACTCCCTATCAGCCCTCTCCAAAGATCCAGGCAGGATCTGGGAGGGGCTGTCGATGAGGTGGGTGGGCTCTCTGAATCTCCAGCTGGAGCAAAACCTTTCTCTCCCCGAGGGATGGAGAGGTCTCTTCAGCTGTTCACTAGAAATGTCAGGCCAAGATTGAATCCAGGTGTATGTTTTAGCCGCCTTCCTTCTTGAGGCCTTTCGCCTCTTCAATTCCAGTGGAATCGGGAGACAGCTTCCGAATGCTGAGCTTGGAAAGCAGGACCAACACCTGCTTATGTGCCCGGGGTTCTTACTAGATTCTGAATAACCACAATAACAACCTTCCTGCATTCTTCCTCACAGCTCAACCTGTCAATTAGTCATGCATTTGATAACGATTCCCCGTGCCTTTGTTTTGTGTCAGGCCGTGTGCTAGGTGGTGGTCGTAGGTGTTTTCATTCCTGTCTTACAGATAAGAAGACTGAGGTTCAGAGAGGTGAGGGTTTGAGGGTAATCTCTCAAAAGTGGACAGTAGCTGATTCAGGAATCAAAGGCCTGTCTTATGATGTCTGCCTACCAGAGGGGGTCCCTAAGGCCCTTCTTGCAACCCTTGGGCTCCACTGAACCCTGTCTGACAACCACAGATGGAGACTCTCTTGAATTCTTAAAGCTCTGACATTCAGTGATTCCGGGGGATTCATTTATCTATGAAAGATCTCTGATACATTTTCTAGAATTTTCCTTAGAAGTTTCCTTGTGCTTCCTTTACGAGTTCTCTGAGGACAAATCTGGCCTCATGGAGCAGTCCAAACTTCTCGGATGCCTCTGTACGAGTGGCTCCAGTCCACCTCTCCAGCCTCTTCCCCTACCCCTATCCTATCATTTCCCTTCTTCCAACAAAACTTGGTATCCGACTACCCGCCATTTCTGGACTTGCCATGCGTTCTGTGTCTCCATGCCTTCGTTTATGCTATTCCTGTGCTAGGGACGGATACCCTTTCCACTCTCCTCCTGGAAAAACCCTACTCATCCTTCAAAGCCTGGCTCAGACACCCCTGCTCTTGAAAAGTCTTATTTCACACTCACTCACACGGGGCAGTCAACTGCTTCCTTCTCCAAGATGCCTTACCCTCTGGGACACCCCCCTAACAGAGACCTCAGCACAGTCTATGGTGGCTCATTTAGACAAGCCCATCTTCCCCCAGAATGAGAGCTTCTCGAACACAGAGACTTAGTTCTGAGCTCCCAGTGCCCAGCACAGAGCTCGATGGGTAGAAACGACTCAATACGCGGACGTGAAATGACTGTGCATTTGGAAGGGGAGGCTGCTGGGGCAGCTCCCACGTAAGAGCTGGCTGGATGTCAGGTCTGCTCGCAGCTGCCCCCCACGCTGCCTCAAGGCCAAGTCTCAGAAGGTCAGCCTACCTCTTCTTCTTTTCCCTCCTACCCCCCTAAGAAAGTGTTCTGCAATTCTAAGTGCAAACACGGCATTTTGCCTCTTTAGTGGCCTCAGCCTGGGAAGAAAGGCCACAGAATTGACAGATCTTAAACAAGTAAGTGGACAGTAGTCCCTTGGCTTGGTGCCGAGTCTAAATCTGGAGGACCTGGCTTCCGTGTTAAGACAGGAGGCCTAAAGGCTGAGAACTGCCCAGGCGTCTTCGAGCACCCGGCCCTGCCCGGCTGGTGTTGCCCCTCTGCACTGCCTTCCCTCTGCCCCTCAGGGTGTCTGGCCACTCCACCTAGGGTGAGCTGTATTTTTCTGGTCCTCCCCCTTCCCATCTCTCTGTCTGCCTCACAAAGTGGAGAATTCGATTTTCCTCCCAAAGGAAATCAGATTTAACTTAGCTCGATCCATTTCCACAATTGCTACGGAAACACTGACTGTCTGCATGAGGACAAAGGGCCAAACTTGTGACTTTCGAAGGCAGGTGGGGGCGGGTGGGAGCGGGGGGTCACGACGGTGTCTGAGGGCCTAATCTGATACAGACCCAGGGGAAGACATCTGCAGGCAGCACAAGGCTGGTCTGAGGCCTTGGGTCCCCAAAGTCCAGTGATGAAGAGACCCAGAAGGAAGAGATTAGCTTGGAGCAGGCCCACCCCATGTGTGAGCACTCCCCCTGCAGACCTCAAGGCAGAAGCTCTGGAAGAAGCAGAACAGTGCTGTCTGGGAGCCTCCCAGCACCTCCTGCATGACAGCAGGACAGAGGCAGTCCAACACGGGACATGCCGGACTCACAAAGATGGGCAGAATCACAGGGGCTGGGTGTGGTGGGGGTAATGACCCTGCAGGGCAGGGCCACCTGTAGATAATCTGTGGTCATCATATCAGGGAAGCCAGCCCCGGTGAAACAAACACAGACGTGCAGGGTCAGAGGACCTCTGAAAAGCTATGTAACCTAGGGTGAGTCACTGGAAGCCCCTAAGCCTCAGTTTTTCCCTCTACAGAATGGGTATGGGGGTGTTACATGGACCAACATATTCCGTGCGTGTCGACACCGTACATCACACTTTCCCCCGTACTAAAATGAGGCGCCCATGGAGGTGTTTTCCCCACAAGAATGTAGGCCGCTAGAGGGGCAGCATGTGTCTTATTGACTGTTTCATTCCCAGGGCTAAGCATCCTTCCTGGTCCATACAGAGTTCAGTGGTGTTTGCTCACCTGAGCTGAAATGATAGATGTTAAATTGCTTGCCACCTGCCGTACACAGTTATTAGTTTCCAGGCTGAGCGATGCCAGTGTGGGATCCCCAAAGCCCTGGACCACGTTGACTTTATATAGAGCGGGGAACAGAGGCAAAGAAACCCTGAGTACTTGCTAATGGAGTGAGGATGAGGAAGGGTTTAGGGGGGCAGATCTGTCGAGCACGTAACCCAACCCCCGGGACAAAAGATTCTGCGCCCCCAGTCCCTCCTGCCCCCTGTGCTGATTCCAGGGCCCCTTTCCCATCCTGTGGTAATCCGCCACAGGGCAGGGCTGAGGCTGCTGCCCTAGCTTCGTCATCTCACAGCATTCCCGGGGTGCCGTCTGTCTTCAAGGCAGAGCCCGGACTCAGAGTCTGAGGGGGTGGGAGGAGAGGTGCGTGGGCTGGGCAGTGGGTTCTCTGGTTGCTGAAAAGACAAGGAGCAAGGCGGCTTTGGAATGGGCATGCATCCTTGCAGGCTTGCATTGGGCCAAGGCGATGGCTGCGCCCCCTGGGCTGGGAAACACAAATTGGCCGCCTCCCTGCTTCTCACCGGAGCCCTGCCTGAATTGTAGGTGGGGCGGAAGATGATGGGGGGTCAGGGCGGTGTTGGCAAAGGAACGGCCGGACAGAGTATGGATGGAGAAACACGAGAGTTCCTTCCTTCGGGCTTAACAACAACAACAACAAATCTAACTTCCAGGGAAGGGAGGTCGTACGTGGATAAGGAACGGAAAGAGAGAAGAAGGAAGTGAGGTCTGGTGAGCATCACTTTAGGGACATACTGCAAGAGAGACAGAAAGTCAAAATGTGGGCCATTCTGCCGGATCTCCACCGTCAGAGTGCTCACAGAGCCACAGGAGGGAATCGGTGGGGTGACACACACTTCTTGCTGTGTCAGGGAGTGACTCACCTCAATCTGTCTGGGGACTCTCCTTGTAAACACTGGAGCTGAGAGGCAGACAGGAGCCAGCATCCTGGCGTTTTGCTGCACAGACAGTGGGGAGCACCCAAGACAGGCTGGTGAGGGAGCTCACAGGTGAGCGTGGGCCTGGGTCCTGCTGTGGGCACTGGGCGGGGGCAGAGCCAGAAGTACAGGCCCCCCCCCCCCCCCCGGTCACACACCTGCTATTTTATAGGCGATCACTGAAGCCAGAAGCACAGAGAGCTCCTGGTTATGGAGGGAAACCTCATAATCACTAATAGAATGTCAGGTTTGTCTCGTGCTTTTAACCTTTCCAAGTCTTTCGCATTCAAAAGCTCATCTGCTCCAAAAACAATCCTCTGAGGTAGCCAACGGACACTTTTCGGCCCTTCCCTCCCTTGACATTTCTGTGACATTTGGCTCTGTGACGCCTTTCCTCGGAAAACAGTCTGCTGTTGTCTTCTTTCCGATTTGCCATCAGCTTCTCTGACCATTTCCTCTCAGTGGCCTGTCCTGACTGTCCTTCCTTTGCCTGGCCACTTAAATGTTGACGTCCCCAGGTGCTGTCCTCAGCCCCCTTCTTGCTTGGGATGCCCTTCCGGGGGTGGGGGGCGTAGTCTCATCACCCACAGAGACTTTCAGATTTGCGTCTCATCCACACCCTGGCTCTTACGCTCAACCCTGTGGAACCAGCTGCCTGCCGGATCCCTCCACCCAGGGGACCCACAGTCCCTCAAGAGTGAGGAGTCTAAACTACCTAATTACCTCCTCCACCAGGTCGGGTCAACCTCTGCTTCCCACCATCCCAGTGCACCATCTACACCCCCTAGATGTCCGCTCAGAACCTGGGAGCCATCCTGGTCTCAGCCCTTCCCCCACCCCACATCTGATCATTCACCCTCCCAGCCTGATAGGAAATATGCCTTCAGTCCGTGCCCGTCTTCACGTGTCTACGCTCACACCCTAGTTCAGGATCTTGCCATCTTTGCTTAAGCGAGCGCTTCTCATCGCTCATCCTTGGGGATATTTGGCAACACCTGGAGCCATTTTCTTAAATTTGTAACTAGTCTACTTTTTATTCATATTAAGAATAGACTGACTAGCCAAATGGACATGTGTAATCACTGTCCACACGACAGACTATATGCTATCATTTCCAAGACAAGATTGATTATTTTGTGCAGACATGACCCAACTGTATTTGGCTTATAACTTGATTACCTCAACTATTTATCACAAGCGATATCCATTTATCCTGAAACCTGTCTATGTGTATCTAGTCCCCTATAATTGATACACTGGCATCTCTTTTGTCTTGAGAGGGCGTCTGACTCAAACAGATTATAACTGCTTTAATATTCACATACGATTTTGTGGAAGTTATGCCTTCCATTCATTTCCAGCGCTTCAAAACCAATGACCTTCAAATATCAGATCAGGAGTTTGTTTAGATGCAGATTTCTAGTCTTGGCACAAAACAAATTAGGAGAGAACATTTTTGATTGCCATGACTGAGTGGTTGCTGCTGGCATCGAGTGGGGGGAGGCCAGGGGTGCTGCTGGACATCTTACAGTGCACAGGACAGCCCCCACAACCAGGAGCTGGCCGTCCAAGATGTCGATGGTGCAGAGCTAAAAAAAAAAAAACCAAAAAACCCTGGCTGGGACCACCCCAGGCTTTCCTAACTGGTTTTTCTGTCATCAGATTCCCTCCCTTTAAGCCACCCTCGTCACTGCCTTCATGAGAGGATTCTTGACTGGCAAACAAATCTGTCCCCATGGCTCCTATTTCCCAACTTCTCTGCATGGTCTGCAACATCTGTGGGGTCTGGCCCCTGCCTGCTACCTCTTGGGCCCCATCTTCCGCTTCTCTCCTAACCCTGCTCCAGCGAAACCGGATAATCTGCAGTTCTCTGACTAAATCATAGTCTCACTTGCCTCTCGGCCTTTGCTCATGTCTCACATGACCCTGTCTCCGTGCCCACCCCACCTTGCCCATTGTCGGCATCTGGCCAGTGCCGACTTCTCCTTCCAGACTCAGCCGGATGTCACCTCTCCCACAGCTGGTATGAATTCTGAGGTCTACTTCTCACATTTCTGCAGTCTTCTTGGGGTCAAAGACATGGCTTAATTACCACTGCAGACCCAGTGCCCTGCACTGTGCCTGGTGAGTGAATGGGCACAGGAAGCAGGCTTGGCTGAACTTCACAAACCTTGTTGCTGGAAGGACCACGACTGGCACTCAGGTCTTCTGACTCCCAGGCTATGCTTTGCTAATCAGACCTGATGGCTTCAAGGAGGCCACTGGGAGGTCCTGAGTTCCCTGACCTCCCCAGCTCCCAGGCAGAGACGAACAAGAAATGCATCATGCCTGGCTGCCGCTGCATCCCTAAGTGCTTCCATTTATTCACAAGCTGAAAGACAAAAGCCTGGCCCCCCAGCATATGCCAGATCAAAAGCAAGGAACAAAAAGGCCTATGAAAGAAAGATGCTGGGAGCAGTAACTACTTTGATGCAGGCAAGTCTTTGAGGGAAGCAACTGAGGACTGAGCCCCCAGCAGGGAGGAGAGAAAGAAGTGGCTGCCAGAAGGTGAAAGAAATCACAAAGAGAGGGGCCTCACTAGTGGCTTGGTGGTGGGTTTCCGGGGAGCCCCAGGAGTGGGGGGATCTCATTAATCTCACCTCCTTGCCGCCCTGCCTTGAAGCCTCAACAGTCTGCTCCATTAGGAGACTGAGGATCTCCTACAGGACTACAGGAATGGAGATCAGAGCTGGAAATCTAGGAAGGAGCCTTACAAGTAATGGCTGGAGTAATACAGTAATCGATGTGAAACTGTTATTAACAAGAAAATGATTTTATAGTTTCTAACAATACAATGATTTAATAAGTTGTTCTCTTGAGCCCAGGGATGCGCAAACGCCCAAATCCTCAAGGAACGACGCCTCTTCATGAGATCACACTGAGAAAATACAAGCACACAAAGGAAAGCAAGGTGATGCTTTAGAGTCAGCTGGGCTTGGGCTCAGAACTCTGGAGCTGTCTGGTCAGTCGAATGAGACTGTGTTTTCTACTAAGCGAGTTGGGCCTAAGCAGCCTCACGACAATGGCCAATCTGACGCACCACCAAGCTCCCAGAAGGCCAGAGCCAGAGACAGAACGATAACGAAGAATGAGCAAGTCCCTCTGATTCCTGGGCTGGAGTTGGCCTGGGAAGCTTGGCCCAGAACCAGGATGTCGCTTCTGGTTTGGCTGACATTTGGGAGAATGCAGAAAAGGGGACAGGAGACACTTTGAGGAATGTGGCCTTTCAAATGCCGGGGCGCTACCCACCAGGAGGTTTTGCCTAAAGAGAATGCTCAGGAGAATCTTGGGATGTGACCCGAGGAGGCTCCAGGGCAGAAAAGGCAGCAGGGAGAGCCCCTCATCTCATCAGAAAGCCAAGCACACAAGAAGTTAGCATGAGGCTGAACCCTAAAGTCAACAGCAGAGCTTAAGTGTTTCGTTTTGGATCCCAACCATCGTGCCCTGTATTCCCAGATACTGTTGGTGATATCCGATGTCAAAGGAGGAGGGTTGGACCTCACTGTGAGCAGTGAGGAAATGAGCCCGGGGCTCTGGGAGCATCTGGAGACACATGGGGCGAGCGCAACCTTAACCATTCAGACCTGTGACTCCCAGCACCTTTGTGCAAAAGTCAGTTACCATACTTTACAGTGGCACTTTTGGCTTTTGGCTGCTGAACTTTCCCAAAACTTTAAATCAAGCTGGGAAAGTACTTTTAGAGATTGTAATGGCCAGGGGGACACGCACACAGTAGGAGCTCAGCCTGTATCTTGGATGAGAAAAAGGAGGACCACAGTCATGGCCAAAGCACCCTGTCCGAATGGCCTCCCATCCCTCAAACCTACAGGGAAGCGGCATCACAAGCTCAGGACACCTTAATCATCCTCCCTCTGTCCCCTGGAGGGACGCAATATGCTGGGAAGATCAAACCAGCATGCATCCTCGGAAGGATCTGGATTCTTTTCTTCTCCCTCTGAGCTGTCACTTGCTGTAAAAATGATCATTGATATTCAGCCATTATACTTCCATAATCATTAATATTCTTAAAAGGCTCTTGGAACACATTTATACAAGGCTACATGATCAGTTCCTACATTTACTTTCAATTTAAATAACGGCTTTAGCCAGAGTTTTGATGTGCTGTTTACTTTAATTACTGTTCTGCCCCTATCTGTGTCTTGACACAGTGTCATTTAATATTTTATGAATTTCCTTTAGCCCATTTTTTTTCCCTGATATGTGTGATTCTAAGGGGCTGCTGATGCAATTTTTTTTTTTTTAACTTGCACTTTTAACTTTTCTGAGGCTCGCTGTAAACAAGATGTGGCATGTCTATGGATGCTCTTCCCCTGGTGATAATCGGAGGGAATAAATAAACCAGCAGACAGCTGCTTTACCAAGCTGGCACAGGGATGCCAGGGTGTTCTGGCCCTGCTGGGGGCTCATAATGACAGGCCAGCAACTTCAGACGAGGTAGGACACGGCCCAGAAGAAATCCGAGTCTGTTCCCCAAAGTGCGGTCTGGCAACTCAGGCTCACTGGGGGGCGGGGCACACCCTAGAACCACGGACTCAGAATCTGCATTTTGACAAGATCCCTGGGTGATTGGTGTGCACATTAAAGTCTGAGAAGCACTGCACTAAAGGAAATCAGCTGGTAGGTGGGGAGAAAATAGGTCCCTCTCTGCCTCTCTCTCAAAATTCCCAGGCCTTCATGGAATAAAAGCTGTACTTCCAGGATCTATGGCAGATTTTCAGGCCCATTTCTTCTTTTTTTAAATGTTTATTTATATTTGAAAGAGAGAGACACAGTGTGAGCGGGGGAGAGGAAGAGAGAGAGGGAGATACAGAACCTGAAGCAGGCTCCAAGCTGTCAGCACAGAACCCGACGTGGGGCTCGAACCCACGAACCGTGAGATCATGACTTGAGCCGAAGTTGGCCGCTTAACCGACTGAGCCACCCAGGCGCCCCAATCCCAGGCCCATTTCTACATAAATACTTCAATTACTGTGTTCCTTATTTGCTTCAAGATCTCCCCTATTTTTCTGTTCATCCATTCGTTTATCTGAGAAATCTTTGTTTAGTAAGGCCACGTGCTAGGAATTACCAAAAGTGACAAGTAAGATGTGGAGGGATTACCTGTTGTAATAGCGTGCCAGGTGCTAAGGCCACACAGAAGCGGAGACTAATGGAGATGTCAGAGAAGCTGTCACTAGAGAGGTGACTTTTTTGGAACTGATTCTTGAAGATGACTAGGAGTTCACCAGGCGGAAGAGAAGGGGTGGTTGGGGAGGATAATTCATGTTGAGGTCAAGAGGCAAGGACTAAAAGACACAGACAGAGGTGTAAATGTTCTTCAGGTAGAGTTTATGGCCGGGACGGTATTACCCTCGGGGCCAGCCCTGCTTCTGGCTCCAGTCAAGGGCAGCCCCAGGCACTGCCTGCAGGAATCACAGCATCTGTAGCATGGAGGCTCAAAAGGTGGTGTTTCCCCATCCCTGGGAAGGAAAGGCTTTTCCCATTGGGACTGTGGTCGGCTGCTGCTAGACACAGGAACTGGCTCTAGAACGGAGTTGGGAAGGATGCACCAACTCATTTCTAGCGATTACTAGTGGTAGCCTTTGATGGGTACCCTCTTCTTCTCTGTAAGATCTGTAAAATGGGTTCCTGGGAAGGCTAGATGAGAGAATATGGGAAAGAAACGGGCACTTGGTAGGTGTGTCATAACATGACTGGATCTGAGCTTGAACCTGAGGTTGATGTGCAGGGCGGGGAAGTGGATAACAGCAAAGACAAGGAAAAGAACAGGCCAGGTAAACAGTGCCGGGACCCTAGAGCAATGGAGACCTGAGGGATGACCGACCAGGAAGAAAGAAAGGGAGAGCTTCCATTGGCCCCATTTCCAGCCTCCTCTGCCCACTCTTTCTGGCACCCAGTGACAGATCGACACCTCTGTTGAAGAGCAGAACCTCTCTGTGGGGCAGGCCAGACCAGAGACGTGCTCTCAGCCATCCGGGCTTGCTGGAGACGATAGCTTTGGAGGCAACAGACAGCTGTCAGGCTCCGGAGAACAGGAAATGAGAGGAGAGGTGATCAAAACCTTAAGGACAGATATTATGGCCTTGTCTCTTTCTGTATGAATGGAAGTAAATTGCCCTTTGGGCAGAACCGAACCAAAGAGAAGCTATGAACTCGTGACGAGCAAATAAATGCAGCTAAATATCACGTTTCCACTTCTTCCTTTCTCATATATGGCATTTATCATGGATAACAGATGACTGGATAACGTTTTTTATTTTTATTTATTTTTTATTTTTATATATAGAGAGAGTGAGCTGGGGAGAGGGGCAGAGAGGGAGAGAGAGAGAGAGAGAGAGAGAGAGAGAGAGAGAGAGAGACAAAGAGGGAGAGTGAGAGAGAGAGAGAGAGAGAGAGAGAGAGAGAGAATCTGAAGCAGGCTCTCTGCTCAGAGAGGAGCCCGATGTGGGGCTCAATCCATGACCCTGGGATCATGATCTAAGCCGGAATCAGGAGCCAGGCGCTCAACTGACTGAGCCACCCAGGGGCCCCTCGATAATCTTAATTTAATGGCAAAAGGGAATCACTCCTGCTAATGAAAGTACAAACTAAATACCCTAATAGTTCCAGATCCTGGCACTGGGCATCGGCAGTCTGACAGCAGTGTGGGTATGTCCATCAGTTCTCAGGGCTATCTCAACTCCTGATTTAGCAGGGTAATTTGTATGAAACTGCCTAGCATGGTGCCCTATCCCACAGTAGATGTTCCAGACGTATGTTAGTTTCTCTCATTGCACAGTTACTGCCGCTGGCTGGCTACCTTGCATTTGTGTGAATTTGGTCACAAGACGGGACTGTCTAGAGAAAGCAGATGGTCTGCTTTACTTTCAATCATAATCATAGCAATCACAGCACCATTTATTGGGCACTAGACTATGTGCCAGAAGTTTTTACACACACTTGCCCAC
Organism: Acinonyx jubatus; assembly: GCF_027475565.1. Lineage (NCBI taxonomy): Eukaryota > Metazoa > Chordata > Mammalia > Carnivora > Felidae > Acinonyx > Acinonyx jubatus. The sequence goes on along the minus strand of NC_069390.1, from coordinate 89,931,325 downwards.
TGAACCATCCAAACAACCCCATGAAACCGGAACTGTGTCGTCCCCCTTTTGCAGAAAAGCAAACTGAGGCTCAGAGACGTGAAGTAACTTGACCAGGTAGAAGAAGCTCAAATGTAAATGCTAGAGCTGGGATTTGAATGGAGGTCTACTTCTCAACAACCGACCCAAACTGAGCTCTGCTTAGTGTTTATGTCACCTTCTAGACAGAGAACTTGAGAGCTGGAGGGACCCTCGGAAATCGTCTTGGGTAGTGGTTCCCAACTGGGAGATGATTTTGTTCCCCAGGCGACATCTGACAGTGTCTGAAGGTATTTTTGGTTGTCACAACGAGGCGGAGGGGAGGGGGGCATGTGCTCCTGGCATCTGATAGGTAGAGGCCAGGGATGCTGCCCAACACCTTACCAGGCTGACGACAGCCCCACAACAATGGATTATCCTACCTGAAATGTCAATAGTGCTGAAGCTGAGAAAGCCTGACCCAGACCCATCTCTTGATTTACAGATAAGAAAACTGAGGCAGGGGTTGGGGTGAGGGTAGGGTTCCAGGTTATGTGTATTTCACCGGGACAGAGGTCCATGGAATCACCACACTTCCACAGTCCTTCCTGCACCCTGTGCTCTCCAGGAGAAAGAACTCAAAGGGTTCAGACAGCGTGGTATGGAGAGGCATTATCTAGTTTCCTACGGGAGCCAGCAATTTGTTACATCAGAAAACATTATCCTCAGGAGCAGCGCCCTTATTTAGATTTCAGGCAACAAAAAAAAAAAGAAAGAAAAGAAAAAAGAGAAAAGAAAGAAAAAAAAGAGTAAAGTTTTCTCAAGTAGTAAGATTCCTACTTTGCTCCGTTTAGCAATTTTCTAATGCAGCTGCGGTGGAATCTGGGAACGTGCTGAGAAGGGATGTGCTTGCCAAGGGGAGAACGAGTGTGTCCTCCTAACCGGGGGCTGCTTTAGAGACAGCGGTGGCTTGTCAGCACGTTGGGCTGGGGCCCAGGAACGTGCGGGGGAAGCAGGACACCTTCAGGGCAGAGCTCTCTTATGACACTTCAGCTCTCTCGTGACCCTGTCACTCGTGTGTTGCCACCCAAGGAGCCCCCACGGTTCTAGGGGTCTAGGGGAGGGGCAGCCTGTGGACAGGAAGGAACAGGGGCTTCTGGGTTACACGTGGATCCCAGCGAAGGTTCTTGGCAAATTCTCGGCATCTCTAAGTCTCGGGTTCCCTGCTGGTACGATGATGGCAATCACACCAGTGGTGGGCAGAGTGGGCTCACCTACGTGAATACTTAACACGGCAATGACACATAGGACAAATCGATGCTTCTTCCCTCTGAGTCCTCCAGCATATGTGGACACGGTGAGCTATAGGAGGTGTCAGTGCGCAGAACGCTGGCCACGGCAGGAGATTTAAAATATACTAGTATGGGGGCGCCTGGGTGGCTCGGTCGGTTAAGCGTCCGACTGCAGCTCAGGTCATGGTCTCGCGATTTGTGAGTTCGAGCCCCGCACCGGGCTCTGTGCCGACAGCTCGGAGCCGGAGCCTGCTTGGGATTCTGTGTCTCCCTCTCTCTCTGCCCCTCCCCTGCTCATGCTCTGTCTCTGTCTCTGTCTCTCTCTCTCTCTCTCTCTCTCTCCCTCTCAAAAACATTTACAAAAATAAAATACACTAGTATACCCGAGGCTTCCTGTGTGTTAGTTACAAAGTGTGCAAGGCCAATAGCTAAGCCCAGGAAGAAAACCTGGAGTCTTTCATCCAAAGGCAAGAAGCCTCCAGCAGCCTCCATTAGCCCAGCCTACTCACCGCACCTTATCTGGTCCTTTGCCTGTCCTTGGGGCAGGGAGCTCTCTCTTATCCTCCTCACCCAGAGTTCCAGACACAGACAACAGATGGATGCAGGCTTCCCAGAGGGCTGGGCCAGAACCTTCCTGGTCCCACACCTGCCTCGGTACCCTCAGTGCCATGTGGGTGTGAGGCAGGGTTTGCACAGAGCGCTAATGGAGCTCTTTAGTTAATATTCAGGTTGAGTGTCCTGTTTTTTTTTTTCCTAGGCGTGCAACATTGTGGTTCAATATTTGCTGGGTGGTAATTAATAGCACTTAATCTGTACATCTTGAACCTGTTTCCCATTTGTTAAGGAATGAAGTCATTGTAGCCACCCCACTTTTGGCTCCTTCTGTCCTTTTCCCTTCCCAGAAATGTCCTTTCTTACTTCAGCCTTAGCAGTTCTTAGGAAGAGAAGGCCAAGGCAACACAAGACAACACAACACATAAAAACAACAAGGACAACAACCACCCTAGAAAGAAGTTCATGGCTGCCTTCGTGAAGCAGTGACCTGAAAAAAGTTTATGAAAAAAAAGGGAAAGAAAGAAACTCCCTGACCCGCCCCCTCCATCCCCAGGCCTCTAGGCGTCAGACAAGAAACTCCTTAAAGGGAGAGCACAGTCCCTCATTTCTTCTTTCCTCCAGACAGTGTCTAGTAAACAAAACACTCTCAGTGAAAGAGCTATCATTTATTGAGTGCCTACTGTGTTCCAGGTGCTTAAATGGATGTTTCACTTAATTCTCGTGACACCTCAGCCGTCTCAAAAGGCAAGCGTGTATTTTCTCCCTTATACGGTTCAAAGGACCGAGTAACTTGCCCAAGGCCACACAGCCGGCAAGTGGCAGGACGGAAACACAAATCCAGACAGGTACGGCTCCAAAGTGGGGTTCTTCCCAGTGCTCCCCGCTACCGTCTGCAGGCGGATCCCACCAAGGCGACTCGCCCAACTTCTGCACGAGACCTGCGCACAGCGCATCAGATGATACTCCTTATAATGGTAAATCGATCCCCTATTGGCAAGGGGGCAGGCTTCTCCAGAAATCACTTAATTTTCCTCCGCTTCCACAGCCTGTGGGATGGGCTGAGCGGCATCACTGGGTTACGCTCATTTTGTGGATACGGCAGCCGAGACCCTGAGCAGCTCCTGAGTAGTGTTCTGGCTGTCGGTCAGGGTGCCAGGCAGCCCCTGGGTCTGGCCAGCCAATGCTCTCTCCCCAGTGCTCTCACCCGGCCCAGCTGCTTTGTATGATAGCATCCTACTGACATCTGTGTTTCAGCCGGGGCTGAGAAGGAGGAGCAAACACTATTAAGAGGCGTGAGGGGAGCTTGGGGGGCGAGGCATCCCTCCCCCGCAAAAAATATGTTCCTGCCACTGGTTTGGATGCTGGCGAACACCTACAGCAGAAACACAGCAGAAACTGCAAATCAGGCAGCGTGTGTCAGATTTTAAACACCTCAGGGAGTTTAGGGCCAGCAAATAAAATGTGCTCCATTTTGCCAGAGCTGAGGGGATTGGGCAAGAAGGAGCCCTTAGAATTTTGACACCGTGCTTTGATCAGTGTGACGGGTTTAATATTATAGAAATATTTCATTGTTTCAGCAGAGACGAGGAAATCTCATCATCCATCCAGCCGAACTGTACGTCTGTCATGGCTCACGGAAGGGGTGGGGGCAGAGAAGGAAGGGGAGAAAGAAAATGCTGATTTAAAATCCAACTTAACCTGAGGTAAATTTGGCCCATTAGTTCAAACTGTGTGTGTGTGTATGTGTGTGTGTGTGTGTGTGTGTTTTCCTCCCTCCCTCCTTTTTTATTTAAGTCACTGCCTTGTTTTCAAGGTATTATTTTTAAAAAGTGGCATCTAATTATGTTTTCTCTCCACATTCCTTTTGAGCAGGTAATGAAAGCTATGGTGCGGAGTTCTGTGTGATTAACGGGAGAGAATGCAGATGGCCCTGAATGGAAGCCACAATGTAAAATACGTTTTTATAAATAGGACTGAAAGAAACCAAAGTGATCCACTGCGAGATGCAACCGAGATAGTATTTGTTCTACGTTGGGTGCACTCATCTGGAAGTTGTCTGGAGAACGGTCCGTCTGGAGATTTCTGACCAGCCTTCAGTGGTCACTACGCACTCTGACGTGGGGGCTACACAAAACCCCCTCACTTACAAATCTCTCTCGTACCTGGGAAGCCCCTTGCTTATTTTTGTGATTTATTTGCAGGGGCAAAGCATTGCTCTCTGCCACCATGCTTGGAAGAAAAGACTAATGAGCCCCTACTCTGTAGCTTGACTGAGACTCCAAGAGAGAGGAGCCCATAGAGGGGCGCTAGGTGCCTTGATGGAGTGGGGAGGCCAGGAAGGGGTTCGGGGTAGGGCGGAGAAACAAACCGAAAGACAAATTTAGACAAATCCCTAATTCCGCCTCACCAGGCTCAGATATATCCTTTTCTTGTTGGGAGCAGAGAAGGTAACTCTTGGTAGATTTTACATTAAAATGAGGTCATGCTCCTTGGAAAAAGCCAGACTCATTGAGCAGAAGATGTACATTGTTCCATGAGAGTTCCCACATGGTATAACAAGTGACAGGCTCTTGGAAATATTACCAGACAGTGCTTATTACTCTGGGACTATGAGAAGAGGGGAAGGGCAGACCAGGGGGAAGGTTTCAGCACGAGGAACTCAATTCTGCGGGCACTGAATGGAAACCACCCCCAAGCATTATGTAACATGGGCCAACCTCCTTCTCAACAGCAGGAAGAGGCAATTCAGGTCAGAGACAAGGAGTTCTTTGCTATGCACAGACCTTTTCTTTCTGACCTTGAGCTGTGCCTTCTCCTCCCCATCTCCACTTTTGCCAGCCCTTTGGAGCACAGATCCAAATTCTAATCCAGATCCCCCAAATGCTACTCACCCAGCATCTACATATGCATATGGGTGTTAATACGTATGTCTTTTCACTGATGGAGTATTGCATGTTCACCAGTTGGTCTGCTAGCTTCCATAGGGCAAGTTCAAGGACACTTCCTGGGGCCTATGATGTAGCCACATACTACTAGGCTCTAAACTTCAGGTTCCCCGCTGGAGTGTCTTGAGGGGGACGAGTGGTGGTTTCTTACATCGAACCGGAATTCAACAAGGGCAGCAAGATTCTTCTAAGAAAACACTTTGGAGTCCAAATGGGCCATAAGAATGGGATGAACGGGACATGTTAGCACATGGGAGAGTTTAGGAAGCAGGTAGGGAAAAAAGGGATATTTCAGCAACCAGTTGTAGAATCTTGTAGGTAGAGAGGAGAAGTCAGATTATCAAGTGCACATCACCCGGTCTGGTGGTTCTCATACCTGGGCACACATCAGAATTACTCGGGGAGCATGTGACAAATCCAGATTCTGAGGCCTCGTCCTTGGAGACTAATGTGGTAGGTCGGGGTGAGAGCTCCAGCATCTGTACCTCAGGCAATTCCAATGCTGCTTTCCACTAGGGAGCCATGGAGGTCTTGTGTGGGTCCCAAATGAAGAAACAGAAACTGAGGACAGCTCGGTGACTTCAGCAAGGCCATTCGGCCGGTGAAGAGGGAGAATCAGACTGCCATTCCCTTGCTCCTTCGATTACCCCTAACTGCCCTCAATTAGCACTGCTCTCCCAGAGAATCTCCCGTCAGAGGATACCAGGGGTTGAATGGAGGACACGTGGGCTAAGAGGGGGAATTATTTAGAACACATGTGAAACTCTATTTACACCAAGCCTGAAAATGAACTTCCCATTCTCCAGCTTCAGCTTCCAGAATGCAACCTTAATCTAGCTCATTTGCATGAGCTTTAAAATAAGCCTTTAGAACAAATGTAAATGGATCTTCAAAGAACAATATTATGATGGGTTCAGTGTAAATGACTTAAAAACATATGGACGACATTTCTTGAGGATTTCCCAGGGAGTTGTGCGGTCTGTCTGTACGCAACGGAGTTTTATTATCACGGCAAAACTTGGGGTTGGGAGGAGGGTGGTATTCACGGAAGGATAAAAAGTCCTAGACTTTCAGGAGTTCTGATTTACTTTCATGCCTCAGTGGGCTGGACTGATGACCCGGAATGGCCAACATGAAACAGAACTGAATCTCTTCATCAGGCTCATGCTGGATCATAGGAGCAGGTCACACCCCAGATCCTGACAGAATACAGATGTCAGGACTGGAAAGAACCAGAGATTTTCCATTACCTTCCCCTCACAACAGGAATAAGGAAACTGAGGATCAGAGAGGGCAAATGATTCGTCAAGATCACACAGCCAGTATGTGGTTGAACTGGGACATCAACCCAGGTATGTCTAATTCCAAACTTGTTTTCCTTTGAATACACCACCCAGCTGCTACAAAATTACCACATTGTGGTTTTCAGAACCAGCGAGGCCACACGCAGCTTCAGGGAGAGGTGACCCAGCCAGAACTTTATTGATCAATAGCTTTGCCACGTCACTGACACACTGGTTGCTGGGCAATGTGACTCCTCTCTGAAGAGGCAAGAAGTAGATCCCGAAGATGATGGATCTGCATGAAGCAAAACCCAATAACAAGGCACTTTCAGGTCAAAGACTTGATTTTCTGTGGTTTGGAATTTCTAGGTCAGCTGCTCAGAGGCTGTCCCCTGCTCAGCTTATCTAAGATGAGGCCCCTCAGTAAGGACCTCCTCAGAGGGAAGAGTCAGGAAAACCAATTTAAGATCCCCTTTAAGAGACAGGACAGATGGAGATACGGGCTTGTTTTCTGCCCGATGTTAGCATCTTATCTTACAGCTAGGCTGACAATAAGAGGAGCTGGCTATAAAAGGCCTGGCCAGAGAGATGGCTTGGGGATGGGAGACGGGCTGCTAACCTGGGGCAAGTCAATTAACTACTGTGGGCCTCAGTTTCCCTTTACATAAAATGGGGCAGCCAGACTCTTTTTTTTTTTTTTAAATCGAATACATTTCAATCTTTATTTTTTTTTAATTTATTTATTTATTTTGAGAGAGAGAGAGAGCACGTGCGCGGGAGGGAGAGAGAGAATTCCAAGCAGGCTCCATGCTGCCAGCACAGAGCCCAACTCGCGGCTTGAACTCACGAAGCATGAGATCGGGACCTGAGCCAGAACCAAGAGGTGGATGCTTAACCAACTGAACCACCCAGGTGCCCCCTGGGACTTGTTTTTTTAACACCATTCTGTGGCCAGGTGCTGGCTGTCTGCACATGAATCGCCTGGCTTGTTTGCTAACCTAGAGCCTCTCGGGTCCCAGTTTCAGGTAGTCTGATTCAGAAGGTTCGTTGTGAGGCCCAGCGAACATTTCATTCACTCATTCACAGGTGTTTACTGCACACGCAGGAGATGTTCTGGACCCTGTGTTAGGTACTGGGAATATAACTGTGAATACACACTGCATGCAAAGCACTATACAAGGCAACCGGGGTACATAACTGTTTAAGAAAGAATTCTTGCCTGGTGAATGGCAGTGTGGTATCACATACAGGGGAGTTGGTCAAAATTGGGTTTGAATCTCTGCTTTGCCACATCCTCACCGTGTGACCTTATTTATGCAATTCCCCTAGCCTCTTTGATCTCATCTGCAATATGGGGATGCAATTATGGCACCTTCATCATAAGAGGGCTGTGATGATTGTAAGAGCTCATCTGGCCGAGCTGCTGCCCAATTCCTGAGCAGAGCCAAGGTTCACCGATGACAGGTCCACACATGGATTCCTAGGGTTCTCAGGAGTGTGTGTGGCACGTACGAGAGTGGGGGACACACGCAGGCATGCATGCGCAGCTTCCTCGGGGAGGTGACATTTGACTGGGGCCTTCATGATGGGTAGAGTTCCCATATGGAGAGGGGCAGAAGTCGTGCTGGGGGAAACCGCAAACAGGCCATTTGTTTTTTTTCAACGTTTATTTATTTTTGGGACAGAGAGAGACAGAGCATGAACAGGGGAGGGGCAGAGAGAGAGGGAGACACAGAAACGGAAACAGGCTCCAGGCTCTGAGCCATCAGCCCAGAGCCTGACGCGGGGCTCGAACTCATGGACCGCGAGATCATGACCTGGCTGAAGTCGGACGCTTAACCGACTGCGCCACCCAGGCGCCCCCGAACAGGCCATTTGTGAAGACCAACCTGGGAAGCTGGCCTGGGGCGAAGGGCCTCGAGTGCAGGCTAAGGAGGCTGGCTTAGTTTTAGTTAAGGGACACAGCTGGCATCAGTTCCTCTTTTGAAACACACACATGTTGCCTTGAGGAAGGCAAGCCTTTTGACAAATATTTGCTGAATAAGTGATGTGGAGCAGGGAGCGGCCCTTCTCGAAAGTTCATCTGGAGATATGCAGGACAGAGAGGATAGAAAGGAGGCGTCCGGCAGGCTGGCCGGGGCTGTTGTAATATTCCTGGGGTAGGTGACAGGCTGCTAGGCTAGAGAGAGGGGGAGAAGGTAACCGCAGGGGCACCAAGCCTTGGTAACTCTTTGGAACAGAAGTGGGGAGAAGAAGCCAACCTCAGTGTCCAAAATGCGTATCTGGAAAAATACTGGGGCCAATAGGGCCACTAAATAGGGTTCAGGAAAAGGGCTCAGAGCCTTTCCCGAGCCTCTAGACTAAGCCAGGGCTCAATGTCCTATGTCCTATGGTACTGACCATAGTGTTTGGTAGACAGCAAGGACCCAATAAACCTTACTCTTACTACTATCATCTGTCACACTCATGACCATGTCACCAACACTTCAAACCTGCTTTCCTGCTAGAATGTAATCTTTAGGAGGCAGATACTGTGGCCATTTTGTTGCTCCCTGTGACCCCAACACCTAAAATCATGTGTGCCACAGAGTGGACACTAAATAAGGGTTGAAAACAGTAACCAGGAACTGGTTCACTGAGGAAAGCAATTGTGTCTGTTCAAGACATAGTAGGTGGAGGTGATGGAATCCATGCTGGAGGCAATGTCCAGTGGGCAGGTGAATATTCGGGCCAGAGGTCCGGCGTAGAGAGGGAGGCCCCTGGTGACTAGTGGGCACCTCCTCCTTCCCTGACATTCACCCTGCCTCTGGCCACCCCCCAACACCACCCTCCCACTCTCCAAGCCCCGTATCCTGGTTCCTCCACTAGAGACGCTTTGATTTCTAGCTGTGGCGATATCTCTGTGATACAGGATGGCCTCTTTTGCCTAAAGAAAAGTACTCGGAAATTGCAGGCTTCCAACTGAAGCTTTGAGGTACACCCTATAGCAATTCAAAAGAAAAAAAGAGAAAGAGAGAGAGAGAGAAGCCTGAACAATTTCCTAGCTCATTAAAAACAGCATTTGGTTTGCTTTTCAACATCTGAAAAAAAAAAAAAAAGACAAAGTGGAATTTTATAGTACGGTCCCCTGAGCGGACAAGAGCAACACGAGACAAGAGAGAAGAAAAGAAAAAGGAACAGAATGAAACAAAAGAGAAACCCAGATAACGGGCTGTTTACAGTAAATACTTGGTACACTCGCTAAGGCCATTTCCAGTGGTTCTCCCACCGAACCCCCAATACCTGTGTGAAAACAGGTTCACGAGGCCCAAACAGGAGATCAAGGAGTTAAGAAAAAAGTATCCATGTGGGTTCCGGTGGCCTAAGTGCTAAGCTCTGCTCCCAGGGGAGGCTAGAGTGAAAGCTGAGCCTGCGGTGGCCTTCTGGATTCTTCCAGCCCCTCGCTGCTCGACACAATGTGGATTTTCCTGGCTTCCCAACTCTATGATGCCAGGGCTGCTTGGATTTGCAAGCCAAGAACCATCCGAAAGTCCCTGAGGTCAGGCCTGAGGTTGGGCGCTCATCCTGAAAGGGACAGCCCTCGTGGTCACCACCACCAGCCAGAGCTCTGCTTGGCCTCTCTGCAGCCACCGATGCTGTCATCCACCCTGCCATTCCTGTAGGGTTTCCCTCTCTCCTCCTTGTCATCATTTTCTTTTGCTCTTCCTCATCCCACAGCAACCACTCTTTGTCAGGCTTCTTTGCAGTCTTGTCTTCTTCTCCTCACCCCATAAAGGTCGCCGGTTCCCGAGATTAGGTTCTCAGAACTTTCCTCAAGTTTGCCTACCTTCTCTATTCTCCTGCACTTGTTCCGCAGTATCTGAAAGACCCTCGTACGTGCCAGATACTGTGCTGGGATGTGGGGGTGTGAACATGAATGACGGGTCCTTGCCTTGAGGTTTAGTACAGGAGCACGTTCATAGAACAGATACCACATGGCGTGATAGGCCATACGAGGTGTCACGGATGTGCCAAAGAATCAGTGATCGATGCTGCCTGGTGCATCAGGACCGACTTCACGCAGGAGGTGACACTACATCAAGACTCCCAAATTCGTGTCTCTAGCCACGACCCACCTCCTGTCTTGGGAGCTCCACACTTGAGTTTCAAATGACTTGACAGATACCTCCACTGGTATATCCTGCAGCTATATCAAAGTCAAGATTTTTCAAAACTTAACTCCAATCTCTGTGCATCACCATTACCGGCCACCTACCACCCAAGAGGGAAACCCCAGAGTGATCTTGGACTCCTTTCTTTCTCCCTCACCCAACGGCATCCTGATGGCTGTGTCTCTCTGAAGTTCTGACCTGCCGCCTCCTACACTGGCACGATCGGGCCCTTGTTGTTTCTAACCTGGAGTATTTCAAGTGTTGCAATCGTTTCCCAATTCATTGGCCTCAATGCCCACTGTGTTTATGAATCACTCGGGGAGCTCATTACAAGCATATTTCCCTGTCCCTAGCCTGAGAGGCTGGTTCGCCAGGTCTGGGGAAGGGCCTCCGGTGGCTCTAAGGCGGCTGGTTTGCACCACACCGTGTAGTGGTGGTGTCCCTCTGCCTTCAGTCCCCTGTCCTGTCTTCATTTGTCCACACTGCCTCCAGGGTATATTCTGAAACACAGCCAGGCTCATGCCCTGCCTTGGTTTAAAAACCTCCAGTGGTTCTGAACTTCTTAATGTGCCATTGACCGCCCTTCATAAAATGACTAGGGTCCTTTGAGGAATGTAACTAACTTGTTTTCATTCTCCATCAATGGACAGTTTGGCCTCCGTGACCTCTGCAGCTTTGGTGCGCTGGATTCTAAAATCTGCCCCCCCCCTACCCCCCGCCCCACTGCACCAAGCCCTTCGGTCAGACTTAGAGCAGAGAGCTAGGTGTGTGACTACATCCCAGGCCAGCGGACCTCACATCCCCACTCTGTCTTGCCAATCTGTGACTCTTGGTAAGTTACACAATCATTCTACACTTCAGAGTTGTGAGCATTAAGTCAAACAATGGCAGCAGAGCTCCCGGCTTGGTATCCAGTATGCAGTTAAGACCTCAATCCTAAAAGCTACTATGATCTCACAACCCAGTTATCCTGGACCACTTGCTATTCCTGGGTTACATCATGCAATCTCTTTGCCAGCTATCTGGATTGCCCTCCTCCAACTGGAAAACTCCTATTCATCCTTCAAAACCCCTATTCATCCCTCAAACTCCTTTACCTCTTTGCAAAGCAGTGCTTTCTGCAGTTGCCACTGTGCTCATCAAGAAGGTGTCAGATATCCTCTATTGTAGTCGTAGCACCTAGTACGACTGGGAATGCACCTCCTTCAAGCTCCTTGAAGCGAGAGGCTGTGTTATTTATTTTGGAATTTGCAAACCTAGCAAAGTGCCTGGCATAGGACAGGTGCCCGCTAACAATCAAAGGAATGAACGAATGGGGTGAGAATACGATGTGCAGAGAGTAGAGAAAGGACCCCACAGCCCTTTCTATGTGTTGCAGAGTTGTTCTTTGCAGAAGGTTCCCTCAGTGGCCTTTGCCTACACCTGTGGTCAGCTGGAAGGCTCCACTAGAGAGGGGCACTGTCCTCTTTCCCTGTCCCTCTTGTCCTGGATGCCCCCTTCCCAGATGACTTTCTGCTCTGCTCTTTCTCAGTCCCCAGCCGAACCATGCCTAGCACTGCGGCCCCTGGGAAGGGCTGCTCTGTTACTAATTGCCTCCCTTGTGATTGATTGATCTGCTCCTCGAATCTGGTGAGGTTGAGCTTCTAAGGCAAAAACAGCAAGGCACTGCAAGGCTGAACTGTCTTAGGCCACTCTAGGTCCGGTGACTCCAAGGAGGCCCGGGGCCCTCTCCCCGAGGCCAGATGCTGCCTCTCGGTACACTCTGGCCTTCGGGCGTGCAGACAACCTCACAGTCCCACTGCCCACATCCCCTCACTTCCTTTTCCAATAAGCTGCCTGGGCATCCGTGGCAGAAGACAGCGTTAGCCCCAGGAAGCTGTGAAAGCAATAAAAGAACTAAGTGTTTTCTAGGTCACCGCCTGATCAAGTCCGCACTTAAACAATAATCTTGCCATTGCATCTGCAAAACCCCAGACTCAGGCCCCAAAAGGTTATTTCATCAATAATTCTTGAGTTTGCCTACAGGCAGAATTATTCCCGGCAGGCATTTCAGGCCATCTCTAAACAGGCTCTGTGGAGGACAGGCCCCCAGGTATTTAGGCAGGAGCCATTTATATTGCTGAAGGGAGAGGGTGGGGCAGAAAGTATGTGCTGTCCAGAGGCAAGTTCCAGAACCGGGAAGAGATGGGGAGGCTGAGGCGGTGTGGCCCTTGGTTGGGCACCCGCCATCCGACAAGGGAAGCTACTTTTCATGTTAATAACTGTGGATTACACCGGCGTGGTCGTGCCATCCAACGTTACGATAAAAAGTCCCCGGACAAACCCAACTCTGCCTGGGATCTCTTGGGCATCTGCAGCCTCCCGTCCGCTCTTCCCCTGCTACTCTGCTGTTGAAACGGGCTCCCTTGATTTACTCAGCGTATTTACCAAGCAATTTGCAAGAGCAAGTAATTACTCCTCAGTTCATTGAATCATAGGTGGGAGAGCCACTGAGGTCATCTTATTTGACCTCCATCTAGCCTTCCTGGGCCTCCTTGGACTTGTGTTCGTATTAGCATTTAATCTCTGCCTTTGGTCCCCAGGCCCCGTGGAACGCGGCCACCTCCCCTGGAGAGCCTGGGGCTTGTGCCCAATTGCTTGTCTAAGCTCTGAACTTTCTACTATTGTGCTTTCCATCTCCCGCGCCACGCTGAGGGCCACTGCACCTCGTCCTCCCGGCTTTGGAGACGGTGATTAATTCCCTTACTTCATTTATACTGTTTTCATGGAGGTATTTATAGACCATGATTGTGTTCCCTCGGAGCCAGATCCTTTCTCAACTATATAAATTTGGCTCTCTCGCTCTCTCCTGATACGACTTATCTGCTAATCCCTAGAACATTTGTTGGTATTTATGCTTGGCTGGGATTTTCTACACCTTTGCTAAATGGCACTGACTAGCCTCACTCAGGTAGCCCGTTCCTGGACACGCAATGGGGAAGGCCCATCCCCCCATCCTCCCTGGTTTTCTCTGGGGGACCCCAAGGGGCTAAAAACCAGGATGATGGTACAAGGAGGGAGGAGATGAGCAGATGGTTCATAATTATATTACAAGAGCATCCCCAAAGGAAATAGGATCCTTTTTCAAGTGACTTCTTTACCAAAGTACTGTTTCAATTCTCCCCGCCCCCCCCCACCAAAAAGTCCCTCTTTAAAAAAAAAAAAAAGTCAACAATTATTTCCCCAAGAAGGAAATCGAAGAGAACTCCTAAATAGTCTTTATGGGGGAAAGGAGACAAATTAAGGGGTGGGGGCTGTGGGGTGGGGAGAGAGAGAGAGAGAGATTGAGATTGTGATCATTTCCATAGCTCCACCCTTAACGTGCTCAGGCTGGCTGCTGAGGTTGGGAAGAAGTCCACAAGGATATTCATCAAATCTCTGGGCCATACAAGACCCTAGATATCTCAGTTTACCTTCATGTCCTATATGAGGAAACTGAGTCAGGGCCGTGTATGAGCGTAAGTGCATATTGATGTCACGCGTCTCGGGTTCTAATGTCTACTCATCTGTTTACGTGCTATCAGAGGTCCTTGATGAAGTTTCCAACTTTGCTGCGCCTCAGTTTCTCATTTGTAAAAGGAAGGTTGTACTCTCCACCTTGGGGCTTACTATGGATTTTGAAAATAATGAACATAATAAACAGGTCCTTGGCACATAGTGGGCACAGAAGAAATGCTAATTAGTACTAAGGCGGAGAGCATTAGAATGCCCTGCCCAAAGTCACCTTGGTTAACCCTGGGGCCAGAGCTTGGGTCTTTTGCGACCCAGTTCAGTACTTCAACTAATATGGTGCTACCTCCTCTATATCCTCCCATTGAACACACACTCCTGTTCCATGAAGGGGCCATGACAATGTTCTCCATTATGACACAGTGCTTGATGCTCAAATGGATAGGAGCTCAAAGGCCACACTGAAGCTTCAAGTGAGGTTAGCCAGGGAGAAACACTCCTATCCTATCCTCTTGGGAAGAAAGGGCCCAGACTGGAGAGGTTCGGCTGAAAGAGGCTTAGGAATACGGTGTGAACTTGCCTGTGAATATAACCGCTAGGCCTTTGAGAGGGCTACTGGGCTGGCCTGGGATCACCAGCCCAAGCCAGAATGGAAGAAGCTCCATGGAACATTTCGCTGGGAAAGAACCAACGTGTATTGCCAAACACTCTGCTGGGTGATTTACAAACACTCTCTAATTTAGCCTCTCTCTCCCCCCATACCAGGAAGTAGGTGATTTACAAACACTCTCTAATTTAGCCTCCTCTCCCCCCATACCAGGAAGTAGGTGTAATGCTTCCCCCATACCAGGAAGTAGTAGATAAGGAAGAGGACGCTCAGATACATCATATGACTTGTACAAGCAAGTAAATGGCAGGGCAAGAATTTGAACCCAGGTCCACAGCGAACGAGGCTTATCTCTTCTCTTTCCATTTTCCTGCGTGTGCTGATAAAATATTCAGTGGCTATCGCTCTGGAGACGGCCTTCATTTACATGGCACCTATCTCTAAGGAGCTAGAAACATTTATGGATTTTTATAAATCCAATTAAGCTTGTTATCTTAATATGATCTTGTCTAGTTTCTCCACATGGAGGTGTACACATGTGATTTGGACAGGGAAATCGATTCGGATCATTTAGACTAAATATATTTGATCTTATGTCTGTGCTGTGGACCTTACCAAAATAGTGATGGACTCCCACGTTATGTTGACAGTGTAGACAAACTGCCTGAATGCATTCTGTAGAACCACAGGACTCAGACTGGATGACCCTTCTACTCAGCTCATTCAATCCACTCCCTGGAACTGAATGCCCCCAGGAAGCAAACCATCTTATTCTAAAAGGTCTTCAAGGACAACCTGCCTCAGTAAACCACCTCCTCGTCTAACAATTCTTCACAGCCAGAAAGTTCTTATACATAATCGGAGTGTCTATTGCTTTGAGCGAACCACTTTTCCTTCTGTTCTATTCTTGCTGGCAATGGAGAACAGCTGGGAAGTTTTCAATATCTCTGTTATGAACTTGAAAGCTGTTTTAAAAACACTCTTCAAGTCTCTCTTCCGCTGGCTAAATAAACTTGATTCGTTTAGTATTTGTCACAGGCAGAGACCATTTTCTACACATCCAGCGCTTTGATAAGAGAATTACAATAATTTTGGAAGGTGAAATCGTAGGGTGCAAGAGTGACCACTGGTTAAAAAGCTATGCACACTAATTATGACAATGCTTGCTCCAAGTGGATCCTCACCAAACGTTTTCATTGAGTGAAAAAGAAAAGAAAGAGTGAGAACTTAGTGCTAAATCCCAGTGTTTGTGTGCATATAATAATAAGAAAGCCAGAGAGGAAATAACTTGAAAGGGTAAAGTGAAAGAGAATGAAGAGAGTGAGACAAAATGCATTCTTGTCAATTAGCATTTATCTGTAAGCCAGCGTAGGCAAGGACTACAGTCAGTTAAGAATAGGAGCTTGAGAGCAAGAAAGAACTAGTTTGAAATCTCAGCTCTGCCTAGACTTTGATGTGACCTTGACCAAGGTCCTTCATTTCCTTGTGGTTCGGTTTCTTCTTTTGCAAATAAGAAAAAAAGAAAAGAAAAGAAAAGAAAAGAAAAGAAAAGAAAAGACTGAACTCCATCACTGAGTTGTCAAGATGGAAAAGGATATTGTATTTCAACATTTTCCAGGCTCATGGTAGTTATTCAAAAACACTGTAGCTCTTATAATTCTCTGACACCAAGTAGCTGGCTAGGGTTATAGGCATGTAACTAGTTATAATTTTATATCTATAGATTACAGATAGATAGATAGATAGATAGATAGATAGATAGATATTTATATAACTATCTTTAGGAGCCTCTTTGGGATTCTGCAGATTCCTCTCCTAAGAGCTGAAACGATTAAAAATTGTCAGGATTAGTTAGGCATTTATGAGTTCAAGAGATCCTAGGTGCTGACTGGTTGGTGAGTTAATTATGTAACTGTAGAATTAACATGATCATTACTGTACCACTAATAATGATAGCATAATAGCATTATCCTTACGGCAGAATAAGCCCGCTGGGTGTTGTACCTGAAAATGGACATAGAACTATAGGAACACCGAACCCTTTCACGTTCAGGTACAAATTACAAGCCTCTATTGTGTAAAGTACCATCACTGTTCTAATGATTACCATTCCCCGCTCCCCCCACCCCCACAAAGTTTCACATGTCAAAGGCATGAAAATTCCATTTATTTGGACAAAGGAATCTAAGGCCGTGGATTCTCCTAGCTCTACCTGAAGGAGGACTGTCTCAAAGGGGAGAGTATGAAAAAGAATAATTGATTCTGCATGTTTCCTCGTGGGTTTTGGGAGGACATGAGGCTGGAATGGGTGGGGCTGGAGGCGGTGGGGAGATGCTGGTCTAGATAAAGCCCCTTTTTTTCTCTAAAACATGCACCCTTTGTTGAAGAAAGTAGCAAAGAAATGCAGTAAATCTAGCTTTCTGTACTCTTTCAGAGTCTCTTGTGACAATATTAACTTCTGGGTTAGCAGAAAACCCTTGAAGCTTCCATGTGGCCAGTGGGTAGGAAGGCCATAAGCAGAGACGTAAGACCTCCACAAAAGGTTCTGCCTTCCTCCCGTCGATACAGACGTGAGGGTTTAGGGATAGGACATTAGTGGACCCAAGGAACAACATACATCCAATAAACCTGCCCTATAAAGGAAAGAAGAAAAACAGGCAAAAAAAGTTCCCCATGATATAACATGTCGGTAAATGTTTGCTTGCCTACTGTCTACACCTCTCAAATTAAAGTGACCTAGCGTCAGAGCACCAAAGCATCACTCACTGCCTTGGAGGGTTTGTGCCTTCTCCGGCTCTCAGCTAGGCAGACTTTCTGGAACCAGACAGGAAGGTCCTTTAGTTATCCTGGCGAGCCATAACCTCCATCCTGCATCACGGGGACACAGGGCTCCCTTCCTGGCTATCCACACTTGCCAAAGAATGTTGGTAGCCTAGATTATTTGGGAGGGGGGTGGGGAAGACAACTAAAAAAAAAGGGCAGTTTTGCTGTACGATCATTTTAAAAATAAAATTAAAGACAACTGTGGGACACGAGTCTTCTCCCCAACTCCCCAGGTGGAAATGTCTATATTGATTCATTTCCTCAGTAATGACTCAATTTTCTAATTTCTTGAACAGCGTAGACCCAGTTCAGATGATAATAAGACCTACCGAGGAGGTACAAACTGGGAACACAGCTTGACATAGCAGAGGGTTGAGAACCTGGCCACTGGATCAGAACTCCTGCCTCCCATCCCGGTTCCCCATGGGAGGCTGGGTGAATCCCACCACCACCCGTCTCCTGGTCTATAAAATGGGAATCGTCACATCTGTTCCCCTCATGAGGCTGTATGCATTTTCATTACATGCTTGGAAATGATTAGAGAGAAGGGTCCACAGATAGTATTCGTCTGAACTATAACGATCTTACTAAATATTTATGCTACCCAAGAAGGGAGTACATGGCGTTGGAGGACTTGCTCGTGTTCTGTTTAAGGCTGGGACTGAGAAATGAGGGTGAGAGCCTACCTTGTCACTATTTATCTTTCTTAGTTAACAATGTAAGATATATGATGGCTGCTCCACAATTTGGTGGCAGAACATCATAAATGAAGTCTGTTTTCCCTGGAAACTGCATAACCATTTGAATTAATTTAATTTGATATTTCAAATTAAATTAAACTGTAGAATAATCCCCAAGGGAGAGCATATTTCATTTGCAATGTCTTTTGATAGAGCATTCCCTGCCAAAAGTTTTGCTTTGCATCTGGCTACAGATCTAAATTTATTGCATTAGCTTTGAGAAGACTTTTAATAGAAAGCAAGATTAAAAGAAAACTTGATGGAAAATAAAGATGTTCAGGGCCGAAAACAACAACCCGGGACGAACCTCTCTAACTTTATGCTCTCTAAACGTCTGTCTCTGGTCTTTGACTCAGACCGTGTAGCTGGGCTGGATGTTCAGTTGGAGAGCTTTCTTTTGATAGTGCTAATTAACACGTGCGGAAAATTTCAGAAGGGGCGGGGCAATGTCTACTTGGCTGATGGGCTATAAACTAGGTCACCAGATCCCGGTGAAGGGGCTCAACATCCCCTGAGAAGCAGAGCATGGGGATCAGAAATAAATACAAGGATCACCTTAAAGTCAGAGTGAGTCTGGGCATCTAAGTGGCATCAGGTGACCGTGCCGTGTGCTTTCTGAATTATCTCCTCCTGGTCAATAATCTTCGCTCTCAGTGCAGTTCTTTAGGAACCTGCGTCTACAGGTTGGCAGGAGGAGACCTGATGGTGAATCCAACAGTTTCCTAAAATATAGGTCACCTCGAATCACCACTTAGGAAATGACTGGTCTCTTTTCCCATGGCAAGACATTGAAGAAAATCGCACTCAGCAGCTGCCTAAAAGTTGATGCGGTGGGAATAATCTGTATCTTCTTCCTAGTGAGCAAATACACAGCAGGAGAGGCAGATGTGAAGGAAGAGTGTTTGCTTGGAACAAACAAGTCTGGCCCTTTAAGGAAGGTTTGTGCCAAGTTTAAATTGGGCCCAAAGAACTCAGATAAGAGTATCTTAATCAAATAAAAAAAAAAAAACAACAAAAAACAACGCATTAGGTTTTAATCTCCAGCACTTTAGTACCCTCCTAGTTTGTTTTAAATCTTGATTGGAAGAATTATCCTGACAAGAAAATTAGTAGTAAGTCAATAAGCCTGTGGCCCAAAGATAGGGTCTTAAGTAACCAGAGGGGGGAAAAATGTCTTCCAGCAAGAGGCCCCGGCTGGCCCTTCCACAGCCAACAGCCACAGGCCTGCAGGCAGTTCCCTCTTGGTCCCCAGCACTGCGCTAGGTGGGTGGGCGGGGAAGTTCATTATGATTTTAGCCATGAAGCCCTGAAGTGCAGGTAATCATATTTAAAAAGATAAGGGACACGACAAGAAAAGAACCCAGCTTCATGAAGAAATTCTAATTTTCAGCAGTCATGGGTGGAAAAATCAATACCGTTCTCTGATGCAAACTGAGAACTCGGCTTGATAGAGCCACCTCCTCTCCCTGCTCTCTTTAAAAGAGAAACACACCAGAAAGTTAAAAAAAAGAAAAAAAGGAGAGAGATAGAGAGAGAGAGAGAGAGAGAGAGAGAGAGAAGACAAGACAAAAAACAGATCAGGAGAAGAAAATGGCCTGTGTAGGAAAAGGTCCGCATACTGACACCGGCTCCCCTTCCCCGCCCCGCCCCCAACTCACAACCCAGGTCCTGTAGCTCCAGAGGTTCCCCCAGACAGCTGCTAATCCCACCTCTCCCTGTCAAAATGTCTCTCCCTACTCTTGTCCATGCCACTTCTTTGCTCCCTCGCTCCTACCCTGCACGTGTGCTTGCCATCTGCCATTTGGGGAGAGACAGGCAGATGGACACACGAAAGAGAGAGAGAGAGAGAGAGCGCGCCTTACTCACCAGCGTTAATGACCCAGCCACCCAATCTGGGAGCCTTACTGAGGAATATTAAATCACATTCAGTTGTTATCTTGACATAAAAAAAAATTCATTAACTGACTAGCAATGGGACTGGGGCTCCTTTATACTCTATCATTAATTTAGGATAGCAGTTTTAGACATATCGGGAGATTTCTGTTTTAATCACCGATTATGTCTTTGGCCAATAAAGCTCATATCGTGAACATTAATATATACGTATTTATAGCTTGATGGAGCTAGACATAATTAAGTAGAGATGTTCATAATAACAATGATGGTAATCATTCAAAATAAGATTCCTTTGATGTTCTCCAGCAGCCTATGCCACCCCCAACACCGCCATGCAAATTGTGTGTGCTACTGAGATGCTATTCTGCCCACCCTATAGTTAAATGTGAGCCCTTTGAAATGGTCTGCCAAATGCGATCAGTGGTCAACAGAACGATAGGGAATGCCTTAACCATATTGTATTGAATGCCAACCGTGTTCTAAAAACTCCCGTTTTGGAGGAGTTCATAAAGAGGAAGGGGCTTCCAGGAAAGTATGGCAATTCCCTTGGAAGGGGTGTCCCGTGGATACTCAGGTCAACAGCTGCCCAAGACCAGGACAGATGTAACATGGGTCCAAACAAGCCCATGGAATGCCACCGGCATTATCTACACCCCCGGAAGAGAGTGGAACTACCTGTCATCTGGGCTTCAGCACTGAAATGCAACAGTTCCCCCAAAGGAGGAGGGGGCAGGGGCTCTGTAGGTGGCAGGGGAGATGAAGCAAAGATGAAACCTTTCCTTTGGGTCAGTCCGACGTCTGCCCTCCATTCCACCTCCATTCCCAACGTGCCTGCGTAGCTTTCCTATTCCTGTGCTTTGAGCAGTGTATACTGCTCCGTTTGGAGTATATCCACATGTGCCTGCCAAATTTGCTGGTGGCATCCTGTGATTTCTCTCCCCAATTAGATTATAAGCTTCTCAAGGTGCATGCTACCCCCCTATATAGTCCTACCGTGCTTAAGCAGTTCTGGGCAGGTGCTCAGGAAACGCGCACTGAAAGAAGGGATCAAAGAATACATCTTCCAGAGCCTTCTGGCAGGGAAAGTTGGTGGTACTGTGGGTGAGCTGACTCGGGCCTGAAGTCTGTTTCTTGAAGGTGTCACCTGGACTCAAGACATCAGTTTCTTTGAGTGCCTGGCCAGACGCAGCTACGGAGACACAGGGGACCATCTCCCAAAAAACGCGGCTCCAATTCTCACATTTTTATATGCCATGTTACACACATCATTTCTGAACCTCTCAGAAGCCCATGCATTTCTGAGCATTGGCAATCAAGCATAAAGTTCTGGGGCAAGCTGTGAAATCTCTGAAATGAAAATCAATTCCATCTCTAGTTCATGGAGACTAATGTGGCATTTACAACATAAACAATCACTTCTGTTAGGGAGGAAAATTAAAAGCTGTGCTACATAAAGGCACAATGTTTAAAGTTCTGGTGGAAATGAGCACTTGGCTTTGAGATGATTAGAAAGGAACTGGAAAAAGAAAATAAAAAGAAAGGAAAAAAGGAAAAGAAAGGAAAGGAAAGGACAGCTGCCACAATTCAGAAGTGTTGAGACTTCATACACAAATTTGCTATGGCTGAAGCCATTGGCCTCAGCCCAGACCTCTGGGGGGAAAAAGAAAAACCTTGGGAAAAAGAAAAACCTAAGTAACATGGGGAAGGTGTTTCAAGGGCTCACGAAAGTCACGTTCATGTCCTTTCCCGATGGCGCATTAGAAGACACAGGAATTTTCCCACGGGATCAAGATTCACATGATGGGCGGTGAGTCCAGTGGTCCTAGGGTTCCCTCGAACCTTGATCTGCTGACACTTCATTATATCAACCTCAGTTTCCCTGTTATTTATAATCAAGTCTCACGGGTTTCTGTGTGCAAAATCTCAAAGTTTACAAGATGAAATAAAAATTAAAGGGGGGGGGGGAAGAGGCTCCTGGAAATTAAAAAAAAAAAAAAAAGCCTAGAATTAAGTACAGCTTTATCAGTAGCTAACTAAGGAACTCTAAGCAAGGATCTTCATCTCTGAAGACTCGGTTTCCTCATCTAATAAATTGGGAAGTTAGACCATGCGATCTGTAAAGGAGATTGGCTCTAAAATTTTATCCCTCGTATTCTGCATTTGATGACAAACAAGCATTCTGTTGGTCTCATTTGCATGGGTGGTGGAGAAAGATATAAGCTGTTGCCAGTCAGGAGGTACTCATTTGCATGATGGCTATGATTCACTAATTAGCCAGAAAGACTTCCAGTACAGCCGTGCAGGAAGGCATTGGGGTTCCCACTGCGACATTATTTAACTGGGCTCCTGGTTTTGGCTATTACGACTCTCAAAGTAGTAGCCAACAACTACTGACTTCTCTATAAAGCTGCCCAGGCAATTAAGAGAATTAGCATAAAGAAATCTTTCTCAATTAGCTATTTTTAGAGTGGGCTGGAAAGGCTGTTTTGCAGTCTTTTAAAGATTTTTGTAACAGTACTATGCTTGCGGTATCACCAATGTCACATGGGTATTTTCATTCTATTTTTGTTCCACATCAAATAATTTGTAGTAGTGCTATTTTGAGGGGGTGGTTATTTTCACACCGTTTCAAGAGAAGTCAGATACATTTCTGATGAAGGCAGCCTTTGTTGATTCTAATGTGAACATGGGAGCAATGCAGGGTATGGCTTGTATACCTATGTCAGCCACTCATCCCATCAGATAGCTTGATTTGCCTTGATCAGAGAAGCAATTTGTTAGACATGCCCTCCCCCCACAACCCCCAAAGTGCTAATCACCTTTTCAAGGTAGAAGATAAATGGGAAACACCGCATCAATTGCTTGCCATCACCCCCAAATGCTAATCACTTATGAACATCTAAATTATGACTTGAGACCTTGCGTGATAAGGTAAGAAAACAGCGTCTCTGAATACAGAACTATTATTTACGAGTGTCAAAAATAACTATCACATTTGCATAACTGTGGGGCTAGATGACAATTTCTCCCTCAAAACTGCTTCTGTGGCAAAAAGTTTGACTGGTATGGAGTCTGGCATGTTGTTGTTTTTTTAACCCTTACAAGATGGAGGGGAACTTTTTAGAGTGAAATGTTTGAGCACTGATTTGGAAAACAGGAGCTTCCCAAGAAACCCATTAAAAGTGCTTCTTTGGTTATATTTAATTTGGGTGTATTGGGTGCCATTTTGTGTGAGCCCGTGGCCTCCAAAGTGGGTTGTGGGCACCCCAGGAAGTCATTTGACCCTTGGCAGTGCAGGAAAAAGTATTTTATCTCTTAATTCTTTACCATTTTTTTTGCAGAAAAATTTTAAGTGTGTATATTACATGAGAACTAGAATATATGGTTATAATTTCCATAAAAATGCATACATTCTGGGTGAATGCTGAAACTTTTTGTTGATGGAGGTTAGTAATAAAAGTAAATAAATCTTCAGCAATCATTAGCAAACAACACATATGGTGCTGGCCAGGAGGATGACCCTAGAATTTACAAAATTACATAGAATTTTCTAGAAGGAAAAGCTCATTAGCCCTACCTACAAAAATAGTGCTAGAAATGATGCTTGCATACCCTAGAGAAGCCAGACTAAACATTGGACATAAATATATCTAGCACTTCATACATCCTTCTATTCAGACCATAAAGAAATATGCTTTTCTGAAAAACTACAGTTATCCCACACAGTCTCTCAAAGTGAAGAATGATAGATTCAGTTATCTTTGGGGGTAGGACAATACATCCAGAATAAGATAGGATGAGATGTTTTCAGAGAAGAACAGCCAAGATGGAAAATTAGTAGGAAATAATACCAGCTAAGCAAGCCCAAACATAGGCCTAGAGTCGACAGGCACCCCACGCCAACCCCCACACTCCCTATGTAGACAGAAAGACCTCTGAGATTTTCCATGCAACTGATTTTTATCTAGTATAGTTCTCCTTCTCCCCATTATTAGCCTTTTGCTCTTGTTTCCTAGTCACTGAATCCCAAATATTTACTGGGTGTTCAAGATGTGTCAGACATGGTCCCGACAATCTTGAGATTCTCTTTTCCTCCCTACTCTCTGTCTGGGGGTCACCCGTAGATCTCCATGCTGGAAATTTGAGAGGTTGCCAGCTCATGGCTCCTATTTATTGTTCACTGCTCCCCTAGTGAGAAGTCTTCTGGA
This sequence comes from Acinonyx jubatus, assembly GCF_027475565.1. Lineage (NCBI taxonomy): Eukaryota > Metazoa > Chordata > Mammalia > Carnivora > Felidae > Acinonyx > Acinonyx jubatus. The sequence goes on along the minus strand of NC_069390.1, from coordinate 89,907,339 downwards.
TCATCAAACTGTCCTCAGACAGAGCTCTAATGGCGGGAGGAGAGGTAAGACCTCTCATAGAGAGTGGGAGCCTTCCTTGCCCAGTCTACCTGCACTGTCCTCACTTCTTCCTGGTAGCCGGCTCCTTCCGAGTGTTGTTATGTTCTAGTGTGTTCTTACAGGTTGGATTTCTATGGCCATCAACAACTATCCCATTCATTTTTGAATACCTCCTTCTTGTTCAGTCTTGCCCTTGATGCTGGAATGATCCAAAGAAGCACCTCCTAAGAGTCAGTGTCTGTTCTTATTGAACTTATGCCATTATTGGAAAAATTTGTGCTACACAGGAGCACTATCACATGGCAGGACATGGCTACGTGCTAGTGCTCCATCAGGATCTGCTACGAATTGGGAGGCTGTTGGGAAATACTAGAAAACGTCTAGGACTTAAAGCCAGATGGCCATGATTCTGGTCTCAGCTCCATCATTTATTGGTGATATGGCCTTGGGCAAATTCTATCTTTGGGTCTCAGTTTCCTTATCAATAGGAAGGATAATACCTACCGAAGGACTGTCTTCAGGATTCAGTGAAACAGTGGGTGTGGAAACGGCTTATAGACTATTACTGTTAAAGGAGGGTGACCAGTCTGGTTCGGTGGGTAAGGAAGACTTTATTCTATTGCCCATTTGTACCCTGTAGGGCAATACTATTACATATAATTGGAAGTGAGAAGCTGAAAGTCACTTCTTCTACACACCCCTTGATGCTGGGCCACGGGAGACACAAGGGTGGGTACAGAGGTGGCCACTCCCTCCAATCCATCCTTTCTTCTCCAGAGTTGGCTAGGGTTTGGAATCCCTGTCCTGACCAGTTGGAAAAGAATGGAAGTTGTGCAGTAATGGGGTTGACAGGAACTTGGGGCCATGCAGGGCCCAAAGGAAGAGGGATGGTAATCAGACTGTCAGGCCCCCCGCGCTCTTCCCAGGCAAAGGTTACTGACAGACCTTCCCGGAGGATCACTGGAGGGGACTGTGGAGACTCAACCTCCAGGAGCTTTTTACCCATTGAGGTCAGCTGTGGAAGGTGACTTGCCTATAGGTCACCAGCAGAGGGCAGCATCTGGAGTCCGTTTCTCCTGCCACCTCCTGGGAGCAAGACCACGCCAGTCCCATCCCGGATCCTTTGTCCTTCAGTGGGAGGTGAGCAGTTGCCAGTTCAGTGTAAATGCCCTGAGGTGTCAAGATGAGTAAACAGGAATAGATTTAGAAAGTAGATGCAAGCCTAACTCACAGAGCAGATTATTTGGTGATACTGTTATTACTTTGGGGCACAGTTGCTCTTAATGTGGACTAATCCTGTAGAAATCTAACTACCGCATCGTTTCTGTACATCACTAGATCTTATGAGCTAGACCAGTGGGCACCCCAGTCAGCCGCTGGGGGCTTGAGCAGAGTTATCGTCTGTACTATTTCTTTTTGGTTTTATCTTCATTACTAGAAAATCTCTTGGGGAGCCTCCCCAGGAGGTAGCTCCCTGCTATCAATCTCAGTCTCTGATATGAGGTTCTGAATTCCCCATAATTGAATTTCGGCTGGGTCTCCTGGTGGCTCATCTTGGCTTGCTCACCTTTCATTTTGTGGCTCCCCTGGGGAGTGCTATGTCCTGCAGCGGGACCCCTTGACTGCAGGATGGGGCTGCAATGGGTTGCCAGAACGGACGAGCAACGTCCATTAGAAGGTAGGGTCTACTGAGACAAAAGTTACCAGCTGTCATTTATTAAATGACATCCTTCCACTCTTCCTTAGCTACTACTAAAGGGCACTCTAAATATTAGAAAATATGGCTGCCCGGAAGAAGCTCGCATTCCCTACCCTCCCCGGCAGCCATGCGATCAAGGCTTGACCAATGGGGCGTGAGCAGAAGGGAGGTGCACAAGTCATGCCCATGAAAGAAAAGAGACGAATGTTCCCCTTCTGTGCGTCCTCTTTCCATCGACTGAAATCTGGCCATGACAGTGGGGTGTGCAGCAATCACTGGGGACCAGAGGTGGGAGTCATGCTCTCTTGCCCACTTTCTAACTGTGTGACAGAGAAATGAACACTTATTGTGGTTTGTCATATTGTCAAGTTGGGCCTTTGTCACATACCCTGACTGGAGACCTCTACGACAGCAATCCTCTGTGGGGGCCCTGGAGTGGAGACTCCTGTCATCAGCCTGCTCAGTGGGCTCTCCGTGGCCACTGAGTTTGGGGTCATCTTGAAACTGGCCCTTCCAACCCATGCTTGACCTTGAATTTCTCCTTCGTTTCTTCGTTTCCTTTGGTTGTGGCTGACAGCTCTGGAGATACACTCTCAGAGGCCACTCATACTCAGGGCTCTTGGGATTCAAGTTTGAAATTGTGACAGAGTAGGACAGAGGCAGGAGCCCAGGAGCTCCAACTTCCACACATTCCTTTCAACGCGTGGCAGAGAGCAAAGAGGGCTGGGTGGGTCAGGAGCCGATTCTAACTCTGCCACGCACCAGCTGTGTGATCATGTACTACTCCCCTCCTCTTGGTGCTAAGTGAGCGACTGCGGCCGGATGATTTCTGGAATTCCTTCCAACTTCAGCATGTCACAAAGTGACAATTCCACGACCAGCCTTGTGGCTGCAGTGTCATTTTCAATACATGAAGCAAAGGACCTCAGGAACGTCCACATCTATGCTAAGGTCTCGGCAGTTCCATTCACTTCTCATTATTTGCTCAGCATTGAACAGAGCCTGGCGTAGGGGAGAGAGGAGGGGGAATGTGGGTGGAGAGGGATAGAGGCATCATCGGAGGGACAGACGACTGGGCCCTTTTCTTGAGGAGTCTGGTCTCTCCAGAGCCACACAGCGCACACAAGGCATCTGCGGGAATAGCCTAGTAAGCTACTCAGGAAACATGTCTCTGTTGAGGGACCAAAGGACAGGTGGGGTTTGGCAGGAGGTGAGTGGTGTCACAAAGCCTGCTCTCCCTCGTTCTTGCCGTCTGACCTTGAATGAGTCTCTAAGCTTTTGAGCCTCAGTCTCCTCACTTGTAGAATCAGGATAATAGAAACACCTGTACAAATGTGGGGAGGCAATATGGTAACACACAGGGCACACAGTAGGCGTGGGGGATTCTCGTCGCTGCCCTCCCCTCCCCTGCCTCTACTGCCTGATTAAGTTTCCAGTAGATGTTCCCACTGCCTTGACTTCTGCCTCCCGAATCTTTCCCTCTTTTCCTGTATCTTCCTTCCTGCAACCCTGCTCCCCCACTCCCCTCCCCAGTAAAGTTCTCCCTTCATCCTGTCTTGCAGAGGCCAAGGCAAGGTGGGGTTATCCAGACGCCCAGTGATATTTCAGAAGCTTTAATTAAGGGGAAGATTATGCATGCCATTTGAGTTTCAAAAGGGATTCAGATCAGAATGAATAAAATGCTAACTCTTCCCCTGTCTAACCCACTCACCCACACACCCTGGGGCAAAAGCAAACGTAACTCAGTTTCTCCACGAAAGGCATCGGACAGCAGGTCATTCTGGTCAACGGGCCGACAGGAGCAAGGCTACCAACCTTGGTAAATACCGGTTCCATCACACGTCGCACCGCTCACCATCTCTTCCTAAGCTGGAGGTAGCTGTGCTGTGTTCTGCCTTAAAGGAAAGCTGTAGAGTCTGTCTGTCCAACAGGGGGCAGTGCCCCAGGAGGTTCCTGAGCCCCCGGGGAGCCAATGACAGCTCGATCTCAAGCCTTAAACAACTCCCCACTTGTTCTTAGGAGCCTTAGTTTATGTGATTCTTTGTTACTGCTCTTCCTCTCTCTCTCAGAAGGTAGACCCTAGGGGCGCCTGAGTGGCTCAGCCAGTTGAGCGTCCGACTTCGGCTCAGGTCATGATCTCACGGTTCGTGAGTTCAAGCCCCGCGTTGGGCTCTGTGCTGACAGCTCAGAGCCTGGAGCCTGCTTTGGATTCTGTGTCCCTCTGTCTCTCTGCCCCTCCCCAGCTCACACTCTGTCTCTCTTTCTCAAAATAAATAAACATTAAAAAAAATTTTTTTTTAAAAAGTAGACCCTGAATGAGAGTTTTATTCCATACACGAGTAGAACATTCGACACAGCTGCTTAGAGCTTGTGCTGTCAGCCTCTGGGGCCCCATAAACGTAGCTATTTCCATGGCCCCACCTCAGACTGGCCATGGGTCCAAAGCCCCACACCGCCGGCCTGGGTCGTCTTCAGTGAACCATCTAAATGGCATCTTCATCCGTACCCCAGCACTTTTTGTCAAGCACAGAGGTTCTTGGCTACAGTTGGAAGAATTCTGGGGGTACAAATAGTACACAAAGTAAAGGAAAGTGAAAGGTATATGCTTGGAGACAGCACAAGAGAGACAACCATGGCGTTTCTAGAGATACAAGAAGGAAGCCATTCATTTAAGGTCAGAAAATGCTAAAAGTATCTGGAATGTTCAAGCCTTCTGTGGCCACACACTGGTAACTGAGAAGCCCCGGGTGGTCCCCAAACACCCCTGGCCCAGCTATATTCCATGGGTTTGCAAACTCTTTTTACTGACCAGGTGTCAGTTTCCCCATCTGTAAAATGGCCATCGTGATGAGGGACAGCCTTGTGGGACTGTCATAAGGAGAATCTTGACCTAATTGTTCACCTACGGATTTGTCTACTTACTCCAGCCCCACCAAGTGAAGCCCCTGTGCCCTTGCCTCTTCTTGCCCTGGCATTCCTCCTTTCCAGGGAAGCTCCCGACTGTAGGAGGCGCAGTGCAGAGCAAAGGCCCGTGCCAACGTGCCCAACGGTGCCCGAGTCCTCCTGAGCACCAGGAGTGGCGTCCAAAAATGAGCAAGCCCCCTGCCACAGCCGCTCAACCAGCCCTCACACAGCCGGTGGCCTGTGAGCTTCCTGATCATAGGTGTTCATAACGCTGTGTCTCAGTGGGGTTGTGGCTCCGCATTTAGCCACAGAATAAACAATGTGCTGATAATTGCCGGGTCACCACTATTTACTTCTGCAGTTATTTTTATTTAAGAAAGCCCTTTTCCTTTGGGCTCCAGGAAGAGGCCACTGCTATAATTTTCTTTACTGTCTCCCTTTAATGAGGTCCAAGTTCAGGCAAAGGGAGCCAGGGAGACTTCGAAGGAGTGACACAGCAACAAAGTTGACCTCAGCTGGGACAGTTAAACATAACTCTCTCCTCAGGGTGATGAATTATCTCTGGATCCTGTAGCCTTGCTGAAATGTGAGACAGTGATCATAGCTGGATATTCCCGCTAGGTGTAAGTTAACCATTTCTTTCCCGAGTTAAGCCTTTTATTTATTTATTTATTTATGTTTGTTTGTTTGTTTGTTTGTTTTTAGTTTTTATTCGTTACCTGAATAGGGAAGCATTCCCTTTGCCAAGCCTTGTCATCCAGTGCTCTATAGCTTCCGTTCTAACTTTATGTTACAGAATCCATTGCCAGCGACCAGAGCTCTCGGCCACACGAGAAGGATGCTCTCAGGCGAGTAAATTCACCTCCCTGTTTTGCTGTTTCCTTCCGGTTCCCATAACCCAGCCCTCCAGGGGTGGAATCTGGTATCGTTTCATCTCTAATGTTGTGAGTGGGTTAAAACGATCATGTCTTGGAATGCCTAAACTAACTGGAGCCTCTCCCCCGCACCCCCCCTCCCGCCCCTCCTCCCCTCTCGTCCTCCCCTGTCTTCCTGGCCCTCGGTTGGCTGAGAACAGTAGGAACCCATAACAGACACTGTGTCATCCATCCATTCCTGACAGCTTCAGTGCTATAATATGGGCCTGCCAACCCCATTACGATAATGACACATTGCAGAATTAGAACACTCACTCCTACATAGAGAAGGGAAAAAATGGGGGAGAGAGGGGACAGGCTTAGAATCTTGTGTTCCTTTGAGTTCTTTCTCTTTTTCCCTCCTAAGATGTGGCATTATTCCTCTTCCATTTTCTTTCATTCCGTTAAAAAGATAAGTAGGCAGGCAACCACATATCCCTGAACCAGCAGACGTGTTTCCAGGGAAGGGGATGGCATCACTTGGGGCTTGGGGAACCGTCCAAGAGATGATTGTGCCTCATGGTGGAGCTAAATAGCAGTGCTATTCCATTATCATTTCCCCAAATGGGGCATGTTCACGGACGTGCTTTGCTGGGGCTTTCGTAATCTCAACAGGCACTTATGGAATTAACTTTCTGCCTTGGGCAGGGGGAGGGGAGCGCTGTAGAATTTAATGATCATCTTTCTGACTGGGGATCATAAAGTGCGGTTGATAATTATGATAATTAAAGTGATTTGCTTACAGTAATTAGTCCCTAGGACTCCCTTGTGGAGGTAGGAGGAAGGGACTGTTCCATCTGGCATATGGGCAAACTGAGGCACAGAGAGCTGGGGTCGGAGACAAAGCACTGGTCCTGACCGCCACAAGAGACTGGTCCAGGTGCATAGACTGGGGGCTCTGCACAGAGGAGGCGGTGCGGAAGCTGCTTTGTGGGTGAGGTGGACATTCAGCGTGAGCTACAGGCGGCTGGTTTAATGCAACAAAGAGATGTGCCCTGCCCCGAGGCCCCCCGAGCACCTCCTGCATGGGGATGTTTAGAAATGATGCCGTAAGTATATTGGTGGGAGTGCTGGGTTTTCCAGCGGGTTTCAGGATCAAACGAGGAGACAGAGGGCCCAGTGGCATGCTCGAGGACACAGGAAGAGACAACAAGCCCAGGAATCAGCCTTACTATCTATGCTTTTTCTACTAGGCAGCCAGCCCAAGGGTCAAAGGACTTCTTGGAAAGGCCAAGGGCATTTTCTACCAAATTTGACAGGAAGGGGCTGGTGGCACTCTCAGGGCAAGAGGCAGCTCAGGACATTAGTGATCAGGCTCCAGAGACCAGAGAAAGCCCCGCTGAGCTCTTGGTTCAGTTGTGGCCACTGAGTCGGCCGCTGGAATAGACGTTTCCAGGGACTGCAGAAGCCAGGAACGTGGGCAGACATGGAATGTCTGCAAGGCATGACGGAAAGAGTCCTGAGCCCTAGCTTTGAATCCTAGCCCCACTGCTGGTCTAGGCTGCTGGTTTACCTATGAATGGGGAGAGTAACACACACTGCTCAGTGCCCAGGCATCGTAGTATCGCGGTGCTAGGTACACATTAGTTTTTTCTTTTTTTAAAACCAATCAACCTAATTATATTTATATACCTATATATATATGTATATATGTACGTATATTATGTATATATGTACGTATATACATTATGTTGTACACCTGAAACTGACATAGAGTTTTATGCCGATTTTATGTATATATATATACGTATATATATACACGTGTATACATATGTATACACGTATATGTACACACATGTATGTATATACATACATATGTATATATGTATACACGTGTGTGTGTGTGTGTGTGTGTGTGTGTGTGTGTATATACATAAAACCAACATAAAACTCTATGTTAGTTTCAGGTGTACAACATAATGACTGAATATTTGTACACACAGGGAAATGCTCACCACAATAAATCCAGTTCACGTTAATCATCGTATTTAGTTATCATTTTTTTTCTTGTAATGAGAACTTCTAAGATCTACTCCCTTAGCATAAACAAATATACAATATAGTATTACTCATTATGGTGACTGCGTTGTACATGACATCTCCAGGATTCATTTATTTTATAACTGGAACTTTGTACCTTTGGATCTCCCTCACCCATTTTGTGTCTCCCACCCCACCTCTAAAAAGCAATCGCCAATCTGTTCTCTGTATCTATGAGTTTGGTGTTTAGCTTTGTATTTGTAAAGATTCTACATATACAAGTGAGATCATATGCTATTTGTCTTTCTTTGTCAGGCTTATTTCACTTAGCATTGTGCCCTCAAGTTCCATTCATGTTGTCCCAAATGGCAATGTTTCCTTTTCTTATGGCTGAGTAATATTCCATTGCATAGATATGCCACATTTTCTTTATCTATTCATCCATCTGTGGACACTTCATGTCTTGACTATTGGAAATATTGTTGTCATGAACATGGGAGGATATATATTTTTCAAGTTACTTTTCATTTCCCCCTGGAGAGGACTTGCTCGATCATGTGCTCATTATGGCTTTCACTTTTTAAGGCGTGTCCATTCTGTTTTCCACAGTGGCTGCACCAATTTACATTCCCGCCAACAGGGCACGAAGGTGCCCTTTTCTCCACATCCTTCCCAATACTTGTCACTGACTTTCAATTTCTTTCTTTTTATTGTTCTGAAGGATCACCTTGGACATTCAGTCCATCAACAGATGCTTAGTGAGCACTTACTAAATGTTCAACCCAGTGCCAGAGAGGTTTAAGAAAGGAAACTTGCCCACAAGAACCCAGTAAAGTAACAGATGTTGAAAGACTAAGTAGAATTCTCTGCAAAAATCGGCTAATGCTATGTGGCTGGCAATTCAATTGGTGAGATAAGGTTTGGGCATAAGAAACTGTCAGAAGCCAATGCAAGGCAAGAGGTAACCAAATACTAAATTATCTGATAATGATAATTTCCTAATATCCCCCGTAAGCTACAGGATGAAGTCCAAATAATCTTCATGACATCCACAGTTCCCTGTACACCTCTCCATCTTTAAAACTTTATGCTCCTCAGGGTGCCTGGGTGGCTCAATTGGTTAGCTTAGGTCATGATCTCGTCATGGTTTGTGAGTTCAAGCCCCGTGTCGGGCTCTGTACTGACAGCTCAGAGCCTGGAGCCTGCTTGGGATTGCGTGTCTCCCTTTCTCTCTGCCCTCCCCCCCACTCACACTCTGTGTCTCTCTCAAAAACAAATGAACAATAAAAAATGTTATGGCTTCTCATATCAGCCTTGTCCACTAACTATCCACCCACCCATCCACCCACTTATTCCCCAAATACTGAGTGCTTATTACGTGCAGGCGTTGTGTATTCCAGGTCTCTGGGAATGCACGTGAATCAGTCAGGCAAGCTGCGGATCTTATAAACGTATGGTGGTTTAGTGTGTTGAGAAGAGACAGACATAAAGAAATAAGTAAGATGATTAAGACAATGAAAAGTGCAAAGGAGAAAGTAACACAGGGTAAGGAGTAACCAGAGGTAGACCAGAAGACTATTTTGGAGGGGGTGGTCAGAGTGGGACCCTTGGGAGATAGGACATTTGCGCCGAGACCTGAATGTGAGATCTGTCTCCCCAAAATGGGGGGAGGGGAGAGTGGAGTTGAGAAAAGAGAGTTCCAGGTGGATGGAACAGCCGGTGTGAAGGTCTGGGGGTGGGAATGAGCTGGGTGTCTTTCCGGGAGGCTGTTGTGGCTGGAGCTTGATGAGTCTGGGGAAGAGGTGGCATGGCATGACGTCTGAGCAGAAGGCACGGGCTAGAATGTGGCAGGCCACGCCAACTGTGGCAAGGCATCGAGATTGCTTTCTATGTGGGCGGGAACCAGAGAAGTGTTTTAAGCAGAGAAGTAATGCGGTCTGCTCTGTGTTTCAAAATCTTTTCAAACAAGCAGTACTTACAGTTTCCAAAATACACACTTCCATGTCTCTGTAGAGGCTGTCTCCTGGGACCTCCCTTTTGCATCCTATTTACCTGTCAGTCTCCTATGCAGACTTTGAGATCTGGCATCTCTTCATCTGCAAAGCTGTACCGCAGGCCTCATCTCTGGCCAATCCCTCCTTTTTCTTCCTCCTATGCTTCACACACACCTCTCATATTGCACAAAGTCTAACACCTTGCCATTACCAGCTTACATGTGTCTCCTCTGGCGAAGGGCCTGAAACATGGTAGGGGCTTAATAGATTTGATAAGGGCCAGTAGTCAGGGTAGACTCCATGGAAGTAAATCTTGAAGGTAGGATAGAATTTTGATAGATGACAAAGAGAGGCCAGAGTCATACAAATCTTGCAATATCTGCTCAAGTCAACACGAGACATGATTGGAAAGATACTGTCATCAGGAAGGGGAGCCCACCCCAGTGAAAGCTAGGCAATCTTTTCCTCTCTCCAGTAGGACACCAACACAGGCAGTTAATGAGTATGATAGATGTTTATTTGCATATGATATTCACATATTTTGCATATTTCCATTTAATACTGAAATGCATGCAGAGACTTCTCAATCCTTTTGTTCTTTCCTTCATTTAGCAACTTTTAATTGTCTCTTGAATACCCTGCACAATGCTAGGCCCTTTGAAAGACGAAGAAGTAGAAACGTGTCCTTGGTGAGCTGATATGTTATAGATCCTAGGGAAGGGACAGGAAAGTATGATGGTTTTCAGCCTGGGTTCTGGAATAAAAAGAGGCGGGTCTCAGTTCTAACTCTGATGAGTTGTAGGACCTTGGGCAACTGATTTTGCCTCCCTGAGCCTTGATTCCTCATTTATAAAATGAGGGTAATAATGCATACCTAGTAAGGTTCACTCGGCAGAGTGTTGGGCACTCAGCTACAGCTCTATGAATAACAGTTCTTGATTGTTATTGTTCTCTCCAGATCCCTCTAAGGAAGGCTTGCAAATCCCACTAAAAACTACCTAGACTCTGTGCAGGTGGGTCCTGCTCCCTTCCTACCTTCCTTCCCAAATTCTTTAATATTTATTTTTGAGAGGGGGAGAGGGACACAGAGACAGGGACGTATAATCTGAAGCAGGGCTCCAGGCTCTGAGCTGTCAGCACAGAGCCCGACGCGGGGCTTGAACCCACGAACCGTGAGATTGTGACCTGAGCCGAAGTCGGACGCTTAACCGACCGAGCCACCCAGATGCCCCCCTTCCTTCCCAAATTCTAAGCCTTCAGAGTCTAAATAGCTGGCTCACCCTGGAACAGCGACAGAGACAGCAACCAGGGAGCCTGAGTTGGGTGAGGGCAGTCCGAGCCTCCCTGCTGCATGCTCACCACGGACCCACCTCCATTTGCTTCTCCAGTTGTGAACAGAACCCACCCATTTATTTCCTTTCTCTCCTCTTGCCTTAAATGTGCCCCAGAGAGATCATAAATTTTCCCTTTGACCTACAGACACCCGGAAGAGTCTTCTGGTTGCTCCCAAGACTTCTGCCTCTTCCCCGCCAGTCAGTCACCTCCTCTTCTCGTTACTACAGTGGCACGTGGGGTCAGTGAGTGGGTTGAAAGAGCTCAGACACACGTATGGTGTGATTCATTTGCGCCAGGGGATTCTGAATAGATAATAATCGTCTGCAAGTGGCAATTAACAGAATCTTTTTCAAAATGCTTTGATGGTTATAAAACGGAAGGAGAAGTACATCATGCCTCTCGTTGCAAGTAATTACGGAGGCGGCTGTTATGTGCAGGTTTTGAATGACCTGATATTTCCACCCGGTGATGCCAAACAGGAGAGATTCCCTCAACTCTCCTCTGGCATCCTTGGACCTCCTCCTCAAAGATGACATTTGAGGGAGGACCCCCCCCCCCCCCGGCCACCTCATCTTCTTCCCAAAGCCTGTGCCTTTGCTCCACCTGTCATCCCAGGCAGGAAAGAGAAGTGTCAGTCAGCGCCTTGTGCAGATAGAAGGAGCTGAGAGGGGAACTGACATTTACTACAAAGGGTTATAGACCAAGTCTTGCGCAAGCTGTTTTTACTCTCATTATCTCCGTCCTCCCCTAACCGAATCAGCAAGCAAAGTTTTACCCTCTCACTTGATGATTTTTTGTAGAAACAGATGTGGAAACAGAGGTTTAGAGAGGTTAAATGATTGGCTTGGGGCCATTTAGCTGAAGTGAGATTTAAACTTTGAAGCACCCCGATCAGGGAGTCCACACCCTTCTCCGCTATACAGTGCTGCCTGTACTTCTCCCTCAGTCTTTAAAGCTGCTATTCATTATCTGCTTGTCTACTATTTGTTTGCTTCTTTTCTTAGCTCTGTTGTAGGCTTTACCAGGGCAGGGCGCCACAGTCTTTCATTTTCAGCGCTGTATTGCCCATGTCTACCTTGATGCCTGTGGGCAGGTTTGCTGAATCAGTGGCTGGCTTCCTCTGAGGCCATGAAACATTGCAAGTGACCAATGTAAGATCATCTGGTGGTCAATCAACATCTTTATTTAAAAAAAAAAAACAAAAAACAACTGTCATGAGAAGCAAGAGATTTTGTCCAGACTAATCTAGCTAGACATAGCTTTTGTCCTGCAGGAACCCACCCCTGAAACAAAGATCTGAGACCCATCTTTATAATTCTTTTGTTGACAGGCTGGGCGTCCATCAAGAGAAAACAGCATCCTCTGGCCTTGGCTATAGCATAATATCCTCCAATGCAGTCTTGCCTCCCTAAAACCCTCTTCTCCACCCACTTCCTGTCTAAGGAGGCGGGAAGGGGCACTCTCTGGGAACCACGATCTCTCCACCTGCCTGGAGAGCAGGGAGGCTCCAGTGGATTCCTTGGGCAGACAGAGTGAGGGCGAGCTCTCGTTTATGCCTCGGCTGTCATCTATTTTAGACTACTAAACCTGCCAGAGCAGGTTTGATGAAATCTCCAAGTGTTAGTTGGGAGGAAAGATGTACTCCAGTTTTTTTAAATGTTTATTTATTTTGAGAGAGAGAGACAGAGGGAGAGAGAAAGAATCCCATGCAGGCTCCACGCTCAGCACAGATCCCGAGGTGGGGCTCGATCGCTCGGCCCTGGGATCATGACCCGAGCCAAACTCAAGAGTTGTATGCTTAACCGACGGAGCCACCCAGGTGCCCCAAGACATACTACAAATTAAAAGCAAAAACTGATGGTAAGATTTTCAGTGGGAGAGGGGTGTTTAGAGAGAATGTCAATTCTTTCTTGGTCTATTTTTTTTTTTTTTTTTTTTGCAGGAGTAGACCCTCAAACTCGAGTCTGCTAAGACCGCTTCTGGGATCGAGAACAAGTATTCAGGGGAAGCACAACGCACCATCCCTTGCAGGGATGGCATGTAATTTGAAGAACAGGTTTGGGAGGAGGTAGCTTCAGCCATAGGGTGGAATGGGTGGGTGAGCATCCAGGTAGGTAAGAAAGAGCAAGGGGAAGGGCAAGTTGCTAACTGATTTCAATTGTTTTTCACAAGGCACGTGTCCCATTCGTATTCACCAGACCCCCTCACTGCTTCTGCCTGGGATGCTTTGGAGAGGCCAGCCAGCATTCTCAAAGTGTACCCACAGACCACCCGGGATGAAGTCACCTGGGGGTTCCTTTATCGAGCAGCATCCTGGGGTGCTGGCCTGGTGCTTCCTGCCACCCTCTGCCCTGGGGGTGCTTCTTCCCAGGTCCCAAGTAGCTACTTCCTCACTGGTAAGGATTTAGGGCCCGGGCCCCCAGTGCCACATGCCACAGCTAATGAATCCGGATCAGGGCTGGGAATCTGTTGAGTGGAAGGCTCCCCAGGTGATTCTCATCAACATTAGAAATGGGCCACTGAGTTGAGGTTTCGTCATGTGGAGTGAGCTAGGGAATCATTTTGGTGGCATCAGTGATCTTGGGCAAATGGCTAAGGATATCTTGGTTCTCTGGAAAGTTCCAACAGGGAAAGGACTGTCTGCGTCTCATTTACCAGAGCTGTTAGACTCCTAAAATACTGGAAGTGAGGGAATCTTCGAAATCACTGCAATTCAGTTTCCTGATGTTAAGGGGTTGTGACGGTTAATTTCATGTGTCGACTTGGCTGGGCCATGGTGCCCAGATTTTTAGTCAAACATATTCTGGACGTTTCTGTGAAGGTGTTTGTGGAGGAGATTAGCATTTAGGTCGGTGGACTTGGAGTAAAGCAGGTTGGCCTCCAATGTGAGCTACTTGTAATGGGCTTCGCCCAGTCTGTTGAAGGCCTGAGTTGAACAAAGACTGACCTCCCTTGAACAAGAGGAAATGCTGCCAGCAGACCACCTTGCAGTTGACCTGCAACTCTTCTGGGGCCTCCAGCCCGCTGGCCCACCCTGCAGACTTTGGACTTGCCAGGCTCCACAATCAGATGAGCCAATTCCTTAAAATAAATCTATCTCACTATATACAAACACATCCTGTCGATTCTCTTTCTCTGGAGAACACTGACTAATTCAAGGCCCATCGAGATACGCAGACTAAAGCTGGGTGTAGAACCTAGGTCAGGGCAGAGATGCAGAAGCCGTGGGCACAACTCCCAGTTCTTACAGGGAGAGGGCTAGCTTCTGCTGTAGGAAGGGCGTCGAGCTGTGCATGCGTGTGTTTTCCTAGGAGTTTCTGGAACTGGAACATGCATGCCTCCTTCATCTCTACTGTCTCAGTCCCTAACCTGGCAGAGGGGAAGCATTTCCTATTTAGTGAGTGAGTGATGAAAAGCGAAAACTTTTGTGACTCTAAATTCGTTGGAGGTTTCCGGGGACCTTCCGGAACTACAGGCAGCAGGACAAAGTCTAGTCCACTCCCTACACCCCCTGTCCCCCAAATATCTTGACAGATAAGAATGAGGCCAGGAGAGAGGGATGCAAGGCCTCTGACCAGAAGCAGGGGTGATGGGGGTCCTGGAGGTAACAGAGGGAACCGTGAAGCCCCTTATACCAGATGCTTTCTCTGTAGCTGACACTGTACAGGCTCTTGCATGCAATCTTTATGTCAAAATGAAGAAGTAGATAGTAATGATTTTTAAAAAATAAATGAAGAAGGGGTAGGAAGAAGAGGTGGGGGTTAGGGACAGAGGCTCTGAAACCTAACCCTATCCTAGCAGGAAATACCCCCTAGGAAGGAATACCGTGTGCACGTGAGGAGGCAGAAGGACCTTGGAGTTCATGCACCTCAGTCGCCTCTAGCTGGTGCCCAGAGCCTGTGCACTGGGTCCCTTTGGCAGCAGAGAGGGGCCTCTGCGGCCTTTGGGACGGGCTTTGCCCTCAGATACACAGGCAGAGGAGGTCTTGGAAGTGGTTAGGATTGATTTCAATTGCGGAATTTTGCTTTGGTTTTCAGAGTTCTGGGCTACCCGTACCCAGGACACCCATGTGTGCCTTTGCTCAAGCCAAATACAGTGTGTGTGCCTGCAGTGTGCACACGGGGGGCTGTGGGTGGATCTGGGCTGCACGCTCCTGTACCCCAATACCGTATTTGTATGGCCTGTGTCTCCCTCACAGGCAGAATGGGGTTCCCGTCAAGTTCTTTCAGCTCCAGTTGGAAAAATTCTCCTTTAGACAGCTGAGCCCTTGGGCTGGGTGGATTTCTGCAGGGCAGGGCTCTCTAGGAGACGCTGACCTATCTTCTGAGCCAATTGGATTCGCATCCTCAATGGGAAGCAAGCTGACAGCCGGCTCCCGCTGCCTCATGGCCTCACACCCCGCAAAGCTTCTATTTTTAAAGGTGCTGCTCTATAACGAGTCCTGGACACGGTCTGTAAGCTTCTCTACACCCTGGGATGGACCCCCTGCTGGGCCCCAGAACTCCTCAATGAAGCTTATCTTAATAAACTAGTGACAGAGTTTCTTACTATGCTATTGATAACCAGTTGTCCAATGCACTTGAGTATTTCTAAGCAGCTGGGACATGCCACAAACCCCCAACTCCCAGGTCCCAGAACAGCTCGTCATTCTTAGAAATCACTGCATTCGCCTGCAGTCCTTCTGCAAGAGAATATGCAAAGCCATGGGAGGCGAGCAAAAGGAGCTGTTTGCCAGATGCCCTCACTTAAGGAGTCGATCGATTTAAAAATTCAGATGGATGCATCGGACACTGGTGCCTGAGTGCCAAATGGAATTCTCCCCAGTCCCACTGAGTTAAGCACGAAGTCACATATCTTTCCCAGCAGCATGGACACTTCTAATAAAGTAAACTTTGTATGGGGCGGGGGGGTGGGGAAGGGAGTGGGAACTCCTTGATCGAGGTCCCCATCTTAACTCCCTCAGAGACAAATAAGAGTCTCTGGACAGTGCCCCTTCCCTTTTATTCCTGTGACAGCCATGTCCCTCCTCTAAGCTTCCCCAATCCATCCTTCTGAGCAAGTCTGAGCAGCCCAGTCAGGCCCCGCCTGGTCTCCACGCCACGGAGGCAGCACTGAGCCTGTCTCATTCACCCCACCTCGACGGAAGTGCTCAAGAAATATTTCCTGATAAAGAACTGCCTTTCGTGTCACAGGCAATCTAGGAACACAAATTACGCGGGTGTGTTTTTTAAATTTTTATCTTAAGCCTATCGCAGACCTTGGAGGGGCAAATGCTATTATTTGTGTCTTACGGATGAGGGAACCCAGGTGGGAAAGGCAGGCCGGGATCTGAATCCTCTCCACAAGCAAAGTTGGGGGCTCTCACACACCACACTGGCAATGCCCTTGTTCTTTTTACCTGCAGAACCTGGAGAAAGAGGCCGCCTCAAGACTCCCAACTTCTGTGGCTTGACGAACATCAGCCCTTTCTGCGGGTCAGGGGCCAGGCTCCTGGGGCAGCATGGTGGGGGCCCGAGGAATCCCCCCCAGAGAGCAATCAGACTGGCTTGGGGGCTCTCTGTGCCTCTATCCTTGGCTCAGCCTTGTGTCCAGGGGATTTCCCTCCCATGCCCACTGCAGCAGCGGCTCTGGTCTCTCCGAGGCTCTGTTCATACTCCACACGGGGAAGGATTAAGAGCCTGAGGGAGGGAATGTGGGTTTCAGATGGAATTTTCTGAGCTGCCAGGCAGCGTGTGGAATCAGAAGACCCAGGTTTCGGGTGCTGGCTTCTGTGCCTTCTTCAGCAAGTGATAAAACCTCACGGAACCACTGGCTGAATAAAGACACCGGCACTGACTTCTCGGGGTGCTTCTGAAAATCAAATGGGAGGATGTATCATCAAACCTATGGGATTGCAGGACACTGGCTCCAAAACCGGGTCTACCTCGGGTTTCCATACCAGGTGAGCAAACACTAGGGTTAATCCAGGTCCCTTGAGAGGGACTGAGTCCTTTTCTAGCAATAGGCCCTTGAGTGACTGACTCAATGCAGGGCATCCTTCTGAAGTTTGGGGAGACTACTCAGCTTCCGCTGAAGTCTGGGACAAGATAAGGATTTGGGAGTCACAGAGGTAAACTATTAAGACTTTGCAGTAATCCAAAGAGAACAGAGGGATTACTTGGTGGAATTTTTTTTTTTTTTTTTTTTTGCTTTTACCAAGTTCTCTGCCTATTGTTTTTCCCTGTGGGAAGCATTTTCAGACGGGCCCTCGGGGATGGGGGCTTGCACTCAGCCAGCACTGCCTGAAGCAGTTCAACGGAAGCCCAGGAGAGTAATGTCCCCGTGAGGCCTCTGGGAGGTCTTGGAAATTCGGATTTGCGACCATAGATGCCCCATGTGGCTTCTCGAGAGATGTCTCTCAGCACTGCCATCTGTGAGTGTTACCACACCTCACAGGTCAAGAGAGAGACCGTCTCTTTTCCACAGGACCCTGGAACAGCATCACCAGCGGAACTATAGCGTGGGACCGCTCCTCGCCTCAGAGCTGGACTGCACTCACACGCTGCAGTCTGCAGCTGGTTAATTATTTGATAAATAAAGGTTTTGTCCCCCCAGTCCCTTGAGGGAGCAGGCACAAGATTTCTTCCAGTGCCCCGCTAACCCACAGCACGATCTTGAGCATGTTGGAGAAGCCCAGGAAGCACTGACCGAGTCGTGGACCATCAGATCCGCGGGGACACAGCTTGCGTCTATTTTCGCAGGCCAACTTTCCGGATGAGGGCTCAGGCTCAGAGATGGTAACTGACCTTTCCGTGGTGACATGGTCAATGACTGCAGTGCTTCCTCAACCTGGGGCAATTTTGCATCCCGGGGGACATGTGACACTGTCTGGAGGCATTTTTATTTATTTTCTAAAATTTATTTTTATATTTTGAGAGACAGAGAGAGGGGGCCGCATGCAAGCGGGAAGGGGCAGAGGGAGACGGAGGGAGAGAATCTGAAGCAGGCTCTATGCTCGGCATGGAGCCCGACGTGGAGCTCGGTCCCACAACCCTGGGATCGTGGCCTGAACTGAAATCAAGAATCAGATGCTCAACTGAGCCCCATATGGAGGCAGTTTTGATTGTCATGAGTGCAGAGATGGTCCCGCATCTAGTGAGTGGAGGCCAGGGATGCTAGAAACGTCTTCCAATGCACAGGCACAGTAAACACCCCCCACGTGCAAGAATTATCTGGCCCCAAATATCAACGGTGTCGATACGTGGCTAGAGATAAAGAGAACAATATACTTAAAGTCATCAAGTTGTTCAGGGGTCTGGAAGGTGACAGTTCAGGTGTGATTCAGGAATGTGGAGTTAATGAAGGCAACCATGCAGGTAAGGCTGGAAACGTGGGTGGGGCCAGAGAAAGGTCTTGTACACCTGTCACAAAGTTTTGCCCCATAGACAAAAAGGTTTTCTGGAGGAGATGAAGGGATAGGCTAGATCTGACTCCCAGTACAGTTCTCTCTGCCCCACAAACTTTCCCTTGCCTCTTTCCCAGCCACTTTGCTAGACCAGACCAGAATAGAGGCACGAAGAGCAGAACTACAGCAACCCAATGGAAATTACTTTTTAATACATACAAGATAAAATCAGACTCACTTGTGAGCCCATAAAACCATGTAAATATTTCTTTTTTTTTTTTTTTTAAGTTTATTTATTTATTTTGAGAGGGGTGGGGAGGGGCAGAGAGAGGGAGAAAGAATCCTAAGCAGGCTCGGTGTTGTCAGCACGGAGCCAAGCTCAGGGCTTGATCTCACAAACCATGAGATCGTGACCTGAGCCAAAATCAAGAGTCGGAAGCTTAACTGACTGAGCCACCCAGGCGCCCCTCCCCCCCCATGTAAATTATTTCTATCACTGTTTTACCTAGCCATTATAACATGTATAATATTAGAACATGTTATAGCATTATAACTATTTATCTATTAATCAATTTCCTTGTTAGCTTGTGAGTTCCCTAAGGACAAGAACCATGCTTCATTATCCTTGTATCTCTGGTAAGTTCCATGGGGCCTAGAAATAATGGGTACATCAAGCATGATGGTTGAATAAATGAAGCAATGGGGGAGGCTAGACTCACCCACTGCATGGCTATGCAAACTGTGACGGGTTTCCTTCCTCCACTCTCCTTTTATTTTTTTATATAAGAAATACATGCTCATTGTATAAAAAGGTGGGAAAAAAAAAACCTATAGGCAACCCAAAAGATTAAATTAAAGTTACCCAACCTCTATGATTCTCCGCCCAGTGGTAAACACATATAACATTTCAGTAGATACCTGCCACCCTCTCTAGGGCATATTCATGAGATTCACGTGTGCACATTTTTCTTTTTAATTAAAATGGGATCATACTATATATGTTGTTCTGTATCCTGCTCCTTCACTTAAAAATATATTGGAAACTAGCGCAAGGAGTTTGTCTTGAAGCTGTGTTTGCATAGCGATCCCCATTTTTATTTAGACTGCATCTGTGAAGAGGGGCTAAATCGATGTGAACATCTTTCCATGTCTATGCATATACTTCCACGTCCTGGCATTTAATGGCTGAAAACTATGCCACTGTATACTTGTGCTAGAGTGCATTAAGCCATGCCTCGATTGTTGCAATCTGTATTTTACTACAACAATGCCGCCATAAATATCCTTTTAGCTAAATCTTTGCACATGTCCCTAATTTTTCGTCAGTTTGAATTTCTAGGATAGAACTTGCTGGAACAAAAACTGCAGATTTTACAGCTTTTGAAAAGTATGACCAGAATGCTCTCCAGAAAGGTTGTGCCAGCGTCGATTCCCACAAGCGATGCACGAAGACTGCCATGTTAGCTCTTTCTGAACAAAAGCTATCGCGTAGTCTGTATAAACACCAAGGCAAGCTATTTCAATTCCATTAAAGGATCCATCTATCCCATTTCAGGGTAGAACTGTCATTCTTATTATGTGATAGTGTCCCAGATGTGTGTGCTCAGTATTGCTAGGATAAGCTATGTACTTGTTGACATGCTTCTGAACACACACATGAGGTTATATGTACGTATAAAAGCACCTAGCCCAGTGCCTGGCACTCAACAAATGCCCTTGCCACCTGTGCCCAGCGCCGTCCTTCTCATTCCTTATCTGGACAGCTGTCTCCAACCACCTACAAGCCAATCTATACAGCTGCCAGAGTGACTTCGCAAAAAATGCAACGGGAACCATGTCATTCCCTTGCTTCCGTCTTCGGTGGCTTCCCACTGACCACACACCAAAGTCTGGACTCCTCGGTAAGGCTTATAAAACTCAACGACCTGCTATTGAGACTCTGTGGCTTCACCCCCCACTCACCTGTGTCCCAGCCCTTTTCTCCTAGTGGCCTCGTAACAGAATTCAGCCCTTTATTCCTCTGTGACTTGGAACAGGGCTATTCTCTGTTCCCGAAGCACATTTGCTTTGCTTCCTTTCCTCCCTTGTTTGGCTGCAGGAGGGTCTCTTGGGAAACCCATCTTCATGCTCTTTTCTACCCACCCCACCTGAGCAATGTCACCGTCTCCTTCTGTAGACCCCGAATCTCGCACGATCACCCTAACAAGTCTCCCGTTTTGTCGTAATGACTGTCGTCTTGTGTATCCCCCCAACTACTGTTCAGAAGCAGAACCTTGTTTTATGTCCATATCCTCAACACCTGGCATCGAGGTTAGTGCCCAACAGGTGCTTAGTAAGTGCTTTTTGAATGAATGTATGAATGGACTGATGATACCCTTCCTCCCTTTCTTCTTTCTTCCTTCCATCTGTCT